>NC_061510.1:307034889-307634889 GCF_022539505.1 Lolium rigidum | reverse complement strand
CAGATATGTACGCAACTTTCATTAGTTTTGAGTTTTTCCATTTGAGCAAGTCTGGTGCCAGCTTTAAATTCGTCTTTACGGACTGTTCTGTTTTTGACAGATTCTGCCTTTTATTTCGCATTGCCTCTTTTGCTATGTTGGATTCATTTCTTTGATCCATTAATGTCCAGTAGCTTTATGCAATGTCCAGAAGTGTAAAGAATGATTGTGTCACCTCTGAATGTGTGAATTATTAATTGTGCACTAACCCTCTAATGAGTTTGCTTGAAGTTTGGTGTGAAGGAAGTTTTGAAGGGTCAAGAGAGGAGTATGATATACTATGATCAAGAGGAGTGAAAGCTCTAAGCTTGGGGATGCCCCGTGGTTCACCCCTGCATATTTTAAGAAGACTCAAGCGTCTAAGCTTGGGGATGCCCAAGGCATCCCCTTATTCATCGACAACATCATCAGGTTCCTCCCCTGAAACTATATTTTTATTCAGTCACATCTTGTGTTCTTTACTTGGAGCGTCGGTTTGTTTTTGTTTTTGTTTTGTTTGAATAAAATGGATCCTAGCATTCACTTTGTGGGAGAGAGACACGCTCCGCTGTTGCATATGGACAAATATGTCCTTAGGCTTTACTCATAATGTTCAAGGCGAAGTTTCTTCTTCGTTAAATTGTTATATGGTTGGAATTGGAAAATGCTACATGTAGTAATTCTAAAATGTCTTGGATAATGTGATACTTGGCAATTGTTGTGCTCATGTTTAAGCTCTTGCATCATATGCTTTGCACCCATTAATGAAGAAATACATAGAGCTTGCTAAAATTTGGTTTGCATATTTGGTCTCTCTAAGGTCTAGATAATTTCTAGTATTGAGTTTTGAACAACAAGGAAGACGGTATAGAGTCTTATAATGTTTACAATATGTCTTTTATGTGAATTTTGCTGCACCGGTTCATCCTTGAGTTTGCTTCAAATAACCTTGCTAGCCTAAACCTTGTATCGAGAGGGAATACTTCTCATGCATCCAAAATCCTTGAGCCAACTACTATGCCATTTGTGTCCACCATACCTACCTACTACATGGTATTTCTCCGCCATTCCAAAGTAAATTGCTTGAGTGCTACCTTTAAATTTCCATTCACCTTTGCAATATATAGCTCATGGGACAAAATAGCCTTAAAAACTATCGTAGTATTGAATATGTACTTATGCACTTTATTTCTTATTAAGTTGCTTGTTGTGCGATAACCATGCTTCTGGGGAACGCCATCAACTATTCTTTGTTGAATATCATGTGAGTTGCTATGCATGTCCGTCTTGTCTGAAGGATCTATCACCTTAATGATTGGAGCATGCATATTGTTAGAGAAGAACATTGGGCCGCTAACTAAAGCCATGAATCATGGTGGAAGTTTCAGTTTGGACATATATCCTCAATCTCGTATGAGAATAATAATCATTGCTACATGCTAATGCATTTAAGAGGAGTCCATTATCTGTTGTCCATGTTGTCCCGGTATGGATGTCTAAGTTGAGAATAATCAAAAGCGAGAAATCCAAAATGCGAGCATTCTCCTTAGACCTTTGTACAGGCGGCATGGAGGTACCCCTTTTGTGACACTTGGTTGAAACATGGCATGCAAAGATCCGGTAGTCCAAGCTAAGTAGGACAAGGTGCGGGCACTATTAGTACACTATGCATGAGGCTTGCAACTTGTAAGATATAATTTACATAACTCATATGCTTTATTACTACCGTTGACAAAATTGTTTCATGTTTTCAAAATCAAAGCTCTAGCACAAATATAGCAATCGATGCTTTCCTCTTTGAAGGACCATTCTTTTACTTTTATTGTTGAGTCCGTTCACCTATCTCTCTCCACCTCAAGAAGCAAACACTTGTGTGAACTGTGCATTGATTCTTACATACTTGCTTATTGCATTTGTTATATTACTCTATGTTGACAATTATCCATGAGATATACATGTTACAAGTTGAAAGCAACCGCTGAAACTTAATCTTCCATTGTGTTGCTTCAATGTCTATACTTTAAATTATTGCTTTATGAGTTAACTCTTATGCAAGACTTATTGATGCTTGTCTTGAAGTACTATTCATGAAAAGTCTTTGCTTTATGATTCAGCTTGTTTACTCATGTCATTACCATTGTTTTGATCGCTGCATTCATTACATATGTTTACAATATGATCAAGTTTATGACGGCATGTCACTTAAGAAATTATCTTTGTTATCGTTTTACTCGCTCGGGACGAGCAGAACTAAGCTTGGGGATGCTGATACGTCTCCGACGTATCGATAATTTCTTATGTTCCATGCTACTTTATTGATGATACCTACATGTTTTATGCACACTTTATGTCATATTCGTGCATTTTCTGGAACTAACCTATTAACAAGATGCCGAAGTGCCGCTTCCTGTTTTCTCGCTGTTTTTGGTTTCGTAAATCCTAGTAACGAAATATTCTCGGAATTGGACGAAATCAACGCCCGTGTTCCTATTTTGCCCGGAAGCATCCAGAACACCCGAGAGCCGCCGCAGGGGCCCTGTGGGCCCCAGATGATAGGGTGGCGCGGCCAGGGCCTGGGCCGCGCCCCCCTATGGTGTGGTCGCCCCTTCGACCTCCTGACGCTGCCCTTCCGCCTATATAAAGCCCCTGCATCGAAAACCCTTACGGAGGAAGCCACGGTACGCGAAACCTTCCAGAGCCGCCGCCATCACGAAGCCAAGATCTGGGGGACAGGAGTCTCTGTTCCGGCACCCTGCCGGACGGGGAAGTGCCCCCGGAAGGCTTCTCCATCGACACCGCTGCCATCTCCACCGCCATCTTCATCAACGCTGCTGCTCCCATGAGGAGGGAGTAGTTCTCCATCGAGGCTCGGGGCTGTACCGGTAGCTATGTGGTTCATCTCTCTCCTATGTAATTCAATACAATAATCTCATGAGCTGCTTTACATGATTGAGATTCATATGAGTTTTGTATCACTATTATCTATGTGCTACTCTAGTGATGTTATTAAAGTAGTTTTATTCCTCCTGCACGTGTGTAAAGGTGACAGTGTGTGCACCGTGTTAGTACTTGGTTTATGCTATGATCATGATCTCTTGTAGATTGCGAAGTTAACTATTGCTATGATAATATTGATGTGATCTATTCCTCCTACATATGCATGAAGGTGACAAGTGTGCATGCTATGTTAGTACTTGGTTTAGTCCGTTGATCTATCTTACACTACAAGGTTACTAAAATATGAACAGTAATTGTGGAGCTTGTTAACTCCGGCATTGAGGGTTCGTGTAATCCTACGCAATGTGTTCATCATCCAACAAAAGTGTAGAGTATGCATTTATCTATTCTGTTATGTGATCAAAGTTAAGAGTGTCCACTAGTGAAAGTCTAATCCCTAGGCCTTGTTCCTAAATATCGCTATCGCTGCTTGTTTACTATTTCTATCGAGTTACTACTGCTATGTTACTACTGCTTGTTTACTTCCCGCAATATTACTACCATCAACTGCACGCCAGCGAGCTATTTTCTGGCGCCGTACTACTGCTCATATTCATTGATACCACTTGTATTTCACTATCTCTTCGCCGAACTAGTGCACCTATTAGGTGTGTTGGGGACACAAGAGACTTCTTGCTTTGTGGTTGCAGGGTTGCATGAGAGGGATATCTTTGACCTCTTCCTCCCTGAGTTCGATAAACCTTGGGTAATCCACTTAAGGGAAACTTGCTGCTGTTCTACAAACCTCTGCTCTTGGAGGCCCAACAATGTCTACAAGAATAGAAGCACCCGTAGACATCACCCTCCTTGCTGCCGCCTCCTGCCGCTGCAGCTCCTCCCACTCCTCTATCTCCGTGAGCTGCGGGTCCACCTCCACCGGCGGCGCGTGCGGCTTTGGGGGCATTGTGCAATGGGCTAGGGTTTGGTGATGATCGAAGTGGGAGAGACGGGGACGTACTATTTATAGAGGGAAAATATCCTGCGCGGCGTCGTGGAGGGAAAATATCCCGCGCCGTTTGCGTCGTGGCGGGAAAATATACCACGCGTCGTGGCGGGAAAATACCCCGCGCGGCGTCGTGGCGGGAAAATATCTCGCCTGCCGTCGCGTGGCGCGGAAAGTATCCCGCGTGGCGTCGTGGCGGGAAAATGTCCTGCGTGGCGTCGTGGCGGAAACCCGCGCAGCGTTGTGGCGGGAACTCGATCCCGCGCGAAAGAGAGAAAAAAGGCGGGAAGGGTCGTGGCGGTAAAATACCCCGCGCGGCGTCGTGGCGGGAAAAAACCCCGCGCGGCATCGTGGCGGGAAAATATCTCGCCTGCCGTCGCGTGGCGCGGAAAGTATCCCGCGTGGCGTCGTGGCGGGAAAATGTCCCGCGTGGCGTCGTGGCGGAAACCCGCGCAGCGTTGTGGCGGGAACTCGATACCGCGAAAGAGAGAAAAAAGGCGGGAAGAAAGCCAAAAATTGCAGCCAAAATTTGGCCCTTTTGCACCGGTTCGTGGCTGGAACCGGTGCAAAAGGGTGTTTTGCACCGGTTCCAGCCACGAACCGGTGCAAAAGGGTCTCCCGTTAAAACTGCCCGCGCGCCCCTCTTCCTCCTCAGATCGAAAGCGCGCGAGGAGACAAAAGACGCCGGCAGGCTGCCCAAATTCTCCACGCGCGCCGCCGCCGTCCGCCGCCGCCGCCTCCCCGCGCGCGCCGCCCGCCTCCTCCCCGCGCGCGCCGCCCGCCCTCCGCCGCGCGCGCCGCCCTCCTCCTCTCGTCCCGCCGCGCCGGCCGCCGCCGCCCGGCCACCTCCGCCCGCGCCGCGTGCCCGGCCGGCCCCTCCGCCCGCGCCGCCCGGCCGGCCCCCTCCGCCCGTGCCGCGCGCCTGCCCGCCCGCCCGGCCGCTCGAGCCAGAGGTGAGGCGCGCCGCCCGCCCCTGCCTCCTTTTTTTTTAGTTTTATAATTAGTTAGGAAATTTTAGTTAGAAATTTGTATTGGAAATTTTAGTTAGGAAATTTTAGTTAGAAATTTGTATTTGGAAATTTTAGTTAGGAAATTTGATTAATTAGTATGTGTTAGAAAAAATTTAATTACTTTGATTCATATTCATAAGTACTTTATTAATTAGTATGTGTTAGAAAAAATTTAGATGGAATATGTAAGTACTTTATTAATTAATATGTGTTAGAAATAATTTAATTACTTTGATTCATATTCATAAGTACTTTATTAGTATGTGTTAGAAAAAATTAGTAAGTACTTTATTAGTATATGTTAGACAAATGTAGTAATATTTGTTAGAAAATATTAGTGAAATTTATATGTTAGAGATATTTGTTAGAAAATATTAGTGAAATTTATATGTTAGAACTATTTGTTAGAAAATATTAGTGAAATTTATATGTTAGAACTATTTGTTAGAAATTTCTATGTTAGAAATATTTGTTAGAAAATATTAGTGAAATTTATATGTTAGAAATATATGTTAGATAAAAATGTATGTGTTAGACAAAAGTAGTAGTATTTGTTACTAAGATATATATATATTCATAAGTAATTTATTCAAATTCAATATTAGTTTGCATACGATGCCGCGCCCGCCGCGTCCTGGAGCTAGGAAAATTTTAGAGGAGTTGCGGCAGTTGGGGGAAGTTCGGGACTGGGCTCCGCCGGGTGGCACCGGGAGGTGTTATCTTCCGGGGCGCGCACCTTGGTGGGGAATCCGGGTCCCGTCGTCGACCCGGATATTCTCTCGATGGAGGTCTTATGGGCCACGTTCGTTTCGGAGGAGCCGGCCCCGCCGGAGGTGGTAGCTCAGCGCATTGCAGCGGAGGATGAGCATGTTCGCCGTTACATGTATGCGTTAGACACCATGTATAGGACCGGATGGTCGGTTATGCAGGGATCTCATGTTAGCTATGCTCCCGTTACTCGTTCCGTGGCTTTGGGTGTTCACCCGGCGCGGCTCGGGACCCGGTCGGCGCCGTTGAGAGCTTGTAGTGTGATGTATTAGGGACCGATCGAGCTATATGTGTAACTCAGATCTTTGATTATGTATTCAGCATTATCCTTTATTTGCACTTATATATATGTGTAACTCTAATATTTGATCATTTATTTATATCATTATCTTGGTTAATTACTCGCTTCGTTGTGTTTATAGCATTAGAATAACTTGTAAGTCTTTGCAGAAACTATGGAACAAGACCTAGAAAAGAATACATGGTCGAGGAGATTATCCGTGATGATGAGGATATCACCTCTCTTTACCTAAACCAATCCGGCGAGGGAGACGAGCGAACCCGTGGAGACGCCTCCGGTGAGGAAGATGAGCAAGACAACCGTGGAGACGGCTCCGGTGAGGGAGAAGGTGACGACTGCGAGGGAGAAGCTCACGACGCCGCCGAGGTGTATATATATTAATTAACCAAGCCTCCAGCATTTGTGCATATACATGTATTAACGTTGTTTCTTCTTTTAGACCTCCCGATCAACAAACTCTACTGGCAGAACTAAACGAGGCGCGGCCAGAAAGATGGAAGACCATGAAAGGTGCACCATCACGGAAATCGCGATAGATGGCGAACCGATTTCTCCCAAGAAGTTCACAAAAAAGTTTGTAAGTCAATGTGGAGTTGTTGTTAGGGACACCGTCCCGATCACCACTCAAGAATGGAAGAAACCTGTAAAGGGGGGCGAAGGAGTTACTTATGTCGACACGAGATTAAAAAGTGTGATGTTTAGGAAGCTGCTGATAAATTTCATCTTTCCGGAGCCAACTGACTCTGATAGTGAGAATGACAAGGCCGGACCCCGAGGATCCCGAGCTGAATAGCGTACAGCGAAGAGTTAAGAAGTGGGCTCTTAAGAAGATGGCGATACAGCTTCAACGACTACAAGAAGAAATTGGACAGCTTCTTTGTCAAGAAAGGGAAGACTCCGATTTCAAAGGCCCCTATGAGAAGATAAAAGACCACCGGGAGGAATTTGTGAAGTTAAAGAAATCGGACAAGGCAAAGAAAAGGTCCGACACCAATACGAAAAATGCTTCTAATAAGATGTACTTCCATACCATGGGGCGAGGAGGCTACAATGCCGGCAGGCCTAAGTGGGAGAAATGGGAGAACGAGCTAATTAAAAAGGGGATCCAGCCGGAGGTACTCGAAATGGAACCAGCGGTCAAGGGATTGGTTTTACGCGCATGGGGGCACGTTGGACGCACAAGGGTTATGCATATATACACAAAGACATAAGGAAAACCCACTTCCCATCGAAGCCTTTAGAAATGTTGCAAAGGAAGTTGAAGAGGGGAAGTTCCGTCCCAAAAGAGAGAAGGACCAGCTCACACGCGCCCTTGGGAATCCTGAACACTCAGGACGAACACGAACCACATCAGGTGGCAAGCCGTGGTGTATTGGGTTTCCTGCGAAACGAAGAAATATCCCGATAGAAGCCGTCGGAGGCAAAAGGATGTGGTTCACGAACGCGTTGCTAAGCTAGAGGAGCAAGTGAGGATGATAATGTCGAGCTCGATCCACAGCTCACCCAACCTCAACCTAATCCGCAGATAGAAGAAGTTGCATTCGATGCTACCGGCCAGGGATCTCAGCGGAAAAGCAGCGTGGCTTCCACGGAGCTGCTTGGTGATGATGCACATGTGGATCCGCAGATGGCTCCTCCCTCCCTCGTGGAACCGCAGATGGATCTTGATCTCTACCCCGTGGACTTTATCACGGAGTCTACACCTTGTGAGCTACATTTCCAAACGATGGGCTACTTAACGCTCAAGGCGGCGGTCGGCTATGTCTTACCGCCGGCACCCGATCAAAGATACCACTTCAAGCCGGTTCCACCCGGCTACGCTGTTGCCGGGGTGGATCAAGTTATGGATGGGTATGGGCCGCCGAGGCTTGACCACCCAGCCGGTGAAGGGGATTTGCTAGAGCTGGGAGAAGCCAAGAACACTACAGTTCTATGGCGAAAAGAATTCATTGTGATTCCGGGTTGGAAGGCGCCAACAAGGTCTCCACCGAGGCAGCATTCTCCACCGATGCAGCCGTCTCCAGTGCGTGAGCCTTCCCCGCCGGCGCGTGAGCCTTCCCCGCCGGCGCGTGAGCCTTCCCCGCCGACGCGTGAGCCTTCTCCGCCGCCGCGTGAGCCTTCTCCGCCGCCGCGTGAGCCTTCTCCGCCGCCGCAGCCCAAGTCTAAGAGCAAAATTAGGCGGTCCGCTACGACACAGCTGAGTCGTAATAGACCACCGAGACGCAAACAAGAGCCCCTCCCAAGAGTGCCTAAGGTTCCTCCCAAGAGACCTTATGACTATACAGTTGAGGAAAATGCCAAGATCGTAGCTGAACAACACAAGCAACAAATGTTGAAATTGAAAAAGCCCCAGCTTGAGCCGGAGCCAGCTATATCTCTGGAAAAGAAGTTGAAACTGCTGAAGAACCTTCATCAACCTGAGCCAAGTCTTTCATCGAACTATGACCGGTCTATTCGCAAGTCAAATGTGTCAGCAAGAGATCGGTGGGAAAAAAGTAAGGTAGAAGGGAAACCAGTTCCCCTGCTTGGAAACCAGAAAACTCGTGCCCCCGCTCCAAGTGTATCTCGATGTCACAGCCGTGCTTTGATCCGGAGATGGTAAGACTATACAAAGATGAGGCAGTATGCGGTATGTATGAGTATTCCCGAGTACTTAAGCCGCATCGATGCAGAATTCCTTACAAGTACGGGTGATGATGTCCAAATTGCATACCAAGACAAGTACGGGCAACCTCTTGTCGCAGCCGAGGAGTTGCCTAATCTATCAACGCAACTCGCGAAGACCGCATAATTGGTACATGGAAAAATGTAATGATGGTAAGAACCGGATCATGGTGGCAATCACGGATGAGCACTACGGGCGAAATGACGTGATGAACATCGAATTTTGTGAATTATTTCAGTTATTCAACCAAGACGCCCTCGACAAATCTCTCGCTGAGTGCCTACCGTCTGTAAGTATTATTTATGTAATTAAGTCTCTACCGCGGCTCGTCCATTGCATGCATATAACCATACTCTCATTGTATTATGCAGAATGAAGATCCGCGAATGCCGCAAGGGGCAAATCTATGATCTTGGGTTCGTTGACCCATATACCGTGAATGGGTATACTGTCCACAACTCTCCCAGGGACACAGAGAATAACTTGGTATATGTCTTAAGGAAAAACTCATACAAAAGGGCAATACTATTTCCTTACAACTTCTCGTGAGTGTTACTCGTCTTCACACATTAAATCTTTTTCGCTTACTCCATGTGTTAAGTGTAATTGATGAGTTATGCATATATATGTGTGTCCGCAGTTTTCACTATATCCTCGCTAGTCATTGAACCCGACACCGGGATAGTAGAAGTCATGGACTCGAAGAGTAAACCCCTTGAGGCGTGGGGGGACATGGCTGATATCCTCCTCAAGGCTTGGAAACGGTTCACCAACAAGTCTCCGGGTTTAAAGAATAAAGAACTTCGAATAAAACATGTACCGGTAAGTAATACCGGCTAGGCCGCGCATCTCTTTGATGATTCTAGTTTCAATACCATTATTATCATCCTTGATTATATATATATATATATATATATATATATATATATATTATTTTGATTGAATTTTGTTCTCGTAAAGTGATTGAGGCAGGAGGACGGGAATAATTTATGCGGGTATTACGTTTGCGAGTTCATCCGCCAGAATACCCACCATAAGAGGGACATTTTGGAACAACTTGATGTAAGTAAACAACATTCATGGCTTTATTTTATCACCTTTTGTTTCATTCACATACACACACATATATATTGACCACCGTACCTTCTTCAAATGATTAGATCGAACGGTTGCGGGACGGTCTTCTAGCAACCGAGCGTGTACGAGCAATTCAAGAAGAGCTGGCGGGATTCTTAGTTGAGCAAGTCTTAGCTCCAGTACGGAGAACACTATGTGGCCGACATCCAAGTATCAAAGTTGATGTAGACATATATATATGCATGAACGTGTGTCACTTTGATCGATATATGTAATATAATGGTTTCCTATATATATATATATATATATATATATATATATATATATATATATATATATATATATATATATATTTGAATTGTCTGCATTAATATTATACCGTGTTTCGAATGGGGCAGAGTCTCTGCCGCGGCAGCGTTTTAGTGCAATTCCCTGCCGCGGCAGACTGCCGCGGCAGGGAATTGCACTAAAACGCTGCCGCGGCCCAACCCTTTTGCACCGGTTCGTATTACGAACCGGTGCAAAAGCTTCCCCGCCGAGCGCCCCACAGCCGGCCACGTGGAGACCCCTTTAGCACCGGTTCGTAATCCAACCGGTGCAAAAGGCCATGTTTGCACTAGTGGTATTAGGTACGTATTTTCTTTCTCAAATCTATAATTTATCTCTCACATACTGACAGAGATATGCATGTCTGAATGAGACATTCCGTAGCAAGTATGCTGGCATGCTTTTTCAGAGATACTTAGAGCTGGGACCATAACACCAAGATCATGTACTCCTTCAAAATATGTACAAGTAATGTTCTCCAGATTTCTCTTCAAACAATATTTTTGTTGACCCATGCTCATCTATATAGAATTACTATAACATGGGTGATAAGTTTATAATATCACTAACCTATTATGGATTCACAAGATTACTTATTGTTTAGTACTGTTGCTAGCAAGATAAAGTATTTTAGTCTAAGCATTTCTATTGACCACTTTTGCTGTATTACCAATTACGTTCATTGAGTATTTGATACGCCACCACAAAGATTCACCTATATTCAGGCATGTTTGGAGGTCTATCAAAGTGGCATTCAGATAATCAGATCTGACATTTTTCATTAGAACCAAAATTTTGATTAGCTGGTAAGTCACTATAGACCAAGGATTATTAGCCAATAAGCCATGACTTTTTTTTTATTGTAAAGAGAATTGTGCAAAAGTTCCCCTTAAGCACATCATTCATAATACCAGTCCCTGAAAACTAATGTGTATCACATATGTTACATTTTGTTTTTGTTTTTTCTATTGCTTTTTTCCTGTTGTGTTGTGGAAAAGCGGTTATTCCCATGCTAAAAGTTAAAATACCATGTTAATGCTATTTTCTATGTCAGATGTTACCGTTTAATATCTTCATGTGTCATTTGTTTTTTATACAAGGCTTGAGTTTTCCAGAGGACGGTTTGTTGTGAGGCCCGATTGTTGCCGACTATTGTTGGCCCATCGGTATTCTCCGGCGATGCCAGGGAGGGCTTGGAGGAAAGGGGATGTGTGTGGATTACAATAAGTATTGCCATAATTAATTTATCGACTACTTGAGACATGTGTGGCACGAAACAGAATTAGTACTAGAAGCAAGCAGGATTAGCGGGAGGACCAAGTCGCGGCAAAAGAACTGCAGGGCGAGCGAGTCAGGCGGTGTGCGGACGAACTGATGCGCGAGCAACAGAAAGGCAAATCGACGCAAGCCGCTACATGATACTAACGGAGGGAGTACATTCTTCGTATGGGAGGCCAAGCAATAGATAGCAGGAAAGCCCATGCGAGTCGCTCCCTCTCTATATTACTTTCGTCTTATGATGGTTATGAGTTTGCACAATTCGTATAGGTCATATTGCTGCCCATACGATGCTTCGTGTTAGTCCTGAAAAAGTATAATTAGTTGGTTGTCCTTTGTGTGTGATCTCTGTTTTTTTAACACAAGGTGTGTTGTCTTTTTGTCCGATTCGGTGTCAGTTACAAAAATCCACTAAGTACTGGGATAATGAACTGTGTCATGGCAAGTGATTTGATTCCTGTCTTGAACGCTTTTTTAATTGTCTCCTGGATAATTGTTTGTTCATATTTATCTTATTTAATTTATAAAAGCAAAAGACAAATGTGTGACTTATTTAGAAGACACATGCTCATCATTATTGTTCATCTTTGTGATATCTTTCGAAATGGATACTCATCGCTGATAGATATTCAAAAGGAACAGCGAAATCATTTTTTACCGTAAACAAATGAATGTTGGTTAAACCCTTAGTTACGGCCTATTAATTAATCACGTCATGGAAAATTCATGGTTCAGTACTATTGGCATAATAACTGAGTGCATCTATTCTTAACCTCCATAGTTTTGATTCAGCAGTGGAGGATCCACATACTATCCACCTGAGTTTCTAAACTCTCTCACACCCAATGGTATGCCTCCATATGTTCTTATCATTTTAGTTCGGAATCTAGATCATTTTAGTAACGGATGGTACAATGCAACACCTCTTATCAATTCAGCATTTTAAGAAAATGCTATTGATGCTGAAATGATTGATGGCTAATGATCTCTACAAAAGGGAATGAAATAGAAATGAATCGGTAGGCCATGTATTTGAGGAACAAGAAGTTAGTTATCTAGGAAATTATCTTTTGCATAAGAAAACTTAGCCTAATCAGATCAGAAAGCAATGCTAAAGATGTGTTTGTAATTCGCAAACCCTTCATTTTTACGGTATTTTGTTTATCTTATTGTGTAAAATCTGATTAGCATAATAATTCCAAGCTCGGAACTTTGAGATAGCTATAAATTTCCAAACACGAGCAACATTTTTTTTCATTAGGACCTTTTAATTAATGCACTAAAAACATAATTTCAGAGCACGTATTTTGCTCTTCATCTTTAGATAATCTCCTGCTACATTAATTTACTTCCGTGAATTACAATCTTAATTTTGTGTTGTTGATTAGATAAACAAAACCACATGTGCAGGACACGTGCCTTTTTGCAAGGAAAATGTTTCTTAGTAGATGTTTCGTAAGTATCACTTCAAACTAATGATGAAGTGTAAATTTATGCACTAATTATCATATATTTTCGTGGTTCAAAAATTTTAAGTGATGCAATATGTGCTGGAATTATATGTTGCATGTGCATACATGTACTCATTAAAAGAGAAATAAGATTCAAATACCATATCTTGCATTTTAAAATCGTGCATTGCACGTGCACGCTTACTAGTATAGAAGAAAGCTGTGGGTCCACCACACGAGCGGAAGTTTCTCTGGGGCGATCGGTTAGGCGATCGTGCGATAGCCAGGGTTTCCTCTCTGAGGGTGGTTGCGATTCCGGCGACGGGGACAGATCTCGACGAGGAGGTCCTTCCCGACGGCTGGGGTGGTTTTCTTCTCGTGCCCTGCTTTCGCGAGGTACTGGGAAGTGGTTTTTTCATGGCGTCCTCTCACAGTTCACCTGCGGGGAAGGCTGGTCGGCCGCGACCACCATCTCGATCGCCGGCGAAGTTAGGGGCAGAAGATCTGGCGGGGAGTCTGTCCACGAGGATGGGTGAACTGCTGTTGACTGACAAAGAAGCCACTGGGCTTGTCATCGGAGGAGTCGCAGCCGCTACGGTTCCCAAACCTAGATGGGCGGCGGTGGGAAAAGTTTGTTCTCCCAGGAAGCTAGTCATCGGTGCGTTGGAGCGCGCGATGCAAAGGGCTTGGGGTCTGCACAACCCGGCACAATTCAAGGACATCAGAGACAATCGGTTCGTGGTGCGATTCACCTCTGAAGGAGATTGGAAGCATGTGATGCGGAACGGGCCATGGCAATTTGATCTCAATGCTGTGCTGCTAAAGGAGTATGATGGCGCTGTGCGTCCGTCCGACATGGTCTTCGACACAATGGATATCTGGGTAAGGGTTCTTGACCTTCCTATGGACATGATGAATCGGGTGTACGGGAAGCTGATCGGAGGGTGGATTGGGAAGTACATCTCAGTAGAGGTGGATGCAGATGGTTTTGCCTGGGGTGAAGATCTGCGTATTCGAGTAGAAATCAGGGTGGATCAGCCGCTGCTCCGTGGTGTTAACGTCAGAGCATATGACGAGGATGTTGAGGGAACCTGGTTCGATCTAAAATATGAAAAGATTCCACATTTTTGCTTCTCTTGCGGCTGTGTGGTTCATCCAGAAAACAAGTGCCAAGGAGAGAATGGAGATGAAAAACAGTGGGGAGAATGGCTGCGGGCATCACCTAGAAGGAACAAGAAGCCTCCCCCTGTACCTAGGCCTTCAGTGTCTGCTAATAGCTACAGTAGCAGATCGGAGGGCACAGACAACAGGGGCCGTGGTGGAGTCTCCATCCGAGACATTCCGGCAAGGCGCAATCTTTATAATGATTACTCCTACTCAAGCTCCTCTCGCACTGGCGAGAATCAGCATAGAAGGGGACCGGGTGAGGTTACGAGCCCGGAAAAACGCCACTGGGCGACGGGCATAAATTCGGAGAAAAACAGGGGGCTGGCAACCGAAGAAGGGCATGGGAGGAAGGTGGGAACCTTTGTGCGACGACAGCGTCAAAATGCCAACTCCCATCCTACTGATCACACTCAGCTGCCACCGGGCACAAACAGGAAAAGGGGGTCCAAGCAAGTATGGCTGCCGGTTCCGGTACAGGTTCTTGGTCAGGAAGGTTCAGACTCAGCGGGTAAGAGGCAAAAAGTTCAAACAGTATTCGACAGGATTGAAGATCCCTCTCAATCGGTGTTCGACAGGCTCGAAGCTCCATTGGCGGACCCTGCTCAGCGGGGCCGCCGGGGACAATGAATTGCTTGAGCCTTAACTGCCGTGGTCTGGGGTTGGACGCGGCGGTAGGCGAATTAAGGGACTTGTGCAGGTCCTACAACCCAACGGTGGTTTTCTTGTGCGAAACGAAGAAACGATCAAAGAAGATGGATAAATTAAAATGGAGCCTTGGTTTCCCACATGGGGTAGCGGTGGATTGCAAGGGGAGGAGTGGGGGCTAATACGTCTCCAACGTATCGATAATTTCTTATGTTCCATGCTACATTATTGATGATATCTACATGTTTTATGCACATTATATGTCGTATTTACGCATTTTCTGGAACTAACCTATTAACAAGATGCCGAAGAGCCGGTTGATGTTTTCTCGCTGTTTTTGGTTTCAGAAATCCTAGTAACGAAATATTCTCGGAATTGGACGAAATCAACGCCCAGGGTCCTATTTTTGCACGAAGCTTACAGAAGACCGAAGGAGAGTCGAAGTGGGGCCACGAGGTGGCCAGACAACAAGGCGGCGCGGCCCAGGCCCTGGCCGCGCCGGCCTGTCATCTGGGCCCCTCGTGCCGCCTCTTGACCTGCCCTTCCGCCTACAAATAGCCTCCGTCGCGAAACCCCCGATGCCGAGAGCCACGATACGGAAAACCTTCCGGAGACGTCGCCGCCGCGAATCCCATCTCGGGGGATTCTGGAGATCGCCTCCGGCACCCTGCCGGAGAGGGGATTCATCTCCCGGAGGACTCTACACCGCCATGGTCGCCTCCGGAGTGATGAGTGAGTAGTTCACCCCTGGACTATGGGTCCATAGCAGTAGCTAGATGGTCGTCTTCTCCTAATTGTGCTTCATTGTTGGATCTTGTGAGCTGCCTAACATGATCAAGATCATCTATCTGTAATACTATATGTTGTGTTTGTCGGGATCCGATGGATAGAGATGTAGGATAACGTAGCATAGAAAAAAAAAATTTCCTATCGCGAACACGCAATCCAAGCCAAGATGCAATCTAGAAGACGGTAGCAACGAGGGGATGATCAAGACTAACCCTTGAAGAGATTCCAAAGCCTATAAGAGTAGGCTCTTATTGCTGCGGTAGACGATCACTTGCCGCTTGCAAAAGCGCGTAGAAGATCTTGATCACGATCGGTTCCGGCGCCACGAACGGGCAGCACCTCCGTACTCGGTCACACGTTCGGTTGTTGATGAAGACGACGTCCACCTCCCCGTTCCAGCGGGCAGCGGAAGTAGTAGCTCCTCTTGAATCCGACAGCACGACGGCGTGGTGTCGGTGGTGGTGGAGAAATCCGGCGGAGCTTCGCTTAAGCGTGCGGGATGTGGTGGAGGAGAGAGACCGCTAGGGTTTTGGGGAGAGAGGGGGTTTGGCGCCGGCCCTCTAAGGGGTGCGGCCAAGGCTGAGCCAAAGAGTGGCTGCCCCCTCCCTCTCCTCCTCATTATATAGGTGGAAGCACCAAGAGTTCTAGTCCAAGTCTTCGAATAAGACCCCAACACTAAAACCTCCCATATGTGGGAAAACCTACCCAAGGTGGGAATCCCACTTGGGGTGGGATTCCCCTTTCCATGAGGGGGTTTGGCCGGCCACCCTAGGGGAGTCCACCATGGACTCCTCCCCTTTAGGGTTGGCTGGTCATGCAAGGTGGAGTCCCTCCGGGACTCTACTTTCCATGGTGATTTCTTCCGGACTTTTCTAGAACCTTCTAGAACCTGCCATAAATGCACCAGATCATTTCCAAACTTGGAATATGACTTCCTATATATGAATCTTATTCTCCGGACCATTCCGGAACTCCTCGTGATGTCCGGGATCTCATCCGGGACTCCGAACAAATATTCGAACTCCATTCCATATTCAAGTACTACCATTTCAACATCCAACTTTAAGTGTGTCACCCTACGGTTCGTGAACTATGCGGACATGGTTGAGTACTCACTCCGACCAATAACCAATAGCGGGATCCGGAGATCCATAATGGCTCCCACATATTCAACGATGACTTTAGTGATCGAATGAACCATTCACATACAATACCAATTCCCTTTGTCTCGCGATATTTTACTTGTCCGAGGTTTGATCTTCGGTATCACTCTATACCTTGTTCAACCTCGTCTCCTGACAAGTACTCTTTACTCGTACCGTGGTATGTGGTCTCTTATGAACTTATTCATATGCTTGCAAGACATTAGACGACATTCCACCGAGAGGGCCCAGAGTATATCTATCCGTCATCGGGATGGACAAATCCCACTGTTGATCCATATGCCTCAAATCATACTTTCCGGATACTTAATCCCACCTTTATAGCCACCCATTTACGCAGTGGTGTTTGGTGTAATCAAAGTACCTTTCCGGTATAAGTGATTTATATGATCTCATGGTCATAAGGACTAGGTAACTATGTATCGAAAGCTTATAGCAAATAACTTAATGACGAGATCTTATGCTACGCTTAATTGGGTGTATCCATTATATCATTCATACAATGATATAACCTTGTTATTAATAACATCCAATGTTCATGATTATGAAACTAATCATCCATTAATCAACAAGCTAGTTTAAGAGGCATACTAGGGACTTCTTTGTTGTCTACATATCACACATGTACTAATGTTTCGGTTAATACAATTATAGCATGATATATAAACATTTATCATAAACACAAATATATAAATAATAACCATTTTATTATTGCCTCTAGGGCATATCTCCTTCAGTCTCCCACTTGCACTAGAGTCAATAATCTAGTTTACATTTGTAAAGATATAACACCTTGGCCTTCTGGTGCTTTATCATGTATTGCTCACGGGAGAGGTTTTAGTCAACGGATCGACACGCTCGGAAACGTATGTATTTTGTAATTCATTTGCGTCTCAACGCATCACTCATTTCCAAATGAGTCGGTATTAAATATGTTTGGTCTTCTGGTGGAACCATAATTCCGCGGTCTGAAATATGTCACTAATATTGTCACACACAATATAGCTTCAAAGTTCTGACTTTGTCGGAACTACACCAAGTTCTCAAAGAACCTCCTCACTTAACATCTTTTGTCATTGTCAAAATAATGACATATTCTGCCTTCTTTTGTAGAATCCATCACAATATTTAGAACTCTTCTAAATCTAGCATAGACAACTTCTAGCTCATTGTGCTACCTTTTAAACAACACTTAGTCTAATTTGAGATTTGAAATTATATTTTATATGTGACAAAACCAATATCTGTGTAACACCTTACAGCGATTTGTTTGTCATTTCTTCATACAAAAAAATATATATATATCCTTAGTTCTTCTAAAGTACTCAAGGATATTCTTACTGTCGTTCAATGATCATCATATGAATCATTCTGGTATATGCTCATAACACTTTATAGCACATGATATCTGATTGTGTACATGTTATTCGTGATCTATAATCACTCATGTGTTTTTACTCATTGAGTGTCAGATACACTCAAGTCTTGTTAAACCTTCACATGACAAGAACATTTTCTTAATATTTCTATATTGAACTACTTCAATATCCATCATATGTACTTTGACTTAAACTTATTTATGTGTTTCAATCTATCTTCATAGATCTTGACACTAAATTTGTTTAAGTCCATATCCTTTCATTGAAGTTAATTCTCAATGAAACCTTTAGTTTTAATCAAGTATATAATTACATCATTTATAACCAACTATATGTCACCTACATAAAGTATTATAAATGTGTCTTAGCGCTCCCACTTAATTTCTTGCAAATGAAAGCCTCTTCATCGTCTCTTGATGAAATCAAAAACTCTTTGACTATTTCATCTGGTGAAGATTCTAACTCCGTGATACTTACTTCATCCAATTGAAGTTCGTATACCTATCTAGTATTCCACGGACCAGCAAAACTCTTGGTTGTATCTTGTATACACCTTTAATACACACTTCTGTTAAGTAGTGTATTTTGCCATCCTACTAGCATATCTCATAAAAGAAATATGTAGTGATTACTAGAATAATCCACATAGACTATAAGCATTGCTACGGAAGATCTAATCTTATCGTAGTCAACTCTTTGAACTTTGTCGTAAACAATTTTTCGACAAGTCGAGCTTCTTTAAGGATATTCCATCCAAGTCCATCAATTTTATAGATCCATTTACTTTCAAAAAGTATTTATCTATCTTGGATTTCATGGCGTATAGCCATTTTAACGGAGTCAGGGCCCATCATAACTTCTTTGTTTGTAGTTGGTTTATCATTGTTCAAAATCAATCCTTTGTTCACAAATCATTTATTTGATCACAAAGTAAACCATACCTACAAGGTTCAATATGTACTTCGATCTCCATGGCTAAAACACTTTGTAGTCATGGGAGCCATGATCGTCGTGGCCGCTTCCGAAACCAATTCCGATGCTGCGCTACTCTGATCATTATGCGCAGGTTCATAAACCTTATCAAATTATATTGTCCTCCCACTCAAATACTTCACTAGAAACAATTTCTCGGAAATAAGAAACATTGACAAACACTTTTGTCTTTGTCTCGTGGGAAGAATTCCCATTTAAATCTCTGGGATAACCAACAAAGACATTCATCCGATTTTGGTTGTAAACTCTTAGACCAAAATTTAAAGAAAGACTATTAGGGTTCATACCCATGCCATAACTTGTATGGTGTCATTTCAACGGATCATGATGATGCTCTATTCAGTGTAAAAGCGGTAGTCACTAAAGCATAATCCACAAAAATATAATGGCGTCATAATATTTTATCTCATCATTAATCCAACAAGGTTTGGATACATATCTTGGATACTATATCATCATTATGATACTCCAAGAAATGTGAGTTGTAGAACAATTTCATAACTCTCTTAGATGTTCACTAAAACTCGTAATTCAAATATTTCTACCATGATCCAATCATAGATATTTGACTTTTCTATTACGATGATTTCCACTTCATGCTGAAATTTATTTGAATCCATTCAAATGTTTCAAACTTCTTCCTTATTGAATATATCAACATATATATACTCAATTCATTGTTGAAAGTTTTCATGAAGTAGAAGAATCTCCCGCACACAACTATGCCCAATGAACCACATACATCATCATGTATTTTTCCACTAAGTTAGTTGCACGTTCAACTTTTGGCCTATGAACGGTATTTTAATCATTCTCTTTAGAAAAGATTTGCAAGCGTCAAATGATTCAAAAATCAAGTGACTCCAAAAAATCCATTTGCATGGAGTTCCTTCATGCGTTCCTCTCTAACATGACCTAAATGGCGGTTCCACAAATGAGTGGAATTCAAATCATTTGCCTTATGGCATTTTAGCGTCAGTGTTATGTATGTGAGTTTCACCATTAAGATTTATAATAACTTATCCATCGTACATGGAGTAATGTCATAATTTGAACAACTTATTGTCTTCATTTGACCAGAGCAAAATAACAATTATTAAGTTCTTTATTATAAATTCTAAGGGCTAGATAGAATACCAATGACGAACATAATAACACTTTATTTTTGTTCCAGACGTGTACTCCTATCATATTCCTTGTCAGTCACTTAGGCCATTTCATTCTTGTATTGCGTTGTTTTGTATGACACTTCATACCAACCAATATGGTACAAATACCCAAGAATTTCATTGTGTGACCTAACTAGGAATACAACCATAACATGTATATCATTTATATACACCTGAGCTAGACTTTCTAGTCTTTTCTTTCTTTTTTTTTGCCAAAATATCTTTTGCAGTTTCTCTTTTAGCTTTCCTCATTATTCAGAAAAACACTTCAACATCAATAACTTCTAGGTTTGTTGGTCAAATACCAATAATCTTGAGGTTCTTACTTTGAAGTTGATCATCAAATGACAAGTGTTCTAGATTTCACTTATTAGTAACTATGATGAACAATTTCACTCATAATTTTATCCATCAATTCATGACAACTTTTTGAGACCATGTCTGTACATGTTAGGCTCATAAAGTTTAACCTTAGTATTCGCATGTGCAAATCTGGCTTGCACCCGTTGTATGCACTCGTGGAATCTATGACACCCGATCATCACGAGATGCTTCGAAACGACGAGTCTTAGCAACGGTGCATACTAAGGATGATAACTTCATGGATACGCGAATATTATTAGTGCCCCAATAGTTGGAGGATTGTGACGCCTGGCGTCTTCAACCTTCATACATTCCCATAAAACTTATGAGTTTATGTAGTCTCACCAAATTATATTCTATCATCTTGCAATAAGGTCTTAGATATCACATATATCTTATACCTTGATTATTTCTGAAAACTAAATTTTCAGCTCCTTACTTTTCAAACAAATTTGAACTTCAAGTTTGACGGAGACAAGATAACTTTAGGTACTGATTGAAACCATAGTTCTTTGATTCAACAATGTGAGGTTTACTAAAAGTTTGCAATAGGACTTAATCATTTCTTGATTCTTTAACAATACGGTACCAGTCCGTAAAGTTTATTTTCAGATTTTCACAGTATTTCTATCTCAATAACAAGACTAGCGCTTGGTAGAAAAACGGATGCCAATACTACAAATTAATTCAAAATACTACTCAGACTATGTTTATGATAATTAGTTCATATTTTAATCTAATTACTAATGAACTCCCACTTAATACAACATCCCTCATAGTTGTTAAGTGGTACACGATCCGGATCCACTACACCAAAACCGATCATCACGTGAGATGATGTAGCTTCAATGGTGAACATCAACATGTTGATCATATCATCCATATGACTCGTGTTCAACCTTTCGGTTTCCGTTGTCCCGAGGCCATGTCCGTACATGCTAGGCTCGTCAAGCAAACCCAAGTATTCCGCATGTGCAACATGGCTTACACCCGTTGTATGTTGAGTTTATCACACCCGATCATCACGAGATGCTTCAAAACGTCGAACAATGCAACGGTGCATACGAGGGAAGAACACTTTATTATCTTGATATTAATGTGAGGGATCATCTTATAATGCTACCGTCGCGATCTAAGCAAAATAAGATGCATAAAGGATTAACATCACATGCAATTCATATGTGATATGATATGGCCCTTTTGTCTTTGCGCCTTTGATCTTCATCTCCAAAGCACGGACATGATCTCCATCATCTTCGGGCATGATCTCCATCATCGTCGGCGTAGCGTCAAGGTTCATGGCGCCGGCTTCATGGTTGTTCACCTCATGTAGCAACTATTACAACTACTCAACATGAAAATTAAAGACAACCATAAGGCTCCTGCCGGTTGCCACACTACAATAATGATCATCTCATACATATTCATCATCACATTATGGCCATATCACATCACCAAACCCTGCAAAAACAAGTTAGACGTTCTGTAATTTGGTTTGCATATTTTACGTGGTTTAGGGTTTTCGAGTAAGATCCAATCTACCTACGAACATGAACCACAACGGTGATACTAGTGTTGTCAATAGAAGAGTAAATTGAATCTTCACTATAGTAGGAGAGACAGACACCCGCAAAGCCACTTATGCAATACAAGTTGCATGTCGAGCGTGGAGCAAATCTCATGAACGCGGTCATGTAAAGTTAGCCCGAGCCGCTTCATCCCACTATGCCACAAAGATGCAAAGTACTCAACTAAAGATAACAAGAGCATCAACGCCCACAAACCATTGTGTTCTACTCGTGCAACCATCTATGCATAGACACGGCTCTGATACCACTGTAGGATAACGTAGCATAGAAAAAAAAAATTTCCTATCGCGAACACGCAATCCAAGCCAAGATGCAATCTAGAAGACGGTAGCAACGAGGGGATGATCAAGACTAACCCTTGAAGAGATTCCAAAGCCTATAAGAGTAGGCTCTTATTGCTGCGGTAGACGATCACTTGCCGCTTGCAAAAGCGCGTAGAAGATCTTGATCACGATCGGTTCCGGCGCCACGAACGGGCAGCACCTCCGTACTCGGTCACACGTTCGGTTGTTGATGAAGACGACGTCCACCTCCCCGTTCCAGCGGGCAGCGGAAGTAGTAGCTCCTCTTGAATCCGACAGCACGACGGCGTGGTGTCGGTGGTGGTGGAGAAATCCGGCGGAGCTTCGCTTAAGCGTGCGGGATGTGGTGGAGGAGAGAGACCGCTAGGGTTTTGGGGAGAGAGGGGGGTTTGGCGCCGGCCCTCTAAGGGGTGCGGCCAAGGCTGAGCCAAAGAGTGGCTGCCCCCCTCCCTCTCCTCCTCATTATATAGGTGGAAGCACCAAGAGTTCTAGTCCAAGTCTTCGAATAAGACCCCAACACTAAAACCTCCCATATGTGGGAAAACCTACCCAAGGTGGGAATCCCACTTGGGGTGGGATTCCCCCTTTCCATGAGGGGGTTTGGCCGGCCACCCTAGGGGAGTCCACCATGGACTCCTCCCCTTTAGGGTTGGCTGGTCATGCAAGGTGGAGTCCCTCCGGGACTCTACTTTCCATGGTGATTTCTTCCGGACTTTTCTAGAACCTTCTAGAACCTGCCATAAATGCACCGGATCATTTCCAAACTTGGAATATGACTTCCTATATATGAATCTTATTCTCCGGACCATTCCGGAACTCCTCGTGATGTCCGGGATCTCATCCGGGACTCCGAACAAATATTCGAACTCCATTCCATATTCAAGTACTACCATTTCAACATCCAACTTTAAGTGTGTCACCCTACGGTTCGTGAACTATGCGGACATGGTTGAGTACTCACTACGACCAATAACCAATAGCGGGATCTGGAGATCCATAATGGCTCCCACATATTCAACGATGACTTTAGTGATCGAATGAACCATTCACATACAATACCAATTCCCTTTGTCTCGCGATATTTTACTTGTCCGAGGTTTGATCTTCGGTATCACTCTATACCTTGTTCAACCTCGTCTCCGACAAGTACTCTTTACTCGTACCGTGGTATGTGGTCTCTTATGAACTTATTCATATGCTTGCAAGACATTAGACGACATTCCACCGAGAGGGCCCGGAGTATATCTATCCGTCATCGGGATGGACAAATCCCATCGTTGATCCATATGCCTCAACTCATACTTTCCGGATACTTAATCCCACCTTTATAGCCACCCATTTACGCAGTGGTGTTTGGTGTAATCAAAGTACCTTTCCGGTATAAGTGATTTATATGATCTCATGGTCATAAGGACTAGGTAACTATGTATCGAAAGCTTATAGCAAATAACTTAATGACGAGATCTTATGCTACGCTTAATTGGGTGTATCCATTATATCATTCATACAATGATATAACCTTGTTATTAATAACATCCAATGTTCATGATTATGAAACTAATCATCCATTAATCAACAAGCTAGTTTAAGAGGCATACTAGGGACTTCTTTGTTGTCTACATATCACACATGTACTAATGTTTCGGTTAATACAATTATAGCATGATATATAAACATTTATCATAAACACAAATATATAAATAATAACCATTTTATTATTGCCTCTAGGGCATATCTCCTTCAAGAGAATACTATGTTATGGTGATTATCAATCTATTGTTTATGTGTTGTTTATGATCTTGCATGCTCTCCGTTATTAGTAGAGGCTCTGGCCAAGTTTTTGCTCTTAACTCCAAGAGGGAGTATTTATGCTCGATAGTGGGTTCATGCCTTCATTGACACCTGGGACGAGTGATGGAAAGTTCTAAGGTTGTGATGTGCTGTTGCCACTAGGGATAAAACATTGATTCTATGTCTAAGGATGTAGTTGTCGATTACATTACACACCATACTTAATGCAATTGTCCGTTGCTTTGCAACTTAATACCGAAAGGGGTTCGGATGATAACCTCGAAGGTGGACTTTTTAGGCATAGATGCAGTTGGATGGCGGTCTATGTACTTTGTCGTAATGCCCAATTAAATCTCACTATATTTATCATATCATGTATATGCATTGTTATGCCCTTCTCTATTTGTCAATTGCCCGACTGTAATTTGTTCACCCAACATGCTTTTATCTTATGGGAGAGACACCTCTAGTGAACTGTGGACCCCGGTCCTATTCTTTACATCGCATACAATCTACTGCAATTGTTCTTTACTGTTTTCTTGCAAACAATTATCTTCCACACAATACGGTTAATCCTTTGTTACAGCAAGCCGGTGAGATTGACAACCTCACTGTTTCGTTGGGGCAAAGTACTTTGGTTGTGTTGTGCAGGTTCCACGTTGGCGCTGGAATCCCTGGTGTTGCGCCGCATCACATTTCGCCACCATCAACCTTCAACGTGCTTCTTGGCTCCTCCTGGTTCGATAAACCTTGATTTCTTTCTGAGGGAAAACTTGCCACTGTGCGCATCATACCTTCCTCTTGGGGTTCCCAACGGACGTGTACATCTACGCGCATCAGGGGCCTAGCTCTCTGGTGGAGGGATGGGGTTGAAGTCTCAGTTCGTCCGTGGTGCCAATATTACATAGATGCTAAGATCACTTACAATGACAAGATCTAGAGATTCACTGGAATCTACGGGGAACCACGTACGGAGCTGAGGTCAAAAACTTGGGAGGCCATGAGATTTCTGCACTCTCAAGATGATCTGTCGTGGTTATGCGTGGGGGACTTCAATGAGGTGACCTCCCGAGCAGAACATCTAGGGGGCAATCCTAGACCACAAGCACAGATGGATGCTTTTCGAAATTGTTTGGAGGACTGTGGGCTTATAGATTTGGGCTATAAAGGCTATGACTTTACATGGAATAATAACCGCGAAGGGGAGGAGAATGTCCAGGTCAGATTGGATCATGGTACTGCCTCAGCGTCCTTGCTTGAGATGTTTCCTCTAACGGCAGTCGAGCATATAGCCACTGAAGAGTCTGATCACATGGCTCTCTTGATCAAAGTTTGCGATGAACTACCTAGGCGACCCTCTCATAGCTCGCAGGGTTTTGTCTTCGAGGAGATGTGGCTGAAGCACGAAGGATATGAAGATATGATCAAGGCAGCTTGGGAAAATCGGGACACTGGTGCCAGAGGCCTTAACGATCTTTGGAGACAGCTCCAAGAGATCTCGTCAGACATCAAGAAGTGGAGCATCGAGTCCTTTGGCTCCGTTAAAGTAGAAATTAAGCGCCTCCGCGCCAAACTGGATGAAGCTCGGTCTGCTGCAAGGTTCCTGGGCACATCTCCTGAGGTCCGTATGCTAGAGGAACAGCTCCACAAGATTTATGAGAAAGAGGAGATAATGTACATACAGAGATCAAGGGTCGATTGGCTCAGAGCAGGGGATAA
This sequence comes from Lolium rigidum, assembly GCF_022539505.1. Taxonomy (NCBI): domain Eukaryota; kingdom Viridiplantae; phylum Streptophyta; class Magnoliopsida; order Poales; family Poaceae; genus Lolium; species Lolium rigidum. The sequence continues at coordinate 307,608,985 of NC_061510.1, read as the reverse complement.
AAACACCAAATTCTTCCACAACAGAGCGTCTCACAGGAGGCGAAAAAAATACCGTTAAGGCGCTGCGACAGTCTGATGGTTCTCTGTGCAATACAAACGAGGGTATGACAGCCATGGCTCGGTATTTTTTCCACCACTTATACTCATCGGAAGGATGCGCCGAGGACGATCAGGTGCTTAATCTTCTGGATAGGACAGTGACAACGGAGATGAATGTTGCGCTGTTAGAGGAGGTCACAGACAAGGAAATTACTACTGCCCTTTTCCAAATGGGCCCAACCAAGGCTCCGGGGCCCGACGGTTTTCCTGCACTATTTTATCAGAGACACTGGTCTCTGTTAAAGGACCATGTATGCAAAGCAGTCCGGGATTTTTTGGCAGGCAACGACATCCCAGCGGGTTTCAATGATACGATCCTGGTTTTAATACCGAAAGTGAATGCGCCTGAGCTCCTCAGCCAATTCCGTCCAATCAGTCTTTGTAATGTGCTCTACAAGATTGCGTCGAAGGTTGTGACGAACAGATTAAAACTGTTTCTGCCCATACTCATTTCTGAGGAACATAGCGCATTTGTCCCCGGAAGGCTGATCACGGACAATGTCTTTGTGGCTTATGAATGTGTTCATGCAATAAGATCTCGTAAACGAAAAAAGCCGCTCTGTGCAGTGAAGTTAGATATGATGAAGGCCTACGACCGCGTCGAATGGTCCTTCCTGGAAAAGATGATGATTCACATGGGTTTTGCTGAGCAATGGGTGGCCATGATCATGAGGTGTGTGAGATCAGTTAGTTATAAAGTTAAACTCAATGGTGGCTTGTCGGAATCTTTCCTACCATCGAGGGGTCTAAGGCAGGGGGATCCGTTGTCTCCATACCTCTTCTTGTTCTGTGTGGAAGGATTCTCAGCTTTGCTTCGGTGGGCGCAAGAGGAAAAGATGGTGGCTGGGGTGAGATTCGGAAGCAATGGGCCAACTGTGACCCATCTGTTATTTGCCGATGATAGCGTTGTTTTCCTGGAAGCCAGCGAAGGAAACATGGCTGCACTAAGAGAGGTGTTACAGAAATATGAGGCATGCTCGGGCCAAAAGATTAACAAGCAGAAGTCCTCCATCTTTTTTGGGAAACATTGTTCAAACGAGAGGAAGACTTTCCTGAAGAACTCCATCGGCATCCAATGTGAGGCCCTCTCAGAACGCTATCTCGGTCTACCAACAGTGGTAGGTCGCTCAAAAAATGGCGCTTTCAAACATCTCTCTGACCGCTCTAGAAATAAAGTCGCGGGAATTAAAGGTCAGGGCCTTTCAAGAGCAGGGAAGGAAATCCTTGTCAAATCAGTGTGACAGGCTATCCCAACCTATTCGATGGGTTGCTTTCAGTTAACAAAAGGGCAATGCGGTGAACTGTCTTCCATTGCTTCAAATTTTTGGTGGGGAGATGGCACAGATAAAAAGAAGGTGCACTGGATCAGCTGGGAACGCATGTGTTCAGCAAAGCGCAGAGGAGGGATGGGATTCCGAGACTACCAAGATTTCAACCAGGCGCTGCTCACAAAACAGGCGTGGCGTTTGAGTTCATCCCCGGAGTCGTTGTGTGCTCGGGTTCTCCGCGCAAGATATTTCCCAGGTGGGGACTTTTTGAATGCTCCCTGTCCTAAGAGAGCATCCTATACGTGGAGAAGTATACTGCATGGGAGAGAACTGCTTAAGGAGGGTATAGTGTGGAGAGTTGGCAACGGGGAGTCCATTGATATCTGGAAGCATAAGTGGATACCCAGGTCATCTCTTCAAAGGCCTTGGGGACACAAGCCAGACGTGGTTATAGAAAAGGTTAAGGAGTTGCTGCTCCCTGACGGTGGGGGTTGGGACATCGACAAGCTAAATGAGTGCTTTTATGAGGCGGATGTTAACGACATTCTGAAAATTCCAGTAGGTAGGGCTGGAGCTGATGACTATGTTGCATGGAATTACACCAAGTCTGGGATTTTCAGTGTTCGTTCGGCTTATCACCTCAAACAGCACCTTAAGGAAATGGCGGCGGGGCGACCTGGGTCTTCTCTGTCTTGCTCAGATCATCAAGGTTGGTTGTCCCTATGGGCTGCCAATGTCCCAAGCAAGGTAAAAGTGCATTGCTGGCGATTAGCGAAGAACGGCTTGGCCGTTGGAGACGAACTTCGGCGATGGAACATTAAGCTCGGAATAAGGTGTGTTGCTTGTAACAGGGAAGAGACTCTTCACCATAGATTTTGGGCTTGTCCGCATGCGAGTCGGATTTGGGATCTTCTCCGAGAGAGTACTGCCCTCCCTTTGCATGCCCCACCGAGAGATTGCCGGTCTCATGGGGAGCTTCAGAGTTGGCTGCTGAGTTGGTTCCAATCTTTGAAGGAAAAGGAGCTCAGTACTGCACTAATGGCACTTTACCATATGTGGCTAGCTCGAAATGATGCAAGGGATGAGCAAATGATTGAAGACCCAGACAAGACGGCGCAAAGGATTCTGGTGCTGGTCGAAGAATGGCTATCTTTGAAATCGCCCGCTCCTCAGCCTGTCCAAAAGGAAAATGAGCACTGGCTCCCTCCTGCGGATGGCTGGTACAAGGTGAACGCTGATGGTGCGCTAAACCCAAAGGAAAGCCACGGAGGTGGAGGTGTGATCATCCGAGATCACCATGGAATCCCTCAGGCGGGGGCATGCCATTTTTTCCCTCGAGTGACTGACCCGGAGAGAGCTGAGCTGCTGGCGTGTCGCCATGCTGTTAATTTGGCGAAGGACTTGGGGCTGAGGAAAATAGCGCTGGAAACGGACTGTACTGGGGTGGTGGCGAAGCTTCAGGACAGCGACAAGAATCGGTCGATCCACGGGCCACTTGTTGAAGAAATCAAAGCGTCTCTTGGGAAACTTGATGATTTCAGGGTCCTCCACGTGCGACGCTCTGGTAATGCAGTGGCTCACAAATTAGCTAAGGATGGCTGTATGAATAAGTGTTGTAATAGATGGGTTCAATCCCTCCCAGACTTTGTGTTAAACCTTGCCGCTCTGGACATGGGCAATCTGGACATGGGCAATTAATAAAGATGCAGCCATTTGAATCTCAAAAAAAAAAAAAAAAACTATCCGATATCCGTACGATCCTTTGTAGCGCGAGCTTTTGCTTCGAGTGGGCAACAGTTAGACTCTGTCTTTCCTCATATACAAGCCCAGCCAAATGGAGTCTTACACTATCATCCTTCTTTCCGTAAAGGCATCTCCAGCGGAGCCACGCGAACAGACATTTCACTAAGGGCATCTCCAGTTTATATGTATTTAAATTTGTTCTCCTTTGTATGTTAAATATGTTTGAATCTAGTCGATTCAAGTATCCGATTAATTGTTTAGGCTATAATTTATTCGATTGGACCAACATGACATCATTGAGTACTACTTTTTCGCGTTTAAACTTGATCATTCAACAAAATTGAAAAGAAATAGCAGCAAAAAAAACACTTGCATGTCCAAAATGCGTCGGACCGTTGGAGGTAGCCCCCGACGCAAACGGACATTTCGCCCCTCGCGGTCATTTTGGTGTCCGCCAGGCGACGCAAACGGACGCCAGCGGACAATTTGGGCGTCCGAAATGCGTCACGCCGCTGGAGATGCCCTAAAAGGAATGCTTAGATCATCTCCGCTAAAAGGAATACTTAGATCATCTCCAGCCGTCTTCCCGACGAGGGCCCCGGCAGCCCTTTTTTCTATCCGGGCGGCGAAAAATGGCCCAGCCACGCCTCCGGCTTCTCGTTTTCGCCTGAATTTGGACTTTCATCCATCCGGCGAGCCCATGTCATCCCCGTCCTCCGGGGCGTGCTCGGGGAATCCGGAGGAAAAAAAACGCGGGCAACATCGAGGAAACTTCCCGCGCACCTGGTGGTCCCGACTTGTCGGCGAGAAAGGCTGATCGTCGTCCTCATCGCATCGCCTTCCGCGCGCTGTAAAAACTTGCCGCCAGTCAGTCTTCCGTCATAGGTACGAACGGGAACTCGCGGCGTACGACGGTCCTCCCCCTCCTCCAGCGTGCAACAACGCCGTCGGTCGCCACCGCTGGTGGAGAGCGCCGGGCCGCACCCTCGAGAATGTGCTCGCGCACATCGAGGGCGGCAACTACCCCGTCCTGTGGATGCCGCCGCCGGCAGCGGTGCCTTCCGTGTCGCGCCGACACGGAAGCTCCAGGATGCCACAACGCATGGCATCGTCGTCCTCGTCGGGGTCGGCGTCAAGGTCGACGACGCGCAGCTGCGTATCCGCTCCTCTAGCAGCGATGCCGAGGACGACGGTGAAGACAGAGCCGATGTCGCCACCATCGACCAGAGGGCGCAGCAACGGCGCCCTCGTCATTCGCGAGGGGGAGCGCGCCTCGTCATCACCGGCACGCAGGAGGAAGAGGATGGAGAAGAAGGAGGGCGGAGCGGCGGCTGCTGCAGCGTCTGACCTCGCCGCCGAGGAGGCCGCGTGGACCATGACAATGACCTCTTCCACGACGGCGTGGTACTTGATCCACCCGTCGGCATGAACCTGGAGGTCCAGCCACCTGACCTCACGGAGAAGGAGGTGATTGAGCTGGCCATCGCCCAAAGCCATCCAGACGAGCTCGCCCAGTGGCACTGTCTCGCCGTCTAGCTGTTGGACTTTGTGTCGACTCAGGGCAGGCCAGTGATCCCTCCGGTCACTCTGGTCACAACCCGGCATGATCACCACCACCTCCTCATGTACCAATGCCGCCACCGCCGACGCCACATCTGGCTCTGTACTGGTGGTGGCCTTGGGCGCCTTCGATATTCGTCAACCTCGTCGACAACGACGACAAGGAGTAGGTGTCCATAGCGTGAACCCTAGATAGTGTTTTATTTTCAAGTTCTTTTTCGGCACTATGTATATTACTTTTCTATTAATAAAAATTTATTATTGAAAAAAATATGTCGAACAGACCTCGACCCAAACGGACAAGGCTTGTGGGTCTTGAACAGGTTTGTATATGTTACGGATATTTTTTCTTAATCAATGGATGTTTTTGTTTGGTTTAAAGAAAAGTTGGGCTTTGGCTAGCTTGGGGCTTGCAACGGGGAACGTGGCACTCGGCAGAGAATTCGATTAGGGCCATGGTCAGTTCCAAATAAAAAACAAGTAGCGCTTCGGTGAAAGTCATCGGACAGAGATCGTATGGAAAATGTGTGTGAAGCAATTCCGCGGGAATAATCGGGCCGAGGGACGCCCGCTAAGGATGAGCTATTTATACGGCCATGAAGTGACAGCCCGTTCAACTTCTACGGACAGAAAAGGGCACTTGAGTGTTGAAGGCAGTTTACTTCCCAAAAGGAGAGTTTATTGAAGCCAAACTTGGGTCCTCTCCATCTCAGGTTTGGAGGGCGATTGTGGCTGGGAAGGAGGCGATGAAAATTGGGCTTATCAAATGAATTGGTACGGGGGAGAGCACCAACGCTTGGAACCATAATTGGATACCACGAGACTACATGCTACGACCCCTGGCGTGTTTGAAGGATGACCCACCGATGATGGTAGCCTCCTTCATTGACAGTACATCTGCATCATGGAGGACCAATCTGCTAGAAGAGTTTTTTCGTCCTATGGATGTAGAAGCTATTCGTCAGATTCCCTTGAATATGAAGCGGATGAATGATCGCTGGGCCTGGCACTACGAGAAGCATGGTCTTCTCAGGGTGCGCTCTGTCTACCGTCTCCTAGTAATTCAAACAAAGAAACGACGGGAAGATTGGCTCGAAGGAAGGGCGGCTGGGTCCTCGGCTGAAGCTGAAGGAAGAGCCTGACAACGCCTATGGAAGACTCAAGTTTCTTCCAAGCTGAGGGTATTCTTGTGGCGGCTCGTGCAACAATCACTGCTAACAGCTGATGTGAGATGCCACAGAAATATGGCATCGACGAGCACTTGTACAGTGTGCGGCGAAGAAGACTCTTGGAGACATTCCTTGATCAATTGTGCAGCTGCCAGGTCGGTTTGGGCTCTTGCTGATGGAGACATAAGAGCACGTCCCCCAAACCGTGGGGAAGACTTAGGTAGGATCAGATCTTAGATAGGATCTATGAGATTAATTTTTTTGCAAAGACAAAACATGTTCAAAAATTCTGAAAAAAAATGGCAACACACATCTATGTTATATATGCAATGCCAAAAATTTGCAACTTCAAATTCGACATACACTTAGAGATATAAAAAGATAAATCTAGGTGTGAATAGTGTGAAATACTATTCAACCAGATCTGACACTATTCACATCAGAATTTGTCTTTTTTGTTTCTCCAAGTGTAGACTAGATTTTGAGCTGAATTTTTTTGGAGTTGTAGATACAACCTATATGCATATTGCTAATTATTTTCAGATTTTTTCGCATAGCAAAAGTATAATTTCTCTAAGTTGATCCTATGATCCTACCTAATGGGGAGATCCTATACAAGTCTCCCCCCCAAACCGTCCCCCAAACCGATTTGGGACGGGCCGGACAAAAAAACGCTTCCAGTCGCGTCCCTCAAGACCTTTTTTGTCTGGCGCGGTCCGATACGGTGTCCGGCGCCCCGTGTCCGTCCCCGCCCCACAGGGGACGCACCGGGCACGCCGGACACAACAAAATGAGAGGCGAGGGGGCGCGGGCTCGACCCGTCAGCGACTCATTTAAGTTTGGACCTAACCGCCGCCTACCTCGTGGCAGAAGTTATTCGCGCGCAGTGACACACGACGGCATCTTTGCCTTAATGGCGACGGAGGGGCAGGCGAGACGTCTCGTTGGTGCTGCGCTGCCTCCACGTGTCGCCGGCGTTCGCACGCCACCGCCCGTTCCCGCGCTTTCTTCCCGCCTCTTCTCGCCTCTTCCCGCGCTTTCTTTCCCGACGTCGGCGTCTATAAAAGGCCCTCCCGGCTCAATGGCAGTCACCACAGCCGCTGGCACCTCTTTCTCCGCCACAAGCACAACCCTCGTCGCTCCTCCGCCGTCTCCTCCACCACCAGTGCGCAATGATGAACCGCTCCGGCGATGGCCAGTTCCCTCCACCGCCGTCTCCTCCACCTCCACCACCAGATTCACAGCTCGACATCGACCCCGCCGCCCGGAAAGAGCGGCGGCGGCGAGGGATGCAGCTCTAGCGTGGACATCGTCAGCAGCGGCGGGAGGCACTCGAGCAGCAGGCCCGCCAGCAGCGTGAGGCGGCGCACACGGCGGATGTAGCGGCGTTCTACGCCCCTGGCCCCGCAGCTGACGAGACCGCGGCGGCAGCAGCGTGGCACGAGGAGGCGTCGGCGGACACCATTGCGGCGTTCGACGCCTCGACGGCAGAAGAGGCGCGGCGGCGTCGGACGAAGGAGATGGAGCAGCGGTGGGCTGATGAGCGCCGCTGCCAGCGCGAGGAGCGGGAGGCGCTGTACCGTGAAGGGTAGGAGGCGATCGAGCGCCGGCGGCGGGACTCGATCGAGCGCCAGCAGCAGCTGGCGGCGGAGGAGCGTCAGCAGCGGGAGGTGGCGCTGGCGGCAACGGAGGCGGCCTGGGGGAGGCGGGCGGACGAGTTGGCGGCGGAGGCCGACGCGTTGGCAGCGGTGATGGTGGAGGCGCCAATGGAGGAGGAGGAGGCCGAGGCGGAGGAGGAGGAGACCGAGGTGGAGGACGACGACGACGACGACAACAAGTTCGAGTGGTCCGACGACGACGGGCCGCACCCGGACGAGACGGCCGATCAGCAACGCGCGCTCGTCGAGTCCTTCGAGTCGAAGAAGAAGCTCCATGACGACGCCCGTGCCCGCGAAGAGGCGCAGATTCATCGCGCCGTCGAGCTCTCCCTCCAAGCGGCGCAGCAGGGGAGGGCAGACGTCGACGCGCTGCTGGAGCAGCGGCGCAGCAGTGGAGGGCAGACGTCGACGCGCTGCTGGAGCAGCGGCGTCTGGCCACCGCCCTACGCATGGAGAGGCGGCGCGCGCAGCAAGAGCTGCGGCGAAGAGGAGGCGACGATGGGACGGGGCCGTCGAACGCACCGCCGGTCGGTCAGTAGGCTAGGTTTAGATGAAATCTAGCCATTTTCATTCAAACTTTGTAATATATAATCAAATTTGAATGAAAATCTTTATTTTCATGCACCAATATTCATTTGGGGAGGGCGTTTGGGGGACGCGACTGGGAAGCGACATCCCCAAACGCGCACAAACAAAACACGTCCTCCAAACGCTCGATCCGGCGCGCTTTAGGGGACGGTTTGAAGAACGCGACTGGAGATGCTCTAACCGAGCACATCTGCAACAACAGGGATCCATCGGCAAAGAACTGGCTTTTTGCTATGATGGAATCGCTTCCACGTGATGATTTCGCGAGAGTGGCCGCGACTTTGTGGGCGATCTGGTAAGCGAGACAGAAAATGATTCACGAAGATGAGTACGAGAGCCCATTGACGACCAATATGTTTATTCAGAGCTTTCTCCGTGATTTGGCGATTTACTGCCCCAACAAGGTCTCGGAGAAGAAGGGTTCTATGCCATGTCCGCCAAAGTGGATTCCGCCGGCTGCAGGCTGTGTCAAACTGAACGTAGATGCAGCTTTGGCGAACTCCAGGACGGGAGGCGTGGTGGCTGTCAACAAGGGGGGTTTATGGGAGCCTCGAGCCTTACTATCGATGGCCTCTCTGACCCAGCAGTTCTCGAGGCGATGGCCTGCCGGGAGGCCCTTGCGTTGGCTCAAGACATGCAACTCCAGAAGATTATTTTTTTTGAGACCTCTCGATCTGTGTTACAGTTGTAGTATCTGAACTTATGCACTAACTCGACACCACACTCACACCACACTCACGCACACCCCTAGTGCACAAGTTAGAGCCTAGAACTATACACACAGCACGCAAGGGTACCCAGTGTCCCAAAGGAGCTAGTAATTGCGGCGCACATGCGTGTGAGAGGATTATTAAAAGGGATCAACGCCCCTGTGAGACACCCGCGAAAATCGTCCCCAGTGGGGATCGATACCGGGCGGGCTGGGTAGCCACTGCTACCACTAGCCAACGAGCTATCAGCTCGTTCTCACTCCAGAAGATTATTGTGGCTTCGGATTGTCTGTTAGTTATAAACAACTTGTCCACAACATTTTGTGGAAGCTACAGCATGGTTCTGGAGGAGATCAAGGAGACAGCGTCCCAGTTCGCTGTTGCATCTTTCAGGCACGAAAATCGTGTATAAAATTTTGAAGCTCATAGGCTAGCACGCTTTGCTACCTTCTAGTTATGTTGGACGTCAGCTCTGGCTAGTACGGCCACCTGACGGTTTATGTATTCTGAATGATGTTATAATTCAATAAAGTGCTATGCTTGTCCTTAAAAAAAGGGCACTTGGTGGGCCGCCGCTAGCTTGCCCACTTACAAGCTGATTTGTCCCGTAGCTGATTCTTTTGCTCGCTCCGCTCGTCTCGATCGTGTATCGGGTCTGGCAGCGCTCGTATCAAAATTTTGATAAAATTTTGCACAATGGTTTTTCTCTTGCGGAAAATGTGAATATTTTAGCAACAACGAGATATAAAAAAGACAAAGTTCATTTGTCAAAAGAATTTAAAGCACACCGTTCTATCGTGAATTCAAGGTTGATATGATTATTACTAGTTCCTCCTTTCACTAATGTAAGAATATTTAGATATTTTAAAATATACTAGATAGATACTAAAATGAGTGAACCTACACCCAAGAGTATGTCTAGATACATGCATTTATAAAAGAAACCTAAAAAGTCTTAAATTAATAGATGGAGCGTGAGTGGTAAAAGGCATGATAGTTCTCAAATGAAGAAGCTATCAAAATTAAGTCAAACAAACAACATTATGTCTCTTGCTCTAAAAAATTCACAAGATATACTTGTGAGATATTATGTTTTAGATGATTATGAAAATATTTCTCCACTCACTAATATAAGACCTTATAGATATTTTATAGTAGACTAGATACGAACCAATTGAGTGAATCGGTAAATTAAAAATGAACTAGATACAGACTAAAATCAGTGAATCTATAAAAAATTTAAAAGTTATTACATTAGTGAACGAAGGGAGTAATATGCAAGCACATATACCGACATGCAAGTGTCATAATCTAGTCCATAGTCTTGTGATCCCGTCTCCTTCTAGTTTTCTTACATTTGAGGTGCTCGATCTAGGTAAAAAATCTAAAGCACAATGTCTAATTTTTTTAAAAGTAAAATAACATAACACTTCCTATAAATATACTTAAAATGTATGGATTCAATTGTATTACTCAATTGAATACATGACAACAATGTAAGAAAAAACACATATATTACACAATTTTATGACGTGGTTAACTATGATAAGTAAGAGATGCAACAATGTATAAGTTGATATTACATTTATTAGAATTATAAAATTTTAGTATAAATGATTACAACAATCATCAATCAACTGCGAAAGAATTGGGTGGTTGGCTTCAGTCTCATCGGCTATTTAATAATCCTGCTACTTTTGAATAAGCTAGCTATCACATGAAGTTACTTAGTTCAGTTTTATTTGACCTTGCGACCACCGTTCAAATTTAGTTTTTCCTAGGTTGGCAAGGTCTTGAGCTTAATGTCACCGAACTACTAGTTGAGCCTAGTTGTGAAGTGAACAAGTATTCCATGCAAATCACACTATGCTTTGTCTTTGGCCCCAATAGTTCAATGAATATTCATGCAATAATCAACAAGTTTATCTCAAGTGCTGAAATATGGAAGAAAATTCTAGGCAAACAGAGATATGAGAGATCACTAGGGGAATGATCCATATGTGACTGATCTTTGTCTTCTTCATTCAGAGATGTTTCATCTTCCCCTCCTTGTTCGACTTGTTGGTATTGGTTTTGGTATTCATGTTTGATACATTGGGCACCTTCGGTTACAATATATTGATCATTGTAAACACTATTTTTGATCTCCTTCACGTGCATCCATTTCACACAAATCGCGGTCTACTGTATCTTACGCACCAATTCTTCAATTAATGTTGATGCATGATTCAACAAGTTTATCTCTAGTGTCAAAAAGAGGGAAGAAATACCACTGATGCCAACTCGTTCTGAGGTTGTTGATTAAGGCCATTCAGAGTGTTAGAGATAAGAAATTCACATATTTATGTGAGTATCTATTGGTCCAGTTCCTGGTGCGCCTCCAAATTCTCTTTTCATTCAAACTTTCGTTGTTACAAAAATCGTTACATTTCTCTTCGTTTCGCTCTCTGATGATGACTTCTTTTACTATGTTTCTCGCACCTTGCGAATTTCTAAGATACGTTCATCAATTAGTAATTGTGCTACAAGTCTATTTTAGGTAAACCATGTGTTGTTGTTCAAGGCATCTCGTGTTGCAGTCAAATCTATTTTAGATAACATTGAAAGTTCAATGTCGGTAACCTAGAGGGATGGGGTGAATAGGTTCTACAAAAAAATTCCTTGACTTGTTCGCAATTTTAGGCTATGCGGATAAATAGTGTGGCCTAATGCAATCTAAGTGGAGCATCCTATATGGCAAAATACATATATCAAGAACTTCAAACTCGGTGGCTATCACAAATTAAATAAGTGGAAAGAAATAGCGGAAGTACGCGGAGATGTCGATGTATCCCGATGTTCACTTCCTTGAGGGGAAGCTAGTACCGCTGGAGAGGTGCGGTACCATGAAGGACACTGAACGCTATGAAGGCACGCCTTCTTCTCCGTGAGCTCCTTCCACGAAGTAGGAGCCCTTTTTCACTATGTGAAGACCTTAGAGAGGCCTTCGAGCCCGTACAACCTTTCCGGCTCGATCACAAGTTGATTGCTCTCGGTGACCGCTACCGTCTAGAAGTCTTTAACCTCCAAGAGTAACAAGATCGGAGAGAAAAACTTGTTACAATGGCTCAAATCGAAAAGTGTATGATTGATAGAGAGGGGATGAAGAGATCTTCGAGATGCACGGATCAACTCTCAATTCGTTGGGTAAAACTCAGGGGATCAAGGATTTGAAGCAAATAATAGCAATGGAGTTCTAGCGAAATTCCTTTACCTTTCAAGCAGAGAGCCATTTAGAACATTAGATGGTGAGGCAGCACAAGGAAAACCGGTATCACGAATGAGAATTGCTGAGCTGGGAAAAGTGAGGTAACGATATTATTACTCCATTCGTGAATCCTTTTGGGTGAGATCTGGATCAAATGGAAGGCAAAAGGTGGTAATCCAAATAACCGGGATTACATTATATAAGCAAAACTAGCCACAGGAGGTTAAAATCACGCAGGAAAAAAGACCAGCCGGTATGACTGGGTCAGAGCCTGGTCATACCGGATGAGCGTACTATGCAGGGAAAAGGAACAGAAAAGACTAGCCGGTACAACCGGCCGTGGTCATACCGGGTGAACCTGCTAGAAGGAGCGAGGGAATCAAGGGGAGGCTCGCGTGACAGAAAGAAGGGAACGAGCGGGCGCGGGCAACGAGGCGAGGGCGCAGAGCGGCGGGCGAGCGGCTGCAGGGCAGATCGCGTGCGAGAAGGAGGCGAGCGGGGCGTTGCTTGGTGCGGCCAAGCGGGCACCCCGCACGTGGCGACGCAGGGGAGTGGGGCGGCTTGCGGGTGCACGCACGGCGGGCGACGCGAGCGCGCGCGTGAAGCGGTAGCAGCGTGCGGCGTGGGGAATCGCGGAGCAGAAAAGGAGGAGCAAAGTCCTACGCGCGGCAGGTGAGCAGCAGAGGCTCGTTCCGCGCCAGGAAAAAGAAACACGGCCAGCCGGTTTGATCGGCGACTGTTGGCGTGAAAAATAAATAGCTCCTGGCAGTGCTGTTTTTTGTTCCTTAAAAAAAAATCTTTTAGAAAAAGCGGAACAAACTTTGATCGCCATCCGGAGCAAAATATTGAAGCGAGCAAGAGCGAAATATTTGTGGATAATAAAGATGGAACCAAGAGACGAAATATTTTTGTGGTGAACAAAAGTGGTAGAAAAAATATAGCAAACGCCAAACCAAATTCGAGCCACTTTTGGAGATGCGGAATAGAGGGAATCAAAGACGCCATGTGGTGGCGAAGATAAAATTGATGAAGGATGCCAAGCGAATGAGATGAAACAGAAAGATGATTTGATCCAAAGAACCAAATAACCACTCTACCCCTCTCTTAATAGTGCGGGGTCTTATACTCAACAAAAAACCGAAAAAAGGAGACTACATTGTCGCGCTTTTTTCGAGCTTCGTCTGCGAGCGCTCCTTCGAACTTCGTCTCGAGCTCTTCCTCTCTCTTTTTCACAACGTGACACGACACCATAAGAAGGCGAGAGAATAACTGTGTCCCGCTTGACCTTGATGACAGCGTTCATGCTTCATTCAAGATGGAACACCTCGGTTGATTGCATGCTCTAGATCTTGATCACCAATAGCTCAACTTATGAGCCTTGGAGGATTGTGACACCAACTTCAAGCCAAATCTTCTCTCTTGACAATAAAACTTTGAATCCAACAAATGGACTTCAAGCAAAACTATAAATTATTTCTTCAAACAAAAACTCAATAAAAATATTAGTCCACATGAATTGTCATGAATTACCAAAAACGAACATAGAGGCAAAGTACACTTTCAAACCTGTATGTTGCTCATGATTAAAAATAAAGCTTCAAAAATGGGTTTTGAACTTCTTGTATTGAGAATTATTAGTAGGCTAATAGAAGTATACCTAACGATTCATTATATTGTTGCAGCCACAAATAACACTTGTATGAAGGAGATTATCGTATCAAAGAAGGAGCTTATCATTGCCATCAAATCGTCTGGGTTCAACAAAGAAAGGGGAAAATCTCCTTGGTAAATCTGCGGCTCTAATATTTTTGAGAAGCGCCAAGTGGTGCTCCTCTCAGCTGCGGAGCTCAGATGGCCCGGGATTCTGACCGGAGATTTGCTCAAGGCGGAATCTCCTGCCCCATTGGCTAGTTACTGTTGGGGAAAGCCTATTTCGAGTAAGCTCAACCGAGATCAAACTAATCATTTCTCATGGGTATCGCACACAAGAAAGCCTAAGAGAAGCTCACCCCCTCTAAAAAATGAAATCCTGCAAGAAAGAGGCCCGACCCAATTGAGATCTTGCAACAACATATAGTGCCTCAGCAAAGGTTTTTAAAACCTTGTCTTTGTCAATTCCCGACTAGCTGGCGTTGTCGCGTCATCTGGTTCCACCTCCAAAGAAGGACCCTGTCTTCTCACCCTGGGTTGGGTCTGAGACCGTCGTAGCATAAGAAGGTAAATACTATCACCCTAGAGCACGCATGAACACAGATGGATGACGGGAGGCCAAGGTGATGAATACCGAACATGAACTTCTCTTCTCACGAGCTACCCAGAAACATCGCCATCCACAACACCGAACACCCAAGAAGCCGCCAAAAGAAGACACGATAAAAAATGTTGCAACGACCATCGGTGGAAGGGTGCAATCGATCACGGTAGAACGCCACCACCATAGCACAACAGGTCGCCACTAGGTGCCCACTTACCACCACGTTCCATTCCCCACCGTCCCAAGGCAACGCTTCCAAGTAGGAAATGACACCAGAACATCGTCGCCCAATCCGAGAGATTTAGGGTTTTCACCTGGGAGGCGGGGAGGAAGGGGATGTGGATTGGACCTCGATGTTGCCTCTAAGGATAACTCGCCAACTTTGTCGTGACCGCTGCCACCGATCAAAGGTTCCCTTGGGCCAAAGCCCCCAGCCCCAGCCCCAGCCACCGCAACGAAGATTTAGATCCGGTGATGCCACGGTCCAAAGCCCCTAACATGGTAGGAACAACACTGACATGGGCCATCGTCCTCAGATCTGACCGGAGGCCGATGGGGCGACCCACCGCACCGCGACCCCAAACCACCGCCTCCTCGCCGCCCACACAACTGAGGAGTAAGGCCACCAACACCGACGAGCGCCTCCTACCGCCAGATCGATGCTGCCATCACCTCGCAATGCCACCGGTCCAGAAGACAGAGCTCTCCGCATGAGCCGCAAAAGCAACGAATACCTCGCCGCCACCTTCCTTGGTGGCCATGTGCGAGTTTTCCGGCGGTCACCTCCGACGGCAGCGAGGTAGAAGGAAGGGAAGGGGAGAGGCTAGGGAGGGGTTGGAGGGCTATGGTTCATCGCCTCTGAATCGTCCCAGAGCGGAAAGACGCGGGGGCCCAGCTAAATGTTTTTTTGGGGGTTTCAATTTTGAATGCTTTCTCTTCGTTTCTTTTGGGTTTCACATCTAGCTTACCCAAACTTGGGCATCTTTTTGAAATACATCACCAGCTATTTATTTCATAATTTGTTTTTAAAATTCAGAAATATGATTTCCAATTTCATTAAAATAACAGGGTCAGTGGGCCCCGAGCCAGAAATCTCCACTCTGTAGAGCTCGGTTTTTTTTACTCTCATTCTTTCTATCCCTCATGATTGAATAGCTACACCAGGCTACCATAGGCCACCGCCACGCCTCCCCTCCCCTCGTCTCGTCTCCCTCGTCCGCCCAAACATCATCAAATTGAGCTGCTATCAGCAACCTCCGCATTGTCGTGCTCCTTTTTTTTTTTCCAAATCACACGCGGCACGGGGTGGCAGAACAAGGTAACTGCCTGGGAGGCAAAGTAAGGACGAAAAGCAGAAAAATATGATTGAAGAGAAGGAGACAAGATGTAAAGGAAGAAGAGGAAAACCCTAGCGATCTTTCCTCCCGGGTGGCACGGGAGGGAATGCTGCGACCAGCTTCGTGATTTGCCTACTCCTCCCCAGTCCCCAGGTTCGTAAATTTGGCTAGCACGCGGAAGAATTAGGTGATTCTCCGTTTTTTTGATTTGTGCGTTGGTGCCTGGGTTGGGTTGGAAGGCCTTTCTTGCCCAAAGTCGTCTATAGTTTCGATTTGGTGTCCCAGATAGCTACCGGCTGGGACTTTCTCTAATACACCACTCCCCCGTTTATATTTAGGAACAAACTGATACTGATCCCAATACTTGTGCGTATATAAATTGAGTGAAATAGAACACGGCAGAAAACCGTAAGTTCAGTAAAAATTATGAAGCTCTTTTACACATATATGGAATTGAAGACCCTTGATGATAGTATACAAGAGCAGAGCTTAATCCCTAGCACATATGTGACTCGACATGAAGTTGTACCAAATATATCAACAGTCTAATACACCTGGCCTGTCAAACTACATATATCATCTACTTTAGCTGGACATATCTTATCACAGATTTGATGTCATTGGCAATATTCTTGGCATCCGCGGCAATACCAGCCAATCCTCTCCTCGCCAACCCAGCACAGTAGAACCTATTTTCATCCTTCCAGTGATTCGGATATTCTTTGGTTGGCAGCCCATTGTCATTTAGCATGCTCTCACCATTCTGCACTCCTAAATAAGATGTAACTTGGTTAGTAGTCGAACAATTTTTGCGCAAAAAGAATCTAACTTAGGCATATTAAAAAAATCTATGTTGGTACCTTAAGCCACATATTTGTTGTGCTCTTGTATCTAGTTGCAAACATAATTGCGTCAAATGAGATTTCATCTCCACTTTGAAATTTAACTATATTGCCCATGACCTTACTAATACTTCCTTAAACCTACAGATTAGTAAAGAAAATATAAATTAAGCGGCATAGTAAATCAACATATGGTATATGTAAATGTTTATATCATGTATGAGGATATAGTTACTTGGATGATGCCCTTTTTATCAAACCAACGGTGCCGACATCAATCACAGTGGATCGGCCGGTTTTTAACTTGAGCATCACTGGACCCATGTTTAGCATTGTGATGCCATGCCTTGATAGGTCTCCAAACATGAATTTTGCCCCCCTAACAAGAAGTTTATCCACTAGATTCAGCGGAAGATGGTGGGCTAGTGTCATCCCCAACCGGATTAGCTCCTTTGTCATTACATGAATCTGCATCCACAAAATGTGTGACACATCTTTAGCAGTACATAATTTAAAATATAATTCTAGTGGTAGTTATACTACGAAATTGTATCCCATTACCAATAAAAATATATAGTGCACATACCAGGCTTCTTACAACAATTGAAGTATTGACACCATGGGTCGCAAGGTCGTAAGCGATTTCCATCCCGGAGTTCCCAGATCCAATGACCAGCACACTCTTACCGGAGAAGCACTTGCTTGACTTGTATCTTGATGAGTGGATGGTCTCACCCGAAAAATTTTGAAGTCCAGAGATCACCGGAATATTCTCTGCACTATTCTCACCACTTGCCACAACAAGAAACTTTGCTGTGAAATTTATTATTTTGCACTCTGCCATGTCATGAGCCACGATGGACCAAACTTTTTTCGCACTGTCGTATGTTGATGACTCCACGCTAGTATATACTTCGGTTTAATATTAAACACTCAATATAGTCATCTAAATACTTGACAAATAGGGCTTTAGGTATGTATGTTGGTGCATCCGCTGGATATGACATGTGTGGTAACTCACAAAACTCCTTCGCAAGATGCAGCTTCAAACGATCGTATGCGCGGTTGCGCCAAAGTGACGCACTGCAGTCCTCACGCTCGACGATGACATAAGGAATGGACAATTGGGTAAGGCACGCTGCTGTTGCGAGGCCTGCTGGCCCAGCACCAACAATCAACACCACTACATTCTCCATTGCAAAGACAAGATTTGGCGAAGTTGTGGGCAGGGGTGCACCGGTAGGCTAGGAGACTTAGAATAAGAAGCCGTATGTGTTTGCTTGCTTGCTGAATGAATCTGTGGATGAGATAGTCACATATGAGGCATATATATGCTTGTAAATGTCGCGTACCAAGATTAATGGACGCTGAAAGAGATAAAGATCAATTAACACGTATAACCTGGAAATTGGAATGTTATAGATGACATTGTTGGTGTGAAACCATGTCTCCTACAGGATAGGCAGGAAATGCAATCCCGATTTTTTTTCGAAAAAGGACGCTTTATTACTTCATAGTTTGACGCAATACACCCAGCCTCTGCATAACCAAGATGCACACAGCCGTTCGCACACGAGTACACAATCATAATGTTCAACATATAAAGAGCGAATAAGCGAAAAACACATCATGGTGAAGAAGCTGCAATCCTCCGACTATGCAGCCACCCATGTTGGGTAATAAACTCCTTGGCCGAATTCTCCAACCGTGTAGACACCTCCGTAAAGAGGTCGCGGTCCTCCAAGCGCTGAAGCGATGACCATGAACGGAGCAAGGCCGTACACCGGTAGATTACCTGCATAAGAGAAGAATTTTTGTCATTAAAAACCTTGTCGTTTCTACATAGCCATAGCGACCATAAAATGGCAATCGCTCCCACCCTGATAAGGCTCTTATACCTAACCTCAATCCCATTTAGCCAATTGCCAAAAATGTTAGCCATGCTTCGGGGTGGGTATAAGCTAGATCCTATCTGAATGATTGACCATATAGCTCTTGCGAAATGACAATGAAAGAAGAGATGTTTTATAGTCTCATCTTGATGACAGAAGACACATTTCTTACGGCCATGCCAGTTTCGCTTTGCAAGGTTATCTTTGGTGAGGATAACACCACGATGTAGATACAAAGCGAATACTTTCGTTTTTAGTGGTATCCTCAGCTTCTAGATATTTTTATTATTCATAACCGGTTGGACGGGTTCAATTAACGCTTCATACATGGATCTTACCGAGAATTTACCATTCTTAGTGAGATGCCAGCGGAAAATATCTTTCCCCTGAACCAGTTGGATTGAAGCTAATCTTTGTAGCAATTCATTCCAAGAGGTTAACCGGGGACCGATTATATCGCGCCTAAATGTCATATTTGGAGGAGAGGTTTCCATCACACTCTGGAGGGTAACATCCATATGACGTACGATCCCGTATACAGCTGGATATTGTTCCCGGAGCGTGGTTGCCCCCAACCACCTATCCTCCCAGAACCGTATCTCCGACCCATCTCTAATGGTAAATGACCCATGTGGGAAGAAGTGCTTCTTAGTTGCCATAATGCCAACCCAAAAGTGAGAATCCCCAGGTTTCCAAATAACCTGGGACATCGCTTTTGAGCCTACATACTTCCTCCGCAACAAGGTCTGCCATACACCATCCTCGGTTAATAACCTGGCCAACCATTTTCCTAGTAGGGCCCTGTTCTTAACCTCTAAATCGTGGATACCAAGTCCACCTTGATCTTTAGGACGGCATACCACACTCCATTTTATTAACCGGTATTTCTTCTTCTCACTATCTCCTTGCCAAAAGAATCTTGATCGGAAATAATCCAGTCTACGAAGAATTCCTTTAGGTAACTGAAAAAAAGAGATCATATACAGTACCATATTCGTGAGTACTGAGTTTATGCGGACTAATCTTCCACCCAGAGATAGCAATTTTCCTTTCCAACTACTAAGTCGTTTGTGCAGCCTTTCCTCGACTATTTTCCATTCTGCCAAGGTAAGTCTCCGATGATGAATCGGAATACCCAAGTAGCTTATTGGAAAACTGCCTAAACCGCAACCGAATAGCTCGGCTTATTGGTTAGCATCGTTTTGGGCCTCACCGAAACAAAACAAGTCACTCTTATGGAAATTAATCTTTAGGGCGGAAAGTAACTCAAACGCTGATAAAATTAATTTCAGGTTTCGTGCCTTTTCCAGATCATGATCCATAAAAATAATCGTGTCGTCGGCGTACTGCAGAATAGACAGCCCCCCATCCACTAGATGAGGAACCACTCCATCGATCTGACCATCTCCCTTAGCACGCTCAATTAATATGGCAAGCATATCCGCCACAATGTTAAATAACATTGGAGATAGGGGATCGCCTTGTCGTAAACCTTTCTTTGTTTGAAAGTAATTGCCCATATCATCATTAACTTTGATAGCAACACTTCCACCAAAGACAAAGTTATTAATTAAAGCGCACCATTCGGGAGAAAAGCCTTTCATCCGAAGAGTTTGTTGTAGGAAGGACCATTTGACCTTATCATAAGCTTTTTCAAAGTCGATCTTGAGGATGACCCCATTCAACTTTTTGCGATGCATCTCATGTACTGTTTCATGCAAAGTAACCACACCGTCTAGGATGTATCGGCCTTGCATGAACGCAGTCTGAGTTGGTCGCACCACATGATCAGCCACCGAATTTATAGTCTAATAGTAGCCACTTTAGTGAAGATTTTAAAACAGACATTAAGGAGACATATAGGTCTGAATTGTTGAATACGTTCAACATCGTTAACCTTAGGGAGCAAGATGATCTCCCCAAAATTAATACGGAACAAATCTAATTGCCCTGCGTGTAGTTCTTCAAACAACTCCAGGAGGTCATTTTTAATTGTATCCCAGAATATTTGAAAGAATTCGGCAGGAAAGCCATCAGGGCCTGGTGCCTTATTGTGTTCCATCTGAAAGACTGCTTTTCTTATTTCGTCTTCCGTATATGGGGGCGGTAAGTACAACATTCTCTTGAGGGGACACTTGAGGAATGTCATCAATCCTGGATTCATCCAGAGTAATTTCTGATTCCTCTGGTGCACCAAATAAACCTTTATAATAAGAAGTGATGTACGACTTTAATTGCTCTTGCCCCTCAATCGTGTCATCGTCGTGGAGAAGAGAATGAATGCGTTTCTTTCTGTGTCTGCCATTAGCCACACTATGAAAGTATCTCGTATTCGAATCTCCTTCCAACAGAAATTGCACTTTAGATCGTTGGTACCATTTGAGTTCCTCCTCACGTAATAAGCCAGCCAACTTCGCATTAAGTTGATTCTTCAAATCAATCTCATGCGTTGTTAGCTGTCTAGTTTCTGCGATTGCCTCTAAATCGTCAATTGACGATGATAGATAGAGTTTCTCTTTTTTGAGCAGACCAGTCGTATGGCGCGCCCAGCCTCCAAGGTATTTTCGCACAGCCCGAAGCTTGCTATTCCACCTTTGGATCAGAGTGCCCGCGACAAACTGTTGCTCCCAAATATTTTTAACCATATCTGTGAATCCTTCCCTCTGTAACCACCCAAGTTCAAATTTGAAGGGGCGTTTTCGTGGAGGAGAGGGAATCCCAGTGGTTAGCAATATTGGGGCATGATCCGACAATGACTCAATCCGAGGTAGAGTACGTACTGAGACTAGTGGGTATTTTTGTTCCCAATCCGAGTCCATTAGTACTCTATCAAGTTTCTCATATGTTGGATCAGGGAGGCTGTTTGCCCAGGTGAATTGCCTACCAGTCATTGATATTTCTTTCAGGTCCAAAGTGTCTATGCCAGCATTGAAAAGAAACGACCAGTGATTGTCAAACCTACCCTTACTCTTCTCATGTGGAAATCTGAGCAAATTAAAATCCCCTCCTATAATAATAGGGTGAGGGTTATCTTTTGCTAGATTAACCAATTCACGAAGGAAGGCGGGTTTGAAGGCATCCTGAGCTGCCCCATAAACCGATACTGAACTCCAAATGAAATTATCAGATTTATTCCGAATGTGAATCTTTATATGAAAGTCACCTCCAGAGTGATCTAAAATTTCCATAGTCGAAGTCCGAACTCCTACAAGAAGGCCTCCGGAACGACCTCTAGGCGGGCGCGATACCCAAGCAAAATCTTCACCTCCAGAAAGGCGGTTTAGGAAGTTTGTTGAGTAGTGACGCTTACCAGTCTCAGAAATAGCAATAAAGTCTAAAGAATGATCCCGAATGGTATCAGGAATGTGTAAGCGTTTAGCCAAGTCACTAAGACCTCTGCTATTTTTAAACATGCCATTCATTTGGAACCATTGTTAGATTTAGACACTCTCGCCTTTTTATTAGGCCAAGCGCTTCTTTTAAAAGACGAGGCCCTAGATTTAGGTTCAGTTGCTTTAAGTTCATAGCATGAACCCAACATCGCATCATCTAGACCAACCTCCGACACCTCCCCAACAATATGTGTGAGAAGCTGGCCATCCGAAATGGCGTACGCTTCGTCATCATCATCACTTGTTAGGGAGGTATCCGACTTACTCTTAGACACAGGGGTACATTTTAATCTGTCGTACTCCATGTGTTTTAGAGCCTTAGTCGAAACAGAAATTAACTCAAAAGAATTACCCAAAGAAACACCAACATTATTCAGCCTAGCCGAAATTTGAGGCGTAGAATAAGCGAGAAACGAATTAACACTGGAAATATTACCCGATGTGTCGAGGTTGGACGCCGCCTTGCGTCTCATCGCCTTAGTAAGCGAATCCTCATCAGTGGCTGCAGAACCGTCCACACCCACCCCATGAAGCGTGCTCCTACGCGAGGGGGTGAGCGGTGACGATCGACACGAAGAAGGTGTTACCTTGGGGGGAGGAGTTGATGGAGCAGCCCCCCCCCCCAAGATGCCGCTGCAGCCTGCGTGGAAGAAGCACCGAAGCCAGGGGCAGCAGCGTCTGGGCCAGGGGCGTGAAAGCCAACAGCCCCATGGTGTTGCTGCACAACGTGTGAGCAAGCATCCACGTTTTGCATGGCCAGCATGTTGGTCCCAACAACTGCATGTGTAGCATCTTTGGAGCCTGGTGCGTGGCCTTGATGATCAGCAGCCGCATGGTGCAGCTGCATCGCGTGCGAGCTAGCATCCACGCGTTGCCCGACCAGCTCCGTCACCTCCACAGCAGCAAGCCTCGTGGCAGTAGGTGCTGGCTGAGGGGACAGCGCAGTGTCCGACCGCGACGGCCCCTCACAAGCACCAGAGCCCGGCGCCGCCGCGCCGGTGAAGATGGTGTCAGTCCACCCGATGCCCGGCACCCTCTCAGGTTCCGCCGCAGTGGGATGCGTCGAAGAAGAAGAAACGCGAGCAGCAGCCGGAGAAGCTGACCGTCGTGCAGCCGCAGGGGAGGTACGGGCAAGCATGTGCACCCTCCCCCTAGCCGGCATGACGACTCTTTCTAGCCCCGAAGCTGAAGAAGCTGATTGCGAGGCCACCAAAGCCACAGAAAGCTCCTCCGAAGAGACCTTTGGTGTGAGCGGAGATCGCCTCTCCAGAGTCGGACTCACCGTCCGTAGCCTTGCAACCACCTCCACCGCAGCAGGAGTTTGTGGATTTTTGTTGAAAGGAGTTACAACGAAGATCGTAGCCACTTGAGTCCCACCCGATGGCGCTCCACTAGAACCACTGGGCTGCTGAGACGTGTTGGTATCCGGAGGTCCAACACGGCCATCCGAGGTATCCATAGCATCATCATCCTCCGTACCTGCTGCGCCACCATCATCATTGCCATCGTTCCTCTTCTCCCAAAGAAAGGGAATAAAATCGGGGTCAGGGACTGATGCGCGTAATGTACACGTCCGTTGGGAACCCCAAGAGGAAGGTGTGATGCGCACAGCAGCAAGTTTTCCCTCAGAAAGAAAACCAAGGTTATCGAACCAGTAGGAGCCAAGAAGCACGTGAAGGTTGTTGGTGGAGGAGTGTAGTGCGGCGCAACACCAGTGAAACCGGCGCCAACGTGGAACCTGCACAACACAATCAAGATACTTTGCCCCAACGTAACAGTGAGGTTGTCAATCTCACCAGCTTGCTGAAAACAAAGGATTAAGCGTATCCAGTGGAAGATGGTGTTTGTTTGCAAAGAACAGTAAGAACAATGATTGCAGTAGATTGTATTCAGATGTAAAAGAATAGACCGGGGTCCACAGTTCACTAGTGGTGTCTCTCCAATAAGATAACTACCATGCTGGGTGAACAAATTATAGGTGGGCAATTAACAAATAAAGATTCAATACATATCAATGATGATTACTATGAGATTTAATCAGGGCATTACGACAAAGTACTTAGACCGCTATCCAGCATGCATCTATGCCTAAATAATCCACCTTCGAGTTAGCATCCGCACCCCTCCAGTATTAAGTTGTAAACAACAGATAATTGCATTAAGTATGGTGCGTAATGTAATCAACACAAATATCCTTAGACAAAGTATCGATGTTTTATCCCTAGTAGCAACAGCACATCCACTTTCTGTCACTGTCCCAGATTAAATGGAGGCATGAACCCACTATCGAGCATAAATACTCCCTCTTGGAGTTACAAGTATCAACTTGGCCAGAGCCTCTACTAGCAACGGAGAGCATGCAAAAACATAAACAACACATATATGATAGACTGATAATCAACTTGACATAATATTCTAGATTCATCGGATCCCACCAAACACAACATGTAGCATTACAAATAGATGATCTTGATCATGTTAGGCAGCTCACAAGATCTAAACAATGATAGCACAAGCTGAGAAGACAACCATCTAGCTACTGCTATGGACCCATAGTCCAAGGATGAACTACTCACGCATCAATCCGGAGGTGGCCATGATGATGTAGAGCCCCTCCGGTGATGATTCCCCTCTCCGGCAGGGTGCCGGAGGCGATCTCCTGAATCCCCCGAGATGGGATTGGCGGCGGCGACGTCTCTGGAAGGTTTTCCGTATCGTGGCTCTCGGTACAGAGGGTTTCGCGATGAAGGCTTTAAGTAGGCGGAAGTGCGGAGTCGGAGGGGTCACGGGGGCCCCACACGCTAGGGCCGCGCGGGCCCCCCTAGGCCGCGCCGCCCTAGTGTGGCGGCGCCCCGTGGCCCCACTTCCTTTCCCCCTCGGTCTTCTGGAAGCTTCGTGGAAAAATAGGACCCTGGGCGTTGATTTCGTCCAATTCCGAGAATATTTCCTTTGTAGGATTTCTGAAACCAAAAACAGCAACTGGCGCTTCGGCATCTTGTTAATAGGTTAGTGCCGGAAAATGTATAATAATGCTGTAAAGTGTGTATAAAACATTCAAGTATTGTCATAAAAGTAGCATGGAACATAAGAAATTATAGATACGTTTGAGACGTATCAAGCATCCCCAAGCTTAGTTCCTACTCGCCCTCGAGTAGGTAAACGATAACACAAATAATTTATGAAGTGACATGCTACCAACATAACCTTGATCAACATTATTGTAAAGCATATGAGATGGATGGAGTGATCTGAAGCAAAAGATTGCTAACAAAAGATGATGACTAAACAAATGAATCATATAGGAAAACTTTTCATGAATAGTACTTTCAAGACAAGTATCAATAAGACTTGCATAAGAGCTAACTCATAAGCAATAAATTCAAAGTAGAATGCATTGAAGCAACACAAAGGATGATTAAGTTTCAGCGGTTGCTTTCAACTTGTAACATGTATATCTCATGGATATTTGTCAACATAGAGTAATATAACAGGTGCAATAAGTAAACATGTAAGAGTCAATGCACACAGTTAACACAAGTGTTTGCTTCTAAGATAGAAAGGAGTGGGTAGACTGACTCAACATAAAGTAAAAGAATGGCCCTTCACAGAGGGAAGCATTGATTACTATTTTTGTGCTAGAGCTTTTATTTTGAAAACATAGAAACAATTTTGTCAACGGTAGTAATAATTCATATGTGCTATGCATAATACTTCCTACAAGTGGCAAGTCTCATGCATAGAGTACTAATAGTGCTCGCACCTTGTCCTAATCAGCTCGGATAACACGGATTATCATTGCATGACATATGTTTCAACCAAGTGTCACAAAGGGGTACCTCTATGCCGCCTCGTACAAAGGTCTAAGGAGAAAGCACGCATTGGATTTCTCACTTTTGATTATTCTCAACTTAGACATCCATACCGGGACAACATAGACAACAGATAATGGACTCCTCTTTTAATGCTTAAGCATTGAACAACAGATAGTATTCTCATAAGAGATTGAGGTTGTATGTCCAAACTGAAACTTCCACCATGATACATGGCTTTAGTTAGCGGCCCAATGTTCTTCTCTAACAATATGCATACTCAAACCATTTCATCATGAAATCGCACTTACTTCAGACAAGACGAACATGCATAGCATCTCACATGATATCCAACAAAGGTAAAAAGTTGATGGCGTCCCCAGAAACATGGTTACCACTCAACAAGCAACTTATAAGAACTAAGACACATAACTACATATTCATCACCACAATAGTTTTTAAGCTATTTGTCCCATGAGCTATATATTGCAAAGATAAAGGAATGGAATTTTAAAGGTAGCACTCAAGTAATTTACTTTGGAATGGCAGAAAAATACCATATAGTAGGTAGATATGGTGGACACAAATGGCATGGGTTTTGGCTCAAGGTGTTTGGATGCACGAGAAGCATTTCCTCTCAGTACAAGGCTTTGGGCTAGCAAGGTTGTTTGAAGCAAACACAAGTATGAACAGGTACAGTAAAACTTACACAAGAACATATTGCAAGCATTATAAGACTCTACACTGTCTTCCTTGTTGTTCAAACACTTTACCGTAAAATATCT
This sequence comes from Lolium rigidum, assembly GCF_022539505.1. Taxonomy (NCBI): domain Eukaryota; kingdom Viridiplantae; phylum Streptophyta; class Magnoliopsida; order Poales; family Poaceae; genus Lolium; species Lolium rigidum. The sequence goes on along the minus strand of NC_061510.1, from coordinate 307,582,632 downwards.
AGACTTAGAGAGACCAATCATGCAAACCAAATTTTAACAAGCTCTACGGTAGTTCTCCATTAATAGATTAAACTACATGATGCAAGAGATTAAACATGATCTATGAGAGCTCAAAACAATTGCCCAGTTATTCCAAACCATATGAAGCATTTTCTGATTCCAACCAAATAGCAATTTAACGAAGCAATTTTCAGCCTTCGCCATGAACATTAAAGCACAACTAAGAACACAAGTGTTCCATATGAAAAAGCGGAGCGTAATATCTCCAATATAAGGATGGTGGGATCCAACTTTATTCAAACCAAAACAAAAATAAAAGCAAACCGACGCTCCAAGTAAAGTACATAAGATGTGATGGAATAAAAATATAGTTTCACTAGAAGTGACCTGATAAGTTGTCGATGAAGAAGGGGATGCCTTGGGCATCCCCAAGCTTAGATGCTTGAGTCTTCTTAAAATATGCAGGGATGAACCACCGGGGCATCCTCAAGCTTAGACCTTTCACTCTTCTTGATCATAGTATATCATCCTCTTCTCTTGACCCTTGAAAACTTCCTCCACACCAAACTTCAAGCAAACTCATTAGAGGGTTAGTGCATAATCAAAAAAGTTCACATATTCAAAGGTGACACAATCATTCTTAACACTTCTGGACATTGCACAAAGCTTCTGAAAGTTAATGGAACAAATAAACTCATTCAACATAGCAAAAGCGGCAATGCGAAATAAAAGGCAGAATTTGTCAAAACAGAACAGTCCGTAAAGACGAATTTTGCAGGGGCACTTAACTTGCTCAAACGGAAAAACTCAAAACTAATGAAAGTTGCGTACATATCTGAGGATCACGCACGTAAATTTGCAGATTTTTTTGATTTTTTTACAGAGCGTTCTGCGCAAATTCGTTACAGACAGCAATGCTGTTTCTGCGCAGCAATCCAAATCTAGCATCAACTTTACCATAGAGACTTTACTTGGCACAAAAACATGATAATGAGAGGTTGCTACAGTAGTAAACAACTTCCAAGACTCAAAAATACAGTAAATAAAATGAAATTAACTTGGGTTATCTTCCAAGAAGTGCTTTTCTTTAACGTCTTTCAGCTAGGCGCAGAAAGTGCAAATCAAGTAACATCAAGAGAAGAAGCTTCAACATCATAATTTGTTCTAATAATAGAATCAAAAGGCAACTTCATTCTCTTTCTAGGGAAGTGTTCCATACCTTTCTTGAGAGGAATTTGATACTTAATATTACATTCCTTCATATCAATAACAGCACCAACAGTTCGAAGAAAAGGTCTTCCCAACATAATAGGACAAGATGCATTGCATTCAATATCCAAGACAACAAAATCAACGGGGACAAGGTTATTGTTAACCGTAATACGAACATTATCAATCCTCCCCAAAGGTTTCTTTTAACATTATCAGCAAGATTAACATCTAAATAACAATTTTTCAATGGTGGCAAGTCAAGCATATCATAAATTTTCTTAGGCATAACAGAAATACTTGCACCAAGATCACATAAAGCATTACATTCAAAATCATTGAATTTCATCTTAATGATGGGCTCCCAACCATCTTCCAACTTCCTAGGAATAGAAGCTTCAAGTTTTAATTTCTCTTCCCTAGCTTTAATGAGAGCATTTGTAATATGTTTTGTAAAGGCTAAATTTATAGTACTAGCATTAGGACTTCTAGCAAGTTTTTGTAAGAACTTTATAACTTCAGTAATATGACAATCATCAAAATCTAAACCATTATGTTCTACATCAATAGAATCATTGTCACCAATATTTTGAAAAATTTCAGCAGTTCTATCACAAGCGGTTTCAGCAGTTTCGGGCATTTTTGCACGCTTTGCACTAGGAGTAGAAACATTGCCAACACCAATTATTTTACCATTGATAGTAGGAGGTGTAGCAACATGTGAAGAATCAACATTACTAGTGGTGGTAATAGTCCAAACTTTAGCTACATTATTCTCTTTAGCAAGTTTTTCTTTTTCTTCTCTATCCCATCTAGCATGCAATTCAGCCAACATTCTAATATTATCATTAATTCGAACTTGGATGGCATTTGTTTTAGCAAACCTAGCATCTTTAACTTCCTCAGGCATAACTTTAAGTTTTAAAAGATCAACATCAAGAGCAAGACTATCAACCTTAGAAGTAAGAACATCAATTTTACCAAGTTTTTCTTCAACAGTTTTATTGAAAGCAGTTTGTGTACTAATAAATTCTTTAAGCATCACTTCAAGACCAGAGGGTTGATACATCTCCAACGTATCGATAATTTCTTATGTTCCATGCTACATTATTGATGATATCTACATGTTTTATGCACATTATATGTCGTATTTACGCATTTTCTGGAACTAACCTATTAACAAGATGCCGAAGAGCCAGCTTGTCGTTTTCTGCTGTTTTTGGTTTCAGAAATCCTAGTAACGAAATATTCTCGGAATTGGACGAAATCAACGCCCGTGGTCCTATTTTTGCACGAAGCTTCCAGAAGTCCGAAGAGGAAACGAAGTGGGGCCACGAGGCGACGACACGCTAGGGCGGCGCGGCCTGGGCCTGGGCCGCGCCGGCCTGTGGTGTCGCCACCTCGTGTGGCCCCCTAACTTGCCCTTCCGCCTACTTAAAGCCTCCGTCGCGAAATCCCCAGTACGGAGAGCCACGATACGGAAAACCTTACTGAGACGCCGCCGCCGCGAATCCCATCTCGGGGGATTCAGGAGATCGCCTCCGGCACCCTCGCCGGAGAGGGGATTCATCTCCCGGAGGACTCTTCATCGCCATGATCGCCTCCGGAGTGATGAGTGAGTAGTTCACCCCTGGACTATGGGTCCATAGCGAGTAGCTAGATGGTCGTCTTCTCCTCATGTGCTTCATTGTTGGATCTTGTGAGCTGCCTAACATGATCAAGATCATCTATCCGTAATTCTATATGTTGTGTTTGTCGGGATCCGATGAATAGAGAATACTATGTTATGGTGATTATCAATCTATTGTTTATGTGTTGTTTATGATCTTGGATGCTCTCCGTTATTAGTAGAGGCTCGGCCAAGTTTTTACTCTTAACTCCAAGAGGGAGTATTTATGCTCGATAGTGGGTTCATGCCTTCATTGATACCGGGACGAAGTGACGAAAGTTCTAAGGTTGTGATGTGCTCGTTGCCACTAGGGATAAAACATTGATTCTATGTCTAAGGATGTAGTTGTCGATTACATTACGCACCATACTTAATGCAATTGTCTCGTTGCTTTGCAACTTAATACCGAAAGGGGTTCGGATGATAACCTCGAAGGTGGACTTTTTAGGCATAGATGCGCTTGGATGGCGGTCTATGTACTTTGTCGTAATGCACTCGATTCAATCTCACTATATTTATCATATCATGTATATGCATTGTTATGCCCTTTTCTATTTGTCAATTGCCCGACCGTAATTTGTTCACCCAACATGCTTTTATCTTATGGGAGAGACACCTCTAGTGAACTGTGGACCCCGGTCCTATTCTTTACATCGCATACAATCTACTGCAATACTTGTTTTACAGTTTTCTTGCAAACAATCATCTTCCACACAATAGGGTTAATCCTTTGTTACAGCAAGCCGGTGAGATTGACAACCTCACTGTTTCGTTGGGGCAAAGTACTTTGGTTGTGTTGTGCAGGTTCCACGTTGGCGCCGGAATCCCTAGTGTTGCGCCGCATCACATTTCGCCACCATCAACCTTCAACGTGCTTCCTGGCTCCTACTGGTTCGATAACCTTGGTTTCATACTGAGGGAAACTTGCTTCTATACGCATCATACCTTTCACTTGGGGTTCCCAACGGACGTGTGCATCTACGCGTATCAAGCTAAATTTCTGGCGCCGTTGCCGGGGAGATCAAGACACGCTGCAAGGGGAGTCTCCACTTCTCAATCTCTTTACTTTGTTTTTGTCTTGCTTTATTTTATTTACTACTTTGTTTGCTGCACCTAAACAAAACACAAAAAAATTAGTTGCTAGTTTTACTTTATTTACTGTCTTGCTCTCTATATCAAAAACACACAAAAATTAGTTACTTGCATTTAGTTTACTTTTGTTATCATGTCTAGTTCTGTACTTGTTACTTCTTCACCTGAGGAATTAGTTTTTACTTTTAAACAAGGGGATGAGGAAAGTTTTAAAGATGCTTGGTCCAGGATTTTTACTTCTTATCGTAGAACTGAACCTCAAATGACTCTAAGTTTGCTCCTTAGTAATTTTTATTTTGGTCTTATGATTCGCTATAGATATGCCTTGGATGCTCTAGTGGGAGGAGATTTCCTTCATTGTAATGGGGATCAAGCTTTTAATGCCATAAAGAAGTTGGTTGCATCACATGATTCAGCTAATAACTTTGATTCAACCCTTATTAGCATTTATAATAGATTAAACACTCTTGAAACAAGTGCATCTCTCCTAAATGAAAATTATGGATATATTCGTAACTGTCTTGATCAAGTTTTAGTGAACTCTGAACCTTCATTGTGGGATCCTACTATTAAAATTGTCATAGGTAACCAAACTCGTCGTGCTAATTGTGATATTATGACTGAATTTTGCCTAATGCCTAAGAGTATTCATAAATCATTGAAACTTTGGGAACTCGCTGAAGGGGGAGAAGGAATAACTCTTATTGATAACTCTGTTGTAATTCCTAAAGGGATAGCTGCGGGTGTGCATACAAACATTCTTGGGAGAACAATATCCATTGATTACCTTGTCATTGAATGCGCAGGAACAGGACAAATCACACTCGGAAGATCCCTGCTGAAACTATTGGGAGAAGTCATAGACGTGAGAGAAGGCACCTTAAAATTCACCTCTACACCCGGGTGTAGCCATATATTCCCTAAGCCAAAGAGTAAGGAAGAGGACAAGAAAGGTAAGGAAAAGCCCAAGGTAATGTTGGTGCTTCATCTCTTGATGTTACTTGATTTGCACTTTCTGCGCCTAGCTGAAAGGCGTTAAAGAAAAGCGCTTGTGGGAGACAACCCATGTTTTCACTACAGTACTTTGCTTTATATTTGAGTCTTGGAAGTTGTTTACTACTGTAGCAACCTCTCCTTATCATGTTTTTGTGCCAAGTAAAGTTTCTATGTCAAAGTTGATGTTATATTTGGGATCGCTGCGCAGAAACAGCATTGCTGTCTGTCACGAATCTGGACACAAGTCTCTGTAGAAAATTCGAAAAAATCTGCCAATTTACGAGCGTGATCCTCAGATATGTACGCAACTTTCATTAGTTATGAGTTTTTCCATTTGAGCAAGTCTGGTGCCATTTTAAAATTCGTCTTTACGAACTGTTCTGTTTTGACAGATTCTGCCTTTTATTTCGCATTGCCTCTTTTGCTATGTTGGATGAATTTCTTTGATCCATTAATGTCCAGTAGCTTTATGCAATGTCCAGAAGTGTAAAGAATGATTGTGCCACCTCTGAACATGTGAATTATTAATTGTGCACTAACCCTCTAATGAGTTTGCTTGAAGTTTGGTGTGAAGGAAGTTTTCAAGGGTCAAGAGAGGAGTATGATATACTATGATCAAGAGGAGTGAAAGCTCTAAGCTTGGGGATGCCCCCGTGGTTCATCCCTGCATACTCTAAGAAGACTCAAGCGTCTAAGCTTGGGGATGCCCAAGGCATCCCCTTCTTCATCGACAACATCATCAGGTTCCTCCCCTGAAACTATATTTTTATTCAATCACATCTTGTGTTCTTTACTTGGAGCGTCGGTTTATTTTGTTTTTGTTTTTGTTTGAATAAAATGGATCCTAGAATTCACTTTTTGGGAGAGAGACACGCTCCGCTGTTGCATATGGACAAATATGTCCTTAGGCTTTACTCATAATATTCAAGGCGAAGTTTCTTCTTCGTTAAATTGTTATATGGTTGGAATTGGGAAATGCTACATGTAGTAATTCTAAAATGTCTTGGATAATGTGATACTTTGCAATTGTTGTGCTCATGTTTAAGCTCTTGCATCATATACTTTGCACCCATTAATGAAGAAATACATAGAGCTTGCTAAAATTTGGTTTGCATATTTGGTCTCTCTAAGGTCTAGATAATATCTAGTATTGAGTTTTGAACAACAAGGAAGACGGTGTAGAGTCTTATAATGTTTACAATATGTCTTTTATGTGAGTTTTGCTGCACCGGTTCATCCTTGAGTTTGCTTCAAATAACCTTGCTAGCCTAAACCTTGTATCGAGAGGGAATACTTCTCATGCATCCAAAATCCTTGAGCCAACTACTATGCCATTTGTGTCCACCAAACCTACCTACTACATGGTATTTCTCCGCCATTCCAAAGTAAATTGCTTGAGTGCTACCTTTAAAATTCCATCATTCACCTTTGCAATATATAGCTCATGGGACAAAATAGCTTTAAAAAACTATCGTAGTATTGAATATGTACTTATGCACTTTATCTCTTATTAAGTTGCTTGTTGTGCGATAACCATGCTTCTGGGGAACGCCATCAACTATTATTTGTTGAATATCATGTGAGTTGCTATGCATGTCCGTCTTGTCTGAATGATCTACCACCTTAATGATTGGAGCATGCATATTGTTAGAGAAGAACATTGGGCCGCTAACTAAAGCCATGAATTATGGTGGAAGTTTCAGTTTGGACATATATCCTCAATCTCATATGAGAATAATAATTATTGTTACATCCTTATGCATTAAAGAGGAGTCCATTATCTGTTGTCCATGTTGTCCCGGTATGGATGTCTAAGTTGAGAATAATCAAAAGTGAGAAATCCAAAATGCGAGCTTTCTCCTTAGTCCTTTGTACAGGCGGCATGGAGGTACCCCTTTGTGACACTTGGTTGAAACATGTGCATTGTGATGATCCGGTAGTCCAAGCTAAGTAGGACAAGGTGCGGGCACTATTAGTATACTATGCATGAGGCTTGCAACTTGTAAGATATAATTTACATAACTCATATGCTTTATTACTACCGTTGAGAAAATTGTTTCATGTTTTCAAAATAAAAGCTCTAGCACAAATACAGCAATCGATGCTTTCCTCTTTGAAGGACCTTTCTTTTACTTTTATTGTTGAGTCAGTTCACCTATCTCTCTCCACCTCAAGAAGAAAACACTTGTGTGAACTGTGCATTGATTCCTACATACTTGCATATTGCACTTGTTATATTACTTTATGTTGACAATATCCATGAGATATACATGTTATAAGTTGAAAGCAACCGCTGAAACTTAATATTCCTTTGTGTTGCTTCAATACCTTTACTTTGATTTATTGCTTTATGAGTTAACTCTTATGCAAGACTTATTTATGCTTGTCTTGAAGTATTATTCATGAAAAGTCTTTGCTTTATGATTCATTTGTTTACTCATGTCATTACCATTGTTTTGATCACTCGCATTCATTACATATGTTTACAAATAGTATGATCAAGATTATGATGGCATGTCACTTCAGAAATTATCTTTGTTATCGTTTTACTCGCTCGGGACGAGCAGAACTAAGCTTGGGGATGCTGATACGTCTCCAACGTATCGATAATTTCTTATGTTCCATGCTACATTATTGATGATATCTACATGTTTTATGCACATTATATGTCGTATTTACGCATTTTCTGGAACTAACCTATTAACAAGATGCCGAAGAGCCAGTTGCTGTTTTCTGATGTTTTTGGTTTCAGAAATCCTAGTAACGAAATATTCTCGGAATTGGACGAAATAATCGCCCAGGGTCCTATTTTTGCACGAAGCTTCCAGAAGTCCGAAGAGGAAACGAAGTGGGGCCACGAGGCGACGACACGCTAGGGCGGCGCGGCCTGGGCCTGGGCCGCGCCGGCCTATGGTGTCGCCACCTCGTGTGGCCGCCTGACTTGCCCTTCCGCCTACTTAAAGCCTCCGTCGCGAAACCCCCAGTACGGAGAGCCACGATACGGAAAACCTTACTGAGACGCCGCCGCCGCGAATCCCATCTCGGGGGATTCAGGAGATCGCCTCCGGCACCCTGCCGGAGAGGGGATTCATCTCCCGGAGGACTCTTCATCGCCATGATCGCCTCCGGAGTGATGAGTGAGTAGTTCACCCCTGGACTATGGGTCCATAGCAGTAGCTAGATGGTCGTCTTCTCCTTATGTGCTCCATTGTTGGATCTTGTGAGCTGCCTAACATGATCAAGATCATCTATCTGTAATTCTATATGTTGTGTTTGTCGGGATCCGATGAATAGAGAATACTATGTTATGGTGATTATCAATCTATTGTTTATGTGTTGTTTATGATCTTGCATGCTCTCCGTTATTAGTAGAGGCTCTGGCCAAGTTTTTACTCTTAACTCCAAGAGGGAGTATTTATGCTCGATAGTGGGTTCATGCCTTCATTGATACCTAGGACAGTGACAGAAAGTTCTAAGGTTGTGATGTGCTGTTTCCACTAGGGATAAAACATTGATTCTATGTCTAAGGATGTAGTTGTCGATTACATTACGCACCATACTTAATGCAATTGTCTGTTGCTTTTCAACTTAATACTGAAAGGGGTTCGGATGATAACTCTGAAGGTGGACTTTTTAGGCATAGATGCAGTTGGATGGCGGTCTATGTACTTTGTCGTAATGCCCTGATTAAATCTCACTATATTTATCATATCATGTATATGCATTATTATGCCCTTTTCTATTTGTCAATTGCCCGACTGTAATTTGTTCACCCAACATGCTTTTATCTTATGGGAGAGACACCTCTAGTGAACTGTGGACCCCGGTCCTATTCTTTACATCGCATACAATCTACTGCAATACTTGTTTTACTATTTTCTTGCAAACAATCATCTTCCACACAATACGGTTAATCCTTTGTTACAGCAAGCCGGTGAGATTGACAACCTCACTGTTTCGTTGGGGCAAAGTACTTTGGTTGTGTTGTGCAGGTTCCACGTTGGCGCCGGAATCCCTGGTGTTGCGCCGCATCACATTTCGCCACCATCAACCTTCAACGTGCTTCTTGGCTCCTACTGGTTCGATAACCTTGGTTTCATACTGTGGGAAAATTGCTTCTATACGCATCATACCTTCCACTTGGGGTTCCCAACGGACGTGTGCATCTACGCGTATCAAGGGTACACTCTTATTATTGTTGTAAGGATTACCATAAGAATTACCATAAGCACTACCATTATTAGAAGGATATGGCCTATAGTTGTTACTACCATAATTATTTCTATAAGCATTATTGTTGAAATTATTATTCTTAATGAAACTCACATCAACATTTTCTTCTTGAGCAACCAATGAAGCTAAGGGAACATTATTAGGATCAATATGAGATCTACCATTTGCAAGCATAGACATAATAGCATCAATCTTATCACCCAAAGAAGAGGTTTCTTCAACAGAATTTACCTTCTTACCTTGAGGAGTTCTTTCAGTGTGCCATTCAGAGTAATTGATCATCATATCATCAAAAAGCTTAGTCGCGGCGCCCAAGGTGATGGACATAAAAGTACCTCCAGCAGCTGAATCCAATAGGTTCCTCGAGGAAAAATTCAATCCTGCATAAAAGGTTTGGATGATCATCCAAGTAGTCAGTCCATGGGTAGGGCAATTCTTTACCAAAGATTTTATTCTCTCCCATGCTTGAGCAATATGTTCATTATCAAATTGTTTAAAATTCATAATGCTACTTCTCAAAGATATAATCTTAGCAGGAGGATAATATTTACCAATAAAAGCATCTTTACATTTAGTCCATGAATCAATACTATTCTTAGGCAAAGAAAGCAACCAATCTTTAGCTCTTCCTCTTAATGAGAAAGGAAACAATTTCAGTTTTATAATATCACCATCTATATCCTTATACTTTTGCATTTCACAAAGTTCAACAAAATTATTAAGATGGGCAGCAGCATCATCAGTACTAACACCAGAAAATTGCTCTCTCATAACAAGATTCAGTAAAGCAGGTTTAATTTCATAGAATTCTGCTGTAGTAGCAAGTGGAGCAATAGGAGTACATATAAAATCATTATTATTTGTGCTAGTGAAATCACACAACGTAGTATTTTCAGGAGTACCCATTGTAGCAGTAATAAAAGTAAACTAAGCAAGTAGAATAAAGACAAGTAACTAATTTTTTTGTGTTTTGGTATAAAGCAAATGAACAAGACAGTAAATAAAGTAACTAATTTTTTTGTGTTTTTAATATGAAGCAAACAAGACAGTAAATAAAATAAAGTAAAGCAAGACAAAAAAAAGTAAAGAGATTGGATGTGGAGACTCCCCTTGCAGCGTGTCTTGATCTCCCCGGCAACGGCGCCAGAAAAAGAGCTTGATGCGCGTAATGTACACGTCCGTTGGGAACCCCAAGATGAAGGTGTGATGCGCACAGCAGCAAGTTTTCCCTCAGAAAGAAACCAAGGTTATCGAACCAGTAGGAGCCAAGAAGCACGTGAAGGTTGTTGGTGGAGGAGTGTAGTCCGGCGCAACACCAGTGAAACCGGCGCCAACGTGGAACCTGCACAACACAATCAAGATACTTCGGGTTAGCATCCGCACCCCCTCCAGTATTAAGTTGTAAACAACAGATAATTGCATTAAGTATGGTGTGTAATGTAATCAACACAAATATCTTTAGACAAAGCATCGATGTTTTATCCCTAGTAGCAACAACACATCCACAACCTTAGAACTTTCTGTCACTATCCCAGATTAAATGGAGGCATGAACCCACTATCGAGCATAAATACTCCCTCTTGGAGTTACAAGTATCAACTTGGCCGGAGCCTCTACTAGCAACGGAGAGCATGCAAGAACATAAACAACACATATATGATAGATTGATAATCAACTTGACATAATATTCTAGATTCATCGGATCCCACCAAACACAACATGTAGCATTACAAATAGATGATCTGATCATGTTAGGCAGCTCACAAGATCTAACAATGATAGCACAAGCGGAGAAGACAACCATCTAGCTACTGCTATGGACCCATAGTCCAAGGATGAACTACTCACGCATCAATCCGGAGGCGGGCATGATGATGTAGAGCCCCTCCGGTGATGATTCCCCTCTCCCGGCGGGGTGCCGGAGGCGATCTCCTGAATCCCCCGAGATGGGATTGACGGCGGCGGCGTCTCTGGAAGGTTTTCCGCATCGTGGCTCTCGGTACAGAGGGTTTCGCGACGAAGGCTTTAAGTAGGTGGAAGGGCGGAGTCGGAGGGGTCACGGAGGCCCCACACGCTAGGGCCGCGCGGGCCCCCCTAGGCCGCGCCGCCCTAGTGTGGCGGCGCCCCGTGGCCCCACTTCCTTTCCCCCTCGGTCTTTTGGAAGCTTCGTGGAAAAATAGGACCCTGGACGTTGATTTCGTCCAATTCCGAGAATATTTCCTTTGTAGGATTTCTGAAACCAAAAATAGCAGAAAACAGCAACTGGCGCTTTGGCATCTTGTTAATAGGTTAGTGCCGGAAAATGTATAATAATGCTGTAAAGTGTGTATAAAACATTCAAGTATTGTCATAAAAGTAGCATGGAACATAAGAAATTATAGATACGTTTGAGACGTATCAGGGACAAAGTCCGTCGGCTCCCTACGAAAACTGATCTCGAAAGACTTCAGCTTCACAACCACATCCGAAATAGCATAAGACCCAGGCTCAGATACAGTCTTGTCAAGAACAGAAGGATTAAGCATAGCCACCAGCACACGAACAACACCACGACGCCGTAGACTCAAAAGGTCAACATCCAAACTCTTGCCCAAGAGCGAGAGCCAACAGCCCATAACCCCAAGAAGTGCCTGAGAGTGTGGGGAACACCTTCAACATGAAGCCAAACTTTCTCTAATTCAGCCTTGTGAGGAACCTCAGAGGACTGCCAAGCGGTGATACTAAGAGTCGAAGAAGAGTCTGGAACTCCCACCTGGATACCGTCCATCATGTTCAGATCATCGAAGGACGGAACACTGATTAGGAACTCCTTCTCACCATAGGCTACAGCCTCCCACTTCCACCCAGGAGAATCCGAACAACGCCTGGCCACATGTCGAGCCACAATATCAGCCGACACCACATCTCCCGAAACTATCACCCGAGCCACAGGAGAGCTGCTTGGTGCCAACTCCTCACGGACCACTGAATCAGGAATAGCTGTAAAAAAGGTCTCTAACAACCCAGAACCAGTAACATAAGCAGAAGGCCTCGGCGCCTTAAGAACCGGACAACTGACAGTCGGGTGAGCAATCTTATCACAGATGTAACAATAGTGCTGAACTCTGCTATCCCTAGTCATATGTGAATGGTCCGCACACTTCCAACACCATGCCTTCTTCGCCTTGGCTGCTGGCAAAGCCTGATCCCCCACTGAAGCCGCAACAGCCCCTTGCCCCTCCGATGGCCCCAAAACTGCGCCCTGAGCAAGAACCACGGGAGCTGTGACTAGAGGTCGCGGAGTGAACTGAGGCTGCTGCTGAGGTAAAAGAGACGCCTGAGGCTGGTACTGACTAAACGGAACATTCCCATACTGAAAAGGCTGCTGCTGCCCCTGCCCAAAAGGAACATGTCCTTGTCCAACCGATGATTGACCTTGCACAAAAGGAGTCTGATACGTCTCCAACGTATTGATAATTTCTTATGTTCCATGCTACTTTATTGATGATACCTACATGTTTTATGCACATTATATGTCGTATTTACGCATTTTCTGGAACTAACCTATTAACAAGATGCCGAAGTGCCGGTTCTCGTTTTCTCGCTGTTTTTGGTTTCAGAAATCCTAGTAACGAAATATTCTCGGAATTGGACGAAATCAACGCCCGGGTTCCTATTTTGCCCGGAAGCATCCGGAACACCCGAGAGCCGCCGGAGGGGCCCTGTGGGCCCCAGATGACATGGTGGCGCGGCCAGGGCTGGGCCCGCGCCACCCTATGGTGTGGTCGCCCCTTTGACCCTCCTGCGCCGCCTCTTTGCCTATTTAAAGCCCCTGCATCGAAAACCCTTACGGAGGAAGCCACGATACGAGAAAAGTTCCAGAGCCGCCGCCCTCGCGAAGCCAAGATCTGGGGGACAGAGTCTCTGTTCCGGCACCCTGCCGGAGCGGGGAAGTGCCCCCGGAAGGCTTCTCCATCGACACCGCTGCCATCTCCACCGCCATCTTCATCACCGCTGCTGCTCCCATGAGGAGGGAGTAGTTCTCCATCGAGGCTCGGGGCTGTACCGGTAGCTATGTGGTTAATCTCTCTCCTATGTACTTCAATACAATGATCTCATGAGCTGCTTTACATGATTGAGATCCATATGATGAGCTTTGTATCGCTACTAGTTATGTGCTACTCATGTGATGTTATTAAAGTAGTCTATTCCTCCCGCATGGTGTAAAGGTGCTAGTGTGTGCACCGTGTGGTTCTTGTCGTAGGCTATGATCATGATCTCTTGTAGATCGTGGAGTTAATTGTCATTATGATAGTATTGATGTGATCTATTCCTCCTTCATAGTGTAATGTGGACAGTGCGTGCGCTATGTTAGTTCTTGGTTTATTTTGCAATGATCTATTATGCTCTAAGGTTACTTAAACATGAATATCGAATGTTGTGGAGCTTGTTAACTCCGGCATTGAGGGTTCGTGTAATCCTACGCAACGAATGATGTTCATTATCAAACAAGAGTGTATGTAGCACATATGAGAAAGAGTTATTATGCGATCAATGTTGAGAGTGTCCACTAGTGAAAGTCTAATCCCTAGGCCTTGTTCCTAAATACTGCTATCGCTGCTTGTTTACTTGTTTCTATGCGTTACTACTCGCTGCGTTACTACTGCATGTTTACTTCCCGCAATATTACTACCATCAACCGCACGCCAGCAAGCACTTTTACGGCGCCGTACTATCTGCTCATACTTATTCATACCACCTGTATTTCACTATCTCTTCGCCGAACTAGTGCACCTATTAGGTGTGTTGGGGACACAAGAGACTTCTTGCTTTGTGGTTGCAGGGTTGCATGAGAGGGATATCTTTGACCTCTTCCTCCCCGAGTTCGATAAACCTTGGGTAATCCACTTAAGGGAAACTTGCTGCTGTTCTACAAACCTCTGCTCTTGGAGGCCCAACACTGTCTACAAGAATAGAAGCTCCCGTAGACATCAAGCACTTTTCTGGCGCCGTTGCCGGGGAGGAAAGGTAAAAGGTACTCACACTCCGGTTCCAGGTAACAGTACTTTTCTGGCGCCATTGTGTGTGTGCTCGAAGTTATTTCCTTTAGACTCTGCAATTGCATCTTTTTGTTTCTTGTTTACACTAGTTAGGCATAATGGAAAACAACAAAAATATGAGAGATCTTTATGAACTTTATCTTGAATTAGGACATGATGTGTTTGAAGAAAGAATTAAGAAACCCATGGAACTTTATATGCATGCTAATGGGAATGTTATTACTATGGATGCTTTGAACACCATTGTTGCTAATGCTATGGAAAATTCTAAGCTTGGGGAAGCTGGTTTTGATGAGCATGATATTTTTAGTCCCCCAAGCATTGAGGAGAAAATTTACTTTGATGATACTTTGCCTCCCATTTATGATGATTATAATGATAGTAGTCTTTTGTTACCACCTGTTATGGAGGATAAATTTGATTATGATTACAATATACCTCCTATATTTGATAGCTACTTTGTTGAATTTGCTCCCACTACAACTAATAAAATTGATTATGCTTATGTTGGGAGTAGTAATTATTTTATGCATGAGACTCATGATAAGAATGCTTTATGTGATAGTTATATTGTTGAGTTTGCTCATGATGCTACTGAAAGTTATTATGAGAGAGGAAAATATGGTTGTAAAAATTTTCATGTTACTAAAACACCTCTCTATGTGCTGAAATTTTTGAAGCTACACTTGTTTTATCTTCCTATGCTTGTTACTTTGCTCTTCACGAACTTGTTTATTTACAAGATTCCTATGCATAGGAAGCATGTTAGACTTAAATGTGTTTTGAATTTGCTTCTTTATGCTCTCTTTTGCTTCAACTCTTATTTCTTGCGAGTGCATCATTAAAACTGCTGAGCCCATCTTAATGGCTATAAAGAAAGAACTTCTTGGGAGATAACCCATGTGTTTTTTTACTACAGTACTTTGTTTTATATTTGTGTCTTGGAAGTTGTTTACTACTGTAGCAACCTCTCCTTATCATGTTTTTGTGCCAAGTAAAGTTTCTATGTCAAAGTTGATGTTATATTTGGGATCGCTGCGCAGAAACAACATTGCTGTCTGTCACGAATCTGGGCACAGTTTTCTGTAGAAAATTCGAAAAAATCTGCCAATTTACGAGCGTGATCCTCAGATATGTACGCAACTTTCATTAGTTTTGAGTTTTTCCATTTGAGCAAGTCTTGTGCCAGCTTTAAATTCGTCTTTACGGACTGTTCTGTTTTTGACAGATTCTGCCTTTTATTTCGCATTGCCTCTTTTGCTATGTTGGATTCATTTCTTTGATCCATTAATGTCCAGTAGCTTTATGCAATGTCCAGAAGTGAAAAGAATGTTTGTGTCACCTCTGAACATGTGAATTTTTAATTATGCACTAACCCTCTAATGAGTTTGCTTGAAGTTTGGTGTGAAGGAAGTTTTCAAGGGTCAAGAGAGGAGGATGATATACTACGATCAAGAAGAATGAAAAGTCTAAGCTTGGGGATGCCCCGGTGGTTCATCCCTGCATATTTCAAGAAGACTCAAGCATCTAAGCTTGGGGATGCCCAAGGCATCCCCTTCTTCATCAACAAAGTATCAGGTTCCTTCTCTTGAAACTATATTTTTATTCTGTCACATCTTATATACTTTACTTGGAGCGTCTGTATGCTTTTGTTTTTATTTTTGTTTGAATAAATGATTGTTTGGGAGAGAGACACTCTCCGCTGGTTCGTATGAACACATGTGTTCTTAGCTTTTAATTTTCATGGCGAAGGTTGAAACTGCTTCGTTAATTGTTATATGGTTGGAAACGGGAAATGCTACATGTAGTAATTGGTATAATGTCTTGAATAATGTGAAACTTGGCAATTGTTGTGCTCATGTTTAAGCTCTTGCATCATATGCTTTGCACCCATTAATGAAGAAATACATAGAGCTTGCTAAAATTTGGTTTGCATAATTGGTCTCTCTAAGGTCTAGATAATTTCTAGTATTGAGTTTGAACAACAAGGAAGACGGTGTAGAGTCTTATAATGTTTACAATATGTCTTTTATGTGAGTTTTGCTGCACCGGTTCATCCTTGTGTTTGTTTCAAATAACCTTTCTAGCCTAAACCTTGTATCGAGAGGGAATACTTCTCATGCATCCAAAATCCTTGAGCCAACTACTATGCCATTTGTGTCCACCATATCTACCTACTACATGGTATTTCTCCGCCATTCCAAAGTAAATTGCTTGAGTGCTACCTTTAAAATTCCATCATTCACCTTTGCAATATATAGCTCATGGGACAAAATAGCCTTAAAAACTATCATAGTATTGAATATGTACTTATGCACTTTATCTTTTATTAAGTTGCTTGTTGTGCGATAACCATGCTTACGGGGAACGCCATCAACTATTGTTGAATATCATGTGAGTTGCTATGCATGTCCGTCTTGTCCGAAGGATCTATCATTTTAGTGGTTGGAGCATGCAAAATTGTTAGAGAAGAACATTGGGCCGCTAACTAAAGCCATGAATCATGGTTGAAGTTTCAGTTTTGGACATATATCCTCAATCTCATATGAGAATAATAATTGTTGCTGCATGCTTATGCATTAAAGAGGAGTCCATTATCTGTTGTCCATGTTGTCCCGGTATGGATGTCTAAGTTGAGAATAATCAAAAGCGAGAAATCCAAAATGCGAGCATTCTCCTTAGACCTTTGTACAGAGCGGCATGGAGGTACCCCTTTGTGACACTTGGTTGAAACATGGCATGCAAAGATCCGGTAGTCCAAGCTAAGTAGGACGAGGTGCGGACACTATTAGTATACTATGCATGAGGCTTGCAACTTGTAAGATATAATTTACATAACTCATATGCTTTATTACTACCGTTGACAAAATTGTTTCATGTTTTCAAAATAAAAGCTCTAGCACAAATACAGCAATCAATGCTTCCCTCTGCGAAGGACCATTCTTTTACTTTTATTGTTGAGTCAGTTTACCTATCTCTCTCCACCTTAAGAAGCAAACACTTGTGTGAACTGTGCATTGATTCCTACATACTTGCATATTGCATTTGTTATATTGCTCTATGTTGACAATTATCCATGAGATATACATGTTACAAGTTGAAAGCAACCGCTGAAACTTAATCTTCCTTTGTGTTGCTTCAACACCTTTACTTTGATTTATTGCTTTATGAGTTAACTCTTATGCAAGACTTATTGATGCTTGTCTTGAAGTACTATTCATGAAAAGTCTTTGCTTTATGATTCACTTGTTTACTCATGTCATTACCATTGTTTTGATCGCTGCATTCATTACAAATGTTTACAAATAGTATGATCAAGATTATGATGGCATGTCACTTCAGAAATTATCTTTGTTATCGTTTTACCTGCTCGGGACGAGCGAGAACTAAGCTTGGGGATGCTGATACGTCTCCAACGTATCGATAATTTCTTATGTTCCATGCTACTTTATTGATGATACCTACATGTTTTATGCACATTATATGTCGTATTTACGCATTTTCCGGAACTAACCTATTAACAAGATGCCGAAGTGCCAGTTCCTGTTTTCTGCTGTTTTTGGTTTCAGAAATCCTAGTAACGAAATATTCTCGGAATTGGACGAAATCAACGCCACGGTTCCTATTTTGCCCGGAAGCATCCAGAACACCCGAGAGCCGCCAGAGGGGGGCCCTGTGGGCCCCAGATGACATGGTGGCGCAGCCAGGGCTGGGCCCGCGCCACCCTATGGTGTGGTCGCCCCTTTGACCCTCCTGCGCCGCCTCTTCGCCTATTTAAAGCCCCTGCATCGAAAACCCTTACGGAGGAAGCCACGATACGAGAAAAGTTCCAGAGCCGCCGCCCTCGCGAAGCCAAGATCTGGGGGACAGGAGTCTCTGTTCCGGCACCCTGCCGGAGCGGGGAAGTGCCCCCGGAAGGCTTCTACATCGACACCGCTGCCATCTCCACCGCCATCTTCATCACCGCTGCTGCTCCCATGAGGAGGGAGTAGTTCTCCATCGAGGCTCGGGGCTGTACCGGTAGCTATGCGGTTAATCTCTCTCCTATGTACTTCAATACAATGATCTCATGAGCTGCTTTACATGATTGAGATCCATATGATGAGCTTTGTATCGCTACTAGTTATGTGCTACTCATGTGATGTTATTAAAGTAGTCTATTCCTCCTGCATGGTGTAAAGGTGCTAGTGTGTGCACCGTGTGGTTCTTGTCGTAGGCTATGATCATGATCTCTTGTAGATCGTGGAGTTAATTGTCATTATGATAGTATTGATGTGATCTATTCCTCCTTCATAGTGTAATGTGGACAGTGCGTGCGCTATGTTAGTTCTTGGTTTATTTTGCAATGATCTATTATGCTCTAAGGTTACTTAAACATGAATATCGAATGTTGTGGAGCTTGTTAACTCCGGCATTGAGGGTTCGTGTAATCCTACGCAACGAATGATGTTCATTATCAAACAAGAGTGTATGTAGCACATATGAGAAAGAGTTATTATGCGATCAATGTTGAGAGTGTCCACTAGTGAAAGTCTAATCCCTAGGCCTTGTTCCTAAATACTGCTATCGCTGCTTGTTTACTGTTTTACTGCGTTACTACTGCTGCGTTACTACTGCATGTTTACTTCCCGCAATATTACTACCATCAACTGCACGCCAGCAAGCACTTTTCTGGCGCCGTACTACTGCTCATACTTATTCATACCACCTGTATTTCACTATCTCTTCGCCGAACTAGTGCACCTATTAGGTGTGTTGGGGACACAAGAGACTTCTTGCTTTGTGGTTGCAGGGTTGCATGAGAGGGATATCTTTGACCTCTTCCTCCCTGAGTTCGATAAACCTTGGGTAATCCACTTAAGGGAAACTTGCTGCTGTTCTACAAACCTCTGCTCTTGGAGGCCCAACACTGTCTACAAGAATAGAAGCTCCCGTAGACATCAGAGTCCCGGAAGCGAAATCAACATGTTGCTGCTGCACAACCCCAGCGTCATAACCAGACCCCTGCACCATCGGCGGCACGGCTCGTTTCTTCATATTCTTCTTTGGCTTAGTAGAAGTGCCCGGAGCAAACGCTGCGTGCTGCGGTTGCGTGGCACCAGCGGCTGGAGGCAGCTGTTGCATAGCGCCTACCACCCCAAGATGCTACTGCGTCGGGGCAAACTGAGAAGCCGGTGCAGCAGGCGGGCGCTGCTGTAAGAAGTGGTAACCGGACGCGGCGAAGCCCGGCGGAGGTGGCTGCGGACGGAACATCGCAGGCGGCGGGCGGAGCGGTGCCTGCTGCTGCCTTGGAGCGCCGGCGGGGAAACCGGGGCGAGGACCCGGCGGCGTGAACGGCGGCCTGCTACCAATAGGCGGGGGAGCAGCCCCGGCTCCATTCCCTGGAAACGCACCCCTCGGCGGCGGACGAGCACCCGCCATGGGGGAGGGTCGCCTCGCCGCGACTTCTGCGAAGGATGGACGGCGGCTTGAGGAAGCCCCACAGCCGGAACGGGCCGGGACCGGCCACATCGGCGCACCAGGCCGACGATGATGACGTGGAGCAGTCGTCGATGGACTCTGGGAAGAAGATGAAGACCTTGAAGCTGAAGAAGATGTAGCAGCGGAGGGAGCACCAGCCGGCGTCGCTGTAGATAGCGCGATGGACGGAGTAGCAGCTGTGGTCGATGATGGCGGAGTGGCGGCGGCGGCTGACGAGGAACGGTGCGAGGCGGTGGCTTCAGGCGTACGAACACGCGATCGCGAGTCGATCCAGAGGATCATGCCGTTGGGGCCCATCCCCATGCACCGTGACTTGTAACTGTCGCGTGGAATCCGCCTGAGCCACCGCCTGCTCCGATTGCAGCGACGCCATGGCGCCCACGGACGCCGGTGGCCGACCCGCCTCCTGCAGGAAGTCTCCGAGAACCGGCAGCGGCGTATGGCGCTAGGGCGGGCACGGACCTCGCCACGATCCCGCCCTCGGCCTACGATGCATGGAGAAGCCCCCGGCCGAGCGCACCGCCCCGGCCACAGGCCCCTCCCCTCCGGCGGCGCGTGGAGCCTGGGGCGCCAAGACCGTGGGGGAGCCGCTCTTCTGCTCCTCCACCGGCGATCCACCCCTGCATGCACGAACATCATCATCACACATACCTGAGCCCGGCGAAGCGGAGCGAGCCTCCCAGAATCTCGACGCCGGCGTAGGGAACCCAATTTCCGTCCAGAAATCTTGCACTAGTTCCTCGTCGGACCTCCTCCCTCTCTGAGCGAAGCGCCGATTCGAAGGGAACCTCCGCATCCGAGTCCTCCCCAAAGTCGTTGTCATCCTCGCCGTGGAGGAGATGAAACGCGTATCCGATCGTTGGAGCAGGAAGGCTCCCACCCCTAGGTGCCAGAATTAGTCGACGGCACCGACTCCCCGCCGGCATCACGACGGCGCCGACTCCCCGCCGACTTCCTTGAGGGCTGCGTTAGATGTAGAATCACCGTACTTGGGCCGATGCTTGGCAATTCTGTCGCGTTACTTTGGCATCTTCGTGGCAGGGGGTTGGTGCACGGGGAGGAAGAGGCGGAGGAGCGCTGAGGATGGCCTTTTCGCGAGGGGGACTTGGTCGTTTCTATTTCCCGATTGCTTGCATTCTTTTGGAAACTTACCAGCCATATTTGGCTATAGTGTATAGTTGATCAGTGTTTCTTTCTTTTAGTTCTTATCATCATCAATAAAAATTCATCCAGGATAAAGATATGTTCAGAGTATATGTATATTCGAAGTGTTTCTTTCCTTTCCTGCACTTGCTGACAATATAAACTGAAATTTGATACGATAAGGATGAGTCAACGTCTCTCAACATTTTGACCAAAATGGAAGGATTTCTCACTGTGCATTTATAAACATTATTATTTGATTACCCAAGAGATCATAGTGCATCTTCGATTGACAACATTCTGCATTAGACTAGGCAGACCACAACATTTTCTCGTGTGAATGAACTATTCCACCATGGTATAATCTGTACACTACATATGTGAACTTTGGTGCAGCTTATTATCGCTTTTTTGCTTCTAGTTGATGGTTGCGCGCTAGTCGTGAATGTCTTATGTGCTTGGAAATTTTAGATTACATGGGTGATGTAAAGTAGCAAAATAAAACAAAGAGTGAACCTTGTATTTTACTTGGATTTTTTATTTGTAAAACATGAGTATAACAAAGATGCCATATGATAAGCCGTAGTTTATCAACGAGGACAAGGAATAGAAGTTCTTTTAGTAATCAAAGTGATTGGCAATAAGCTATTAAAACGGGCATGAGCATGACCTTTGCTTATTTTGCTATTTTGGAACACATGGTAAATAACAAGTAATTAAATGAATTACGTGCTGTTGGCGTCAGAAACCCACCGGCGGGCAGCGACTGGCCAACACGGTAGAGCCGGGAATGACTAGGGCTGCGGCTGGCCCCAGTCCCTCAGAGCGACGGCCCGCAAAGTCTCCTGGTCGCGCGCCGATGCTGGGTCGCAAGGGCGTGCCACCTGACCTATACCTGGTCAGGAAGGTGTGGATGATGCCTCGCTTAGTTTCCTGCAGGGCACACACGTACACGTTAAATACGAGCCTCGATCGGCTCTCGAGTTGTCTCGTGAATCGGCTCGAGGAGCCGATTCACCCATGATTCGTCCAAGGTGGCCGAATATATGGTGGTCCTGCTTGATCAATATAAAGCGTATGAGATCCACGACGATCTAGGGTTTTCACCGCATAATCGGATCATCCTACTCACGATTGGGCCTCGCGCTCACGCACGGTAAACGTAAGCCAGCCCTAGACAAGGCCTAAAAACCAACACTAGGTTGATTCTCGGAACGTCCTGTCTAGGGGCAGCAAACTACACCCTGCATGCCGCTGGATCCTCCAACCCTTTGTAAGGCCTAACTATTGCAGATATTAAACTAATCCTTGATGAATCAAGGATCGACCATAACGGATCAGATCTACTAAATAAAGATCAAGCGGGGTGCCGCCCCTGCACCCATGATGAGGCACAAGGACGGCTAGACGCGCAAGGGTTGCACTACGCGAGCATATGATGCTAAGAACGATGCTAACCCTAACGCGTCTACGATAACTACGTTGCTCGCCATCAAAAACGCTTCGAGTACGAGCAACGCATGAACAACTAGGCAGGCTTGTGCTGCCTAGATCGCGAGATGCGATCTAGGCAGCATGATGCTTACCGGAGGAACCCTCGAGACGAAGGAGTTGGCGATGCGCCGAGATTGGTTTGTGTTGAACGTTGGTTGTTGTTTATTCCATAAACCCTAGGTACATATTTATAGTCCAGGGGACTTTCTAATGCGGGCGTGCACTAAACCGTGCACGAGACAAACTCTACGTAACCTACTAAGTAAAGATACACGGGCTAACTAGCCCAAACTTGATACACAAGGCCGATTTACATATCTCTCCACGCATATATCTTCAAATTCGTCTTGATCGCGGCCCACCTCTGGCTTGGTCAAATACTGGTGATAACACATGCCCCCTGGTTTTGGAAATGACATTTCCAAAATCATTATGCTTTTCTCTCATAGGGTCATGTCGTGGCAGAGCAGAACCGTCGCAGAGTCCCTCATCATGACAACTTGCCTTCTCAACTTCTCCGCACGATTTGACAGTTTTGGCACCACTTCCTCGGAAACTGCTGTGGCATTGAATTTCTATCATGTCCCCTTTTATTTAACTGCTACGAACAGTTCTCCTCTGCATCTTCTTCGCATTAGCCTCTCGAAAAGCCCTCCTGCGCCACGATGTCTTCTTCTTCCTCTGCTCCATCGGATCTTTCCAGCCAGTCCTCCAGATCCCGCGAGCCGACGCCGGAGTACAACCCAGCAGAAGTCCACGCGGCCAACATCCGCCGCGCCATTGCGGCCGGGGAGGAGTCAGACCACGACTTCTCCATCTGGTCAGAGGACGACAGGTCCCTGACTGACGGGGAGAGCGATCTCTGCTTCCTTGCTGATAAGGAAGCGGTGGAAGAAAGCGAGGATGATCACTTCCCCTGGGATGGGGCCACCTCCGAGGAGGTGAAGGAGGAGGAAGAGGAGGACGACGACGACGACAGCTCCCCCGACGAGCCGCCGGCCAAGCGCCATTGCCCCTGGCCGGGAAATCTGAGTGACTTTGACAGCGACGACGACGACGACGAGGAGGACGAGGACAATGAAGGTCCTGCCGGCGGCCGCTGCAGCAGTGACGACGAGCCGGCCGGGAGCAACGCCGACAGCGGCGGTGATGGCGACGACGAGGGCAGCAACGGCCCGTAGATAGGGCCCTTAGCATAGGATCCGTAGAAGTAGGCGGGGCAATGTATCCCCTTTCGAGGGCAATCAGTTCTACTATGTAAGAAATCTTTCTTATTAATGAAGAACTTTTCCCCAATTTGATTTGCCGATTTCCTCTCCCACTGACCTTGCCGATTCGTCCCCTTTGCCAATGCATAATGAGCCGATAGCACCGTATCGGTCCTTCAAGATTCGCCCTTCCCTTCTCCAACCGATGATTTTCTAAATTTGGCAGAAAATGCAGTATCTTCAGGGAAACCTTTGAACTTTCCCAACCAAACCTAATAATGTTCTTTAATAATCATCATTTGTGAAGAAGGTTGCAATGAAGGACCAACCGTTGGTATCCCAATCGGCTTTTAAACAGAGCAAAAACAAAGCATCCACCAGGCCTGCTGCCCCCCGAGCCTTACTCGAGGCGAGACTTAGCCGAACTAGCCTGGGCTTGATCATGCAGAGCCAGCCGATTTGCACGTAAATCGGCTTGCAGAGAGCCTTCAAGGTGGGCTGCCCCCCCGAGTTTCCTCAGTGCGCCTCTTCGTCCTTGCAGGTCAGATCGGCTCCCTTCCTTTGGTGGATCTGATGCGACCCACCCTTAACCTGATCTGGACACCCAAGCTGCCCTTAGCATTGCTCTTGAAGAGAAGATCTGAGCCGTTAAACTACTCTCTTGAGGAGTTCTTTCATTGTGGCTTCTCTTCATAATTCACTAGGGCTGACCTTCTGGTTGACAGTTGTATTTCTTGAGTCGATGGCCATGCATCGGCTATGAAAAATTTAAAAATTTCAGGCCGACTTGTGTATCGGCCTCCATACTTAGTGTTTTATCCATCTAGGTGCCCCCCGAGCCGATTCTGTCAAGAGAATTGATGGTATCGGCTCTTAGGTAGTCCCTGTTGGGTCAAACGTTGATCCCAGGCAAAGCAGATGGTGAGGACAATTTTGGCCGATTGCTCGAATCGGCCTCCACGTTGCTTGCTCGGTGAAGGTTTTGTAATATCCCTTCATCAGTTTCGGAGGGCCGATCGCAAGGATCGGCCTCGCCATGTTGCTTATTGACGTAGTCTTGCTACTCGTCCATGTCGGCGGATAAAACCAGCCCAATCTCTGACTTTAGCACGTTGGTGTGCTTGCTGTTATCCATGTCGGGTGCACTGTGTAATCGTGGAGCACTACACCCCGCCGGACGAATGAACACCATGTTTGTGCCAGCCGATGTGTCATCATCGGCTCTCTTTTGCTTGGGGCGCCACTCTTTTCTTTGCGGCAGTCCCTCCTCATCCAGGGTCCTCTGGACTTTTGCAGCCAGGTCAGGTCGTGCCTTCCTCAGCGTATGCAAGTACATCCTTTCGGCTTCCTCCAGACCGCGCAACCGCTGAACCCTGCGTTTTTGTGAATGGCTGAGACCATCAGGGCACCACCTTGGACGGTGGCACCTGTCTTCTTCGCATTCCCCTTCGTCTTCTGAATCCTCGAGATCTTCCAACGGAGGGGTCTCAGCACGTCCGTTTTGCGGTGGGAGAGGCCCTAAGCGCTCGAACACAGATACGTTGGCTGTCTCCTTCTTCTTCCGGTTGCATTCTGGGCAGTTGCCGATTGTTGGTAATCGGCTCATTCCTGAATCCCAGCAGTGTCTGAAGAAAGGGCAGTGCCAATGCCTGTCCGTATCGTCCTGCTCCCTGCCGTGGCGCTCCTGTCGCTCCTCATCATGATTATGCCGGCGATGCCTTTCGTCGTTTCCGGTCAGACGACCTCTTTCATCAGTGTGGTTGTACCGCCGGCGTTGGTCATATCGACTAACATATTTGTTGAGGAGGTGATCAGAGAGGGGTCGTTGATATCTTATGTTCTTCACTTCCCCCTCTGTGACGTAGCGCTTGCCATCTTGACGGAGCCGATCGCATGGAGCGGCCCCCTCAGTGTCCTTGCTCTGAGAGCAGCTGTCCTCATCCCCGTCCTTCTCAGAGCGGTGTCCAAGCTCTACCATACTGATATTGGCTGAGAAATCAGGCTGGCACCCTCCAAGGTGGGTAAACTCCACCATGTTGACGGGGAAGGGGTGTGTGTCGACCTTCATGGCGTACTGGTTAAAAATTAACCGCCCATTTTCTATCGCCACTTGGATCTGCTGACGCCACACCCTGCAGTCGTTGGTGGTGTGGGTGAACGTGTTATGCCACTTGCAGTATGGCTTTCCGTTCAGCTCTTGCACCGTAGGAAACTTGTGGCCTTCGGGTACCTTTATGTGCTTCTCCGCGAGTAATAGGTCGAAAATCTGCTCGGTTTTCGTCACGTCGAAGTCAAACCCTCTTGGAGGCCCTGGTGGCTTTACCCATTTGCAGGTTACTGGGCCTGCAGCTCGAGTCCACTCAGCTACTGCGACCTCTCGCTCTCCCGTAGGACCTTCATCTTCGCCTGCGTCAACCATGGTAACCACGCGCTTGAATTTATCTTGGTAGATATCCGGGTGGCGTTGCTCATATGCTGACAACTTCTGCACCATGTGTGCTAATGAAGGATAGTCCGCCTGGGAGGCCACTTCCTTGATCGATGATGATAGACCCACCACCGCCAATTCGACTGCTTCCTTTTCGCTTACATGAACCGAATAGCATCGGTTCCTAACGGTCCTGAAGCGCTGAATGTATTCGGACACCGTTTCTCCGCGCTTCTGTCGTACTTGGGCTAGATCGGCAATGCCAGCCTCGGAAGCCTCTGAGTGATATTGCTCATGGAACCGTTCTTCCAACTGCTTCCAGGTCTGGATCGAGTTCGGTGGCAGCGACGTGTACCATCCGAAAGCCGATCCTGTGAGGGACTGCGAGAAGTACCTCACGCGCAGCTCGTCTGACGCTGAGATCATGCCCAGTTGTGCCAAATATCGGCTCACATGCTCGATGGAGCTGGAGCCATCTGATCCGCTGAACTTTGTGAAGTCCGGGAGCCGATATTTGGGTGGTAGTGGGATCAATTCGTACTCATTGGGGTACGGCTTGGTATAGCCGATCGCCTTTCTCTTCGGCATCATGCCGAACTGATCTTTCAGGATCGTACAAATTTGATCCGCGGTGATGGCTGCAGGTGCCGAACCCTGAAGATTCGTAGGAGTGGCGTACTTGACCAGCCATGCCTGTTTCTCTGGTTCTGAGCCAACTGCAGGAGCTGGGCTCGGGAGTTTCGTCGGGGTGGCGTATTTAGCTAGCCACGTTTGCTTCTCAGGGTCTGTTATCACCAGATTTTAAACAAATCCAGAGGTGGGCCGGGCTTGGAAGATTACATGGAAGATTTCTAAAGCGGCCTGGCACGAAAGGTTTTGGGCTGAATTGCCCGTGTATCTTTATTTAGTAGTTTATTATTTTAGATAGAATCTTACTCGTGCACGGTTTAGTGCACGCCCTCATTAGAAAGTCCCTGGGACTATAAATATGTACCTAGGGTTTATGGAATAAACAACAACTCACGTTCAACCCCAAAAACAAACCAATCTCGGCGCATCGCCAACTCCTTCGTCTCGAGGGTTTCTATCGGGTAAGCGACATGCTGCCTAGATCGCATCTTGCGATCTAGGCAGCACAAGCCCCACGTTGTTCATGCGTTGCTCGTACTTGAAGCGCTTTTGATGGCGAGCAACGTAGTTATCATTAGATGTGTTAGGGTTAGCATTGTTCTTCGTTTAAGCATGCTTACGTAGTGCAACCCTTGCATATCTAGCCGTCCTCATGCCTATCCCGGGTGTGGGGCGGCACCCCGCTTGATCATTATTTAGTAGATCTGATCCGTTACGATTGCTCCTTGTTCTACAAGGATTAGTTTAATATCTGCAATAGTTTGGCCTTACAAAGGGGGAGGATCCTGTGGCACGTAGGGTGGCGTTCGCAAGTCCTAAACGGGATGTTCCTAGGATCAACTTCATGTTGGTTTTACGGCCTTGTTTAGGATCGGCTTACGAGCACCGTGCGTGGCCATCCGGCCCAACACTGGAGTAGGATGATCCGATTATGTGGTGAAAACCCTAAATCGTCGTAGATCTCATTAGCTTCATCTTGATCAAGCGGGACCACCAAGTATTCGTACACCCCGTACGGATCATGGGTGGATCGGCTCTTTGAGCCGATTCACGGGATAACCTCGAGAGCCGATCGAGGCTCGTATTTAACGTTTACATGTATGCCCTGCAGGAAACTAAGCGAGGCAATCTCATCACCTTCACGACCGGGTATAGGTCAGGTGGCACGCCCTTGCACTTCGCAACGCCGCGTGTGACCGAGAAGAGCATTGCGGGCCGTCGCTCGGAGGGGTCTCGGCCAGCCGCGGCTCTAGGCTCCCCCGGCTCTACGGTGTTGACAAGGCCGCTGCCCGCCGGTGGGTTTTGGCGGTCAACACATTACGGCACGCCCGGTGGGACAATCGTCTACATCAACCACATCGCCATCTACATCCGAGATGGCGGACGGCACGCCGAGTCACCTACGAGGATCTGCTCGACGACCTCAAGAAGCAATACAATGAGATCAAGGCTACCCTCGAAGCCGACCTCATCGGCTCTTTTCGGAGAACCCGTTCGGTGGCATCGGATGGAAGGGGTTCTCACCGAAGGTGCACTCGATGGGATAGACCTTTCTTCCCCGTCGGAGGAACGCACCGAGGGTGCCGCGGCGGAGATCAACTACCCGGTGGCTCACTCGCTACACCGTCACTCCGAGAACTTGGTTAACGTGCTTGGAGCGTGTCGCTCTGCGCGTGATCCAGGAGATCATGAGCCACCGGTACTCGCCGTCGGGACCAGCTCTCGGGACGCATCAAGGAGAATTGCCATTCCGGTCCCGTCCACCGCTGCCATTTGCGTTGGCAGCACCCGCTGAAGTGCCGACTACACCGGCATTCCTCGTCTACGAAGTGGTGGCGACCCCGGTGACTACCGAGTTCTTAATGGAGGCGCCTAAGGAGATCCCTCATGGGTACGCATGCATGTATGTGCCGGATTGTGGTGACTGGGCACTCACAAACCAGGCCACAACATCGGGGACTCCGGCGAAGACAGGAGGAACGTCGGCGGCAGAGCAGACGTGGTTGACTAAATACGCCACACCGACGAAACTCCCGAGCCCAGCTCCTGCAGCTGGCTCAGAGCTGGAAAAGCAAACGTGGCAGGCCAAGTACGCCACCCCGGCGAATCTTCAGAGTGCAACTCCTACGGCCAGCACAGCGGATCGGATCGAGTACCATGCTGAGAGACCAGTTCGGCATGATGCCGAAAAGAAGGGCGGTCGGCTATTCCAAGCCGTACCCGGACGATTACGAGATGATCCCGCTGCCACCAAAATATCGGCTCCCTGACTTCTCCAAATTCGGTGGATCGGATGGCTCCAGCTCCATCGAGCACGTCGGCCGATATTTGGCTCAACTAGGACCGGCTTCGGTGTCGGATCAGCTACGCGTGAGGCTCTTTTCACGGTCCCTCACGGGATCGGCTTTTGGATGGTACACCTCTCTACCAGCGAACTCCATCCGAGTCTTGGAAGCAATTGGAAGAACAGTTCCATATGCAATACCATACGAAGCTTCCGAGTGCGGCATTGCCGATCTAGCACAACTACGTCGGAAGCGCGGGGAAACGGTGACGAGAATACATCCAGCGCTTCGGGAATCTTAGGAACCGATGTTATTCGGTTCGTATAACTGAAAAGGAAGCGGTCGAGTTGGCAGTAGCGGGACTTGCAACACAGCTCAAGGACATGGCCTCCCAAGCGGATTATCCCTCACCGGCGCACATGGTTCGGAAACTATCGGCATATGAACAGCGCCACCCCGACCTGTACCAAGACAAGTTCAAACGTGCAGTAGTCATGGTCGATACGGAGGAGGATGAAGTGCCCGCGGGAGGCCAAGAGATAGCAGTGGCTGAGTGGACGCAGGGAGGAACCCCTGTGGCCTGCAAATGGGTAAAGCCGCCAGGGCCGCCCAGGGGATTTGATTTTGACGTGACCAAGACTGAACAAATCTTCGACCTCCTGCTCAAGGAGAAACGAGTTGACGGTTCCCGAAGGTCTCAAGTTCCCCACGGCGAAAGAGCTAAACGGAAAGCCGTACTCGCAAATTCCACAACTCGCTTTCCCATGCCACCAACGACTGCCGGGTGTGGCGTCAGCACATCCAAGCGGCGATAGAGAAGGGGCGACTAATTTTCAACCAGTACGCCATGAAGGTCGACACCCAACCCTTCCCCGCCGTTAACATGGTAGGAATCACCTACCCTAAAGGTTGCCAGCCAGGCCCCTCGTTCAGCATCAATATGGTAGGGCCTGGAAACCACTCTGGCAAAGATCGAGATGAGGGCAGCTGCTCTCACAGCAAGGATACAGATGAGGCCGCTCCATGCGATCGGCTCCGTCATGATGGCAAGCGCTATGTCACGAGAGGGAGAGGTGAAGAATATAAGATATCGGCGACCCCTCTCCGATCACCTCCTCAACAAATATGTTAATCAATATGGTCAACGCCGGCAACCCTATTACGAGAGAAGATCGTTTGGCTAGAGAAGCCGAGAAGATATCGTCGGCGAGGATCACGATGAGGAGGAGCATGAGCGCTATGCCACGGAAGCATCAAGGGAGCAAGACAACAACGCCAGGCATTGGGACTGCCCCTTCTTCGGACACTCGCTGGGATTCGAGGAATGAGCCGATTGCCCACAATCGGCAATTGCCCGAATGCAATCGAGAAAAAGAAGGAGGCAGCCAACGTGTCCGTGTTCGAGCGCTTAGGGCCTCTCCCACCACAAAGCAAACGCGGCCGAGTCACCTCGTTGGGCAGATCTTGAAGATTCGGAAGACGAGGGAGAAGTGGAAGAAGACAGGTACCACCGGCCAAGGTGGTGCCCACGACGGACTCAGCCGTTCCCGAAGCGCGAGGGTTCAGCGATTGCGCGGCACTGGAGGAAGCCGAAAGGTTGTACCTGCATACGCTAAGAAAGGCACGGCCCGATCCGGCTGCAAAGGTTCGGCGAACCCTGGATGAAGAGGGTCGTCCACGGAAAATGGAGTGGCGCCCTAAACAGAGGAAAGCCGATGATGAGACATCGGCTGGCACAAACATGGTACTCGTCTTGCCGACGGAGCGTAGCGCTCCACGACTCTACGGAGCACACAAGGTGGGCGACAGCAGGCGCATCAAGTCAGAGGTTGGGTTGGTTTCATCCAGCTTGACCAAGTAGCAAGACCAAACCAATGGGCAAACTAGTAGAGGCTGATCCTTGTGATCGGCCCCAAAAATTTACGAAGGGAACTTCCAAAACCTGCAACGAACAAGCAACGTGGAGGCCGATTCCAGCAATCGGCCAAAATTATCCTCACCTACCTCTCTGCCTGGGTTCAACATGTTATCCAACGAGCCGATACCATCAATTTTCTTGACGAGGATCGGCTCGGGGGCGCCCAGGTATATAGAAATATGAGGGTATACAACAGAAGCGTCATCTTTTGTTGACGGGTATTGAGATATGGGGGCCGATGCACAGGTCGGCTGTAAAAAAAAAAAAAGTGAAAATTCGAAAATTTTCGAAATAGCCGATGCAGCAGGCATCGACTTAAGGACATGAAAGCCGATGCATGGCCATCGACTCAAGAGGAAACACCTTCATCTGGAGGTCCTCTCTTCAGGAATAATGTCGGGAGCAGCATGGGCGTGCGGATCAGGTCAAGGGTGGATTGCATCGGGTCCACCATAGGGAAGGAGCCTATCCGGCCTGCAAGAACTAAGGAAGCTCGGGGGCAGCTCGCCTTGGAGGCTCTCTCGCTTTGAGAAGCCGATTTGTGTTCGAATCGGCTGGCTCTGCGTAAGAAGCTCCCTCGGACATGATCAAGACCAGGTCCGAGCAGCTATTTGGCGTATCCTCGTCTCTGTTTTTGCCTTGGCTGAGACTCGGGGGCAACGAGGCCTATGAATGCCTCGTCCTTGAAAGCCGATGGGAGTTGCTTCGGTTGTTATTTTGGCATGATCGTCTTAGGGAGAAACTGGGAAGGAAAAGCCGTCGTCTGGTACGTGGTTTGGACCGTGCTGGTGCTGCGAGAAAAAGAGGGGGGATTAGTTCCTCAAATTAGCCGATGAGTAGTCATCGGCTGCGGGGCTGCAAAACGCCGCGATTGAGAAAATCAATAATGACCCGATTCGTCAGTATCGGTCTTGGTGTGGCGAGCGGAGGGATGGAGATTGGATTAATGAAAGGAGAAATTGGAAGAACGAGTTCTCATTAATTCAAAGGAGCAGCTTTACAAGAAGAGCCGATGGCTCTCAAAAGAGGGATCCGGTGCCTAGTGCACTTGCTACTACTAGTCCTATTCTACTAGTCGTCGCTGTCCTCATCGTCGCCGTCGTCAAGGTCGTCGGCGCCGCTCCCGAGGAGCTCCTCGTCGTCACTGCCCCAGCCGCTCGCTGGAGCCTCCTCCTCCTCCTCATCATCATCATCGTCCTCGCTATCCGCCCAGCCGCGGAAGCGTTTCGTTGGAGGATACCCGATGGAGGCGGAGGAATCGTCTTCCTCCTCCTCGTCTTCTTCCTCGTCGTCATCGTCGTCCTCGCTGTCCGCCCACATGCGGGAGCGCTTCTTCGGCGGGAGCTTGGCGGAGGAGGAGGTTTTGGCCTTCGCTGCTTCTCCTTCTTTCTCCTCCTTGTCGGAGGAGAAGGGATTCACTCGCGGGGTGGAGGCTGTCCTCGTTCTTCTTCTTCGGCGAAGATTGGGGGAAGAACTTTGAGAAGGAAGAGGAAGAGGAAGACATTGCTACGAGGAGGAGGGGGTTTTTGGTGCCGATGGCTGGGATGGAATAGAGGATAAAGAGAGCTAACCGGTCGGCGGGGTTAAATAATGAGAAATCTGGTGAAGGTTTGATGCCATTACAGCTTCCAAGGGATTGATGCTACAGGCTGTCGAGTTTTTGAGAGAAGGCTGAGAAGACGGGGCATAATGATGACGGATGCTTGTAACGGCTATGCTCTGCCACGACATGACTCTTCGAGGGGAAAGCATAATGATTTTGGAAATGTTATTTCCAAAACCAGGGGGGCATGTGTTATCACCAGATTTTAAACAAATCCAGAGGTGGGCCGGGCTTGGAAGATTACATGGAAGATTTCTAAAGCGGCCTGGCACGAAAGGTTTTGGGCTGAATTGCCCGTGTATCTTTATTTAGTAGTTTATTATTTTAGATAGAATCTTACTCGTGCACGGTTTAGTGCACGCCCTCATTAGAAAGTCCCCGGGACTATAAATATGTACCTAGGGTTTATGGAATAAACAACAACTCACGTTCAACCCCAAAAACAAACCAATCTCGGCGCATCGCCAACTCCTTCGTCTCGAGGGTTTCTATCAGGTAAGCGACATGCTGCCTAGATCGCATCTTGCGATCTAGGCAGCACAAGCCCCACGTTGTTCATGCGTTGCTCGTACTTGAAGCGCTTTTGATGGCGAGCAACGTAGTTATCATTAGATGTGTTAGGGTTAGCATTGTTCTTCGTTTAAGCATGCTTACGTAGTGCAACCCTTGCATATCTAGCCGTCCTCATGCCTATCCCGGGTGTGGGGCGGCACCCGCTTGATCATTATTTAGTAGATCTGATCCGTTACGATTGCTCCTTGTTCTACAAGGATTAGTTTAATATCCGCAATAGTTTGGCCTTACAAAGGGGGGAGGATCCTGTGGCACGTAGGGTGGCGTTCGCAAGTCCTAAACGGGATGTTCCTAGGATCAACTTCATGTTGGTTTTACGGCCTTGTTTAGGATCGGCTTACGAGCACCGTGCGTGGCCATCCGGCCCAACACTGGAGTAGGATGATCCGATTATGTGGTGAAAACCCTAAATCGTCGTAGATCTCATTAGCTTCATCTTGATCAAGCAGGACCACCAAGTATTCGTACACCCCGTACGGATCATGGGTGGATCGGCTCTTTGAGCCGATTCACGAGATAACCCGAGAGCCGATCGAGGCTCGTATTTAACGTTTACATGTATGCCCTGCAGGAAACTAAGCGAGGCAATCTCATCACCTTCCCGACCAGGTATAGGTCGGGTGGCACGCCCTTGCACTTCGCAACGCCGCGTGTGACCAGAAGAGCATTGCGGGCCGTCGCTCGGAGGGGTCTCAGCCAGCCGCAGCTCTAGGCTCCCCCCGGCTCTACAGTGTTGACAAGGCCGCTGCCCGCCGGTGGGTTTTGGCAGTCAACAGGGTCTGCCTCCGACGTTCCTCCTGCTGCCCCAGAAGTCCCTGCTATAGCCACCTGGTTCGAGGGTGCCCAGGTGCTGCAGTCTGGCACGTATGCACATGCGTATCCGTGCGGGATCTCCTTGGGCGCGTCCTGTAGGAACTGGTAGTCACTGGGGTCACCACCAATCTTGTAGACGACAAAAGCCGATGAGTTCGGCGCTTCGGGCGCTGCCAATGCGAATGGCAGCGGGGGACGGGAATGGAGCAGCGCTTCCCCTTGGTGAGTCCCTAGGGCTGGTCCTGACGGAGAGTACTGATGGCTCATGATCTCCTGGATCACGCGCAGCGCGACGCGCTCCAACGTATTCACCAGGCTCTCAGAATGGCGGTGCAGCGAATGAGCCACCATGAAGTTGATCTCCTGACGCAGCGACCTGGTGCGTTCTTCGGACGGGGTGGACAGGTCCACTCCATCAAGCGCGCCTTCAGGTGTGAACCCCTTCCATCTGATGCCATGGGAGCGGGTCCTGTGGAAAGAGCCGATTAGGTCGGCTTCGAGGGCAGACTTGATCTCGTCGTACTTCTTCTTGAGCTCGCCAGTGAGATCCCCGTACGTGACCGGAGTTTCTTCTGCCACTTCTGATGAAGACGGTATGGTGTCTTTCGCCATCTCTGATGTGGATAGCGAGATGGTTGTCGTTGAAGATTGGTCCCACCGGG
This sequence comes from Lolium rigidum, assembly GCF_022539505.1. Taxonomy (NCBI): domain Eukaryota; kingdom Viridiplantae; phylum Streptophyta; class Magnoliopsida; order Poales; family Poaceae; genus Lolium; species Lolium rigidum. The sequence goes on along the minus strand of NC_061510.1, from coordinate 307,548,156 downwards.
CGTGCCAGAATGTGTTGGCGTCAGAAACCCACCGGCGGGCAGCGACTGGCCAACACGGTAGAGCCGGGAATGACTAGGGCTGCGGCTGGCCCCAGTCCCTCAGAGCGACGGCCCGCAAAGCCTCCTGGTCGCGCGCCGATGCTGGGTCGCAAGGGCGTGCCACCTGACCTATACCTGGTCAGGAAGGTGTGGATGATGCCTCGCTTAGTTTCCTGCAGGGCACACACGTACACGTTAAATACGAGCCTCGATCGGCTCTCAGGTTGTCCTGTGAATCGGCTCAGGGAGCCGATTCACCCATGATTCGTCCAAGGTGGCCGAATATATGGTGGTCCCGCTTGATCAATATAAAGCGTATGAGATCCACGACGATCTAGGGTTTTCACCGCATAATCGGATCATCCTACTCACGATTGGGCCTCGCGCTCACGCACGGTAAACGTAAGCCAGCCCTAGACAAGGCCTAAAAACCAACACTAGGTTGATTCTCGGAACGTCCTGTCTAGGGGCAGCAAACTACACCCTGCATGCCGCTGGATCCTCCAACCCTTTGTAAGGCCTAACTATTGCAGATATTAAACTAATCCTTGATGAATCAAGGATCGACCATAACGGATCAGATCTACTAAATAAAGATCAAGCGGGGTGCCGCCCTGCACCCATGATGAGGCACAAGGACGGCTAGACGCGCAAGGGTTGCACTACGCGAGCATATGATGCTAAGAACGATGCTAACCCTAACGCGTCTACGATAACTACGTTGCTCGCCATCAAAAACGCTTCAGTACGAGCAACGCATGAACAACTAGGCAGGCTTGTGCTGCCTAGATCGCGAGATGCGATCTAGGCAGCATGATGCTTACCGGAGGAACCCTCGAGACGAAGGAGTTGGCGATGCGCCGAGATTGGTTTGTGTTGAACGTTGGTTGTTGTTTATTCCATAAACCCTAGGTACATATTTATAGTCCAGGGGACTTTCTAATGCGGGCGTGCACTAAACCGTGCACGAGACAAACTCTACGTAACCTACTAAGTAAAGATACACGGGCTAACTAGCCCAAACTTGATACACAAGGCCGATTTACATATCTCTCCACGCATATATCTTCAAATTCGTCTTGATCGCGGCCCACCTCTGGCTTGGTCAAATACTGGTGATAACACGTGCACAAACACAACTAAGATCAAATTTTAGATAAGAACTTTAACTCAGTATTTGAAAACAAGCATAATATTATTAACTCAAACAGAATACATGTACACAGTTGGAATGTATAATTTAAATGCAGTTTGAATCAGACGATTAAATCCAGATGGCATAATTACAAGTGAACACTGTAAACAATGAAATATAAAATCCTTAATACGTATCGTTGTCTTGTCCTTTTTTTCTCCTAATGTTCTTCAAACCTGCAATCAAAAACATGTGGCAACAAGAAGTGGTAATGTGGCGCTACTGAATACAACATGCACATTCCTGTTTGCACCAACTGCATGTGCATGGAAATACATGAACTGGTGCATTGTGTCTGCAAGTACATGAATGAGCACTTATGTGCATTTAGAGAACCGGAAACACACAACCTTTGGTCTAATATTGGATGACTACAATCAGGTCTTATTTGAGGGTGACTACAGCACATAATGATGGAGAACCAAGGACTCTTTGACCAGGTATTAAGGAAGGAAGTTTTCAGGTCTGTATACACCAACTCAATTTTTTGTTCTCTTACTATTTTTTCGATTTCAAATCCCTGTGCAAAATATATGGCAGGGTATTTCTGGATGAGCACAGAAGCTCAGTGTTTATAATTAGCCAAAATTATTTTCTGGCATAAGATATTTCCTCTGGTTTCTAATTGTTCATATGTAGGTGCTTATGATGATACTATTGATCATTTATATATGAAGCAACAATTGTTCCTTGTTTACATAAAGTGGTCTGTTTGAGGCTTTGAGCAGCTAATTGCTGTCTTTGATTTGTGGGAAGTGGCTTTGTGCGTGCAGGAGAGAGGTGGAATGCAGGCTTGCCAGCACACTGTCAGTCCGTCACCATTCACCAAGCAGAGCAGAAGCCAGTTGCCCCATCTGTGCCATCGTTGCTTAATGTGACACCGGATCCGAAGGGCAAACAATATGTATGTGAAGAGGAGGAGCCAAATGGTGGCAAGGGAGAGAGACCAACGGGTCGTTGCAGAACACATCAGTGTCTGTCACGGCACACATATAGCTACTCTGACCGAGAAAATATCTAGTACTACCACCTCTTTGCATGCTACCGTGCTACCGTACAAAAAACGTATTTTGTCTTAATGCATATAGCTACTCTGACCGAGAAGATATGTTCTCCTTTTTCAACCTAATTTTGTCTTAATGCACGACACGACCTGAACTGTTTGTGGGTCACGGGTAGACAACAAACAACTACTAATCCATGGGTACTTTTCTACTTGCATTGGCTCACTTTTCAGGCCAAGCTCTCTAATCCGGACGTCCTTCTAATCAAACCGCGAGCTGACCTGTACAAAGAAAGCGAAGCGGCCCAAGATCCCGAGCTAGTCCACTCCTCCTCTGCTCGACCGTGTCCAAGCTTCTGGCATGCCTCCATCGATTCGACGCCGTCCACCGCTGCACGTCGTCCGCCGGCCGGAGAGCACAAGATCTCTCGTCCGCTGACGTGATCTTGTTCGATTCCGCTTGGTGAACTACTAAAGGCGCTCAACGCGTGTTGACTCGAAATTGGGCTAGCGCTGACTGGAATTGGAGAGCCATGCCTCCCAATCAAGCTCGATGACTGGAATTCGAGAACCATGGCCTCCCATCATGGCCACGCCCAACGCGTGGATTGATGAGGCGACCTGCACAAGACCCCGTCGCGCCCACCCCAATCTCTGCAACCCACCGAAACAGGAGGATCTCGACATTTTGGGGGCGAATCGGAAGGCGCGACCGGAGCATCTCGCCTCAAGTGATGCAGCGGCGGCGGCAGCGTTTAGGGACCAGGGTGGTGGCGCTTGGCTTTCCGGGAGCAGCGGAGCTCTGATGCTTGCGCCCGGACGGAAGAGACAGGGCGGCGGTGAGCAGGATCTTGTATGGGGCGAGGCGCTAGGAGATGGTCGAGGGAGCGGCCGGATCCACGCCTCTCTCTCCCAGGACCGTCCTGCGACCCCTATGGCCCTGTCCCGGCCCGAGGAGGAGGCGCGGTGCAGCGAGGGCTCCACCAGGCGCCGACGACGAGGGAGGGGAGGCGCGGCGCAGCGAGGGCTCCACCAGGCCGCCGGCGACCACGAGGAGGCGCGACGCCGTGAATGCTGACGCCGACGACCACAAATCGCCGAGGCCTCGCTGCATCTTGGCAGGCAGCCAACGCAGAGCGCGTATCTGGGGAGGCCGTCGATGTAGCTGATAGAGGCTTGACTGATTATTTTTTTCCTCTCCCCGTACACCTTGATCTGTGGAGATATTTATAAATTTTTTTGCCGTACGATGGAGGTGTACAGGGTCTAAGGAATCATGTGAAATAATTTTTTAGTAGTACATCACCTCACGGAGAAACTGACGCCCGTTAGCCACATGTCACTTCCTGGATACGTGCTCACGTATGCACCCGATCACCAGGCTTCTTTTGTTACTGATATATACATCAAAAAACACATCAACTCCAAGTTTTCTTTCACTGGAGCGGTGCAACCTTTGCTAACACTCCAGGTCACTCTTTCCGTGGTAAGCTAACGCTGGCCCTACAGTACGGACAATCAGCGCAGGACTAGAGCCATTGCTCCAGGCAGGCTGAATGGAAGATGTGTTTGCATTGCAGCTGTACCAGCCCTTATGCGGCACCATGGCATCCTTCCAGGCATATCGAGCAGTCCACGGAGGAGTCAACATCGCCGTCTTCGATTGTTCCTTGGAAAGTTTCCCGTCCTAGTTTGGAGAGAGGTCTTGGATGCGCCACTACCGCTGCCGTGCCGTTGCAAGGCTCTGTTGTGGTTTCTTTAACTTCGTGGGTTGAAAGGGAGGTGCCTGAGTTGAAGCGAATAGTTTGGCTTTCCAGGCTGCCATCCTTTGACGCGCAGATATTAGTTTCAGAAGAGAGATGAGGCCCAGCCCGAATGGTTCCTACAGCTGGTGCTATCTGCCTGCAACAACTGGAAAACGTGGATCAGATCAATGCAGAACCCCGAATATTGTAGTACATAGATTTGGTGCTTAAAATAAACCAACAGTGTGAGCTAAATTGTTGACACTGACCTGCCGGGAAATCCCTAAACAGCACTAAGGCATCTCCAACCAGGCGACCCAAACGGACGCGCTGGGCCGTCCGTTTTGGGCCGTTTGGGTGGCTGAACGGACACCCGGACAGCGCCCCGCGTCCGCGTGTCCGTTTGGGTCGCACGCTGCGCCCAACGCAGCGGCCACCCAATTTGGCCATTTGGCCTATTTCTTTGGGAAATAGGCCATCTGGCCACAGATACTTTATAAAACAATGTATAAACCTAGAATAATATCTCATAAACATAGAATAATATATAACAAACATAAAATATAGCAAATAGCATAAAATATTATCAAATGTAGCATGATAAATCAATTAAAATGTGCCATAGTTTGAGAAAAATATAAAAATTACAATTGAGATTGTCTAACTCAATTTGGGCGCTCGAGGATCTCCTTCTGCCTCTTCTCGAACCAAGCTCTCTTCGCCTCACTCATGTTGGTCAAGTCGGCGTTCATGATGAGGTTGTCCTCGGCTTGGCGTTTGAGCTCAACTTCCTGCGCCTTCACCTCCATCTCTTTGGCCCTTTCCATTGCTTTGAGCTCAATTTCCTTCGCCTTCATCTCCACCTCTTTGGCCCTTGCCATTGCTATGAGCTCAAGTTCTCTCTCTTTGAGCTCAAGTTCTTTAGCTTTGGCCTGGGCCTTGACCTCTTCAATCTCAAGCTTCTTCTGCTGGACATCAAAGAATTTCTTCCTGTCCTCTTCTTTCTCCCGGCGCCTCCTCTCATCCCTCTTGTCCGTGGACACCTCTCTGTCCGCATGCATCTCCTTCAAAGTGCCATACAATAGCATGGACGAAGCATCACGCTTCATGTCGGCTTTGGTTGACTTGTGGCCGCGTGGACGACTTGCACGAGAAGCGGAGCTACCGCAAGGCTGCCCACCATCAAGGTCAATGACCGTGGCATCTTTGGCGGGGTTGTTGCCGATCAAGGTCGCCATGTACCCCTCGTACCCCTCCCGGAACTTGGGGGTGCCCCGGAGTTCCTTCCAACAATGAGGGAAGGCAAAGGTCTTGTCTCCATTGCTGACTTTGTAGAATTCCAAAGCTCGCCACACCTAGAGCAAAGCGAGACAACAACGATAAACATATGTGCGAACATCGGATGATTAAGTTGAGGTTAAGAATCATACCAAGTCCTTCACACCCATGCCACTAACGGGGAGCCGCTTCGCGTGATCATACGCCGCCCGGAACTTGTTGCATTCCGTTTGAATTGTTCCCCACCTCTTTTGGAGCGATACCTCGCTGCGGTCGCTCTCAAATGGCTCCTGTCCATATTTGCGATGTTCATGGAAGTATTCATAGATCCGGCGCCAGAATGCGGTCCCCTTCTGCTCGGCACCTGTCAACGCATCTTGCCCGATGGTCAACCATCCTTGGACAATCACCTTGTCCTCCTTCTCCGTGTAGTTGGCGGTTCGTTTGCTTACCCGGCGAGATCTAGCTTGTGCAGCTGCGGCTTGTGTGAGGACCTCAACGAACAACGGCTCCTCCTCGATGTTTATGCTGCCGGGACAGGTAGTTGTGCCCTCCTGTGTGTCAATGGGAGGTGGCTGGGGAGCCTGCTGTGTCGAAGGATATGGCAGGGTGGTCGGCACTGTCTGCGCGTAAGACGGAGGGGCCTGCACGCGCGCGGCCGACATATCATCGAACAGGTTGCGTGCACCGGCCATGGCAGCTGCTCCCAGGTTCTTGGGGCCTTTGGAGTTCGCCGGCGCACGGTTGAGGTCAATGGACGAAGGTGACGGCCCCGTAGCGGACTCGCCCACCTCCGGTGACCCATCCCGTGACTGGTACGCGTGCCGCCCTGAATGCGCCCCCAATTCGTGCCCAAACGGGGCAGACGGTGGGCCAGTTGATCTTGGAGGAAGGGGCAGGGTCATGGACGAGGCCGAGCTCCCCCCCGAGGCCGTGCCGGTGCCGGGGATGAGCATGTGCCGGCCGAGTGCTGCGTGGCCGTAAAAGAGCATGGCCTGCGCCTGCTGCTCTTGCATGACACTGTTCTTCGCCTGTGTTTGGAGTTGGAGGAGATGCTCCGCCGCCCGCACCCGCTCCTCCTCGGCGGTGGCCTCCATCTTCCGTTGATCAGACGCCCTGCGCCGGTCCGCCCGCTTCTTGGACTCCATCGCCCTCTGCTCCGCGGTGAGCTCGGGCTTCGCCTTCTTCGTCGGCGGCCCGGGCTCCACGACCACCGGAGCGTCCGAGTTCGAGAGCCGCCTCCACGGCAGGAGCGGCAACGGCCGCGACCAGTGCTTCCTCTCCGATGGTGGCGGTGGTGGCGGTGGCGGCGGCAGTCTCTTCGTCGGCCATCTCTAGGTTTTGGGAGTGGAGTGGACTGTTTCTGTTGTGGGAGGCAGACAGGCGGGCAGGGGCGGACAAGGGGAGGACGCGAGCGACCAGCCTTTCGCGTCCGCGGCCACGCAAACTCGTCCAAGATTTGGGCCCGGTTTGGGTCGTCCCGGACGACCCGGCCATCCGTTTTAGGGATGGGTCCGCGCGCTGGGCCGCGGTTTTGTCCGTTTCGACCCATCCGGACGCGCGGGCGCGGGATGGGTCGTCCGGTTGGAGATGCCCTAAGCTCCCAGGGTTCCGAGCTCTCCTGAGCGATTGGGCTGTCATTGTCGCTGGCCCCACCTGCTTCAAACCGTGTCATCGTTTTTTTCCCTTTCCTGCCGGCTGTGTGCTAGACTGCTAGCTATTCGTCCCTTCGGTGATGGGCCTTCATTTACCCCACAAGTCGGCCAGGATTGTTTTTGCCCGTGGCGTGCGTGTTTTTCTGAAGCGGTGTCTGGGCATGTGGTCGACGTGTCGTTCAGCAAAGGGGTCGCGCGGGTCGGTTCGGAGTTCTTTTGACCGGGGGTGTTCTTCCTTCTCGCTGCGGCGGCAGTTCTACTCGCCTCGATCTGCCTCTTCGTCGGGCCATCTGCGGCGGTGCCAGCGGTTAGTGGGCGGCGCCTCTGTGGCCGCCTTTCTTCCCCGTCGCGACTGCTTCTCCGCGTTGGTTCGTTTCCCCTTCTCTCTTCTCTGAATGTTTTTTCGCGCCGGCCGCTCTGGTGGAGTGGTTTGTGTGGAGATTTTGCTGGTGTGTGCTTTGTGCCCTGGATTTGTGGTGGGCGTGTGTGTGGCCGCCGCTCGAGGATTGGTCCAGACCTGTATGCTGTTGTTTATAGCGTCGTCGGCGCGTGCGGTTTTCATCGGGGCTTGTTACCCACTCGATCCGGTTTGTTCCTTCTAGCATCTGTTCTATATGCGCCTTCGATTAGAGATTTGCGTGAAGGTGCGTCTGGTGGAGCGGGTCGTGGGGCGCCCTGTGTGGGCTTTCTTTGGATTTGAGGCGGCCGTCGGTGCGGTGGTCGACTGGGAGCTGGGGCTGTTTGCGCTTCGCTCAGTGTGTCGTGTCTCTGTCGACAGCTGTGTGCTCTGAATTTTTTCGGTGTTCGCGGTACATCTGTGGCGTGTGTGCTTACGGTCGTTTGTTTGTTTCTTCATTTGATGAACGCTGGGCAGAGTCGAGATTACGTATCCGGTTGGCTCTGTTAGGTCAAGGCGCTTTGGCGATATGGGCGATTCCGTCCAGCCGCCGCCGCCCCAACCTTACGAGAGTCCGTCAGATCGCCGAAGGGCGCTGAGAGAGTCTGCGCGCATCATGCGGCGCGAGGATACGGTGTACGTGAGCGGAATCCAGGCACGGGACGACTCCGGAGAGGCGGTAGGACGCCTGTTAAAATCCTCTGTACCGGAAAACCTCGATCGCCAAAACCAGAGGATTTCCAATCGATCGAGGGCTGGGCTGGGAAGAGACGCTGTTCAAGGTCCCTGGGCGATGTCGACGCCAAAGGGGGGGAAGCCGGCGGTGGTAGATGCCAACTCAGGCCAGGATGGACGGGTTGTGGGCTCTTCTACACCGGCTCAAGATGGTCGTGGCACGGCGGCAATACACGGCGGCCGTCAGACGGTGCAGGTGCGATCGTCGCAAAAGCCGATGGGACTGCTGATGGCGCCGCCGGCAGGTGGGGGTGAAAAAGGGGGCCTCGTTGAGAAGCCTACCCACCCGAAGCCTGCTGGTGGTGGCTCGGCAGACCCAAGGCAGCGACGTAGAGCGATACTGGCACCAGATCGACAGTTGGAAGAGGACGGTAACTGGGATGATGCATATGTGTTGGAGGAGATGGGGCTACCACACAAGGCACTGAAGCTCAGAACCTACGTCCTGGAAGCTCCTAGCAAGGTACATGGCAAACTTCAAACCGCATACAAAGACCATGTTTAAACGGCTCATTGAGGAAGTCTGGCATCTCCGTAGCGGCATTGAGTATTCGGAGAAGGGAAAGAATTACTACATGATCACCCTGTTTTCTCGGGGCGACTATGATTTCGTGAAGCGTGGAGGCCCGTGGATTTTCAACCAGCACGCACTGATTGTCACTGACCTAGATGAATCTTTGCAACCATCTCAAACAGCCTTGAACGCAATGCCAGTTTGGGTGCGCATCTATGATGTACCATGGGGCAAGCAGAATGAAACCTGGGGCTATAGATATGGTGATGGCTTGGGAAAAACCCTGGAGGTGGACGTACCGGCTAGCGAGCAGCAGAAAAAGGAGTTCTTTCGGGTGAGAGTTAACTTGCCATATGATCGACGCTTGCAGACACGAATTACTGCGGGGGTGAAGGGCAGACCACAGGAGGCCAAGATCTTTAAGCTGAAGTATGAGCGAGTACCCTACTACTGCTCCCACTGTGGTTTCATGGGACACAGAAAAGATGACTGCGAGAAGAGAAGGGTGGGGACACTCTCCTTAGACTATGATGCCCACAAGCTCAGGTGCAGCCCCTACAAAAAGTTTGAGCACAGAACCTACTATGTACCACCGACTGCTCAGGTGAAAAGAGGTTTAAGCTTCTCAAGCTTTGGGAGTGCGGGATCCTTTAAGCACTTTGATCAGAACGTGACAATGATGCGTCGAAGAAGCAGTATGACCCCAGATTATGTACCCTCGCAAGCTGACTCGGTGGATGAGAATGTGGATGAGAATAATAGCATGCCACCATTGATGGAGGATCCCCTGCAAGATGGTTTAGTCCCGGAAGAGGCAGATGGCTCGATGCAGGTAGAAGTGGAGTCGAGCCTGGCGGCACAAGTGGATGCAATGCTGGTCACCACTGAGGTGGGAGCACAGACAAATCAGAGTGAACGGGATGCCTCGAAACCGATTATCCAGTTTCCTGACGAAGACAGCCACGAGGCGGACGTAGCGCAAAACCAGCATACTCACATTGGCATGACGGCCGACATGCTAGCACATATGTATCGCATGCAGGTCCAACAAGGGGCTGGATCTGGGAGCAGTTCCTGGCCGCGCGGGCCACGGTCGAGCGATATGATTCCTGCGCTACATGGACTATCGGACCTGCAGGTCTCCTTCGGCTCGGTGAGCGATGTTGCGATGTACCCAGCAGACACGATCCTGGGGAAGCGCAATGCAGAGGAGCCTGAGGTGCAGGGTGACCGCCTAGACATGGCTAGGGGACGAGACTACGATGGCCAGAAAGAAGGGGGCACATCCAAAAAGGGGAAGATACAAGGCTCGGCACATGGACAAGAGGGACGGCGTGAGGTGGAGTTGTTCTACAGGAGGAACAGGAAGCAAACGGCAACCGGGCATAAGCCTCCCGGTAACCTGGCGAGACCGGCAACCGGGCATAAGCCTCCCGGTAACCTGGCGAGACCAAATGTGTGGTCTCGTCAGGGGCAATGAATTGTGTTTCGTTCAACTGTCGGGGAGCAGGGAATGCCCCGACAGTGCGTGAACTTGTAGCTATTTCCCAAGTTTGGCGTCCTTTTTTGTTTTTTATTTGTGAAACTAGGCAAAATAAGAATAAGATGCGTCGTTTGCGTCATAGGTTAGGTTTAAAAGGCTTTGCAGGTCATAGTAGTGATGGTTTAAGTGGAGGATTAGCTTTATTTTGGCATGAACAGTGGGTTGTAGAAGTTAAAACTATCAATGAAAGATTTATCGATGCGTATGTGCGTGTGTCTCCCACTGATCCACAATGGCACTTGACGTGTTTCTATGGTGAGCCAAGGGTCGAAAATCGTCATCACATGTGGGATACTCTTCGGGCTCTAAAATTAGAATCAGATCTCCCATGGCTAGTTATGGGGGATTTTAATGAGGCGATGTGGCCGGAAGAGCATATCTCTAACACACCACGGCCGGTTTGGCAGATGGAGGCCTTTCGCGAAGTGCTTAGTGTGTGTTCTCTTCAGGACTTAGGTTTTACTGGGGTACCTTTTACCTTTGATAATAAGAGGAAAGGAGAGGCGAATGTGAAGGTCCGCCTTGATAGGGCCGTAGCTACACCAGATTGGCGAGAGTTGTTCGCTGAATCACGTGTACAACATCTTGTATCCCCAGTATCTGACCACTGCCCTATTCTAGTATCTTTGGTGCAGGAAGAAAGAAGCAACTGGAGACCAACGAAACGACAGTATGAGGTCCTTTGGGAAAGAGCATCCGACCTCCCGGAGCGGGTATCGAACGCCCGGAAGGAGGCTGGTCGAAAGGAGACCTTGGAGATATACGACGTGGGCTGGACAAGGTCATGGATGTATTGCAGGATTGGAGTAAAATAAAGTTTGGCAATATACTTCGGGAGCTGGCCAAATCACGAAAGGAATTGGAGCGCCTTATGTTGCAAAACGCGAGCCAACAAGAAATTCGACGGGCCACTGACCATATGCATGAGCTACTGTATCACGAAGAACTACTCTGGATGCAGCGGTCACGTGTTACATGGCTGAAGAGGGCGATCGCAATACACGTTTTTTCCACCAAAAAGCGGTCTGGCGAGCTGATGCGCGTAGATGTACACGTCCGTTGGGAACCCCAAGAGGAAGGTATGATGCGCACAGTGGCAAGTTTTCCCTCAGTATGAAACCAAGGTTTAATCGAACCAGTAGGAGCCAAGAAGCACGTTGAAGGTTGATGGTCGCGAAATGTGATGCGGCGCAACACCAGTGATTCCGGCGCCAACGCGGAACCTGCACAACACAACCCAAGTACTTTGCCCCAACGAAACAGTGAGGTTGTCAATCTCACCGGCTTGCTATAACAAAGGATTAAACGTATCGAGTGGAAGATGTTTGCAAAGAAAACTGTAAAACAAGTAGATTGTATGCTATGTAAAGAATAGGACCGGGGTCCACAGTTCACTAGAGGTGTCTCTCCCATAAGATAAAAGCATGTTGGGTGAACAAATTACAGTCGGGCAATTGACAAATAGAGAAAGGCATAACAATGCATATACATGATATGATAAATATAGTGAGATTTAATTGGGCATTACGACAAAGTACATAGACCGCCATCCAACCGCATCTATGCCTAAAAAGTCCACCTTCAGAGTTATCATCCGAACCCCTCCAAGTATTAAGTTGCAAAGCAACGGACAATTGCATTAAGTATGGTGCGTAATGTAATCAACAACTACATCCTTAGACATAGCATCAATGTTTTATCCCTAGTGGCAACAAGCACATCCACAACCTTAGAACTTTCTGTCACTGTCCCAGATTCAATGGAGGCATGAACCCACTATCGAGCATAAATACTCCCTCTTGGAGTTAAGAGTAAAAACTTGGCCAGAGCCTCTACTAGTAACGGAGAGCATGAAAAGATCATAAACAACACATGAACAATAGATTGATAATCACCATAATCATAGTACTCTCTATCCATCGGATCCCGACAAACACAACATATAGAATTACATATAGATGATCTTGATCATGTTAGGCAGCTCACAAGATCCAACAATGAAGCACAACAAGGAGAAGACGACCATCTAGCTACTGCTATGGACCCATGGTCCAGGGGTGTACTACTCACTCATCACTCCGGAGGCGACCATGGCGGTGTAGAGTCCTCCGGGAGATGAATCCCCTCTCCGGCAGGGTGCTGGAGGCGATCTCCAGAATCCCCCGAGATGGGATTCGCGGCGGCGGCGTCTCTGTAAGGTTTTCCGTATCGTGGCTCTCGGTACTGGGGGTTTCGCGACGGAAGCTTTAAGTAGGCGGAGGGTCAACGCGGGGGGCCACACGAGGGGCCCAGGGGATAGGTCGGCGCGGCCAGGGCTTGGGCCGCGCCGGCCACCCCCCTGGCCTCCTCGTGGCCCCACTTCGTTAGGTCTTCGGTCTTCTGGAAGCTTCGTGCAAAAATAGGACCCTGGGCGAAAGTTTCGTCCAATTCCGAGAATATTTCTTTACTAGGATTTCTGAAACCAAAAACAGCGAAAACAAAGAATCGGCTCTTCGGCATCTTGTTAATAGGTTAGTTCCGAAAATGCATAAATATGACATATAATGTGCATAAAACATGTAGGTATCATCAATAAAGTAGCATGGAACATAAGAAATTATCGATACGTTGGAGACGTATCAGCATCCCCAAGCTTAGTTCTCGCTCGTCCCGAGCAGGTAAAACGATAACAAAGATAATTTCTGAAGTGACATGCCATCATAATCTTGATCATACTATTTGTAAACATATGTAATGAATGCAGCGATCAAAACAAAGGTAATGACATGAGTAAACAACTGAATCATATGACAAAGACTTTTCATGAATAGTACTTCAAGACAAGCATCAATAAGTCTTGCATAAGAGTTAACTCATAAAGCAATAAATCAAAGTAAAGGTGTTGAAGCAACACATAGGAAGATTAAGTTTCAGCGGTTGCTCTCAACTTATAACATGTATATGTCATGGATATTGTCAACATAAAGTAATATAACAAGTGCAATATGCAAGTATGTAGGAATCAATGCACAGTTCACACAAGTGTTTGCTTCTTAAGGTGGAAGGAGATAGGTAAACTGACTCAACAATAAAAGTAAAAGAATGGTCCTTCAAAGAGGAAAGCATCGATTGCTGTATTTGTGCTAGAGCTTTTATTTTGAAAACATGAAACAATTTTGTCAACGGTAGTAATAAAGCATATGAGTTATGAAAATTATATCTTACAAGTTGCAAGCCTCACGCATAGTATACTAATAGTGCCCGCACCTCGTCTTACTTAACTTGGACTACCGGGTCTTCGCATGCCATGTTTCAACCAAGTGTCACAAAGGGGTACCTCCATGCTGCCTGTACAAAGGTCTAAGGAGAATGCTCGCATTTCGGATTTCTCGCTTTTGATTATTCTCAACTTAGACATCCATACCGGGACAACATGGACAACAGATAATGGACTCCTCTTAAATGCATAAGCATGTAGAAAAGTTATTATTCTCATATGAGATTGAGGATATATGTCCAAAATTGAAACTTCCACCATGGTTCATGGCTTTAGTTAGAGGCCCAATGTTCTGCTCTAACAATTTTGCATGCTCCAACCACTAAAATGATAGACCTTCAGACAAGACGGACATGCATAGCAACTCACATGATATTCAACAATAGTTGATGGCGTTCCCTGTAAGCATGGTTATCGCACAACAGTGCAACTTAATAAAATATAAAGTGCATAAGTACATATTCAATACTACGATAGTTTTTAAGGCTATTTTGTCCCATGAGCTATATATTGCAAAGGTGAATGATGGAATTTTAAAGGTAGCACTCAAGCAATTTACTTTGGAATGGCGGAGAAATACCATGTAGTAGGTAGGTATGGTGGACACAAATGGCATAGTAGTTGGCTCAAGTATTTTGGATGTATGAGAAGTATTCCCTCTCGATACAAGGTTTAGGCTAGCAAGGTTATTTGAAGCAAACTCAAGGATGAACAAGTGCAGCAAAACTCACATAAAAGACATATTGTAAACATTATAAGACTCTACACTCGTCTTCCTTGTTGTTCAAAACTCAATACTAGATATTATCTAGACCTTAGAGAAACCAAATATGCAAATCAAATTTTAGCAAGCTCTATGTATTTCTTCATTAATGGGTGCAAAGCATATGATGCAAGAGCTTAAACATGAGCACAACAATTGCCAAGTATCACATTATCCAAGACATTTTAGAATTACTAGATGTAGCATTTTCCAATTCCAACCATATAACAATTTAACGAAGAAGAAACTTCGCCTTGAACATTATGAGTAAAGCCTAAGGACACATGTGTCCATATGCAACAGCGGAGCGTGTCTCTCTCCCACAAAGTGAATGCTAGGATCCATCTTATTCAAACAAAAACAAAAACGAAAACAAACCGACGCTCCAAGCAAAGAATACAAGATGTGATTGAATAAAAATATAGTTTCAGGGGAGGAACCCGATGATGTTGTCGATGAAGAAGGGGATGCCTTGGGCATCCCCAAGCTTAGACGCTTGAGTCTTCTTAAAATATGCAGGGGTGAACCACGGGGGCATCCCCAAGCTTAGAGCTTTCACTCCTCTTGATCATAGTATATCATTCTCCTCTCTTGACCCTTGAAAACTTCCTTCACACCAAACTTCAAGCAAACTCATTAGAGGGTTAGTGCACAATTAATAATTCACTCATTCAGAGGTGACACAATCATTATTTTCACTTCTGGACATTGCATAATGCTACTGGACATTAGTGGATCAAAGAAATAAATCCAACATAGCAAAAGAGGCAATGCGAAATAAAAGGCAGAATCTGTCAAAAACAGAACAGTCCGTAAAGACGAATTTAGAGATGGCACCAGACTTGCTCAAATGGAAAAACTCAAAACTAATGAAAGTTGCGTACATATCTGAGGATCACGCTCGTAAATTGGCAGATTTTTTCGAATTTTCTACAGAGAATTGTGCCCAGATTCGTGACAGACAGCAATGCTGTTTCTGCGCAGCGATCCCAAATATAACATCAACTTTGACATAGAAACTTTACTTGGCACAAAAACATGATAAGGAGAGGTTGCTACAGTAGTAAACAACTTCCAAGACTCAACAAAACAAAAAATTGCTGTAGGTAAAAACATGGGTTGTCTCCCATAAGCGCTTTTTTTAACGCCTTTCAGCTAGGCGCAGAAAGTGCAAATCAAGTATTATCGAGAGTAGAAGCATCAACATCATTACCAGGGGTGTTGGGAGTTTTTTCAACAATGCATTGTATCTGGTCTATATAAGTAACTCCTCTCTCATTGCTCCTAGGCTTACTATTCTCATCAAACAAATTTTCAGGAACAAGCCAAGCATAGTTATTTTCCAAAGCTTCATGCATCCCTAGTAGTTTACTAGGTATTGGCGCTTTAATTTCCCTACCATCATTGACATTATTAGTATACTTAATTCTATCCATATCCATCTTTTCAAGTATTTGTTTAAAATTAGGAAAGAAACCAAGCCTCTTATGCTCAATAAAAACTTTTCTAGCTTCTTTAACTATATCCTCAAATTCTCTAACAAGGATTTTTAAAACAAAATTTCTCTTTTCCCCCATCTCCATATCCGAAAGTGTAAGAAACATATGTTGTATTATGGGATTGAGATTAACAAATCTAGTTTCTAACATGTGTATCAAACAGGCAGAAGCACTTTCATAAGTAGGAGCAGTTTTTGATAATGGTATATCTTCAAAATCTTCATCCATACTAACATGGGTGAAAAATTCTTCTATATTATCTCTTCCAATGATACACCCTCGTCCTACCGGTATCTCTTCCAAAGTAAACTTAGGATTAAGCATGATGAAATAAGCAAAAAGTAAACTAGGCAAATAAAGTAAAGACAAGTAACTAATTTTTTTGTGTTTTTGATATAGAGAGCAAGACAATAAATAAAGTAAAACTAGCAACTAATTTTTTTGTGTTTTGATTTAGTGCAGCAAACAAAGTAGTAAATAAAATAAAGCAAGACAAAAACAAAGTAAAGAGATTGAGAAGTGGAGACTCCCCTTGCAGCGTGTCTTGATCTCCCCGGCAACGGCGCCAGAAAAAGTGCTTGATGCGCGTAGATGTACACGTCCGTTGGGAACCCCAAGAGGAAGCTATGATGCGCACAGTGGCAAGTTTTCCCTCAGTATGAAACCAAGGTTTAATCGAACCAGTAGGAGCCAAGAAGCACGTTGAAGGTTGATGGTCGCGAAATGTGATGCGGCGCAACACCAGGGATTCCGGCGCCAACGCGGAACCTGCACAACACAACCCAAGTACTTTGCCCCAACGAAACAAAGTGAGGTTGTCAATCTCACCGGCTTGCTGTAACAAAGGATTAAACGTATCGAGTGGAAGATGTTTGCAAAGAAAACAGTAAAACAAGTAGATTGTATGCTATGTAAAGAATAGGACCGGGGTCCACAGTTCACTAGAGGTGTCTCTCCCATAAGATAAAAGCATGTTGGGTGAACAAATTACAGTCGGGCAATTGACAAATAGAGAAAGGCATAACAATGCATATACATGATATGATAAATATAGTGAGATTTAATTGGGCATTACGACAAAGTACATAGACCGCCATCCAACTGCATCTATGCCTAAAAAGTCCACCTTCAGTTTTATCATCCGAACCCCTCCAGCATTAAGTTGCAAAGCAACAGACAATTGCATTAAGTATGGTGCGTAATGTAATCAACAACTACATCCTTAGACATAGCATCAATGTTTTATCCCTAGTGGCAACAGCACATCCACAACCTTAGAACTTTCTGTCACTGTCCCAAATTCAATGGAGGCATGAACCCACTATCGAGCATAAATACTCCCTCTTGGAGTTAAGAGTAAAAACTTGGCCAGAGCCTCTACTAGTAACGGAGAGCATGCAAGATCATAAACAACACATGAACAATAGATTGATAATCACCATAATCATAGTACTCTCTATCCATCGGATCCCGACAAACACAACATATAGAATTACATATAGATGATCTTGATCATGTTAGGCAGCTCACAAGATCCAACAATGAAGCACAACAAGGAGAAGACGACCATCTAGCTACTGCTATGGACCCATGGTCCAGGGGTGAACTACTCACTCATCACTCCGGAGGCGACCATGGCGGTGTAGAGTCCTCCGGGAGATGAATCCCCTCTCCGGCAGGGTGCCGGAGGCGATCTCCGAATCCCCCGAGATGGGATTCGCGGCGGCGGCGTCTCCGTAAGGTTTTCCGTATCGTGGCTCTCGGTACTGGGGGTTTCGCGACGGAAGCTTTAAGTAGGCGGAGGGTCAACGCGGGGGGCCACACGAGGGGCCCAGGGGATAGGTCGGCGCGGCCAGGGCTTGGGCCGCGCCGGCCACCCCCTGGCCTCCTCGTGGCCCCACTTCGTTAGGTCTTCGGTCTTCTGGAAGCTTCGTGCAAAAATAGGACCCTGGGCGAAAGTTTCGTCCAATTCCGAGAATATTTCTTTACTAGGATTTCTGAAACCAAAAACAACGAGAAAACAAGCAATCGGCTCTTCGGCATCTTGTTAATAGGTTAGTTCCAAAAAATGCATAAATATGACATATAATGTGCATAAAACATGTAGGTATCATCAATAAAGTAGCATGGAACATAAGAAATTATCGATACGTTGGAGACGTATCACGAGCACGGAAGAATAGAATCAAACAGCTTAAGGATGGCGAGGGATGCTGGCAGTCTACACCTACTGAAATGGAGAGAATGGCTACTTCCTACTTCAAGGAGCCGGCGAGATTCTATCAGAGAAATTGGGCCACCCTTAAGGAAGAGGTAATTAACGCAGTTAAAGTGTTTTTTGTGACAGGAAGAATGCCGGAAGGAGTAAACGACACAGCCATAGTTCTGATACCCAAAACGGACCAGCCGGAGACACTGAAAGATTTTCGCCCTATAAGTCTATGCACGGTCATGTACAAGGTTCTTGCAAAATGTATAGTTAATCGGTTACGACCAATATTGGGTGAGCTTATCTCTATCAATCAAAGTGCATTTGTTCCTGGCAGACTGATCACCGATAATGCACTAGTGGCTTTCGAATGCTTACATTTCATGGAGCAGAATACTAACCCTGAGAAGCAATTTTGTGCCTACAAGCTGGACCTCTCAAAGGCCTATGATAGGGTTGACTGGGATTTTCTACGGAAAACGCTGCAGAGAATGGGGTTTGCACACCGGTGGATCGACTGGATAATGTCATGTGTGACCACGGTGAGATACATGGTAAAGTTCAATGGCACCCTTCTTGATGCGTTTTCGCCTTCCCGGGGTCTCCGGCAAGGTGATCCCCTGTCACCCTTTCTATTCCTTTTTGTAGCAGATGGTCTGTCGGCGCTTTTACAAAGGGAAGTGGGTAATCAGGATATCGAGCCCATCAGAATCTGTAGACGAGCTCCAAGTGTGTCACATTTGTTATTTGCAGATGACAGCCTCCTATTTTTTAAAGCAACAGCGGCACAGGCCAATAGAGTTAGACTTGTGCTAGACTCTTATGAGAAGAGCACAGGCCAGCTAATCAATCCTGGGAAATGTTCCATTATGTTTGGGAAGACTTGTCCTCAAGAAGTGAGAGATGAGGTGATGGCAGTTTTGCAACTCACAACAGAAGCCTTTGACACAAAGTACCTAGGCCTACCCACACCAGATGGTAAAATAAATAAGGAGAAGCTACAAAGCATCCAGGCCAAGCTCGGAAAACGTCTTATAGGTTATGAGGAGAACTTTATGACACAAGCTGCAAAGGAAGTTTTGATCAAAGCAGTCGCGCAGGCCTTACCAGTGTACCTGATGGGTGTGTTTAAGTTGCCCTATGGCTTGTGCGATGAGCTTACCAAGATGATACGGAACTTCTGGTGGGGAGCGGAGAATGGGCAGCGTAAAGCACACTGGATTGCTTGGGAGAAGTTGCTGCGACCCAAAGATCGTGGTGGTATTGGGTTTAAAGACCTGCGCCTCTTCAACCAGGCCCTTCTGGCGAGACAGGCGTGGCGACTTATTCAGTTCCCAGAGTCCCTCTGTGCGCAGCTACTAAAGGCCAAGTACTACCCTAATGGAAATTTAATTGATACTGTCTTTGCGGGGAATGCATCGTCAACCTGGCAAGCAATCGAGCATGGACTACAATTGCTAAAGAAGGGACTTATCTGGCGAGTAGGGAACGGTGCACAAATCAGAGCATGGCGTGATCCGTGGATCCCAAAGGGCGACTACAAGGCAGTAGCACCAAGACGGTGTTGTCGGTACAGGTGGGTCTCAGATTTCTTGCGTCCAGACGGCACATGGGACGAGCAGCGGGTGACACATTTCTTCGCGGTGGAGGATGCCACTGAAATCCTGAAGATTAAGGCATCCACGCGAAATGACGCGGACTTCCTAGCCTGGGCCCCGGAGAAACAAGGCATATACTCAGTACGCAGCGCCTATCGCTTAGCTTTGGAGGAGCAGATGCAAATGAAAGGTCTGGAATCCACGAGCACAAGACCACAGGGAGAGAGACCGATTTGGCAGCTGATCTGGAAGTGCCCTGTACCGCCAAAGGTTCAACACCTAGCTTGGAAAATAGGCTGCAATGCCCTGGCCACGCAAGTAAACAAGCACCGGCGGGGGATCAGAACTCCACCAACGTGCCTCATTTGTGGACAGGAGGATGAGGACACCTTTAACGTTTTTGTTCGATGTCCCCATGCCAGGGATCTGTGGAATGCAATGCGGGAAACATGGGATATTCCAGCGGATGAGTCCCTGTGTAATACTGGAGTGGAATGGCTACTGCACTTAATCCCTGAACTGTCGGAAATGCAACGGGCAAAAACTTTTTTGCTATTGTGGAGGATCTGGTATGTGCATAATGAGATCACCCACCAAAAACAAGCTCCCCCGGTGGAAGGCTCCTGGAGGTTCCTGCTAGGCTATTTGGAGTCCCTTCTCCTGATCAAGCAACATCCTGAGATGGACCTGGCTAAAGGAAAGATGGTTGTCTCTTATGACTCGGGCTTCAAACGGGATAAGGATGTGGAGAACGGACGCCAGAAGCCTTGCAAGAAATGGTTCCCGCCACGGCCGGGTGAAGTAAAGCTCAATGTTGATGGGTCATGGTCCTCTCAGGGAACGGCCGGCGCTGGAATGATTATTCGGGATCACACAGGGGCAGTCATTGCTGCAGCCTGCAAATCTCTACAGGCATGCCAAGATGCGACGGAGGCCGAACTGGAGGCGCTGGAGGAAGGCATGAAACTTACACTATTATGGACAACTCGACCAGTCGTCGTTGAAACAGATTGCGCTACAGCAGTGCAACTAATAAAGGGCAGTACACCGAATTCTTCAGCGTATGCTTTCCAAGTTCTAAGGATTAGAGATTTGTTTAAGGAAAGAGAGTGCAGGTGTGTGAAAATTGACCGGACTGCAAATAGTGCGAGTCACGGTTTAGCACAGATAGGTAGAATTCAGGCTAGAACACAAGTGTGGGCTGGGCAATTCCCTGAGGAGATCGCCGAGGCCATTGCTTCTGATTGTAATTCTATCTCAGTTTAATAAAGCTCTCTTTCATCGCAAAAAAAAAAAACGCTGGGCAGTCCGCGCGATGCCGGCGTCGTTGGAAACGTGTTGGTAGCCTCCCCTAGAAAAACTAGGCAGCGCCGCCATCTCTGCTCCTCACTGATCGCCGCCGACGCAACCACGCCTACTGCAGTCACTCCCGCAATCATTTTCCTGTTTGAATCTTCGTTGGAGAATCAAGTGTGCTTCTCCAACCATTACATAACTATGTGAATCTAATGGCAAGTTCAGACTGCAAGCAAATAGATAGTCAATCCCGCTCTTATTTGTAATACGAACAAGTTTTTGATCTGTTACTGTTAGTCTTGCAAATATTTTCTCGCAAAAGAAGTCTGTAAATCGCAGAAACAACAGATTCTTTTGCTCGGGGACAACCGATGAGCGGATTCTGCAGATTACTATTTGCTTCCTCTTTTTCATCCTTAGTTATTGGAGTTAATTAATTTGCTAAAAAAATATTGACTTTAGGGTCAAAGGGACGTTAAGGATCCAATAGTATACAAGTGGAGAAACTACCAAGGAATCGTCTCCTTTAACTAGCAATGGAAGAGAGCTCACAGAATGGTTAGTTTAGCTACCAACTGTGATGTTATTTGTTAGGCAGAATTATAACCTCTCTCTCTCTCTCTCTCTCTCTAACAGCCAAGATGAGTTCTATACACTAAGACAGTACAATTCACCCACTTATTTTCTTGATTCCGTTTGATTTCTAGCAAATTTTGTTACACTGTTTTGTTTTGAGTGTTCTTGTTTGATTTGCACACTTTCTACGTGTTTTTCAGAAGGCTGGCAGTGTTAACTTTCGAGCATGTTAGCTTGACTGCATTTATGCTCATGGCAGCAGATTTTTACAAGCAGTTATTGTTGTACGGTTTCTTTAACATCTGGATATCACAGCTTTAGCTCTGCTATACCCTCTTGATTTTTCATGCAGAGAAAGTAATTGGTTGCACAATTATATGATCAACCTCCAGAATCTATTTTTTTTCCTGAATCATAGTAACCACTATGAACTAAGATACTTCTGTGTGGTGAGAGTTCGGGCTGCATTCACAGCCTAGGCACATTAAACCTTGGAGGTGTGAAGTATTCATAACGAATGGGTCAGTTCAGTTAACATGATAGTATTTTGTAGCTGCCAGTTTGACGTTCAGTACATTTTTGCAGTCCGATATTGTTTTCAGCTCGTGAACTTACGTATTTTCTGACGAGATGAACTGATATTTCACATATATATTCAAGTGTAGACAACATGTTTAAGATCCAGCAGACTGCACTACACAATGGCACAAAGCCATCATGTTATTGTTAGTCCTTCTAGGAACCTGCTGAAATGCAGCCAAATGTGTCTGCTCTGAGTGGTGCCACGATCTTATGGCCAAGATGTAATGTTACATCTTTTTATGGATGAGAGCAAAATGAGATTGATCTCTCCACGGCCTGTGAAAATTTAGACCTAGAAAACTACATTAGACTTATGAAATGTTCAGTGTAAAATTTTGGTCGTGCCTCCAAAATCTACTAATGATAAGTGGGTCGTTGGTGTGTTAATCACAGGTTTATGTTTGTGTATGAAAACTTCTTTCACAAAAGAAAAACGGCCTAGAAGGCGAAGCCTGTCATGTTACTTCCTACTGTTGCTCTTTACTTGTTGTTCCATGCACCAGTCCAATTTAGAACACATTCAACAATTTGGTTAGATCTATAACAGAAGGCTATGATTTCTTTCAGTTATCTACAGTTGGGAATTGTAGACAAGTACTGGGGAATGCTTCATAGCAACTGAATTGAAGTTAAGTTGTTTGCCATCTCTAGGGGACATTACATTCACTTTTATTATCCTTTCTAATAAGTGGTAATTGTAGTTGGAAATTGGACACAAGTACTGACGAATGCTTTGTAGCAACTGGAATTGAAGTTAAGTTTTTCACCATCTCTAGGGGAGATTACATTAGCGTCTATTATCCTTTCTAATTAGTAATTGCAGTTGAGCTGCCCACCACCTCTTCAGGGTAGGTGACATTCGCTTATGTTGTCCTTTCTAATGAGTAGTGAGGACTAACATGCCTACTTGCAGAGTGAGGGCAGAAGTTTCAAAACAGTTGTAGCTCAGGTGTCTTGTGTCCTCAAAATATAATGTCTTAAGTGAAGATTGGTCCGTGGCATTATTTATTTCATTACAAAATTGAGCGCATGTTACATCTGCAACTTTTACTTGCGGATCTTCTTATTTCGATGACCTCTATTTGCAGTTAGGTCATTCTTTCATCTGCTAACAATATAGGAAATATCATAATTGTCCATCTAAGTTACCGGTAGGTGCTATTTCCTTGTTTTCATTACACTTTAGCTATGACCAGCCCTTGGCTAAACTTTGCTAACATCGTTGTGCAAAGCTTTTGCATTATCATGAAAAGGAGATTAAGTCACACGTCAATCTTCATTTCTTGAAATCTTTGACCACTACTTGGAAGTAAGCACATAAATGGCAGATGCACATTGATCATGCTCATTATTCAACAAAGAGAGCTAGCTTGCTGCGTGCATAGTAGCTTGCTACAGTTTTAGAAAAAAAGATATTCATCACCACTAAACTGAATAGTGCTAGGAAAAACATAGTGCAGCCTATATGTATTTTCTGCATGTCAATGTTAGATTAGATAAGTTACTCTCTTGACGATGCCTCTCTTCTTCTTTTTTTTTGCGAATTTGACGATGCCTCTCATTGTCTTAGAGTAGACAGAAAATGACCGCACGTTTGGCTCCAACTTATCTTCAGCTAAAGCATTGATACATGGAAATTATACACATTTTATATGCTCGAACAATTATTCAAAATGTTACACCATTCGCTGATTCATTTTAATCTGATTGAATGTGTTTAAGTAATGACATGGAGAAATGAAGATGGGGTGTGGCATGTGGCTGAAAGGGTTGCTAGATTTTCTGTTGAAAGCATCCTTATGTTATCACCAAGGGCAACAAATTAATTTCGACTGATGAACCATTATCATTTAATTTGATATACTCTGTATATTATAGTGTTAATCTTATAGGGAAGCAAATGGAAAACTGTTAGAACCCTTTCAACTTTTTTAGAGTAGAATTTAGTATGATGCTCAGAATAACCAAGATTGGAAAAGCTATTGAGCGTGACAGTTGTTATCAGCTATTGTTTTCTTTTGTTACAAATTTTGACTATATAATATTTTGATCAGGTTTATACTTTTGTTTCAGCAAACAAATACCTCAATTTCTTCTTCGGCTTTGGTATACATGGAGAAAACATTCATAGCTGACAATAAAACTCAATACAAAATTGCCTCCCTACTGAGCGCCAGCCAGCAAACGGCACATGTGAAGCCCAATGTACGTATCATCACGGGAAAAATGGAATGCCAACAGAGAAGGTCGGTGCAGCAAGGCGCGGCAGGTCCTTCTAGTAAGTCTGCACTTTGGAGTCTCCGATAAAGCCTCTCCTTTGCTTGATGAACCGCATCAGGAAGTCGGTCATTTGATGTGTTGGTGCTCAATCCTGAGCTGAAAATAATGTTCCTTGTGGGTTCAATTATGCTTTTGCTTGAAGCCCCACAATCTTTGTGGCTCGTAACTTCATAGCCTGCGTTTTATAGATCGACTGATGAGAAATCAACAGTCCAGTTTATACTGTAATTATCAATGCTTCAAAAAGTTGGTATTGTAAGGCAAGCTGAATTTGGAAAACGTTCAGACTTTTGTATTGCATCTCGTATAGGAGATGCTCATGTAATCATGCAGTTCCTTTGTTTTTTACCAAATTTGTGTAAAAAAGCAAGGGAACCTATGTAAGCAATTTCAGAATAATAAAATGACTAAGAATGTCATTTGCAATCCTTGGAACTCTGTGGATTTCTTGGTCTAAGTTAAACTGTTCTGTAGAACAATAAGTGAACAAAGAGGCTGCACACACGGCACATTTGCAGTTAGCATCATTCTAATTGCCACAGGTTCAAAGCTGGGAACACTCACATCACCTCCAAAAAGGCGAAATCTGTAACCAAACTAAATGCACACTACATTTTGGCTCTTGTTACAGCCCAGATAATTTTGTCTTTCCATAAATATAATGTAAGGCACCGTCTTCTTTTAAGACCCAAAGGCATTTGCTATCAGTAATTTAACACTGAAACAAATGAACAGTATTGGATTAAGCATGAGAGTGACATGGTTTGTTTCCTTGAAATGTTGACCAAACAAACTCACCATGTCAGCAGAAACAAATTCTTGGGTAGGTCTTTACAAAATGTAAAATGACATACTATAAATCATCAATTAAAAGTATCATTTGGATCGAGTGTTAATAATCTGCAACCCCGCTGTGAGGACATAGCTTATGTTTCCTTGCCAAAATGTTTGGTTTAAACCTCCCTATTTCTGTGAAGACATAGCTTATGTTTCCTTGTCAAAATGTTTGGTTTAAGAGAACCTTGTCAAAAGAATAAGCAATTAAACTGTTTAGACCGATCCCAGAATTTATTTAACATAGCTAATGGCATGGTATGAAATATTGCAGTGATCAATCAAACGGGAATGCACCTCTGTCTTCAATTCTTTTCTTTTTACGAAGCATAACATGCTCCGGGTTCCATGTCAGAAGATAACGGAACAACGTTTTGTTTTTGCTGGAACGCCCCGAGGGACAAGGAGGAAAAAAGAAAAAGACCTAAAAAACGGGAGCTGCAGATTATCCGCCAGGCATAGCCTGGCATCCCCAAAGCCACTACCGCATCTCCTAGGCTGGATTGTACGTAATGGTGCGCTCCCTCCACTGCCCAGTTTCTACAGCGGGAATTCACCGCAAACCCCCAAAGCTACTACCGAGTCACCACTCACCGAGAGTCGGCCGCACGCATCGCAAATTCGCAAGGGAAGGAAACAGAGGCAGAGGCGACTGTGATATGGTCTAATGGTCATCGATCAACGGCCTGTGGTGCGCAGATCGAATGGGGTGAACCTGGCGGGGGCGGCGGAGTCGCGGCGCAGGGAACCGTCGGTGGGCTCAACCAGCGTCGGTTGCGGGTGGCGGCGCTGCAAGTAGAAGAGATTAGTGGGGATCGGCATGCAGCCACCTCAATTTGCTACTTTTTTTCCGCAGCAGACAGGACGTAGCGACTATTACCTTGTTCACTAAAGTAATACCTTTTAAATATTTTATTAATATGTACTCCTTTCGATCCCTTTTAATTAACTTGAATTTAGTATAACTTTATACTAAATTTATGTCAATTAAAAAAGATCAAAGAAAGTATTAGATATCACTTTATTTCAAATTATAAACTGTTTTAAAAAATTAAATTATTTTGCTAAATGGCTTGTAATATTAGTCTCTGTCGCATTAGAGTGGGACTAATGTGAGCTTTAGTCCCGGTTCGAGCGGCGGGGCTGCGTACGGGGCCACCGCCCCTTACTTATTTTTTTTTGCCGAGCAGGGTTTGGAAACGGTTCATCAAGGCTGCAAGGGGTGAATGGAAAAAGGAGCTTACATTTCGAGATTACGATGTAAGTAGTTCTATAGCGAGGTCCGCACATCAATTTGATTCTTATTTCAATATCATTATCATGCTTTATTATTATTTTGATTGAACTCTATTCTCGTAAAGTGTTTGACGCAGGAAGACGGAAATAATTTATGTGGATACTACGTTTGCGAGTACATCCATGAGATGACCTGTTGTCAGGGGGGGGGAAGAATTCTACAAAGCCTTCATGTACGGAAATAATATTCACAATCTTATTTTATTGTCAATCAATTGTGTTGAGTTTCATTCATATATATTGATCCCCTTCTTTATATTAGATCGGACGTCCAAGGATCCCGTACGAGCAATTTAAAAGGAATTGGCGGGATTCTTACTTACGGAGGCCATATACGCAAAAGGAGAATACCATCGAAAATATGTATTTAGAACATAGGGATCCTAAGTAATACCGTCCATTATATGGATACTTGTATTGCATATGTATTACTATATTGATGACAATGTATGTATTCATGACGGTGTTGTGTAATGCTTTCTTTATTGCTGCATGTAATACCGTTGATTTGAATGAAAAACATAAAACCCAAAACCTCTGCCGCAGCAGAGAAACGACCCTTTTCGCTGTCGCGGCAGAGAAACGGGCACACCCCGCGCTTGACGCGTGGAGGACTTTAGTACACCAACCGGGACTAAAGCTCCTCCACCCCGAGCGTCCAGGCACATCCACGTGGATGTCCTTTAGTCCCGGTTCACAACATAGCCGGTACTAAAGCGGGGGGGAGGGGTAGGGGAGGGGGCTTTAGTCACTATTCTTTAGTCCCGGTTGCACATTCGGAACTAAAACCCCTTACCAACCGGGACTAAAGTCCCGTTTTCTAGTAGTGCATGATAGTTTTCGAAAGAAAAAAATGCGCTGGGCTATCAAAAGTAAGTCAAATGAACAACATTCTCCTGCCCACACTCAATTTTTTCAGGATACTTGTGAGATATTATGTTTTAGATTACCCTAAAAGTATATTTTTGGATATTACAATATAAAACATGTATACACATCATGCATGTGACATAATTTAGTTCATAGAGTATTGTTATCTGTCTCTTCCTAGTTTTCCTTACATTTAAGGTGCTTAATCTAGGTAGAAAATAAAAGGACAATGTATAAAAATGTAAAATAATAATAACATAACACTTCATGTAAATATACTTAGTATGGTTTCAATTGTATTCTTCAATTCAATAAAATATAAGAAATGCCACATATATTAAAAAAATTCTATGTGGTTAACTATGACAATTAAGGAATGCAAAAGAATATAGGTCGATATTACATTTGTTAGAAGTATACAAGGTTAGTATAAACGATTACAACATAATCATTCATCAACTTCCAAATAATGGGGTGTCACTCGAATAGAAGTGGCGGGATTCAGCCTCATCGGGTATGCATGGATCCGGGTATTTTTAAATAAGATAGCTAATGGAAGAAATTCTTTAGTTTAGCTTATTTAACTTTGTAACCACCATAAAGATTCAGCTTCTCCTAGAATTGACCTGCCTTCCCTACCATTACATATTAATACTGGCCAACTAAGGTGTAACTGAACGAGCCTAAGAAGGTCACAATGCCGGAAATGGCTGAAGAGCTAGCTCTTCCACGGGTTGTCTCCCTGGTCGGCGGTGAAGATATCGACAAGCTCATGGTGGTCTCTGGCTGCCTATCTTTGATCCACATGCTTCAATCTTCAGAAGTGGATTGGAGTCCGATTGGCTTTATGGTGCAAGATGTCAAGCTCCTAGCTGCTAATTTCACTGCAGTATCATTTTCACATATTTTCTGTGAGTCTAATTTTGCGGTACATACTTTAGCGCGCTTTGCGGAGCACTTTGTTTCTATTTGTTTTAGAAACTCTATCCCAGATTGTAGTCTATTTGTAATGATATTCTTTGATCAATCAAAATATCACAATTCTGTCAAGCTATCACGTGTATCCACCATGGGTAAAACTTCCGTCTTTTACCTTTCGGGAGCAAAATACCGTAACCGAGGACAAGCGTTTTTACATCTCGGGAGAATATGCTCTTCGTTCTTTAAAATGAATTTTATAGGTATTTAAAAATGTTCAAAAAATTGACAAAAAGTATAGCACATACATCTCGATTTTCTCTGTGCTTGCAAAGTCGCTTGACAAAAAATTGATATAGTTTATATCATGTGTAAAAAAGACAAAATTTGGTGTCATAAAAACTCTTCACCAAACATTTCCTTATTATTTTACATAGGTCATGAAAATGGTGTTTTTCCACTAAATTTGGCGTGTGCACTGATAATGTTGAGATGTACGCGTAATTCTTTTGTGCAAATTCGTTTTATATTTGTGCAAGAAGTGGAACTAAAATGCACCCGGAATGCAAGTTGTGGGACTAAAACTGTATATGCCTCTATTTTAAAATATTTTTTTCCAGCGGCAGAACACTAGCACCCAAAATAAAAAAATAAAAAGTGAATTCCGTGGAACCGAGCATTTCGCATGCGTATGAAACTCAGACCAGGGCAGGCTGACTTGCGCGTCACACGCAAGTGAGCCTAGACCTAAGCGGCGCACACAGCACAGGTCCGGAAACGAATGGAATACCTCCAGCGGATGTGGAGCGGAGCCTGGGCCCAGTAAAGTTCCATATCTGCATGCCCGTACACCATTTTTCCAGATCAAGGTGATGGCGTTGGGATGCAAAACAAAACAGGGGTTTTCCTTCCGGCGGCGGCGCAGCGAAGGAAGAAGAGGAAGAGCCTTCTGAGCAGCTTAAGCCACCAGCTCAGCGATTTTTCTATTCCTCCCCAGGTTCGTAAATTTGGCACATGCGATGGGGAATTAGGCGATTCTCTATTTATAGACTTGTGCGCTTTGGTGCCTGGTCTGAGTTTTTTTTCATGCCTAAATTCATCTAATTTCAATTTGGTGACCCAGATAGCTACTGGGTTGGATTTGCTCTAATACACTAGTGATCCCACGGCTTCTGCATATAGAAATTGAAGCAAATAGAATACTGTAGAAAACCGTAAGTCCAACAAAAAAATGAAGCTCTTTACACAAGAGTAGACCTAAAGACCCTTGATGATATAGCATACAAGAGTAGAGCATACTCCCTAACAAATATGTACCTATACATGAAGATGTCCCAAATATATGAATAGCTGACACACTTGGCATGTTGAACTACATATAGAGGCTAATTTAGCCGGACATAGAGCTTATCATAGACTTACGGTGTGTTTGGTAGCCCGGGTCACCCCAACATCTCCTTCCCACCAGAGACATGCCGAGCTCAGATACGTTGAGGTGAGATTTTATCAATGTTTGGTAGCCCGTATATGTTGAGAGATGCTCTGGTAAGATGTTGTTTGGTAGCACTCGTATGACCTGAGATATGTTTCCTTGCAATCTACATACTAGGGTTGATATAAAATAACAAGAACATCCAAAATTTACACAGAGGTCCCTAAATAGAAAAATAAAAAAGCAATCAGGTCCTTGAAATAAGGACAACCGCATCTCGCCAAGAGTGGGCGCCGTGGCCGCGAGTGCAGGTGCTTGGTCTCGGAGTTGTAGTGGTGGCGCTTGGTCGTGGCCGTGGAAGTCGCGCGAGGAGGTGTCCGCAGCGGCGCTGGTCTCGGAGCTAGAGCGCCGCTGAGGCGGAGCTCGCGCGCGAGTAATGGCGCGTCGGGCCGAGGCGGAGCTCGGGCGCGTCGGGCTGAGGGGGATCTCGGGCTCGTCGGGCAGAGGCGGAACACGAGCGCGTCGGGCCGAGGCGGAGCGCCGGCGCATCGGGTCGTGGCTGGTCGAGCTCGCAGGCGGCGCCTCGTCCCCATGGCGCTCCCCGGCAGCGCTAGATCGACCGCAGCAGGAGCGAGAGGAGGATGGGGAAATGAGGAGAGCGGGTGGGGGTCTGGGGGTGCGGGCGTGGGGCAGCGGTCTGCTACAGATTTTTGCGGGGCGAGCTCAACCGAGCTGAGGTGTTTCTCGATTCGGGCTTCGCAACCGGGCAGGGCTAAAGGCCATTTTTCGTATGAGGTGGGCACTGCCCAGATACGCTGACCCGATCTAACAAACGCTAGATGGCCCAAAATTTTCGGTTGGGAGTAGATTTTCTTGGCATCTGCGGTGATACCGGCCAATCCTCTCCTCGCCACCCAGCACAGTAGAGCATATTTTCACCTTTCCAATGATTCGGATATTCTTTGGTTGGCAGCCCATTGTCTTTTAACATGCTCTCACCATTCTGCGCTCATAAATAACATATAAAATTGGTTTAAAAATAGTAATTGTTATAGGGAGTCTAACTAGATTGGGGCAAGTTCAAAAAAAAATGTTAGTACCTTGAGCCACATAATCCCTGTGCTCTTTATCCAGTTGCAAATACGATTGCGTCAAATAAGATTTCACCTCCGCTTGAAATTTAACTATATTGCCCATGATCTCACTAATGCTTCCTTGAACCTACAGATTGGTAAAGAAGATAAATCAACATATCATTATATTTAACGGTTTATATCATGTCTTAGGATATACTTACTTGGATGATGCCCTTTTTTTTTATTAAACCAACGGTGCCAACATCAATCACAGTGGATCGACCGGTTTTTGACTTGAGCATCATTGGACTCATGTTTGGCATTGTGATGCCATGCCTTGATAGGTCTTCAAATATGAATTTTGTCGCCGTAACAAGGAGTTTATCTACTAGATTCAGGGGAAGATGGTGGGCTAGTGTCATCCCCAACTGAATTAGCTCCTTTGTCATTACATGAATCTGCATCCACAAAATGGGTCACACATATTTTCTAGCATGCAAGATAAATTAAAATATCATTCTCGTGGTAATTATACTAAGAAATTGTGTCCCTATTACCAAATAAAAATATATAGTGCACTTACCAGGCTTCTTATAACAATCAAAGTATTGACACCATGGGTCGCAACTCGCAAGGTCATAAGCTATTTCCCTCCCGGAGTTGCCAGATCTAATGACCAGCACGCTCTTACCGGAGAAGGTCTTGCCTGACTTGTACATCTTTAGCAGCATACAAGATAAATTAAAATATCATTCTGGTGGTAGTTATACTAAGAAATTGTATCCCATTACCACATACCGGGCTTCTTACAACAATTAAAGTATTGACACCATGTGTCGCAAGGTCGTAAGAGATTTCCATCCCGGAGTTGTCAGATCCAATGACCAACACACTCTTACCGGAGAAGCTCTTGCCTGACTTGTATCTTGATGAGTGGATGGTCTCACCCGGAAAATTTTGAAGTCCAGGGATCACCGGAATATTCTCTGCACTATTCTCACCACTTGCCACAACAAGAAACTTTGCCGTGAAATTTATTCTTTTGCACTCCGCCATGTCATGAGCCACGATGGACCAAACTTTTTTTTTATCACTGTCGTATGTTGATGACTCCACACTAGTGAGATACTTTGGTTGAATATTAAAACACTCAATATAGTCACCTACGAAACTTGACAAATAGGGCTTTTGGTATGTATGTTGGTGCATCTGCTGGATGGGATCTGCTCCAGTACAACCTCCCCCCCCCCCACAGTTTGGGCCCGTAAGCCCAAATCCAAACCCATGTCCAATCCCAGTATACACCTATGTATGGATACCGTGTATTTTTAGTTGGCACCAACAACTCCGCGATCTCCACGTTTATCCGATTTCCATCTCCATGTTTGTGGATCTGCCTGCCGCTGTCCAGCCGATCTCCATGTTCACATCTCCAAATCCTTGCAGACCACATCCGACCGCCCGCCAACGTCACCTCCGGTCATCTTCGTAACTTCATGGCCGGACAGGCCGTCTACATATCCGGCGTAGACCCAACACATCTGCTAAGTCCCGCCATTTCTCCAGACACTATCTTGCGTTCGTGGACTGTTGTGCTTAAACATGCACTCTACTGATGACGACAGTGTGTGTTTGTGTGTGTTTAAGAATTTTCCAATCAATCCTGATGCAATTGTATAAGCGCTGGGTTTGGCAGCGTGTGACTGCATCATCTACAGCGTAATCAACTTGTGTAGCAGCATGAGAGTAGAGATGCAATGTGTAGAATAGTCGCTGCATAAAACGTTTTTGGAATGTCCGTCAATATAAACACAAGGCTGGCCGTCGGGCTTCGTTCTCAACAGCCTAGACTGTCCGGCGAGTGGGTGGCCAGACAGTCCGTCGGACCACCGCGCGCCGACGTAGTTTCTGCACACCACCAGGCCACTGTTACTGTGCGCCGCCAGTCATCACCACGCCACCGTACAACCTGATCGTGCTGGCAATCACCCCTGGCTGTGCCTACTGGCCGGCACGCCGTTGCGTTGTTGTAGCTCCCGCGGCCATGAATGCCATCGCCCGGCAAAGCCACCTTGGATGAGACGATGACGGCGTGGTACTCGACAGCTTCAAACGATCGTATGCACGGTTGCGCCAAAGTGACGCACTGTAGTCCTCACGCTCGACGATGACATAGGAATGGATAATTGGGTAAGGCATGCTGCTGTTGCGAGGCCTGCTAGCCCAGCACCAACAATCAGCACCACTACATTCTCCATTGCAAATACAAGATTTGGCGAAGTTGTGGGAAGGGGTGCAGTGGTAGGCTAGGAGACTTAGAATATGAAGAGGTATATGTTTGCTTGCTAGCTGAATGACTCTGTGAATGAGATAGTCACGTATACGAGGCATATGGCATATATATATATCTATAATATCTATAAAGTTCATCCCCACTAAAATGCATTTAATGTTTGCAAGCTGAAATTTGATGCATCCACGTCACTCCTATTATTCCTATTCGTCAGATTTAAAATCAATGGTGTAGTTCCATTGGATTGCAACTTTGTTCGTAGGGCTTGCCGAGCCATCGTCTCATGCGGCCTGGCTTCCCGTCTACATGCAACGGCGCTGCTGCCTTTTGTGTTGTATCAATGATCCATCATGTCCCATCGTCTTCTGTGTAGTACATCGTCCACCAAAAGAAAAATTCATTGTGCCTACGGGGAGCGCATCGGACAGAAACGCCGGTGATTTGGTTTCCATTATTCTAATGGTTGCTGCCGCAATTAATTTTAGTGCATCCTCTAATGCTAGCTCCAACAGTTATATTAGCCGCTCCTCTCCCTGATCCGATCTCCCTTTTGGTACCTATCGTCATTGTTGCGCCCCTCAAACTCGGTACATAGATGTTGTTTCAGACCTCTCCTTCTCCACGAGTTGATTACCTCTACTTCATTTTGCTGCTGCAGCTCGCATCAGTCATCCTCAAGGAAGATGACGTCCTGCATGGCAGCCGTGCCGTTCCTGATTGTCCAGGTCTGCGCCAAACCCAGTTGAGTTCTCCAGTGTAGGTGACTACCGAAACTCGAGAATACACCAGGATACCATCGTGTGCACCTTTATGTATATTGTCCTTTCCAATGAGTTCTCATACCTTCACGATGTATTTATTAGTCCTTGATCTCTCCATAGCCCCATAGGTACAAGCTCTCTTCCTTTTTGATTTGTTAATGTATCAAATTATCTCATTTGGCAGGTAGGCATTTTATACACATACCCCAAATGAATATAAAATCGATTTCCTTTTTTTTTGGATCAAGTGAATATGTATGAGCATGATTGTGCTTTTCGTAGAGGCAAGCACCTCTCTCAATCTCTGTTTGTTTTAGCTTTGCAGGAATGCAATGGATTAATTTTACTGCCCGCCTCTTCCATACGGTCAGAGTGTCCGTGATTACATTGTAAGATGATTTTTGTATGAAATCACAACCAGTTGTTGTTGTACTATATTTTATACTATCTCTGCTTACTCTACTACTGTGTGCTGTCTAACGAAGTGGACTCTGTCAGGTTATTGAACATGATGCCAATTTGTACCGGGGCGATGACAACAATTCCACATCACCCCAATTATATTTCCAAGCTTTCAATTCGTATATTGCTGTATCATTATTAACATGTGGGATAACCTTATATTTATTACAAGTTTTAGGGTGATTGGCATTTTTAATATCCGTCCATCTGCCCCCATCTAACGGTGATAATTAGACGGAACCAAACTGACGGAACCGGAACCGCGGGACCGGAACCAAAATTTGTGGGACCGGAACCTGATATATGTTTTGCGAATATTATAAAAAACAACCGTCCTTTTCAACGGTCAAATCATCCAATGATAATACACAAATCAAATCTTAAAGCAACAAAAATTAATCATATATGCACATATGAAGCTCGTACTATTCTCACCAAAAAAAAATTAGAACTGATTTATCTCTCACTCATAGTTTTAAAAACCGGACCAGACCACCAATTGAACCGGGAAAAACCGGAACCAGTGCCTCCACCGGTTATTTAGGCGCACTGGACCGGACGCGCCAGTGAGCTGGAATAAACCGGCCAAACCGCGGTCCAACCTCCGGTTTTAGACATTAAACCAGAAATCGGTTTGACCGGCTCAACTCCTCGTGTTCTAAAAACTGATGCTCAGACTGGGATTCGATTCCCTGTACCTGGTGCAGGTCTAGGACGAGGATAACCAGCTCATCCGTGAATCTTTCTTGTTAGTCCAAGAGACGGACTCCTTTTATTATTGTTGTACACGCATTTTTTTTTTTCAGTTCACTGCTCTACACGGTATTTTTTATACCATATGGTCGTGTCCCTGATAAGTTCTGTAACGTTTTCAGAATAGAGCAGTCCCATATCATGTTAGACGTGCACTATTATGTTTCAGAACAATGGTGGTCGAGGCCAGCGTGGGGAGGAGCGGCGGCTTCGGCGTTGGTCGAGGCCAGCTAGGGGAGGAGCGGCGGCTGTGACGTTGGACATGACCAGCGAGGGGAGGAGCGGTGGCGACAATTTTTGGGTTTCGGCTACCATATCCTGTAAGTATGTCCTCTCTCGCTGAAGCTCTTCATGGCTAGCACGCGGTACTGCATACGTTTTTTCAGTATTCTTTGCTGCTATGTTTCTAGGATCATATCACCATCAAAATGCATTCATATTCAACAGTTTGAGCTATGTGAAATTCCTCCCTGATCAACATGATACGGCAGAAGCTGTGCCAATTATGAGATGATCTTCTTATTAGGTTGATTACAAACATCAGTCTACTAATTTTATGGTGATTTAGGGAGTGCTTCAGTTTTGCTAGACGGTGCCACTGGTGACGTCTTCTTTAGTGGTGGAGATCACTGCCACTAGCGACGTCTTCTTCAGTGGTGGAGATCCGAGTCGAGCTTACTTGCACTAGATGAAGCCGGCGTGCCAACCAGGGAAACAAGGAACTCGACCATCTGTAGAGACATACTCCCTCCAGTCTTTATTATTTGACTCGGATTTAGTACAATTTTGTGCTAAATTCGAGTTAATTAAAAAGGACCGGAGGGAGTATATTGCAATTTGTAGTTCCATCTCTATAATGTCCGCTTTCTGCTCGGCACTAATTTTTCTGTGTGAACGCAACAGGCAAGCAAGATCCCCTAGGGCCAGATCATGGGTGTGTACATGGATAAAATCCTTCACAAACCACTGCCCTGTTTCCTCGGCTCTTGCAATGACAAGTTTGGCTTTACACCCAACACGAGTGATATTCCGTGGCCTCCTCTTCATATCTTCTCTCTTCCTCTTTATGTGCTTCTCTTCACGACAACCTTCGCGACTACACACAAATTTCCTCAAAATTATCTCCTTGTTGGCTCCATCCCACTCAACGTAGCCTCTCCGCACGCTAAATCCTTTCTCAAGAGCATAACTGTTGTAGAAATTGAATCCGTCATCCTCGCTAGCAAACGTCTTGATAACGATCTCATGGAACTCTCTACAATCCCTGCTCATATCAGCCATATCTTCCTGCATATCACATACAAACTAACAATTCATTTTTTTAATCAGGTACAACAATGAAACTCTGAATATATGTGGCCTAATAGCGGTACAGTTCAATCTAAGTTATCTATCCACTAGTACATTCTTATAAAATATTTTTCGATGACAAAATACAGATGTTTGGTGTACATCGCAGAGAACCTAAGTA
Source organism: Lolium rigidum (assembly GCF_022539505.1). Lineage (NCBI taxonomy): Eukaryota > Viridiplantae > Streptophyta > Magnoliopsida > Poales > Poaceae > Lolium > Lolium rigidum. The sequence continues at coordinate 307,511,827 of NC_061510.1, read as the reverse complement.
ATCCACTGATATTTTGAAATTGTTTCTTGTAAAGGGACACTTTTACTGCTTTAGATTATCACAAAGTTAAGATTCATATTCCTACTATAGAGCATGGTTTAACTTTTGGTTCTCATGTTTGCCCTACTATGTGCTGCAATTGTAGTCATGCTTGTAATGGAAGGGTCGTCTTAAATACTACAAAGAACAAAATATTCCAAGGGAGTTCCATTTATAGTTAATATTACATTTTGAATTATATAAAATGTATGCCGTTTAATAATTTTATGTGCATTGCGCATATTTCAGATACCTCTGAGCTGCCTCAGCAAGAACATGTCATAACAGAGGTTAGCTGCAGGTGACTGTATAAGTAATTGCCCCACAGAAGCTCCGTTTACGTAGAGTTTAGCTACAAGAAAATGGTATCCATGCATATCAAGTACAGTGACACATGGAGGCATTTAGGTGACACACTAGTGTATGAACATCACCATCCAGGAAGTCCAAAGAACAGTAGGAAGTTAACATTGCCGACTAAGCATGTCATTTAGAGTGCGGGCTCACAAATTCTTCTTGTGTACTAGTGATTCATACCTGAAGGCAGGCGGGCCGATGGGTGGCGACTCGCGGCGGCGACGGAGCACGGCCCCCGCGACGGGCCGACGGGGCGGCGACTCGGGACGGGGGAGGGGCGGCGGCGTTGGCTGCGGGACGGCGGCGTCGGGGAGGGGCGGCGGCGTCGGCGGCCGGACGACGGCGTCGGCGGCGGGACGGCGGCGTCGGCTGCGGGGCGGCGGCGTCGGCTGCGGGGCGGCGGCTGCGTGGCAGCGGCGTCGGCGGGGCGACGGCTGCGGGGCAGCGGGGCGGCGGCTGCGTGGCGGCGGCGGCGGCTGCGCGGCGGCTGCGTGGGCGACGGGCGCTCCTGGTTTCTTTCGAGATGTATCACACCTCTATCGAGATGTATCGAATCCTCCGATCTGATTCTGATTTTTTTTTCTGAACAATGATTAAAACGTCCGTTCCAGAGATCTTTTATGCTGTCATATTATTATAGAACTTTCAGAAAATTTATCACGGATTTAATCAACGGTCACGAAAAATTACAATAGACGGAACCAAAATTCGATTAGACGGAACCAAAGTTCCATGCCAATCACCGTAAAAGAGCTCTTTATTTATTTATGAAGTGAAGCACGAAATGAAAGCCAAATCTGAAAGAAGGCATGATTTTCCTTCGCCATCTGCACATTTATAAGAGTACCCTTATTTCAATAGAATTACAAGTGGTAGACCTTATTCTTTGTAAGCTCTTCATAGTAAGTAGAATAGGAGGGTTATTTTAAGCACGATAGAACTAATTTGAAGGATTAGTTCATGCATGCAATGTTTTATGCTTTGTGCTCTTTACCTCCTCACGTTTGTAATATGATTTATGATCAAGGAAGTTAGCTTATTTGGACAATAGCCACTTGATTTCCTTGCAAAAAGGTATGGCCTTATCAGTCGTCTCAGCTAAATTCTTTACGCATTGACAATTGCTCAATCTCCCGTTATTTTTTTTCTGCTCTTACATTTTCTATTTCTTCTATTATGCAGGCCAATGGGTTGTATACCATGCTAACTTCACAGAACAATGGAGTTTCTCTTTTTCTTCTACATGGGTACCATTCTGAAAAACCACAAGAAATTTCCGCAGCAACGCGCGGGGTATCCACTAGTGCTTGTAAATATCACATACCAATTCTTCTTTCAGAATGGGTTCAGATTAAGGGGACGTGGAAAGAGATAATTAAAGATCAATTGACACGTATAACCTGGAAATTAGAATGTTATAGAAGCCATTGTTGGTGTGAAACCATGTCTCCTACAGAATAGGCAGAAAATGCAATCCAGATTGCTTGCATTCTTTTGGAAACTTACCAGCCATATTTTGGTATAGTCTATAGTTGATTAGTGTTTCTTTCCTTTAATTCCTATCATCATCAATAAAAATTCTTCCAGGCAAAAATATGTTCAGAGTATATATATTCCAAATGTTTCTTTCCTTTCCTGCACTTGTCGACAATATAAACTGAAATTTGATAGGATAAGGATGAGTAAACGTCTCTCAACATTTTGACAAAAACGGAAGGATTTCTCACTGTGCATTTATAAACATTATTATTTGATTACCCGAGAGATCAAAGTGCATATTCGATTGACAACATTCTGCATTAGACTAGGCAGACCACAACATTTTCTCGTAGCTAGCATCGTACCCGTGTGAATGAACTATTCCACCATGGTATAATCTGCACGCTACATATGTGAACTCTGATGCAGCTTATTCTCGTTTTTTTCATCTAGTTGTTGGACTCAAGTGGATCACCGCCTCACCAGCCACGAAGTAAAGATGTCTAATTCACTAATATATGGTTGCATGCTAATCGTGAATATCATAAGTGCATGGAAATTTTGGACTACATGGGTGATGTAAAGTAGCAAAATAAAACAAAGAGTGAACCTGGTATGCTACCGGGATTTTTTATTTTGTAAAACATGAGTATAACAAAGATCCAAATGAGAAGCCATAGTTTATTAACAAGGACAAGGAATAGAAGTTCTTTTAGTAATCAAAGTGATTGGCAATAAGCTATTAAATCGGGCATGAGCATGACCTTTGCTTATTTTGCTATTTTGGAACACGTGGGAAATAACAAGAAATAAATGACTTACATGCACAAACACAACTAACTAAGATCAAATTTTAGATCTGAACCTTAACTCAGTACTTGAAAAACATAGCAGAATATTATTAAATCAAACTAGAATACATGTACACGGTTGGAACGTATAATTTAAATGCAGTTTGAATCAGAAGATAAAACCCAAATGACATAATTACAAGTGAACAAAATAAAAAATGAAATAGAAAATACGTAATACTTATCTTGGTCTTCTCATAATGTTCTTCAAACCTGCAATCAAAACATCAAAGACAAATTAGGGATGGTTAGTATGGGTTCATGTATGCATCTGTAGGAGAGATACATTATTTTGTTTAGGATCTTAATCCATGTGGCAACAAGAAGTGGTAATGTGGTGCTACCGAATACAACATGCACATTCCTGTGTGCATGGAAATACATGGACGGGTGCATTATACCTGCAAGTACATGAATGAGCACATATGTGCATCTAGAAAACCGGGAACACACAAGCTTTGGTATAATATTTGATGACGATACAATCAGTTTTTTTTTTGCGGGTAACAATCAGTTGTTATTTGAGGGTGACATACAGAATATAATGATGGAGAACCAAGGACTCTTTGACCGGGTATTAAGCAAGGATGTTTTCAGGTATGTATACACCAACTCAAATTTTTTTGTTCTCTTACAAAATAAAATCGGTTTCAAATCCCTGTGCAAAATGTATGACAGGGTATTTCTGGATGAGCACAGAAGCTCGGTGTTTATAATTAGCCAAAACTATTTCTGGCGTAAGATACCTGTTGGTTCCTAATTGTTCATAGGTAGGTGCTTATGATGACACTATTAATCATTTATATATAAAGCAACAATTGTTCCTTGTTTACATAAAGTGGTCTCTTTGAGCAGCTAATTGGCGTGTCTTTGATTTGTGGGAAGTGGCTTTGTGCGTGCAGGAGAGAGTGGTGGAATGCAGGCTTGCCAGGACACTGTCAGTCCGTCACCATTCACCAAGCAAAGCCGAAGCCAGTTGCCGCATCTATGCCACTTCATGTGACACCGGATCCGAAGGGCAAACAATATGTATGTGAAGAGTAGGAGCTAGATGGTGGTAAGGGAGAGAGACCCATGGGTCACGCATATAGCTACTCTGACCAATTCGTCTACAAATATTATTCATTCTTCTGTTGCGATGCAGGGACACATTACTGATATATACATAAAAAAACACAGCAACTCCAAGTGTTCTTTCACTGAAGCGGTGCCACCTTTTCTAACACTAGGTCACTCTTTCCGTGGTAGGCTAACGCTACGCTGGCCCTACAGTATGGACAATCGGCTCGTTCCAGGCATGCTGAATGGAAGATGTGTTTTCACTGCAGCTGTACCAGCCCTTCTGCGGCACCACGGCATCCTTCCAGGCATATCGAGTAGTCCACAGTGGACTCGGCATCGTCGTCTTCGATTGTTCCGGGGATAGTTTCTCGTCCTAGTTTGGAGAAAGGTCTTCGATGTGCCACTACCCCTGCCTTGCCGCTGCAAGGCTCTGCTGTGGTTTGTTTAACTTTGTGGGTTGAAAGGGAGGTGCCGGGTTGAGGAGAATAGTTTGGCCATCCAGGTTGCCGCCCTTTGATGTGCAGATATCAGTTTCAGAAGAGAGATGAGGCCCAGCCCGAATGGTTCCTACTGTTGATGTTGTCTGCCTGAAACCACTGGAAAATGTGGATCAATGCAGAACTCCGAATATTGTAGTACATAGATTTAGTGCTCAAAATAAACCAACAGTGTGAGCTGAATTGTTGACACAGATCTTCTGCCCGGAAATAAGTCTGCACTCCGGAGTCTCCGATGAAGCCTCTCCTTTGCTTGCTGAACCGCATCAGGAAATCGGTCAGTTGACGTGTTGGTGCTCAATCCTGAGCTGAAGATAATGTTCCTTGTGGGTTCAATTATGCATTTGCTTGAACCCCCACAATCTCTCTAGCTAACCCGAGCAACTTCATATATAAATTGACAGATGAGAAATCAACAATCCAGTTTATACTAATTATCGTTTCTTCACAAAAGTTGTTACGGTAAGACAAACTGAATTTGGAAAACGTTCAGACTTTTGTACTGCATCTCGTATAAGAGATGATCATGTAATCATGCATTTCTTTTTACCAATTTTACATAAAAAGACGAGAGAGGATATGTACGCAATTTCAGAGTAATAAAATGACAAAAAATGCTGTTTGCAATCTGCGGAACGGCGTGGTTTTTCAGGTCTAATGTAAAACTTTTCTACGGAAGATTTTACAACAAGTAAACCTTTTTCATAGAAGCATGCTGCAAACATTTGCAGTTAGTTCAATTCTAATTGTCACAAGCTAGTCAGTGGGCACACTCACATCAACAGTAAAAAGGCCAAAACTGTAACTTAACTAAACGCACACTTCAATTTGACCCTTGTTAGTATTCTGGTTATTTTATTTTCCATAAATATAATGTGGCACCTTCTTGTTTGCCGACACCGGGGCATCTGGTGTCAGTAAATTAACACTTTGGAACACATGACCAGTTTTGAACTAAGCATCAGATTGCCACAGTTTCTTTCCCCTCTTGTTTTAAGACAGGGCGGCGTTAGGCATTTCGGTGTAATTTAACACAATGAAAGGTAAACACATGACTAGTTTTGGATTAAGCATCAGGCTAAAATGGTTCCTCTCCTGGATTAAGCATCAGACTGAAATGGTTTCTTTACTTGAAAATGTTGACCAAACAAAATCGACCATATCAGCAGAAACAAACTGCTGGGTAGCTCTGTACCAATGTAATTTGACATAAATTACAAGTCGTCGATTAAGAGTAGCATCTGAAACCTCTCCTTTTTCTGTGAGGACATGAACTGTTCAGCCCGATGAGGATAAGGGACCATTCTGAACACCGACAATCTGTTATGCATAACTAATAATACTCTAAACCTCTGCAGTAATCAATCGAACAAGAATGCACCTTTGGTCTCTGTTTCATTATTTGTTTCAAACAGCGGAATCTCCGTTTCCTATTTCAGTGTATTGTACAACATCCACCCACGAGGAAGCATTGTCTACTAAAACCAACTAGAAACCCTTATTTCTTGGGAAAACGCTTTCCATCCGGCGACCGATCGCTCGCCAGCGATCGGTCGTCGTCCCTCGCTCCCGCGCGGCCCTATATGGGCCTGGTTTTTTGGCCCAAACTGGAGTGCTGCTTTTTTTTAAGAAATATACCGTGTTGTTTCCAGATTTGTAACAATTAGATAAGAAATTTGTTCTAAACTCACACGACTTAATTTGTAAGATTTTTCTAAGTGATATGTTACGAAAATGTGTGTTTCTTGATACGTTGTAAACGGATGAGTTTTTTGTTGTAATTATTTGTGATTTTTGGTGTAATTGTTTTAGTCATGGACACTTTTTTTCTTAGAGATGTTGTATATGTTCGTTAGTTTTGTAACAAATGCGTATAAAAGTTATAGAGAAAGCATGTCAAAGATGTTGTAATGTTTAGTTGTAAATTATTTTCTTAACAACTTTTGAATTATTTGCAAAAATATATTTTTTAGTTGTAAATAGTCTGTGGTTTTTGTGGATGATGTTTGCGACTTTTGTTGTAAACACCCAAATTATTTGTGGCCTGTGTTGCTAATTATTGTTGTAAATATTTTACTGGTTTGTTCTAAAGATATTTCTGGAATGAAAGCAGATTTTTATTGTAAACATTCAAATAAAATAATGTTGGTTTTTGTTATTAATTATTGTTGTAAGTATGTTTCCGATTTGTTGTAAAGATATTATTGCATGGAAACTGACTATTATTGTAAACACCCAAATAAAAAAAATATTGTTTTTGTTGTTAATTATTATTGTAAATATATTGATAATTTGTTGTACATATATGTGAAGATTTACTGTGAAAATTTTGTTGAAATACTTTTTATTTTTTGTACACAAAGCGGCGGGTTTTTGTTGCTATACTAAACAGCGGGTTTTGTTATAAATATCTGAAAGTTTGGGGGCAATGGGAAACACGTGTTCGGTTTAAACTGATAGGCTTAGGACCACGGATTGATTTTCTAAAAACCAGGGGGCAAAATACAAAAATTAAAATGCTGCTAATTCTGGACACCGGATTACGATCGAACGGCGCTGGTACGACCGATCTCCACGCGCGGATCGGCCGACCGACGGCCAGCGCGCGCCATATTTCTTGTCCCACAAGTCCCCAGGGCCCCTTTGGGCGCACAAAGGACGGATCATGCTATGCTCTTGCTGATCGCCACGTAATGATTCAAGTGTACCATTTCATCAAACACAAGACACGCATCTCGTACGCTGGATTATACGAAACAGAGTGCTCCCTCCACTCCCTAGTTTCTACGGAGGGCATTCACCGCAAACCCCCAAAACGACTACCCAGTCGCCAGACACCACAAAGAGTCGGCCGCACGCATCGCAAATTCGCAAGGGGAGAAGAGACAGAGGCAGATGCGACTGTGATATATATGGTCCATTGGTCATCGATCTTACCCTCCTGTGGTGCGCGGAGCGAATGGGGCCATGGAGGGGTGAACCTAACGGCAGGCGGTAGCAGGGAAGTCGCGGCGCGGGGAGCTGTCGGTGGGCTCTGCCGGTGGCGGTTGCGGGCGGCGGCGCTGCAAGTAGAAGAGGTAGCGGCGATCGGCATGCAGCCACCGAGAGAGATAAGAGCATGTCTAAGAGACTCCTTAAAAGGGCCAAATCCGTATAATAACTGCCGAAATAAGGGGTTGGACGCTACCCGCCGTCTAGCAGACCCCGTAAAATAGGCCCCCCACATCGATTTTTTACAGTTTTGGCTACGGGGCGGCTCTTCGCCCCTTACTTGTACGGGGCGGGATGCTGAATACAGGACCAACCCCTCATTCCATTTCACTAGGGCGCGCGGATATTTCAGAATTCCCAACCGTTTTTCCCGCGCCGCCGCCATAGTCACCCGCGCGCCGCCGCTAAAAACAGAATATTTCGTAGGATTCTGTTTTACGGGATGGGGATACGGGGTCTGCTAGCTCGGACGAGTTTTCGGCCAGCGAAAAGTGAATACAGGGCCATTTACTCGTGTTTTAAGGGGCAGAAAAATACGGAGTCTGTTAGACATGCTCTAAAAGGGCGCGACGACCCTTACATTTACACCGCATCTTGCTACTTTGTTCGGCAGCCGCCTTCCCGTGAGACGACGTGTGTGGGAGCCTTTATTCGAGCGACTGAAAAAGTGTAGTTCAGTTTTTCGAAAATCAATTTTTGAGCGCATTAGGAGGTGGCACACAACAGCAGCCCTATTCGGAATCGAAAAACACAAATTCAAATTTGGTGGTAACTGATCATGGCAAACAAGTTTAGAAAAGTGAAATTCAAATGAGATAGTTGCATATTTGTATAGTTGCGATCGCAAATTCAGCTCACATATATTCTGCCCGTCGGCGACCAACTCCTAACTTAGCTAAATTTCGCCCGTCGGAGACCTACTCTACGTGCAGCGGAGGACGACGCCGTCGGCGGCCTACTCGGAGTCGAGGTCGATGACCTCCTGCTTCACGCAGCGGACGGCCGACTCCTTCTACGCCGCCTCGTATGCGCTCACGGCACAGACGGCTTCCGCCTCCTCGTGGCGGAAGCGCGCGCCTCGGCCTCCGAGATGACGGTGAATTGTTGGATCGCCGTCGCCTCCTCCTCATCGTTGAGGACGTAATCCGCCGACTGGAGGACGGTACGCGCCGGCGCCTCCTCCTCTTCCTCGTCGCTGATGTTGTCGGTGACTGGCAGCGCAAGCGCACGGCCCGACACGCTGGATGAAGACCCCTCGCCGCTATTGGTGTAGGGGGTGAGTTTCCCTGGCAGCGTCAGGCCCCAGTTGGTCCAGTGGCGCGCGCTGCGCTTTCGCACGCCCTCCGAGCGGTTCCATTTCCGCCGCTCGGTCTCGGAGTAGAAGACGGGGGGGAGGGGGGGGGGGGGGGGGGGTGCGAGTTGCTCCCGCCGCTGCCGGCGACAGCCATGCGGTCGCGGTGGCGCGGAAGTGGAAGCGCGCGCGGCGGAGGAAGCGGACACGAGGGTGGGGAGTAGGGTTTTGGAACCCTACTTCACTCTGCGGCCTATATATATACGGGGCGAGCCTCACATTTCTCGTCCCCCGAGAAACTTTGATGGACCAGGCCACCGATTCGGGCTCTGTTCTACGACGTCTTCGGCCCGAATCCGTAAATCCGCCGAAAATATTCAGTTCCAGTGGCATTTACAAGTTCTGTTAGAGTTGCTCTGAGCTGAGTGTCGTTTGCAGCCGCCTGGCGGCCGCCTCCTATCTTCCCGCGTCGTACCGCCTCCGATCTTCCCATGTCGTTTGTAGCCCAACTTGCTCACGCCGGGTGAGATAGCCAGCGCGGCGGCTTTTGTCCCGCAGCGTTTGATTCGTTTGCTCGCGCGCTCTTTCTAAGGTGTGTCACCGCTAGTATCAAAATTTGATAAAATTTTACACAAAAGTCGAAAATGTGAATTTTTTTAGCAGGACATGTTCACTTGTCAAAAGATAATTTAAGGTTTCTCGGTTGTGTTTATAGGAAGTGTTTTCATAGAGATAGAGGTGAGTGTATGTGCGAATTTGTGAGCGTCTATATCTGTATTATGTTTTGCAAAAGAGAACACGAACTTAATATGATTATTACTACTACTACTTCTATTTAAAAATAACTTACTCTACTTTGGCTAAATACGAATGTATATGTATCGTCTATATAATTTTCATGTCTAGACAAAGTTGAACGTGTTTATAGGAGGGAGAAAAAGATGAGTTGGGCTATCAAAAGTAAGTCCAACATACAACATTTCCTCCCACTCCCAATTTTTTAAGATACTTCTGAGATATTATGTTTTAGATAACCCTAAAGATACATTATTTGATACTATAATATTCAAGTATATATACCGATCATGCAAGTGCTATAATTTAGTCCACAAAGTCTAGTGGTCCCATCTCCTTCCAGTTTTCACGTTTAAGGTCCTCCATTTATGTAAAAAAATATAAGGGATAATGTCTCAAAATGTAATTTTTTTTAGCATAACACTTCCTATAAATATATCTAAATGTATGGTCTTCAATTGAATACATGAGAACAATATAAGAAAAATATATATATTACGCAATTTTCTGATGTGGTCAACTATGATAAGTAGGGGATCAATAAATGTATAAATTGATATTATTTTGTTAGAAGTATACAAATTCAGTATAAATGATTACAACATAATCATCAATAAATTTCCAAAAATGAGGTGTCGCTCGAAGAGGCCAGCTCCAGACTCATCAAGAATCTATTGATCTGGGACAAATCACTGGGACATGGCCGCAAAAACGTCCTTGGCCTTCATCGGATCGTGCTCACCCTTTCCCTCTGTTGCGCTCCAACAACAGAGAGATGGGAGGATGATCTTCACCTTCACCGCCCAAAAGCAATACTTTGTGTCGGTGAGTTGCGGGTAGTGGATCGGGACGCCACCTCCTCTCGACGTCGAGTGCACCACCACGACGCTCCCGCTGGCTCCGGCATCACCGCCCCGCCTCTTGCTCGGCGACGTGTACTTTTCGCCGCTGCTCGGCGGAGTTTTGTCTCCCATCTTCAATCACCGCCGCCTCTACGCCAACAACTGGCAGCGCTGCTACGATCGCCTCCAAGAACCAGAGGCTCTGATACCAAATGTTTGATTTCATGCCTTGAATACTAAACGATCTCGTGGATTTTTGGTAGAATTATGAGTTCGTCCCTCTGAACTTTTCCCTGCACTCAAACACTGACGAACAGAGAGGGACTGGGGCTAGAGTTTTGCAACGCGTTAAACTTTTGATAAGGGGTTTCCCGATCTTCTCAGTAAGCGACGGAGGTGGTGACGAACACGTGATGAACACAGCGGAGATAACACGATGAGGAGGTGGAGATAACTTGTATGATGTCGACGAAGTCTCTCGATCGATTCCTGTCGCCAATGCAACAACTCTCAACCCTGCAATATATTCGTACCTCCACACACTTGCCCACGTAGCCGCCGACCACGAAGCGGTAAGTTGCAACCGTCTAATTCCCAATGGAACAACAGATCACACAAGACTTTCAGTAGCAAAACACCAGATCGATGCGAGTTGGTGTATAGATTCAATAGAGTTGCAAAGCAATCAACGATGAACTAGGTTTTATCTTAAACGTGGTATAAACCTAATTTGGGGGCGTCCTGGGCACTTATATAGGGGTTCAGGATGACCAGAAGTCGAGAAAATACATTAAAAACTGACCCAGATCGGGATCTGGTCGAGACTGACTCGGACTCGACCGGTCAGTTGGCCAGTCGACCGGGCCAGGGACCGGGTGGTGACCGGGCGTGGGACGGGTGGCTCAGTACACCCACCCGGATGGCACCAGCGCTGGATCCGACGGGCGCCGGGCGCTCCCGGCGTGGGGTCCGGTCGGACCGAGCCTGGGACCGGGCAGGCCGGCGTAGCGGCCGGTCTGACCGGGCTGTGCACCGGCCTGTACTTGATCTTCCTCCCTCGAGCATGCCTCCCTCTCCTCCCTCGCGCGTCCATGGGATGTCGTCATGTCCAGCTTCATGTACAGCTCTGATGTCTACGTGTGCTTCTATTCTTGTAGACAGTGTTGGGCATCCAAGAGCAGAGGTTTGTAGAACAGCAGCAAGTTTCCCTTAAGTGAATCACCCAAGGTTTATCGAACTCAGGGAGGTAGAGGTCAAAGATAGTCCTCTCAAGCAACCCTACAATTAAGATACAAGAAGTCTCTTGTGTCCCCAACACACCTAATACACTTGTCAGATGTATAGGTGCACTAGTTCGGCGAAGAGATAGTGAAACACAGGTGGTATAGATGGTGGTAATATTGCAGGAAGTAAAGATGCAGTAAAACAGTAAGCAAGCGATGTTTGCAGTATTTGGAAACAAGGCCTAGGGATCATACTTTCACTAGTGGACACTCTCAACATTGATCACATAATAAATTAATAACTTCTCCTCACTTGTGCTACATATACTCTCTTGTTGGATAACAAACACCATTCATTGTGTAGGGCTACAAGAGCTCCCTCAAGCCGGAGTAAACAAGCTCCACAACATTCAGCATTCATATTATTTAAGTAACCTTTAGAGCATAATAGATCTTTGCAATTTAGACCGAGTACTAACATAGCATACACACTGTCACCATTACACTATGAAAGGGGGAATAGATCACATCAATACTATCGTAGTAATAGTTAACTCCATAATCTACAAGAGATTACAATCATAACCTATGCCAAGTACTACATGATGCACACACTGTCACCATTACATCATGAAGGAGGAATAGACTACTTTAATAACATCACTAGAGTAGCACATAGATTAATAGTGATACAAAGCTCATCATATGGATCTCAATCATGTAAGGCAGCTCATGAGATCATTGTATTGGAGTACATGAGAGAGAGATTAACCACAGAGCTACCGGTAGAGCCCTCAGCCTCGAGGGAGAACTACTCCCTCCTCATCATGGGAGACAGCAACGGCGATGAAGATGGCGGTGGTGTCGATGGAGATGGATTCCGGGGCAATTCCCCGTCCCGGCGGCGTGCCGGAACAGAGACTTCTGTCCCCCGAACTTGACTTCGCGATGGCGGCGGCTGCGTAACTTTTCTCGTCCCGTGGCTTATGTTTTTAGGGTTTTCGATACAGAGACTTTATATAGGCGGAAGGGCAGCCTCGGGGGAGTCCTGGTGCAGCCACACCATAGGGGGCGCCCCCCCCCCTTGGGCGCGCCGCCTTGTGGGGTGGGGCCCCTGGCTCCCCTCTGGCCCCTCTTCGGTGCTCTGGAAGCTTCCGGGAAAAATAAGATACTGGGCGTTGATTTCATCCAATTTCGAGAATATTTCCTTTGTAGGATTTCTGGAACCAAAAACAGCACAAAACAGGAACTGGCACTTCGGCATCTCGTTAATAGGTTAGTTCAGAAAAATGCATCAAAACGATATAAAGTGTGAACAAAACATGTAGGTATTTTCATAAAACTAGCATGGAACATCAGAAATTATAGATACGTTGGAGACGTATCAAGCATCCTCAAGCTTAGTTCCTACTCGCCCTCGAGTAGGTAAACGATAACAACAATAATTTCTGAAGTGACATGCTACCATCATAATCTTGATCAACATTATTGTAAAGCATATGAGATGAATGGAGTGATTCAAGGCAATAGATTTCTAACAAAAGATAATGACTAAACAATTGAATCATATAGCAAAGACTTTTCATGAATAGTACTTTCAAGACAAGCATCAATAAGTCTTGCATAGGAGTTAACTCATAAAGCAATAAATTCTTAGTAGAATGCATTGAAGCAACACAAAGGATGATTAAGTTTCAACAGTTGCTTTCAACTTGTAACATGTATACCTCATGGATATTTGTCAACATAGAGTAATATAACAAGTGCAATAAATAAACATGTAAGAATCAATGCACACAGTTAACACAAGTGTTTGCTTCTAAGATAGAAAGAAGTAGGTAAAGTGACTCAACATAAAGTAAAAGAATGGCCCTTCGCAGAAGGAAGCATGGATTACTGTTTTTGTGCTGGAGCTTTTATTTTGAAAACATAGAAACAATTTTGTCAACGGTAGTAATAATTCATATGTGCTATGCATAATACTTCCTACAAGTTGCAAGCCTCATGCATAGAATACCAATAGTGCCCGCACCTTGTCCTAATCAGCTTGGATTACATGGATTATCATTGCATAACATATGTTTCAACCAAGTGTCACAAAGGGGTACCTCTATGCCGCCTGTACAAAGGTCCAAGGAGATCAATTGCATTTGATTTCTCGTTTTTAATAGATCTCAACTTAGGACATCCATACCGGGACAACATAGACAACAGATAATGGACTCCTCTTTAATGCATAAGCATTCAACAACAGATAATATTCTCATAAGAGATTGAGGATGTATGTCCAAACTGAAAACTTCCACCATTATACATGACTTTGGTTAGCGGCCCAATATTCTTCTCTAACATATGCATACTCAAACCATTTGATCATGATATATCACCCTTACTTCAGATAAGACGAACATGCATAGCATCTCACATGATATCCAACAAAGTAAAAAGTTGATGGCGTCCCCAGAAACATGGTTACCGCTCAACAAGCAACTTATAAGAACTAAGACACATAACTACATATTCATCACCACAATAGTTTTTAAGCTATTTTCCCATGAGCTATATATTGCAAAGACAAAGGAATGAAATTTTAAAGGTAGCACTCAAGTAATTTACTTTGGAATGGCAGAAAAATACCACATAGTAGGTAGATATGGTGGACACAAATGGCATGGGTTTTGGCTCAAGATGTTTGGATACACGAGAAGCATTTCCTCTCAGTACAAGGCTTTGGCTACCAAGGTTGTTTGAAGCAAACACAAGTATGAACAGGTACAGCAAAACTTACACAAGAACATATTGCAAACATTATAAGACTCTACACTGTCTTCCTTGTTGTTCAAACACTTTTACCAGAAAATATCTAGACCTTAGAGAGATCAATCATGCAAACCAAATTTCAACAAGCTCTACAGTAGTTCTCCACTAATAGATTTAAACTACATGATGCAAGAGCTTAAACATGATCTATGAGAGCTCAAAACAATCGTCAAGTATCAAATTATTCAAGACAATATACCAATTACCACATGAAGAATTTTCTGTTTCCAACCAAATAACAACAAGTGAAGCGATCAACTTTCGCCATTGAACATTAAAAGTAACAACGAAGAACACTAGTGTTCATATGAAAAAGCGGAGCGTGTCTCTCTCCCACACAAGGATTGCTGGGATCCAACTTTATTCAAACAAAAACAAAAATAAAAACAAACAGACGCTCCAAGTAAAGAACATAAGATGTGACGGAATAAAAATATAGTTTCACTAGAAGTGACTTGATAAGTTCTCGATGAAGAAGGGGATGCCTTGGGCATCCCCAAGCTTAGATGCTTGAGTCTTCTTGAAATATGCAGGGATGAACCACGGGGGCATCCCCAAGCTTAGACTTTTCACTCTTCTTGATCATATTGTATCATCCTCTTCTCTTGACCCTTGAAAACTTCCTCCACACCAAACTTCAAGCAAACTTATTAGAGGGTTAGTGCATAATTAAAAATTCACATGTTCATGTTGGAGATATGCCCAAGAGGCAATAATAAAATGGTTATTATAATATATATTTTTGTTTATGATAATGTTTACATACCATGCTATAATTGTATTAACTGAAACATTGATACATGTGTGTTATGAAAACAACAAGAAGTCCCTAGTGAAGCCTCTTGTATAACTAGCTTGTTGATTAATAGATGATCATCGTTTCGTGATCATGAACATTGGATGTTATTAATGACAAGGTTATATCATTATGTGAATGATGTAATGGACACACCCAATTAAGCGTAGCATAAGATCACGTCATTAAGTTCATTTGCTATAAGCTTTCCGATACATAGTTACCAAGTCCTTTCGACCATGAGATCATGTAAATCACTTATGCCGGAAGGGTACCTTGATTACATCAAACGCCACTGCGTAAATGGGTGGTTATAAAGGTGGGATTAGGTATCTAGAAAGTATGAGTTGAGGCATATGGATCAACAGTGGGATTTGTCCATCCCGATGACGGATAGATATACTCTGGGCCCTCTCGGTGGAATGTCGTCTAAATGGCTTGCAAGCATATGAATGGTTCATAAGAGACCACATACCACGGTACGAGTAAAGAGTACTTGTCAGAGACGAGGTTGAACAAGGTATCGTGATACCGATGATCAAACCTCGGACAAGTAATATATCGCGAGACAAAGGGAATCGGTATCGTATGTAAATGGTTCAATCGATCACTAAAGTCATCGTTGAATATGTGGGAGCCATTATGGATCTCCGAGGTCCCGCTATTGGTTATTGGTCGGAGAAAAGTCTCAACCATGTCTGCATAGTTCACGAACCGTAGGGTGACACACTTAAGGTTTGATGTCGTTTTAAGTAGATATGGAATATGGAATGGAGCTCGAATGTTGTTCGGAGTCTCGGATGGGATCCAAGACATCATGAGGAGGTTCGGAATGGTCCGGAGAATAAGATTCATATATGGGAAGTCATTTTTTGGGGTTCGGAAAAAGTCCGGTGTTTTGACCGGAGCTTCTAGAAGGTTCTAGAAGGACCAGAATAGTCCGGAATATTATGGAAGGTTCCGGAAGTGTCCGGGACGACCCGGGATGTCTAAGGAAGTCCGGAGGGTTCCATAATAGGTGCAACCACGTTGCCTTAAGGGAAAAGGAGTCTTTCCTTAATGCAATTTCGGAATTGGCAAAAGAGTCCGAGTAGGACTAGGTTTTCGGAACCGGAAACCTATCGGAACTCAGATCAAACTTGGGGGCAGGTTTTGGACGACCCAAGGGGCTTGGCCACCTATTTAAAGAGGCCAAGGGGCACCCCAAGGGCACCACAAGTCGCAGCCCTAGCTCCCCAAGTCGCAGCACCACCCTGCGCCCAAACCCTAGCTACTCCCTCCTCTAACTTCTTCTCCCGCAGCCGCTTGCGGCGAAGCCCTGCCGGAGATCTCCACCACCACCGTCACCACGCCATCGTGATGGCGGGATTCCGAGGAGGATCTACTACATCCGCTGCCCGCTGGAACGGGGAGGAGGACGTCGTCTTCATCAACACCGTACGTGTGACCGAGTACGGAGGTGCTGCCCGTTTGTGGCACCGTCAAGTTCTTCTACGCGCTTTTGCAAGCGGTCAAGATCTTCTACGCGCTTTTGCAAGCGGTCAAGATCTTCTACGCGCTTTTGCAAGCGGCAAGTGATCGACTACATCCACCACGAGATCTAATCTCGTTAGGCTTTGGAAATCTTCGAGGGTTAGTCTCATGATCTTCTCGTTGCTACCATCTATTAGATTAGATCTTGGCTTGTGTTTTCGTTCTTGCGGTAGGAAAATTTTTGTTTTCTATGCTACGAATCCCTACAGTGGTATCAGAGCCGTGTCTATGCATAGATTGGTTGCACGAGTAGAACACAATTGTTTTGTGGGCGTTGATGCTTTTGTTGTCTTTAGTTCGTGTACTTTGCATCTTGCGGCATAGTGGGATGAAGCGGCCCGGGCTAACTTTACATGACCGCGTTCATGAGACTTGCTCCACGTTCGACATGCAACTTGTATTGCATAAGTGACTTTGCGGGTGTCTGTCTCTCCCACTATAGTGAAGATCCAATTTACTCTTTCTATTGACAACACTAGTATCACCGTTGTGGTTCATGTTCGTAGGTAGATTAGATCTTACTCAAAAACCCTAAACCACGTAAAATATGCAAACCAAATTAGAGGCGTCTAACTTGTTTTTGCAGGGGTTTGGTGATGTGATATGGCCATGATGTGATGATGAATATGTATGAGATGATCATTATTGTATTGTGGCAACCGGCAGGAGCCTTATGGTTGTCTTTAAATTTCATGTTGAGTATTATTTCAAAGTAGTTGTAATAGTTGCTACATGCGGTGAACAACCATGAAGACGGCGCCATGGACCTTGACGCTACGCCGACGATGATGGAGATCATGCCCGTTGATGATGGAGATCATGTCCGTGCTTTGGAGATGAAGATCAAAGGCGCAAAGACTAAAGGGCCATATCATATCACATATGAATTGCATGTGATGTTAATCCTTTATGCATCTTATTTTTCTTTGATCGCGATGGTAGCATTATAAGATGATCCCTCACATTAATATCAAGATAATAAAGTGTTCTCCCCTCGTATGCACCGTTGCTACAGTTCGTCGTTTCGAAGCATCTCGTGGTGATCGGATGTGATAAACTCAACGTTCACATACAACGGGTGTAAGCCATGTTTGCACACGCGGAATACTTGGGTTTGCTTGACGAGCCTAGCATGTACAGACATGGCCTCGGGACAACGGAAACCGAAAGGTTGAACACGAGTCATATGGATGATATGATCAACATGTTGATGTTCACCATTGAAGCTGCATCATCTCACGTGATGATCGGTTTTGGTGTAGTGGATGTGGATCGTGTACCACTTAACAACTATGAGGGATGTTGTATTAAGTGGGAGTTCATTAGTAATTAGATTAAAACTTGAACTAATTATCATGAACATAGTCTGAATAGTATTTTGAATTAAATTTGTAGAATTGGCATCCGTTTTTCTACCATGCGTTAGTCTTGTAATTGAGATTGAAATACTGTTAAGTCTGACAATTAACTTTACGGATCGAGTACCGTATTGTTAAAGAATCAAGAAATAATTAAGTCCTATTGCAAACTTTTAGTAAACCTCACATTGTTGATTCAAAGAGCTATGGTTTCAATTAGTACCTACAATTATCTTGTCTCCGTGAAACTTGATGTTCAAATTTGTTTGAAAAGTAAGGAGCTGAAAAGTTTTGTTTTCAGAAAGAACCGAGGTATGAGATATATGCGATATCTAAGACCTTACTGCAAGATGATAGAATATAATCTAGTGAGACTACATAAACTCATAAGTTTTATGGGAATGTACGAAGGTTGAAGACGCCAGGCGTCTCAATCCTCCAACTATTGGGGCACTAACGATATTCGCATATCCATGAAGTGATCGTCCTTAGTATGCACCATTGCTAAGACTCGTCGTTTCGAAGCATCTCGTGATGATCGGGTGTCATAGATTCCACGAGTGCATACAACGGGTGCAAGCCAGATTTGCACATGCGAATACTAAGGTTAAACTTTACGAGCCTAGCATGTACAGACATGGTCTCGGAAAGTCGTCATGATGGATAAAATTATGAGTGATATTGTTCATCATATTACAAAGTTACTAATAGTGAAATCTGGAACACTTGTCATATGATGATCAACTTCAAAGTAAGAACCTCAAGGTTATTGGTATTTGACCAACAAACCTAGAAGTTTTTGAAGGTGAAGTGTTTTCTGAGAATGAGGAAAACTAAAAGAGAAACTACAAGAGATATTTTGGCAGAAATAAAGAAAAGACTAGAAAGTCTAGCTCAGGTGTATATACATGATATACATGTTATGGATGTATTCCTTGTTTTGTCACACAATGAAATTCTTGGGTATTTGTACCATATTGGTTGGTATGAAGTGTCATGCAAAACAACACAATACAAGAATACAATGGCCTAAGTGACTGACAAGGAATATGATAGGAATACACGTCTGGAACAAAAATAAAGTGTTATTATGTTTGTCATTGGTATTCTATCTAGCCTTTAGAATTTATAATAAAGAACTTAATAATTGTTATTTTGCTCTAGTCAAATGAAAACAATAAGTTGTTCAAATTATGACATTACTCCATGTACGATGGATAAGTTATTATAAATTTTAATGGTGAAACACACATACATAACACTGACGCTAAAATGCCATAAGGCAAATGATTTGAATTCCACTTATTTGTGGAACCGCCATTTAGGTCATGTTAGAAAGGAATGCATGAAGAAACTCCATGCAGATGGATTTTTGGAGTCATTTGATTTTTGAATCATTTGGCGCTTGCAAATCTTTTCTAAATCGGAATGACTAAAATACCGTTCATAGGCCAAGAGTTGAACGGGAAACTAACTTAATGGAAACATACATGATGATGTATGTGGTTCACTGGGCATAGTTGTGTGCGGGAGATTCTTCTACTTCATGAAAACTTCCAATAATGATTTGAGTATATATATGTGGATATATTCGATAAGGAAGAAGTTTGAAACATTTAAATGGATTCAAATAAATTTCAGCATGAAGTGGAAATCATCGTAATAGAAAAGTCAAATATCTATGATTGGATCATGGTGGAAATATTTGAATTACGAGTTTTACCGAACATCTAAGAGAGTTATGAAATTGTTCTACAACTCACATTTCTTGGAGTATCATAATGATGATGGAGTATCCGAGAGATGTATCCAAACCATGTTGGATTAATGATGAAATAAAGCCATTATATTTTTGTGGATTATGCTTTAGAGACTACCGCTTTTACACTGAATAGAGCGTCATCATGATCCGTTGAAATGACACCATACGAGTTATGGCATGGGTATGAACCCTAATAGTCCTTTCTTAAATTTTGGTATACATAGCATAAAGTAAATAAGTTTACAACCAAAATCGGATGAATGTCTTTGTTGGTTATCCTAGAGATTTGATTGGGAATTCTTCCCACGAGACAAAGACAAAAGTGTTCGTCAATGTTTCTTATTTCCGAGAAATTGTTTCTAGCAAAGTATTTGAGTGGGAGGACAATAGAACTTGATAAGGTTTATGAACCTGAGCATAATGATCAGAGTAGCGCATCATCGGAATTGGTTCCGGAAGCGGCCACGACGATCATGGCTCCCATGACTACAAAGTGTTTTAGCCATGGAGATCGAAGTACATGTTGAACCTTGTTGGTATGGTTTACTTTGTTATCAAATAAATGATTTGTGGACAAAGGATTGATTTTGAACAATGATAAACCAACTACAAACAAAGAAGTTATGATGGGCCCTGACTCCGTTAAAATGGCTATACGCCATGAAATCCAAGATAGATGAATACTTTTTGAAAGTAAATTGATCTATGAAATTGATGGACTTGGATGTAATATCCTTGAAAGAAGCTCTACTTGTCGAAAAGTTGTTTACGACAAAGTTCAAGGAGTTGACTACGATAAGATTAAGATCTTCCGTAGCAATGCTTATAGTCTATGTGGATTATTCTAGTAATCGGTACATATTTCTTTTATGAGATATGTTAGTAGGATGGCAAAATATATTACTTAACAGAAGTGTGTATTAAAGGTGTGTACAAGATACAACTAAGAGTTTTGCTAGTCCGTAGAATACTAGATAGGAATACGAACTTCAATTGGATGAAGTGAGTATTGCGGAGTTGGAATCTTCACCGGATGAAATAGTCAAAGAGTTTTTTATTTCATCAGAAACGATGAAGATGCTTGCATTTGCAAGAAATTAAGTGGGAGCGCTGAGACATATTTGTAATACTTTATGTAGCTGACATATCGTTGATTATAAATATTGTAATTATATAATTGATTTAAAGGTTTCATTGAGAATTAGCTTCAATGAAAGGATATGGACTGAAACATATTTAGTGTCAAGATCTATGAAGATAGATTGAAACACATAATAAGTTTAAGTCAAAGTACATAGAATGGATATTGAAGTAGTTCAATATAAGAAATATTAAGAAAATGTTCTTGTCATGTGAAGGTTTAACAAGACTTGAGTGTATCTGACACTCAATGAGTAAAAACACATGAGTGATTATAAATCATGAATGATATGTACACAATCAGATGTCCTGTGTTCTAAAAGGTTAGGAACATATACCAGAATGATTCATGTGATGATCATTGGACAAACAGTAAGAATATCCATGTGTGCTTCAGAAGAACCAAGGATATATATAATTTTATATGGAGTAATGACAAACAAATCGCTGTAAGGTGTTGCACCGATATTAGTTTGGTCACATATAAGAATTAATTTCAAATCTCAATTAGGCTAAGTGTTGTTTAATAGGTAGCACAATGCTAGATTTAGAAGAGTTCTAAATATTGTGACGGATTCTACAAACGAAGGTAGAATATGTCATTGTTTTGACAATGACTAAAGATGTTAAGTCAAAAAGTTCTTTAAGAACTTGGTGTAGTTCCGATATTGTCAGAACTTTGAAGCTATATTGTGTGTGACAATATTAGTGACATATTTCAGACCGCGGAATTAAGGTTCCACCAGAGGACTAAGCATATATGCCGACTCATTTGGAAAATGAGTGATGCGTTGAGACGCAAATGAATTGCAAAATACATACGTTTCTGAGCATGTCAGATCCGTAGACTAAAAACTCTCCCGAAGGCGAAACATGATAAAACACCAGAAAGGCCAAGGTGTTATATCTTTACAAATGTAAACTAGATTATTGACTCTAGTGCAAGTGGGAGACTGTTGGAGATATGCCCAAGAGGCAATAATAAAATGGTTATTATAATATATCTTTGTGTTTATGATAATGTTTACATACCATGCTATAATTGTATTAACTGAAACATTGATACATGTGTGTTATGAAAACAACAAGAAGTCCCTAGTGAAGCCTCTTGTATAACTAGCTTGTTGATTAATAGATGATCATCGTTTCGTGATCATGAACATTGGATGTTATTAATGACAAGGTTATATCATTATGTGAATGATGTAATGGACACACCCAATTAAGCGTAGCATAAGATCACGTCATTAAGTTCATTTGCTATAAGCTTTCCGATACATAGTTACCAAGTCCTTTCGACCATGAGATCATGTAAATCACTTATGCCGGAAGGGTACCTTGATTACATCAAACGCCACTGCGTAAATGGGTGGTTATAAAGGTGGGATTAGGTATCTAGAAAGTATGAGTTGAGGCATATGGATCAACAGTGGGATTTGTCCATCCCGATGACGGATAGATATACTCTGGGCCCTCTCGGTGGAATGTCGTCTAAATGGCTTGCAAGCATATGAATGGTTCATAAGAGACCACATACCACGGTGCGAGTAAAGAGTACTTGTCGAGACGAGGTTGAACAAGGTATCGTGATACCGATGATCAAACCTCGGACAAGTAATATATCGCGAGACAAAGGGAATCGGTATCGTATGTAAATGGTTCAATCGATCACTAAAGTCATCGTTGAATATGTGGGAGCCATTATGGATCTCCAGGTCCCGCTATTGGTTATTGGTCGGAGAAAATTCTCAACCATGTCTGCATAGTTCACGAACCGTAGGGTGACACACTTAAGGTTTGATGTCGTTTTAAGTAGATATGGAATATGGAATGGAGCTCGAATGTTGTTCGGAGTCTCGGATGGGATCCAAGACATCATGAGGAGGTTCGGAATGGTCCGGAGAATAAGATTCATATATGGGAAGTCATTTTTCGGGGTTCGGAAAAAGTCCGGTGTTTTGACCGGAGCTTCTAGAAGGTTCTAGAAGGACCAGAATAGTCCGGAATATTATGGAAGGTTCGGAAGTGTCGGGACGACCCGGGATGTCTAAGGAAGTCCGGAGGGTTCCATAATAGGTGCAACCACGTTGCCTTAAGGGAAAAGGAGTCTTTCCTTAATGCAATTTCGGAATTGGCAAAAGAGTCCGAGTAGGACTAGGTTTTGAACCGGAAACCTATCGGAACTCAGTCAAACTTGGGGGCAGGTTTTTGGACGACCCAAGGGGCTTGGCCACCTATTTAAAGAGGCCAAGGGGCACCCCAAGGGCACCACAAGTCGCAGCCCTAGCTCCCCAAGTCGCAGCACCACCCTGCGCCCAAACCCTAGCTACTCCCTCCTCTAACTTCTTCTCCCGCAGCGCTTGCGGCGAAGCCCCTGCGGAGATCTCCACCACCACCGTCACCACGCCGTCGTGATGGCGGGATTCCGAGGAGGATCTACTACATCCGCTGCCCGCTGGAACGGGGAGGAGGACGTCGTCTTCATCAACACCCTACGTGTGACCGAGTACGGAGGTGCTGCCCGTTTGTGGCACCGTCAAGTTCTTCTACGCGCTTTTGCAAGCGGTCAAGATCTTCTACGCGCTTTTGCAAGCGGTCAAGATCTTCTACGCGCTTTTGCAAGAGGCAAGTGATCGACTACATCCACCACGAGATCTGATCTCGTTAGGCTTTGGAAATCTTCGAGGGTTAGTCTCATGATCTTCTCGTTGCTACCTGATACGTCTCCAACGTATCGATAATTTCTTATGTTCCATGCTACTTTATTGATGATACCTACATGTTTTATGCACATTATATGTCATATTTATGCATTTTCTGGAACTAACCTATTAACAAGATGCCGAAGAGCCGATTCTCTGTTTTCTGCTGTTTTTGGTTTCGAAATCCTAGTAAAGAAATATTCTCGGAATTGGACGAAACTTTCGCCCGGGGTCCTATTTTTGCACGAAGCTTCCGGAAGACTGAAGAGATAACGAAGTGGGGCCACGAGGCAGCCAGGAGGGTGGCCGGCGCGGCCCAAGCCCTGGCCGCGCCGACCTACCCCCTAGGCCCCTCGTGTGGCCCCCCGCGTTGACCCTCCGCCTACTTAAAGCTTCCGTCGCGAAACCCCCAGTACCGAGAGCCACGATACGGAAAACCTTACTGAGACGCCGCCGCCGCGAATCCCATCTCGGGGGATTCTGGAGATCGCCTCCGGCACCCTCCCGGAGAGGGGATTCATCTCCCGGAGGACTCTACACCGCCATGGTCGCCTCCGGAGTGATGAGTGAGTAGTCCACCCCTGGACCATGGGTCCATAGCAGTAGCTAGATGGTCGTCTTCTCCTTGTTGTGCTTCATTGTTGGATCTTGTGAGCTGCCTAACATGATCAAGATCATCTATATGTAATACTATATGTTGTGTTTGTCGGGATCCGATGGATAGAGAGTACTATGATTATGGTGATTATCAATCTATTGTTCATGTGTTGTTTATGATCTTGCATGCTCTCCGTTATTAGTAGAGGCTCTGGCCAAGTTTTTACTCTTAACTCCAAGAGGGAGTATTTATGCTCGATAGTGGGTTCATGCCTCCATTGAATGCAGGACGAGTGACGAGAAAGTTCTAAGGTTGTGGATGTGCTGTTGCCACTAGGGATAAAACATTGATGCTATGTCTAAGGATGTAGTTGTTGATTACATTACGCACCATACTTAATGCAATTGTCTCGTTGCTTTGCAACTTAATACTGGAGGGGTTCGGATGATAACCTGAAGGTGGACTTTTTAGGCATAGATGCAGTTGGATGGCGGTCTATGTACTTTGTCGTAATGCCCAATTAAATCTCACTATATTTATCATATCATGTATATGCATTGTGATGCCTTTCTCTATTTGTCAATTGCCCGACTGTAATTTGTTCACCCAACATGCTTCTATCTTATGGGAGAGACACCTCTAGTGAACTGTGGACCCCGGTCCTATTCTTTACATAGCATACAATCTACTGCAATTGTGTTTTACTGTTTTCTTTGCAAACATCTTCCACTCGATACGTTTAATCCTTTGTTACAGCAAGTCGGTGAGATTGACAACCTCACCTGTTTCGTTGGGACAAAGTACTTGGGTTGTGTTGTGCGGGTTCCGCGTTGGCGCCGGAATCCTCGGTGTTGCGCCGCATCACATTTCGCGACCATCAACCTTCAACGTGCTTCTTGGCTCCTACTGGTTCGATTAAACCTTGGTTTCTTCTCGAGGGAAAACTTGCTACTGTGCGCATCATACCTTCCTCTTGGGGTTCCCAACGAACGTGTGAGTCTACACGCCATCAAGCTCTTTTTCGGCGCCGTTGCACGGGAGATCAAGACACGCTGCAAGGGGAGTCTCCACTTCTCAATCTCTTTACTTTGTTTTTGTCTTGCTTTATTTTATTTACTACTTTGTTTGCTGCACTAAATCAAAATACAAAAAAAATTAGTTGCTAGTTTTACTTTATTTACTGTTTTGCTCTCTATATCAAAAACACAAAAAAATTAGCTACTTGTCTTTACTTTGTTTGCCTAGTTTACTTTTTGCCTATTGCATCATGTTTCCTTTTAATTTTACCACAAAAGACATACCGGTAGGACGTGGGTCCATAGTTGGGAGAAATAATATAGAAGAATTTTTCAATCATGTTAGTATCATCGAAGATTTTGAAGATAGACACTTGGTAGAACTTGCACCTACCTATGAAATTGCTGCTGCTGCTTTAGTTCGCATGTTGGAAACTAAATTTGTTAATCTCAATTCTATAATCCAACACATGTTTCTTACACTTGGTGATATGGAAGAAGGGGAAAAGAAAGATTTTGTTTTAGAAACCCTTCTTAGAGAATTTGGTGGTCTAGCAAGAGAGGCTAGAAAGGTTTTTGCTAAATTTAATATGCTAGGTTCTCATACCAATTTTATTGGTCTCCTTGAAAAAATGGACATGGATAGAATAAGGTACACTAATAACATTAATGATGGTGGGGAAATCAAAGCACCAATACCATGTAAACTCCTAGCTATGAATGATGCACTAGAAGATAACTATGCTTGGCTTGTTCCTGAAAATTTGTTCGATGAGAGTAGCATGCCTAAGACTAATGAAAAGGGAGACGCTAAAACTTATATATCAAATATACTATGCTTGGTTGAGAAAACTCCCAACACCCCTGGTAATGATGTTGATGCTTCTACTCTCGATGTTACTTGATTTGCACTTTCTGCGCCTAGCTGAAAGGCGTTAAAGAAAAGCGCTTATGGGAGACAACCCATGTTTTTACCTACAGCAATTTTTTGTTTTGTTGAGTCTTGGAAGTTGTTTACTACTGTAGCAACCTCTCCTTATCATGTTTTTGTGCCAAGTAAAGTTTCTATGTCAAAGTTGATGTTATATTTGGGATTGCTGCGCAGAAACAGCATTGCTGTCTGTCACGAATCTGGGCACAATTCTCTGTAGAAAATTCGAAAAAATCTGCCAATTTACGAGCGTGATCCTCAGATATGTACGCAACTTTCATTAGTTTTGAGTTTTTCCATTTGAGCAAGTCTGGTGCCATTTCTAAATTCGTCTTTACGGACTGTTCTGTTTTTGACAGATTCTGCCTTTTATTTCGCATTGCCTCTTTTGCTATGTTGGATTTATTTCTTTGATCCACTAATGTCCAGTAGCATTATGCAATGTCCAGAAGTGAAAATAATGATTGTGTCACCTCTGAATGTGTGAATTATTAATCGTGCACTAACCCTCTAATGAGTTTGCTTGAAGTTTGGTGTGAAGGAAGTTTTCAAGGGTCAAGAGAGGAGTATGATATACTATGATCAAGAGGAGTGAAAGCTCTAAGCTTGGGGATGCCCCCGTGGTTCACCCCTGCATATTTTAAGAAGACTCAAGCGTCTAAGCTTGGGGATGCCCAAGGCATCCCCTTCTTCATCGACAACATCATCGGGTTCCTCCCCCGAAACTATATTTTTATTCAATCACATCTTGTGTTCTTTACTTGGAGCGTCGGTTTGTTTTTGTTTTTGTTTTTGTTTGAATAAGATGGATCCTAGCATTCACTTTGTGGGAGAGAGACACGCTCCGCTGTTGCATATGGACACATGTGTCCTTAGGCTTTACTCATAATGTTCATAGCGAAGTTTCTTCTTCGTTAAATTGTTATATGGTTGGAATTGGAAAATGCTACATGTAGTAATTCTAAACTGTCTTGGATAATGTGATACTTGGCAATTGTTGTGCTCATGTTTAAGCTCTTGCATCATATGCTTTGCACCCATTAATGAAGAAATACATAGAGCTTGCTAAAATTTGGTTTGCATATTTGGTTTCTCTAGAGTCTAGATAATATCTAGTATTGAGTTTTGAACAACAAGGAAGACGGTGTAGAGTCTTATAATGTTTACAATGTGTCTTTTATGTGAGTTTTGCTGCACTTGTTCATCCTTGAGTTTGCTTCAAATAATCTTGCTAGCCTAAACCTTGTATCGAGAGGGAATACTTCTCATGCATCCAAAATCCTTGAGCCAACTACTATGCCATTTGTGTCCACCATACCTACCTACTACATGGTATTTCTCCGCCATTCCAAAGTAAATTGCTTGAGTGCTACCTTTAAAATTCCATCATCCACCTATGCAATATATAGCTCATGGGACAAAATAGCCTTAAAAACTATCGTAGTATTGAATATGTACTTATGCACTTTATATTTTATTAAGTTGCTTGTTGTGCGATAACCATGCTTCGGGGAACGCCATCAACTATTGTTGAATATCATGTGAGTTGCTATGCATGTCCGTCTTGTCTGAAGGTCTATCATTTTAGTGGTTGGAGCATGCAAAATTGTTAGAGAAGAACATTGGGCCGCTAACTAAAGCCATGAACCATGGTTGAAATTTCAGTTTTGGACATATATCCTCAATCTCATATGAGAATAATAATCATTGCTACATGCTTATGCATTTAAGAGGAGTCCATTATCTCGTTGTCCATGTTGTCCCGGTATGGATGTCTAAGTTGAGAATAATCAAAAGCGAGAAATCCGAAATGCGAGCATTCTCCTTAGACCTTTGTACAGGCGGCATGGAGGTACCCCTTTGTGACACTTGGTTGAAACATGGCATGCGAAGATCCGGTAGTCCAAGTTAAGTAGGACGAGGTGCGGGCACTATTAGTATACTATGCGTGAGGCTTGCAACTTGTAAGATATAATTTTCATAACTCATATGCTTTATTACTACCGTTGACAAAATTGTTTCATGTTTTCAAAATAAAAGCTCTAGCACAAATACAGCAATCGATGCTTTCCTCATTGAAGGACCATTCTTTTACTTTTATTGTTGAGTCAGTTTACCTATCTCCTTCCACCTTAAGAAGCAAACACTTGTGTGAACTGTGCATTGATTCCTACATACTTGCATATTGCACTTATTATATTACTTTATGTTGACAATATCCATGAGGTATACAGGTTATAAGTTGAAAGCAACCGCTGAAACTTAATCTTCCTATGTGTTGCTTCAACACCTTTACTCTGATTTATTGCTTTATGAGTTAACTCTTATGCAAGACTTATTGATGCTTGTCTTGAAGTACTATTCATGAAAAGTCTTTGCTTTATGATTCAGTTGTTTACTCATGTCATTACCTTTGCTTTGATCGCTGCATTCATTACATATGTTTACAAATAGTATGATCAAGATTATGATGGCATGTCACTTCAGAAATTATCTTTGTTATCGTTTTACCTGCTCGGGACGAGCAGAACTAAGCTTGGGGATGCTGATACGTCTCCAACGTATCGATAATTTCTTATGTTCCATGCTACTTTATTGATGATACCTACATGTTTTATGCACATTATATGTCATATTTATGCATTTTCTGGACCTAACCTATTAACAAGATGCCGAAGAGCCGATTCTGCTGTTTTCTGCTGTTTTTGGTTTCAGAAATCCTAGTAAAGAAATATTCTCGGAATTGGACGAAACTTTCGCCCAGGGTCCTATTTTTGCACGAAGCTTCCAGAAGACCGAAGAGATAACGAAGTGGGGCCACGAGGCAGCCAGGAGGGTGGCCGGCGCGGCCCAAGCCCTGGCCGCGCCGACCTACCCCCTGGGCCCCTCGTGTGGCCCCCCGCGTTGACCCTCCGCCTACTTAAAGCTTCCGTCGCGAAACCCCCAGTACCGAGAGCCACGATACGGAAAACCTTACTGAGACGCCGCCGCCGCGAATCCCATCTCGGGGGATTCCGGAGATCGCCTCCGGCACCCTGCCGGAGAGGGGATTCATCTCCCGGAGGACTCTACACCGCCATGGTCGCCTCCGGAGTGATGAGTGAGTAGTCCACCCCTGGACCATGGGTCCATAGCAGTAGCTAGATGGTCGTCTTCTCCTTGTTGTGCTTCATTGTTGGATCTTGTGAGCTGCCTAACATGATCAAGATCATCTATATGTAATACTATATGTTGGGTTTGTCGGGATCCGATGGATAGAGAGTACTATGATTATGGTGATTATCAATCTATTGTTCATGTGTTGTTTATGATCTTGCATGCTCTCCGTTATTAGTAGAGGCTCTGGCCAAGTTTTTACTCTTAACTCCAAGAGGGAGTATTTATGCTCGATAGTGGGTTCATGCCTCCATTGAATGCTGGGACGAGTGACGAAAAGTTCTAAGGTTGTGGATGTGCTGTTGCCACTAGGGATAAAACATTGATGCTATGTCTAAGGATGTAGTTGTTGATTACATTACGCACCATACTTAATGCAATTGTCCGTTGCTTTGCAACTTAATACTGGAGGGGTTCGGATGATAACCTCGAAGGTGGACTTTTTAGGCATAGATGCAGTTGGATGGCGGTCTATGTACTTTGTCGTAATGCCCAATTAAATCTCACTATATTTATCATATCATGTATATGCATTGTTATGCCTTTCTCTATTTGTCAATTGCCCGACTGTAATTTGTTCACCCAACATGCTTCTATCTTATGGGAGAGACACCTCTAGTGAACTGTGGACCCCGGTCCTATTCTTTACATAGCATACAATCTACTGCAATTGTGTTTTTACTGTTTTCTTTGCAAACATCTTCCACTCGATACGTTTAATCCTTTGTTACAGCAAGCCGGTGAGATTGACAACCTCACCTGTTTCGTTGGGACAAAGTACTTGGGTTGTGTTGTGCAGGTTCCGCGTTGGCGCCGGAATCCCTGGTGTTGCGCCGCATCACATTTCGCGACCATCAACCTTCAACGTGCTTCTTGGCTCCTACTGGTTCGATTAAACCTTGGTTTCTTTCTGAGGGAAAACTTGCTACTGTGCGCATCATACCTTCCTCTTGGGGTTCCCAACGAACGTGTGAGTTACACGCCATCACTACCATCTATTAGATTAGATCTTGGCTTGTGTTTTCGTTCTTGCGGTAGGAAATTTTTTGTTTTCTATGCTACGAATACCTACAGTTCAGAGGTGACACAATCATCCTTAACACTTCTGGACATTGCACAAAGCTACTGAAAGTTAATGGAACAAAGAACTCCATTCAACATAGCAAAAGAGGCAATGCGAAATAAAAGGCAGAATCTATCAAAACAGAACAGTCCGTAAAGACGAATTTTTCAGAGGCACTTAACTTGCTCAAACAGAAAAACTCAAAACTAATGAAAGTTGCGTACATATCTGAGGATCACGCACGTAAATTGGCAGATTTTTTTGGTTTTTCTACAGATAGATCTACGCAAATTCGTGACAGACATCAAATCTGTTTCTGCGCAGTAATCCAAATCTAGTATCAACTTTTCCATACAAACTTTACTTGACACAAAAACATGATAAGGAGAGGTTGCTAAAGTAGTAACAACTTCCAAGACTCAACAAAACAGTAGCAAAATAAACACATAGGTTATCTCCCAAGAAGTGCTTTCTTTATAGCCATTAAGATGGGCTCAGTAATTTCAATGATGCTCTCATGAAAATAGAAAATGAAGCAAAAGGAGCACCAAGAAGCAAATTCAAAACACATTTAAGCCTAACCCACTTCCTATGAAAAGGAATCTTGTACACAAATAAATTCATGAAGAACAAAGTGGCAAGCATAGAAAAGCTACACAAGCGCAATTTCAAGATTCTCAACATAAAGAGGGGAAACTGAATATTATTAAGATGCATATAACCATGTTTCCCTCTCTCATAATAACTTTCAGTAGAATCATGAACAAACTCAACAATATAACTATCACATAAAGCATTCTTGTCATGAGCTATATGCATAAAATTATTACTCTCCACATAAGCATAATCAATTTTATTAGTTGTAGTGGGAGCAAATTCAATAAAATAGCTATCATTATTATTCTCATCACCATAATCATCATATATATGATGGGGTTCGTTGCATAGAAAACAAAAATTTTCCTACCGCAAAGCGAATAAAACCAACAGATCTAATCTATGGAACACCCAAGATCCAATCTACTAGATCTAAGCAACGAGATGGAGATGAGACTAACCCTCGAAGATTCCAAAGCCTACGAGATTAATCTCGTTGTTGGTGTAGACGATCGTCCCCGGTGCTGCAATCCGGCAGCACTTCCGTACTCGGTCGCGCGTACGGTGTCGATGAAGCTCCTTCCTCTCCCGTTCCAGCGGGCAGCGGAGGTGTGGTAGATCTCCTCCAACGTCCAGCAGCACGACGGCGTGGTGGTGGTGGTGGAGGAAGAAAACTGCAGGGCTTCGCCTAAGCCCGGGCAGCGTATGGTGGAGGGAGAGGCGGCCAGAGGAGGAGGCAATGGGAGGATGGGGTGGCCGGCCACCCCCTCCCCTCTTTATATAGGGGGCTGGCCGGCCAGGGTGGCCCCCCTTCCCATCTAGGGTTAGGGGGGGCGGCGGCAAAAGGGGGAGAGGGGCTTTCCCCTCCCCCAAGTTGATCCCCCCCAGGGAAACCCTAGGGGGTTGGCCGGCCTGGGCCTTGGGGGCCAAGTGCCCCTGGCCCATTAGGCCAGGGAGCATCCCCTCGGCCCACGGTGGGCCTCCCGGGTCGTGGGCCCCATGGTGGAACCTTCCAGAACCTTCTAGAACCTTCCAATCAACACGGAACAGGTCCCGAACATTTCCGAAAACCCGTAAATCAACTTCCCTTATATGAATCTTATTCTCCGGACTCTTCCGGACCTCCTCGTGACATCCTGGATCACATCCGAGACTCCGAACAAACTTCGTCTCCATACCATACTCAAATCTACTTATGCGACATCGAACCTTAAGCGCGTCACCCTACGGTTCGCGAACTATGCAGACATGGTCGAGACTCCTCTCCGAGCAATAACCAATAGCGGGATCCGGAGATCCATAATGGCTCCCACATATTCAACGATGACTTAGTGATCGATTGAACCATTTACATACGATGCCAATTCCCTTTGTCTCGCGATATTTTACTTGTCCGAGGTTTGATCATCGGTATCTCCATACCTTGTTCAACCTCGTTACCGACAAGTACTCTTTACTCGTACCGTGGTATGTGATCTCTTATGAACTATTCATATGCTTGCAAGCTAATTAGATGACATTCCACCGAGAGGGCCCGGAGTATATCTATCCGTCATCGGGATGGACAAATCCCACTCGTTGATCCATATGCCTCAACTCACACTTTCCAAATACTTAATCCCACCTTTATTGTCACCCATTTACGCAATGACGTTTGATGTAATCAAAGTACCCTTTCGAGTGTAAGTGATTTACATGATCTCATGGTCGAAGGATTAAGACAACTATGTATTGAAAGCTTATAGCAAATGAACTTAATGACTTGATCTTATGCTACGCTCATTTGGGTGTGTGTCCATTATATCATTCAACTAATGACATAACCTTGTTATTAATAACATCCAATGTTCATGATCACGAAACCATGATCATCTATTAATCAACAAGCTAGTTATACAAGAGGCTTACTAGGGACTCCTTGTTGTTTACATAACACACATGTATCAATGTTTCGAGTTAATACAATTATAGCATGGTATATAAACATTTATCATAAACACAAAGATATTATAATAACCACTTTATTATTGCCTCTTGGGCATATCTCCAACAGATCTCCCACTTGCACTAGAGTCAATAATCTAGATTACATTGTAAGGTACCTAACACCCATGGCATTCCGGTGTTGGTCATGCTTTGCCCTTGGGAGAGCTTTAGTCAACGGATCCGCAACATTCGGATCCGTGTGTACTTTGCAAATCTCTACTTCACCATCTTCGATGTACTCGCGAATCGAATGGAAACGCAGCTTGATATGCTTCAGCTTCTTGTGTGACCTTGGTTCCTTTGCATTGGCGATGGCACCCGTGTTGTCACGAGTAAATGACTAGCGGGTCCAATGCACTAGGAACCACACCAAGCTCAACAATGAACCTCTTCATCCATACCGCTTCCGATGAAGCCTCCGAAGCCGCTATATATTCAGATTCCGTTGAAGATTTCGCCACCGTGCATTGCTTGGAACTCGCTCCAGCTTATCGCCGCACCATTCAATATAAACACGTACCCGGACCGAGACTTAGAGTCATCGGGATCGGTGTTCCAACTTGCATCGGTGTAACTGGTTACAACGAGCTCTTGGTCACCGCCATAACAAAGAAACATATCCTTAGTCCTTTTCAAGTACTTCAGGATATTCTTGACCGCTGTCCGATGTTCCATTCCTGGATCACTTTGATATCTGCTTGGTCAAACTAACGAGCATGTGCGATATCCGGTCTAGTACACGAGCATGGCGTACATGATAGAGCCCTATCGCCGAAGCATAGGGGATCTTGCTCATCCTCTCTCTTTCATCTGTCGTAGCCGGACCTTGAGTCTTACTCAAGACCTTACCTGGCAACATAGGCAAGAACCCTTTCTTGCTTTCATCCATTCTAAACTTCTTTAGAATCTTGTCCAGATATGTACTTTGTGAAAGGCCTATTAGGCGTCTTGATCTATCTCTATAAATCTTGATGCCTAAAATGTATGCTGCTTCACCGAGGTCTTTCATTGAAAAAGACTTATTCAAATAACCTTTAATGCTGCCTAAAAGTTCTATATCATTCCCAATCAATAATATGTCATCTACATATAATATTAGGAACGCTACAGAGCTCCCACTCACTTTCTTGTAAATACAGGCCTCACCATGAGTCCGTATAAAACCAAAATCTTTGATCACTCTATCAAAGCGTAGGTTCCAACTCCGGGATGCTTGCTTCGGTCCATGCATAAATGGAACGCTGAAGTTTGCATACCTTGTCGGCATTTTTAGGATCGACAAAACCTTTGGGTTGTACCATATACAACTCTTCCTCAATGTCACCATTAAGGAACGCCGTTTTGACATCCATCTGCCAAATCTCATAATCGAAAAATGCAGCTATTGCTAACAAAATCCTTACAGACTTTAGCTTCGCTACAGGTGAGAAAGTCTCATCGTAGTCAACTCCTTGAATTTGTCGAAAACCCTTTGCGACAAGTCGAGCTTTATAGACAGTAATATTACCATCAGCATCTGTTTTTCTCTTGAAGATCCATTTATTCTCGACTGACCTTGCGGCTATCGAGTAAGTCTACCAAAGTCCATACTTTGTTATCATACATGGATCCCATTTCGGATTTCATGGCATCTTGCCATTTGTTGGAATACGGGCTCATCATCGCTTCTTCATACGTCGCGGGTCCTCATCATTGTTGTCCACAATCATGACATTTAGACGAGGGATCATACCAATCGGGAGTGGTACGTTCCCTCGTCGATCTGCGAGGTTCGATAGCTTCCTCGTTCGAAGTTTCATGATCATCATCATTTGCTTCCTCTCCTATCGGTGTAGGCTGCACAGGAACTTCTTCCGGTACTGCGCTACTCTGATCTATGAGAGAAGGTTCATCAACCTCGTCGAGTTCTACTTTTCTTCCAGTCACTTCTTTAGTGAGAAACTCCTTCTCAAGAAAGGATCCGTTCTTGGCAACAAAGATTTTGCCTTCGGATCTGTGATAGAAAGTATACCCAATTGTTTCTTTAGGGTATCCTATGAAGACGCATTTCTCCGCTTTGGGTTCTAGCTTGTCGAGTTGTAACTTCTTTACATAAGCATCGCAACCCCAAACTTTAAGGAACGACAGCTTAGGTTTCTTCCCAAACCATAATTCATACGGTGTCGTTTCAACGGATTTAGATGGTGCCCTATTTAAAGTGAATGCGGCTGTCTCTAAAGCATAGCCCCAAAACGATAATGGCAAATCGGTAAGAGACATCATAGAACGAACCATATCTAAGAGAGTTCGATTACGACGTTCGGACACACCATTGCGCTGTGGTGTTCCCGGCGGTGTCAACTGTGAAAGTATTCCGCATTTCTTTAAATGCATGCCAAACTCATAACTCAGATATTCGCCTCCGCGATCAGAACGCAGAAACTTAATCTTCTTGTTACGTTGATTTTCTACTTCACTTTGGAATTCCTTGAACTTCTCAAAAGTCTCGGACTTGTGTTTCATAAAGTAAATATACCCATATCTACTCAGATCATCCGTGAAGGTTAGAACATAACGATAACCACCGCGCGATGCTACACTCATTGGTCCGCACACATCGGTATGTATGATTTCCAATAAGTCTGTAGCTCGCTCCATTGTGCCAGAAAATGGAGTCTTAGTCATTTTTCCCATTAGACATGCTTCGCATCTGTCAAGTGACTCAAAGTCAAGTGACTCAAGAAGTCCATCGGAATGGAGTTTCTTCATGCGCTTCACTCCAATATGACCAAGACGACGAGTGCCACATATAAGTAGAATTATCATTCAATTTAATTCGCTTAGCATCAATGTTATGAACATGTGTATCACTACTATCGAGATTTAACAAGAATAAACCATTCATCTCAGGTGCATGGCCATAAAAGACATTATTCATATAAATCGAACAACCATTATTCTCAGACTTAAACGAATAACCGTCTTGCATTAAACAAGATCCAGATATAATGTTCATGCTCAACGCAGGTACCAAATAACAATTATTGAGGTTTAAAACTAATCCCGAAGGTAGATGTAGGGGGAGCGTGCCGACGGCGATCACATCGACCTTGGATCCATTTCCAACGCGCATCGTCACCTCGTCCCTTGCCGGGCTTCGTTTATTCCGCGGTTCTCGTTTCGAGTTACAAATGTGAGCAACCGAACCAGTATCAAATACCCAGGCACTACTACGAGAACCAGTAAGATAGACATCTATAACATGTATATCAAATATACCTTTCTTCTTGGCATGGCCGCTCTTCAGATCGGCCAAGTATTTGGGGCAGTTCCGCTTCCAGTGCCCCTTCCCCTGGCAGTAGTAGCACACAGTCTCAGGCTTAGGACCAGCCTTAGGCTTCTCGGAGGCGCTGCAACTTTCTTGCCGCCCTTCTTGAAGTTGCCCTTGTTAGGCTTGCCCTGCTTCTTGAAACTCGGTGGTCTTGTTGACCATCAACACTTGGTTCTCCTTCTTAATTTCTACTTCGACGGACTTCGAGCATGGAGAAGAGTTCGGGTAACTCTTTGTTCATGTTCTGCATGTTGTAGTTCATCACGAAGTTCTTGTAACTTGGTGGCAGTGATTGGAGGACACGATGAATACCCAGCTTGTTAGGGATCACAATCCCCAAGTCACTGAGCTTCTTCGCATGTCCGGACATGGCGAACATGTGCTCACTAACGGAGCTACCCTCTTCCATCATGCAGTTAAAGAACTGTTTCGAGGCCTCATAGCTCTCCACGGCTGCATGAGTCTCAAAGATAAGTTTGAGCTCACGCATCATCTCACATGGGTCGTGGTGCTCAAAACGCTTTTGGAGCTCTGCCTCTAAACTGCACAGGATGGCACACTGAATTTCGGAGTACTGAGTTACCCGAGTCTCATAAACATTCTTTATGTCCTCGGACACTGCAGGAGGTGGTGGGGGACCTAGCGGTGCTTCGAGCACAAAATGCCTGCTCACGCCAGTGAGGAAAATCCTCACATGACGGGACCAGTCAGTGAAGTTGCTACCATTGCCCTTAAGCTTTTCTTTCTCTAGGAACTGGTTAAAATTGATGGAGGGGGGCGCCATGATCTACAACATATTTGCAAAGAGTTTAGACTAAGTTTATGATAAAATGAGTTCAGTTTTAATTCTTAGATTAACTAGGTGAACTCCCACTCAAAACAACATCCCTCGCATTGTCTTAGTGATTACACGAACCAAATCCACTACACCAAGTCCGATCTTCACGAGAAAAGATGTAGTTTCAAAGGCGAACACTCAAAGTGTTCATCATATCATTCATATGACTCATGCTCTACCTTTCGGTATCCCGTGTTCCGAGACCATGTCTGTACATGCTAGGCTCGTCAAGGCAACCTTAGTATCCGCGTGTGCAAATCTGGCTTGCACCCGTTGTATGCACATGTAGAGTCTATCACACCCGATCATCACGAGATGCTTCGAAACGACAAGTCTTAGCAACGGTGCATACTAAGGATGAACACTTTATTATCTTGATATTTAGTGAGAGGGATCATCTTATAATGCTACCGTCGCGATCTAAGCAAAATAAGATGCATAAAAGGATTAACATCACATGCAATTCATAATGTGTGATATGATATGGCCTTTCTTCTTGTGCTTTTGATCTTCATCTCCAAAGCACGGACATGATCTCCATCATCACCAGCATGGCGTCAAGGTCAGTGGCGCCGCTTCATGGTTGTCCATCACTTATAGCTACTATAACAACTACTTGGAATAAAGCTATTACATGATGAATAGACACGCAGGTCTTTAACAAAAATTAAAAAAAAACCATTAGGCTCCTGCCGGTTGCCATAATACATCAATGAACATCTCATACATCGAATATAATCATCATCACATAATGGCCATATCACATCACCAAACCCTGCAAAAACAAGTTAGACGCCTCTAATTTGGTTTGCATCTTTTACGTGGTTTAGGGTTTTCGAGTAAGATCCAATCTACCTACGAACATGAACCACAACGGTGATACTAGTGTTGACAATAGAAGTGCAAATTACAATCTTCACTATGGTGGGAGAGACAGACACCCGCAAAGCCACTTATGCAATACAAGTTGCATGTCAAGCGTGGAGCAAGTCTCATGAGACGCGGTCATGTAAAGTTAGCCCGGGCCGCTTCATCCCACCATCCCGCAAGAAGCAAAGTACACAAACTAAAGCAACAAAAGCATCACCGCCCACAAACCATTGTGTTCTACTCGTGCAACAGATCTATGCATAGACGTGGCTCTGATACCACTCGATGGGGTTCGTTGCATAGAAAACAAAAATTTTCCTACCGCAAAGCGAATAAAACCAACAGATCTAATCTATGGAACACCCAAGATCCAATCTACTAGATCTAAGCAACGAGATGGAGATGAGACTAACCCTCGAAGATTCCAAAGCCTACGAGATTAATCTCGTTGTTGGTGTAGACGATCGTCCCCGGTGCTGCAATCCGGCAGCACTTCCGTACTCGGTCGCGCGTACGGTGTCGATGAAGCTCCTTCCTCTCCCGTTCCAGCGGGCAGCGGAGGTGTGGTAGATCTCCTCCAACGTCCAGCAGCACGACGGCGTGGTGGTGGTGGTGGAGGAAGAAAACTGCAGGGCTTCGCCTAAGCCCGGGCAGCGTATGGTGGAGGGAGAGGCGGCCAGAGGAGGAGGCAATGGGAGGATGGGGTGGCCGGCCACCCCCTCCCCTCTTTATATAGGGGGCTGGCCGGCCAGGGTGGCCCCCTTCCCATCTAGGGTTAGGGGGCGGCGGCCAAGGGGGAGAGGGGCTTCCCCTCCCCCAAGTTGATCCCCCCCCAGGGAAACCCTAGGGGGTTGGCCGGCCTGGGCCTTGGGGGCCAAGTGCCCCTGGCCCATTAGGCCAGGGAGCATCCCCTCGGCCCACGGTGGGCCTCCCGGGTCGTGGGCCCCATGGTGGAACCTTCCAGAACCTTCTAGAACCTTCCAGTCAACACCGGAACAGTCCCGAACATTTCCGAAAACCCAGAAATCAACTTCCCTTATATGAATCTTATTCTCCGGACTCTTCCGGACCTCCTCGTGACATCCTGGATCACATCCGAGACTCCGAACAAACTTCGTCTCCATACCATACTCAAATCTACTTATGCGACATCGAACCTTAAGCGCGTCACCCTACGGTTCGCGAACTATGCAGACATGGTCGAGACTCCTCTCCGAGCAATAACCAATAGCGGGATCTGGAGATCCATAATGGCTCCCACATATTCAACGATGACTTAGTGATCGATTGAACCATTTACATACGATGCCAATTCCCTTTGTCTCGCGATATTTTACTTGTCCGAGGTTTGATCATCGGTATCTCCATACCTTGTTCAACCTCGTTACCGACAAGTACCCTTTACTCGTACCGTGGTATGTGATCTCTTATGAACTATTCATATGCTTGCAAGCTAATTAGATGACATTCCACCGAGAGGGCCAGAGTATATCTATCCGTCATCAGGATGGACAAATCCCACCGTTGATCCATATGCCTCAACTCACACTTTCCAAATACTTAATCCCACCTTTATTGTCACCCATTTACGCAATGACGTTTGATGTAATCAAAGTACCCTTTCGGTGTAAGTGATTTACATGATCTCATGGTCGAAGGATTAAGACAACTATGTATTGAAAGCTTATAGCAAATGAACTTAATGACTTGATCTTATGCTACGCTCATTTGGGTGTGTGTCCATTATATCATTCAACTAATGACATAACCTTGTTATTAATAACATCCAATGTTCATGATCACGAAACCATGATCATCTATTAATCAACAAGCTAGTTATACAAGAGGCTTACTAGGGACTCCTTGTTGTTTACATAACACACATGTATCAATGTTTCGGTTAATACAATTATAGCATGGTATATAAACATTTATCATAAACACAAAGATATTATAATAACCACTTTATTATTGCCTCTTGGGCATATCTCCAACAATATAGGAGGCATATTGTAATCATATTTAATTTTCCCCTCAATAGTAGGTGGACTGAAAATATCATATTCATCATTGCAAACATCATATATAGGAGGTAAAGTATCATCAAAGTAAATTTTCTCCTCCATGCTTGGGGGACTAAAAATATCACAACCAGCTTCCCCAAGCTTAAATTCTTCCATAGCTTTAGCAATAATGGTGTTCAAAGAGTTCATGCTAATAACATTGCTACAACTATTTTGCAAACAAAGTTCCATGGGGTTTTTAATTTTCTCTTCAAACACATCATGTCCCAATTCAAGATAAAGTTCATAAAGATCTCTAATTTTTTTGTTGTTTTCCATTAAGCCTAACTAGTGAAAATAAAAACAAGAGACAAAAAGATAAAATTGCAGAATCTAAAGGAGATAGCTTCGAGCACTCACACACCGGCAACGAGTCTTAGGAAATAGCTTAGTAGTCGGAGGATGTGAATACCTTTTACCTTACCTCCCCGGCAACGGCGCCAGAAAATAGCTTGATGTCTACGTGTGCTTCTATTCTTGTAGACAGTGTTGGGCCTCCAAGAGCAGATGTTTGTAGAACAGCAGCAAGTTTCCCTTAAGTGAATCACCCAAGGTTTATCGAACTCAGGGAGGTAGAGGTCAAAGATAGTCCTCTCAAGCAACGCTGCTATTAAGATACAAGAAGTCTCTTGTGTCCCCAACACACCTAATACACTTGTCAGATGTATAGGTGCACTAGTTCGACGAAGAGATAGTGAAACACAGGTGGTATAGATGGTGGTAATATTGCAGGAAGTGAAGATGCAGTAAAACAGTAAGCAAGCGATGTTTGCAGTATTTGGAAACAAGGCCTAGGGATCATACTTTCACTAGTGGACACTCTCAACATTGATCACATAATAAATTAATAACTTCTCCTCACTTGTGCTACATACACTCTCTTGTTGGATAACAAACACCATTCATTGTGTAGGGCTACAAGAGCTCCCTCAAGCCGGAGTAAACAAGCTCCACAACATTCAACATTCATATTTAAGTAACCTTTAGAGCATAATAGATCTTTGTAATTTAGACCGAGTACTAACATAGCATACACACTGTCACCATTA
Source organism: Lolium rigidum (assembly GCF_022539505.1). Taxonomy (NCBI): domain Eukaryota; kingdom Viridiplantae; phylum Streptophyta; class Magnoliopsida; order Poales; family Poaceae; genus Lolium; species Lolium rigidum. Next base: position 307,470,812 of record NC_061510.1, on the reverse strand, counting down.
CACTATGAAAGGGGGAATAGATCACATCAATACTATCGTAGTAATAGTTAACTCCATAATCTACAACAGATTACAATCATAACCTATGCCAAGTCCTACATGATGCACACACTGTCACCATCACATCATGAAGGAGGAATAGGCTACTTTACTAACATCACTAGAGTAGCACATATATTAATAGTCATACAAAGCTCATCATATGGATCTCAATCATGTAAGGCAGCTCATGAGATCATTGTATTGGAGTACATGAGAGAGAGATTAACCACATAGCTACCGGTAGAGACCTCAGCCTCGAGGGAGAACTACTCCCTCCTCATCATGGGAGACAGCAACGGCGATGAAGATGGCGGTGGTGTCGATGGAGATGGATTCCGGGGGCAATTCCCCGTCCCGGCGGCGTGCCGGAACAGAGACTTCTGTCCCCCGAACTTGACTTCGCGATGGCGGCGGCTGCGTAACTTTTCTCGTCCCGTGGCTTATGTTTTTAGGGTTTTCGATACGGAGACTTTATATAGGCGGAAGGGCAGCCTCGGGGGAGTCCTGGTGCAGCCACACCATAGGGGGGCGCCCCCCCTTGGCCGTGCCGCCTTGTGGGGTGGGGGCCCCCTGGCTCCCCTCTGGCCCCTCTTCGGTGCTCTGGAAGCTTCCGGGAAAAATAAGATACTGGGCGTTGATTTTGTCCAATTCCGGGAATATTTCCTTTGTAGGATTTCTGAAACCAAAAACAGCACAAAACAGGAACTGGCACTTCGACATCTCGTTAATAGGTTAGTTCCGGAAAATGCATCAAAACGATATAAAGTGTGAACAAAACATGTAGGTATTGTCATAAAACTAGCATGGAACATCAGAAATTATAGATACGTTGGAGACGTATCAAGCTCCATGTACAGCTTCACGTCCAGCTGCTCATGTTCTCCTCGTGCGATGCTAGATCCCTCTTCGTACCTGATCATACATAAGTAGAAGGACTTAGGCAGTATAAAGTTCTCATCGATAAAAGTATCATTTAGGAACAAGTTCACCTGTTGTTTGAGTAGCTTCGCACGAGCTCTTGTCATAGGTCCAATCCTAACTTCATTGGACTTGAGCTTTACAGCAGCATCGTCTTCATGTTGTAATGACGGAGGTAGTGGTTCGGTAGGGATGTCCTCATCATCTCCCCCCTTCAAAAGGCGTCGACCTCGACGCTCCAAGGTCTTCTCCGTCATATGGTGTCAAATCGGCCACATTGAAAGAATTACTGACACCAAACTCATCAGTTGGAAGATCTATAGAGTAGGCATTATCATTGATCTTGGCAAGCACTTTGTAAGGACCAACACCACGAGGAAGCAACTTGGACCTCCGTAGCTTCGGGAACCTGTCCTTGCGAAAATGAACCCAGACCATATCACCAGGCTTGAACAACATCTCCTTGCGCTTCTTGTTCACCGTTGCATCATTGCTCTTGCCTTTATTCTCGATCAGCTCTTTAGTCTTCACATGTATCTTCCGTACAAAATCTGCCCTCTTTGATGCCTCCATATTGACTCTCTCATGTATGGGTAGAGGCAACAAGTCAAGAGGAGTAATGGGTTTGAAACCATACACCACCTCAAACGGACACAGCTCTGTGGTAGAATGTACCGCCATGTTGTAAGCAAACTCCACATGCGGCAAACAATCTTCCCACTTCTTCAAGTTCTTCTTGATCATGGATCTCAATAGTTGTGACAATGTTCTATTCACCACCTCAGTTTGACCATCAGTTTGGGGATGACAAGTAGTGCTGAAAAGTAGCTTTGTCCCCAGCTTTCCCCAAAGTGTCTTCCAAAAGTAGCTCATAAACTTCACGTCACGAACAGAAATAATAGTCTTCGGGACTCCATGTAGACATACAATCTTCCTAAAAAACAGGTTTGCAATATGCAACGCATCGTCGCTTTTGTGGCAGGCAATAAAGTGTGACATCTTAGAGAATCTATCCACTACCACAAATATAGAATCATGGCCTCTTTTAGTACGCAGCAAACCCAACACAAAATTCATACTAATATCTACCCATGGTGTAGTAGGTGCCGGTAAAGGAGTATACAAACCGTGAGGCTTCAGCTTGGACTTGGACTTGTTGCAAGTAATGCACCTCTTCACATACCTGTCCACATCCCACCTCATCTTTGGCCAATAAAAGTGATCAGCGAGCATGAGTAGCGTCTTCTCACGCCCAAAGTGACCCATTAAACCTCAAGCATGTGATTCCTGCAATAAGAGCAAACACACAGACGATTCTGGAACACATAGTTTGTTAGCTCTAAACAAGAATCCATCATGTATGTGATATTTTTCCCATGCGTTACCAATAGCACACAAGCGATATGGTTCAATAAAATCATGATTAGTGGCATACAAATCACATAGTACTTCTAATCCAGGAATTTCAACATCAGGTTGAGTTAAGAGCATATTTTTCCTAGATAGAGCATCAGCAACAATATTATCTTTTCCCTTCTTATGCTTAATAATGTATGGAAAAGACTCAATGAACTCAACCCACTTAGCAAGACGCCTATGCAAGGTAGATTGAGCTTTCAGATATTTCAAAGCTTCATGATCAGAATGTATGATAAATTCTTTTGGCCACAAATAATGTTGCCAAACCTCAAGAACTCTAATTAATCACTACTAGGAAAAAGCCTAGCCGTAAGATTGCTATCAGTGGCGCACACCTTTTTTGGTGCGCCACTACTAGTTAGCAGTGGCGCACCAAAAACTGGTGCTCCACTGATAAAAACATAGCAGTGGCGCACTAGTATACTGGTAGGCCACTACTAATTTTGGAACTGAATTATAGATAGATGTAGGGATAACAGTGGCGCACCACATATATGTGTGGCCATTGCTATTTAAATAGCAATGGCGCACCTATATGTGGTGCGCCACCTTGTTGCAAATTGCAATGGCGCAGTGCATGCGGTGCGCCACTGTGCACGCGGGTTGGACACGAGTTTGTGTATCCTGACCCCCTCGACCAGTACATCCACCGCCAGTACACCCTCCACCAGCACACGCACTACGTCCCCTGTCCCCACCCACCACACATCTCCTCCGAAAATCCCCACACAGCTCCCAACTCATCCAACTCACACAGGCACGCACGCACGAACTCCTCACTCCCCCTCTTATCGCCGTCTCCTCCCTGCCTCCGCCATTCCGATCTCCTCCCCAGATCCACCTCCCATGCCCATGCCGGGCCCTACCTAGCCCCTGCACCCGGCCTTCCCCCCACCCCCAGAATGGGCCGCCCCAGGATGCTCAGCGCCGGCGGCGGCATCGACCCAATCGCCGAGGAGCCGCACCCGCCGCGCGCCGCCGCCACCTACCACGACCCCGCCGCCCTCGCCTGCGCCATCTCCACCGAGGCCAGCACGGTACTCGCCGTCATGCGCCGCAGCCTGCGCCACCCGCGAGCCGCCGCCGACCACCCGCTCGTCTCCTCCCTCAAATCCCTGCGCCGCCTCCCTCAGATCTTCACCATGCCGGCCTCCTCGCCTTCTTCCGAGTTTGTCCTCTGTGGATCCGCTTTTCCTACCCTACGACCTCGTCGAGGTTGCGTGCCGTGCTGCCGCGGTTCGCGTAGACAATGGCCAGGCCTACTTCGTCGAGGAGATCCGCCGACAACGACCTCGTCGAGGACGCGCACGTCGGCCTGCCCGTGCGGGACAGGGTCGTCACCGTGCCACCCTACTTCATGCAGCGCATCCCCTCGGCGACCTGCATGAAGGAGGAGATGGCGGCGATGAACGCAGTGGCGGCGGTCTGCGATTAGAGCAACGCCACCGTCAAGCGCATGCTCCGGTGGCGGCCGGCGGTTGCAGGATCTGGCGGCTCCATCCGATGAAGGACCCGATTGCTTTTTTTACTTTTTGTAGGGTTTTAGTTGTAAAGTTAGGGATTTGTTTCTTTTAAGGTTCTGTAATAACTCTGGTAATAATGGTCAAATCCTCCGAGTTAGGGACTTGTATTCCTTTAAGGTTGTGTAATAAATGATGGTCAAATCCGCCGGCTGCCACATCCAGGCCCATGTGGTCCGTTTTTTATTTTTTATTTTATTCAACGAGCAGTGGCGCACCCTAACTGTACTGCAGTGGCGCATCCCTAAGTGTACTGCAGTGGCGCACATGTTATGTTAGCAGTGGCGCACATGTCATTGTTAGCAGTGACGCATCAGGGGTGCGCCACAAGTGTTTGGATTACCAATGGCGCACCAGCAGTGCGCCACTGCTAATAGTTAGCAGTGGCGTGATAGTAGTGGCGCACCACTAGTGCGCCACTGATAGCAAAAAGTGGTGCGCCACTGATTGCCTGTTTTCTAGTAGAGTAAAGCATACAATTCTTTATCATAGATAGGATAGTTCAACTTAGCACCAGAAAATTTCTTAGAAAAATATGCAATTGGGCGACCCTCTTGCATCAACACACCACCAATTCCAATACCACTAGCATCACATTCAATCTCAAATTGCTTATTGAAATTAGGAAGTGCAAGCAACGGTGCAGAAGTTAACAATCTTTTTAGTTCATCAAAAGCATGATCTTGGGCGACGCCCCACTCAAATGCAACACCCTTTTTAGTCAGTTCATTCAAAGGTGCAACAATAGTACTAAAATTGGGCACAAAACATTGATAAAACCCAGCAAGACCATGGAAACTTCTTACTTGACTCACATTCATGGGAGTAGGCCAATTTTGAATTGCTTCAATTTTAGACACATCTACTTCTACTCCATCTTAGAGACAACATAACCCAAAAATATGACCTTATCTTTGCAAAATGTGCACTTCTCAAGATTACCATAGAGTTTATTATCACGCAACACTTGCAAAATATGTCGAATGTGTATAGTATTATCAGATTCATTGCAGCTGTAGATTATTATATCATCAAAGTACACAACCACAAACTTTCCAATAAAATCACGCAAAATATGGTTCATCAGTCTCATGGAAGTGCTAGGTGCATTAGTCAAACCAAAAGGCATTACTAACCACTCATATAAACCAAATTTTGTTTTAAAGCCTGTTTTCCATTCATCGCCCTCTTTCATCCTAATTTGATGATAACCACTACGCAAATCAATTTTAGAGAAAACAACAGCACCACTCAATTCATCTAACATATCCTCTAGGCGGGGAATAGGATGACGATACAGAATAGTAATATTGTTTATCGCTCTACAATCTACACACATGCGCTACCATCTTTCTTAGGAACTAAAATAACAGGAACAACACAAGGACTAAGGCTTATGCGGATATAACCTTTGTTGAGTAGCGCTTGTACTTGTTTCTGAATTTACTTCGTCTCTTCAGGGTTCATCCTATATGGCGCCCTGTTGGGCAGCGAGGCGCCGGGGATCAATTCAATTTGATGCTCAATACTGATGTCTAGACACGCTTCTATTCCTGTAGACAGTGTTGGGCCTCCAAGAGCAGAGGTTCATAGAACAGCAGCAAGTTTCCCTTAAGTGAATCACCCAAGGTTTATCGAACTCAGGGAGGTAGAGGTCAAAGATATCCCTCTCAAGCAACCCTGCAATTAAGATACAAGAAGTCTCTTTTGTCCCCAACACACCTAATACACTTGTCAGATGTATAGGTGCACTAGTTCGGCGAAGAGATAGTGAAATACAAGTAATATGGATGATTATAAGTAGCAATTGCAATCTAAAATAAAAATGGCAGCAAGCGAACATGTAGCAGAACTTGTTGGAAACGGTGTTTCAATGCTTAGAAACAAGGCCTAGGGATCATACTTTCACTAGTGGATACTCTCAACAATGGTCACATAATTGAATAAATAAATGCTACTCTCAAACACTCTCTTGTTGGATAACAAACACCATTCATTCTGTAGGTCTGCAAAAGCACACCTCAAGCCGGAGTAAACAAGCTCCACAACTTCATAAAGGAATCACACACGATGCACACACTGTCACCATCACACCGTGGAGAGTGACTGCGGAGTTCATATTAACGTAACCTCTAGAGTGCATAATAGACAAGAGTAAAATCTACATATTCAACTAGATTACAAAGCTCATGATCACATAAAGATCACACCATGGGAGAGAGAGATGAACCACATAGCTACCGGTAGAGCCCTCAGCCTCGGGGGAGAACTACTCCCTCCTCATCATGGGAGTCAGCAGCGGCGATGACGGTGGTGTCGATGGAGATGACTCCGGGGGCAATTCCCCGTCTCGGCGGCGTGCCGGAACAGAGATTCTGTCCCCCGAAACTTGTCATCGATGGCGGCGGCGCTGCGGAACCCTTGGTGGAATATGACTCGTGCCTCTAGGGTTTTTACTTCTGGGAGAATATATAGGCGGAAGGGCGGCGTCGGTGGAGTCCCGAGGGGCCCACCCCATAGGGCGGCGCGCCAGGAGGTGGGGCCGCGCCCCCCTATGGTGTGGCCGCCTCGTGGCCCCCCCTTCGTCTCTCCTTCGGTGTTCTGGAGGATGATACGTCGCAAACGTATCTATAATTTCTTATGTTCCATGCTACTTTTATTACAATACTTGAATGTTTTATACATACTTTACAACATTATTATACATTTTCCGGCACTAACCTGTTAACAAGATGCCGAAGTGCCAGTTGCTGTTTTCTGCTGTTTTTGGTTTCACAAATCCTAGTAAGGAAATATTCTCGGAATTGGACGAAATCAACGCCCAGGGTCTTATTTTTACACGAAGCTTCCAGAAGACCGAGGGAGGTACGAAGTGGGGCCACGAGGCGCCGACACAACAGGGCGGCGCGGCCTGGCCCCTGGCCACGCGGCCCTGGTGTGTGGGGCCCTCGTGCCGCCACTTGACATACCCTTCCGCCTACAAATAGCCTTCGTCGCGAAACGCCCTTTACCGAGAGCCACGATACGGAAAACATTACTGAGTGGCCGCCGCCGCCAATCCCATCTCGGGGGATTCAGGAGATCGCCTCCGGCACCCTGCCGGAGAGGGGAATCATCACCGGAGGGCTCTACATCATCATGCCCGCCTCCGGATTGATGCGTGAGTAGTTCATCCTTGGACTATGGGTCCATAGCAGTAGCTAGATGGTTGTCTTCTCCGCTTGTGCTATCATTGTTTAGATCTTGTGAACTGCCTAACATGATCAAGATCATCTATTTGTAATGCTACATGTTGTGTTTGGCGGGATCCGATGAATATAGAATACTATGTTAAGTTGATTATCAATCTATCATATATGTGTTGTTTATGTTCTTGCATGCTCTCCGTTGCTAGTAGAGGCTCTGGCCAAGTTGATACTTGTAACTCCAAGAGGGAGTAATTATGCTCGATAGTGGGTTCATGCCTCCATTGAATGCGGGACGATGATGTGAAAGTTCTAAGGTTGTGGATGTGCTGTTGCTACTAGGGATGAAACATCGATGCTTTGTCTAAGGATATTTGTGTTGATTACATTACGCGCCATATTTAATGCAATTATCTGTTGTTTACAACTTAATACTGGAAGGGGTTCGGATGATAACCTGAAGGTGGATTATTTAGGCATAGATGCATGCTTGGATAGCGGTCTATGTACTTTGTCGTAATGCCCTGATTAAATCACATAGTAATCATCATTGATATGTATTGAATCTTTATTTGTCAATTTCCCGCCTGTAATTTGTTCACCCAGCATGTTAGTTATCTTATTGGAGAGACACCTCTAGTGAACTGTGGACCCCGGTCCATTCTTTTACATCTGAATACATTCTACTATTCTTACTGTTCTTTGCAAACAAACACCATCTTCCACTCGATACGCTTAATCCTTTGTTTTCAGCAAGCCGGTGAGATTGACAACCTCACTGTTACGTTGGGGCAAAGTATCTTGATTGTGTTGTGTAGGTTCCACGTTGGCGCCGGTTTCACTGGTGTTGCGCCGCACTACACTCCTCCACCAACAACCTTCACGTGCTTCTTGGCTCCTACTGGTTCGATAACCTTGGTTTCTTTCTGAGGGAAAACTTGTCGCTGTGCGCATCATACCTTCCTCTTGGGGTTCCCAACGGACGTGTGCTTTACCGTCACAAGGAAGTTGTCGACTACACGCCAGCAACTCTTTTTCTGGCGTCGTTGCCGGGGAGATCAAGACACACTGCAAGGGGAGTCTCCACTTCCAATCTCTTTACTTTGTTTTTGTCTTGCTTTACTTTATTTACTGTCTTGTTTGCTTCATACTAAAAACACAAAAAAATTAGTTACTTTACTTATTGTCTTATTTACTAGCTCTATATCAAAACACAAAAAAATTAGTTACTTGTCTTTACTTTATTAGCTTAGTTTACTTTACTACTACTAAAATGAGTAATCCTGAAGTTGAAGTTCGTTCTTTTAAGCAACAAGGTGGAGAAAGTTTTAAAGATGCTTGGTACAGAATTAGTAATGCTCATCATAGGTGCATTAAGAAACACTCCACTATTATCCTTCTTAGGAACTTTTATGTTGGCTTATCTAGTTGGAATAGGTATGTTCTTGATACTCTTTCGGGAGGGAATTTCCTAGGTACTCCCGCTTTAGAAGCTAGTTGCATCATTGAGAGTCTAGTTGGAATACCACCTGTTAATGAAGTTAAAATTGAAATCTCTATTGAGGATGTTATGAAAAAATTGGAAACCATAGAGAAAATTTTTCCAAGTATTGAAACTAAATTGGAAATGTTACTTGATAAAACTAATGAACTTGATAAATCCTTAGGAGGAATTGATGAAAGAATTAGTGTCCTAGGAACTTGTGTTGTCCGTGATAATCAAACCAATAGGATTGATGAACTTGAAAAAGTTATGGGAACCTTGGGTTCAACTTTTTCTTCTCTTAAGTATAAGGAGAAAGCTTATGGTGGGTAAAGAGCAAAAATTCATGTATGCCTCTAAGATGCCTAAACAAAAGAATTATTATAGGCCTAAAATTGATAAAACCCCTAGCACCACCATAGGAAATTTAGATAATGGAGCATCTAAGGTACCCTCTGCAATAAATGGTGTTTGTAAGAAAAATAATGATGTTGATGCACCATCTCTTGATGTTACTTGATTTGCACTTTCTGCGCCTAGCTGAAAGGCGTTAAAGAAAAGCACTTCTTGGGAGATAACCCATGTTTTATTTTATTTACTGTATTGTTGAGTCTTGGAAGTTGTTTACTACTGTAGCAACCTCTCCTTATCATGTTTTTGTGCCAAGTAAAGTTTCTATGCTAAAGTTGATGCTATATTTGGGATTGCTGCGCAGAAACAGCATTGCTGTCTGTCACGAATTGTCGCAGAGCTCTCTGTAAAAAAATCGAAAAAAATCTGAAAATTTACGAGCGTGATCCTCAGATATGTACGCAACTTTCATTAGTTTTGAGTTTTTCCATTTGAGCAAGTTAAGTGCCCCTGCCAGATTCATCTTTACGTTCTGTTCTGTTTTTGACAGATTCTGCCTTTTATTTCGCATTGCCGCTTTTGCTATGTTGAATGAGTTTCTTTGTTCCATTAACTTTCAGAAGCTTTGTGCAATGTCCAGAAGTGTTAAGAATGATTGTGTCACCTCTGAATATGTGAATTTGTAATTATGCACTAACCCTCTAATGAGTTTGCTTGAAGTTTGTGTGGAGGAAGTTTTCAAGGGTCAAGAGAAGAGGATGATATACTATGATCAAGAAGAGTGAAAGGTCTAAGCTTGGGGATGCCCCGGTGGTTCATCCCTGCATATTTTAAGAAGACTCAAGCATCTAAGCTTGGGGATGCCCAAGGCATCTCCTTCTTCATCGACAACATTATCAGGTCACTTCTAGTGAAACTATATTTTTATTCCATCACATCTTATGTTCTTTACTTGGAGCGTCGGTTTGCTTTTTATTTTTGTTTTGTTTTGAATAAAGTTGGATTCCACCATTCTTATATTGGAGATATTACGCTCCGCTTTTTCATATGGAACACTTGTGTTCTTAATTGTGCTTTAATGTTCATGGCGAAGGCTGAAATTACTTCGTTAAATTGCTATTTGGTTGGAATCAGAAAATGCTGCATATGGTTTGGATTAACTTGGCAATTGTTTGAGCTCTCATAGATCATGTTTAAGCTCTTGCATCATGTAGTTTAATCTATTAATGAAGAACTACTGTAGAGCTTGTTTAATTTGGTTTGCATGATTGGTCTCTCTAAGTCTAGATATTTTCGGGTAAAGTGTTTTGAACAACAAGGAAGACAGTGTAGAGCCTTATAATGCTTGCAATATGTTCTTGTGCAAGTTTTGCTGTACCTGTTCATACTTGTGTTTGCTTCAAACAACCTTGCTAGCCCAAACCTTGTACTGAGAGTACACCTGGGCAAAACTCGGGCCGGGCCGGGCTTCGGGCCAAGCCCAAAAAAGCCCGAACGTAAAATGCCAAGCCCGAGCCCGGCCCGGCCCGGCCGTCGGGCCTATAAATTAAGCCCGAACCCGGCCCGAATAGGTAAAAAGCCCGGCCCGGCCCGAGAAGCCTGGCCCGAACCTGCCTAAAATGCAAAAATTTCAAGCCCGAGCCCGGCCCGGCCCGACGTTCGGGCTCAAAATACAGGCCCGAACCCGGCCCGAAGTGCAAGCCCGACCCGGCCCGGCCCGGGATTTTCGGGCCGGGTCGGGCCAGGTCGTCCGGGCCGGGCTGCCCATGCCCAGATGTAACTGAGAGGAAATGCTTCTTGTGCATCCAAACACCTTGAGCCAAAACCCATGCCATTTGTGTCCACCATATCTACCTACTATGTGGTATTTTTCTGCCATTCCAAAGTAAATTACTTGAGTGCTACCTTTAAAATTTCATTCCTTTATCTTTGCAATATATAGCTCATGGGACAAATAGCTTAAAAACTATTGTGGTGATGAATATGTAGTTATGTGTCTTAATTCTTATAAGTTGCTTGTTGAGCGGTAACCATGTTTCCGGGGACGCCATCAACTTTACCTTTGTTGGATATCATGTGAGATGCTATGCATGTTCGTCTTGTCTGAAGTAAGTGCGATTTCATGATCAAATGGTTTGAGTATGCATATGTTAGAGAAGAACATTGGGCCGCTAACCAAAGCCATGTATCATGGTGGAAGTTTCAGTTTGGACATACAACCTCAATCTATTATGAGAATATTAACTGTTGTTGAATGCTTAAGCATTAAAAGAGGAGTCCATTATCTATTGTCTATGTTGTCCCGGTATGGATGTCTAAGTTGAGAATAATCAAAAGAGAGAAATCCAATGCGTGCTTTCTCCTTAGACACTTGTACATGCGGCATAGAGGTACCCCTTTGTGACACTTGGTTGAAACATATGTTATGCGATGATAATCCGTGTTTTCCGAGCTAAGTAGGACAAGGTGCGAGCACTATTAGTACTCTATGCATGAGACTTGCAACTTGTAGGAAATATTATGCATAGCACATATGAATTATTACTACCGTTGACAAAATTGTTTCTATGTTTTCAAAACAAAAGCTCTAGCACAAAAATAGTAATCCATGCTTCCCCTCTGCGAAGGGCCAATCTTTTACTTTATGTTGAGTCAGTTTACCCACTTCTTTCTATCTTAGAAGCAAACACTTGTGTTAACTGTGTGCATTGATTCTTACATGTTTACTTATTGCACCTGTTATACTTCTCTATGTTGACAAATATCCATGAGATATACATGTTACAAGTTGAAAGCATTCGCTGAAACTTAATCATCCTTTGTGTTGCTTCAATGCATTCTACTTTGAATTTATTGCTTATGAGTTAGCTCTTATGCAAGTCTTATTGATACTTGTTTGAAAGTATTATTCATGAAAAGTTTTGCTATATGATTTCTTTGTTTAGTCATTATCTTTGTTAGCAATCTTTTGTTCAGATCACTCCATTCATCTCATATGCTTTACAATAATGTTGATCAAGATTATGTTGGTAGCATGTCACTTCAGAAATTATTTGTGTTATCGTTTACCTACTCGAGGGCGAGTAGGAACTAAGCTTGGGGATGCTTGATATGTCGCAAACGTATCTATAATTTCTTATGTTCCATGATACTTTTATTACAATACTTGAATGTTTTATACATACTTTACAACATTATTATACATTTTCCGGCACTAACCTATTAACAAGATGTCGAAGTGTCAGTTGATATTTTCTGCTGTTTTTGGTTTCAGAAATCCTAGTAAGGAAATATTCTCGGAATTGGACGAAATCAACGCCCAGGGTCCTATTTTTACATAAGCTTCCAGAAGACCGAGGGAGGTACGAAGTGGGGCCACGAGGCGCCGACACAACAGGGCGGCGCGGCCTGGCCCCTAGCCGCGCGACCCTGGTGTGTGGGGCCCTCGTGCCGCCACTTGACCTACCCTTCCGCCTACAAATAGCCTTCGTCGCGAAACCCCCTGTACCGAGAGCCACGATACGGAAAACATTACTGAGAGGCCGCCGCCGCCAATCCCATCTCGGGGGATTCAGGAGATCGCCTCCGGCACCCTGCCGGAGAGGGGAATCATCACCGGAGGGCTCTACATCATCATGCCCGCCTCCGGATTGATGCGTGAGTAGTTCATCCTTGGACTATGGGTCCATAGCAGTAGCTAGATGGTTGTCTTCTCCGCTTGTGCTATCATTGTTTAGATCTTGTGAGCTGCCTAACATGATCAAGATCATCTATTTGTAATGCTACATGTTGTGTTTGGCGGGATCCGATGAATATAGAATACTATGTTAAGTTGATTATCAATCTATCATATATGTGTTGTTTATGTTCTTGCATGCTCTCCGTTGCTAGTAGAGGCTCGGCCAAGTTGATACTTGTAACTCCGGGAGGGAGTAATTATGCTCGATAGTGGGTTCATGCCTCCATTGAATCCGGGACGAGTGACGTGAAAGTTCTAAGATTGTGGATGTGTCTGTTGCTACTAGGGATAAAACATCGATGCTTTGTCTAAGGATATTTGTGTTGATTACATTACGCACCATACTTAATGCAATTATCTCGTTGTTTACAACTTAATACCGGAAGGGGTTCGGATGATAACACTGAAGGTGGATTATTTAGGCATAGATGCATGTCTGGATAGCGGTCTATGTACTTTGTCGTAATGCCCTGATTAAATCACATAGTAATCATCATTGATATGTATTGAATCTTTATTTGTCAATTGCCCGCTTGTAATTTGCTCACCCAAGCATGTTAGTTATCTTATTGGAGAGACACCTCTAGTGAACTGTGGACCCCGGTCCATTCTTTTACATCTGAATACATTCTACTTGTTCTTACTTGTTCTTTGCAAACAAACACCATCTTCCACTCGATACGCTTAATCCTTTGTTTTCAGCAAGCCGGTGAGATTGACAACCTCACTGTTACGTTGGGGCAAAGTATCTTGATTGTGTTGTGCAGGTTCCACGTTGGCGCCGGTTTCACTGGTGTTGCTCCGCACTACACTCCTCCACCAACAACCTTCACGTGCTTCTTGGCTCCTACTGGTTCGATAACCTTGGTTTCTTTCTGAGGGAAAACTTGTCGCTGTGCGTATCATACCTTCCTCTTGGGGTTCCCAACGGACGTGTGCTTTACCATCACAAGGAAGTTGTCGACTACACGCCAGCAGAGGACTCCGTGGAAAATAGCTAGGGCCGTGGGCTTTTGTTTCGTCCAATTCCGAGAATATTTGTAAACTAACTTTTATGAAATCAAAAACAGCAGAAAATAGGAACTGGCACTGCGGCATCTTGTTAATAGGTTAGTTCTAGAAAATGCATAAAAATGATATAAAGTGTGAACAAAACATGTAGGTATTGTCATAAAACTAGCATGGAACATCAGAAATTATAGATACATTGGAGACGTATCAAGCATCCCCAAGCTTAGTTCCTAATCGCCCTCGAGTAGGTAAACGATAAAAAGAATAATTTTTGAAGTGACATGCTACCAACATAATCTTGATCAATACTATTGTAAAGCATATGAGATGAATGAAGTGACTCAAAACAATGGTCTATAGTTTGCTAACAAATAGATAATGACTAAACAACTGAATCATATAGCAAAAACTTTTCATGAATAGTACTTTCAAGACAAGCATCAAAAAGTCTTGCATAAGAGTTAACTCATAAAGCAATAGATTCTTAATAAAAGGTTTTGAAGCAACACAAAGGAAGTTTTAAGTTTCAGCAATTGCTTTCAACTTCAACATGCATATCTCATGGATAATTGTCAACACAAAGTAATATAATAAGTGCAATAAGCAAGCTTGTAAGAATCAATGCACACAGTTGACACAAGTGTTTGCTTCTAAGATAGAAAGGAGTAGATAAACTGACGCAACATAAAGTAAAAGAAAGGCCCTTTGCAGAGGGAAGCAGGGATTACTCATGTGCTAGAGCTTTTTATTTTGAAAACATGGAAACAATTGTGTCAACGGTAGTAATAATTCATATGGGTTATGTATAAAACTTCCTATAAGTTGCAAGCCTCATGCATCGAATACTAATAGTGCCCGCACCTTGTCCTAATTAGCTCGGATTTCCATGGATTATCATCGCATTACATATGTTTCAACCAAGTGTCACAAAGGGGTACCTCTATGCCACCTGTACAAAGGTCCAAGGAGATAAATCACATTTGATTTCTCGATTTTGATAGATCTCAACTTGAGGACATCCATACCGGGACAACATAGAAAACAGATAATGGACTCCTCTTTTATGCTTTAAGCATTCAACAACAATAATATTCTCATAATAGATTCGAGGATTAATGTCCAAGCTGAAACTTCCACCATGATACATGGCTTTGGTTGGCGGCCCAATGTTCTTCTCTAACAACATGCATACTCAAACCATTTCAACTCATGGAAAATCTCCCTTACTTCAGACAAGACGAACATGCATAGCAACTCACATGATATTCAACAAAGGTGTGACAGGTTGATGGCGTCCCCAGAAACATGGTGTTGTGGGTATACTTTATGGGTATATCAACAACATGGCCTGGATCCGGCAAGCCCGGGTGGCCCACAGATGGTGATGGTGGCATGTGGCCCATCGGGCGGCCCAGTTGCTATTGATCGAGAAGGATGAAGTCCAGCCCAGGAACAAGGAGCCAGATCTCAACCGACCTACGAAGGAGGCCGGATCCGTGGAAGCCCTTAAAGTATCCGGATCCAGCACGACCAAGATGGAAGGCGGATCCTTGACGTACACGGCAAGATATTGTACCGTAGTTAGGCAACTTGTATTCCGGCTAGGACTCTCCATGTAAACCCTAGATCCGTGCGTCTATATAAGCCGGATCCCGGGAGCCCTAGAGGCACAACCACAACCATTGTAACAACGCGCAAGCACCCAGATAATTCCAGACAAGCAGCAGTAGGCCCTGTCATCGTGCAGGTGTTCCGAAGCTGGGTAACTCGCGTACTACCGTCCCGAGGACACTCCGCCCTATGGCCCCTACTTCTTTCCCCCATCGTGAGGATCCCTCCTCCGAGGTACCGTCTACTAACCAACGACACATGGTTACCG
The DNA here is from genome assembly GCF_022539505.1 of Lolium rigidum. Taxonomy (NCBI): domain Eukaryota; kingdom Viridiplantae; phylum Streptophyta; class Magnoliopsida; order Poales; family Poaceae; genus Lolium; species Lolium rigidum. The sequence continues at coordinate 307,455,265 of NC_061510.1, read as the reverse complement.
CTCAACAAGCAACTTAAAAGAACTAAGATACATAAGCGACATATTAATTACCACAATAGTTTTTAGGCTACTTTCCCATGAGCTATGTATTGCAAAAAAAAGAATGAATTTTTTTAAAGGTAGCACGCAAGCAATTCACTTTGGAATGGCAGAAAAATACCACATAGTAGGTAGTTATGGTGGATACAAATGGCATAGGTTTTGGCTCAAGGTTTTGGATGCACGAGAAGCATTCCCTCTCAGTACAAGGCTTTGGCAAGCAAGGTTGTTTGAAGCAAACACAAGTATAAACCGGTACATCAAAACTTACACAAGAACATATTGCAAGCATTATAAGACCGTACAATTGTCTTCCTTGTTGTTCAAACACTTTTACCAGAAAATATCTAGACCTTAGAGAGACCAATCATGCAATCCAAATTTCAACAAGCTCTATAGTAGTTCTCCACTAATAGGTTTAAACTACATGATGCAAGAGCTTAAACATAATCTACTTAAGAGCTCAAAACAATTGACAAGTACCAAATTATTCAAGACAATATGAAGCATTTTCTGTTTCCAACCAAATAACAATAAGTATAAGTGATGCGGCTTTCAGCTTTCGCCATGAACATGAAAGATAAAACGAAGAACACAAGTGTTCAAATGAAAAAGCGGAGCGTGTCTCTCTCCCACACAAGCATGCTAGGATCCGATTTATTCAGAGAATGAAAATAAAAAAACGAAAATAAAAGCACACAGACGCTCCAAGTAAAGTGCATAAGATGTGACGGAATTAAAATATAGTTTCACTAGAGGTGACTTGATAAGTTGTTGATGAAGAAGGGGATGCCTTGGGCATCCCCAAGCTTAGACGCTTGAGTCTTCTTGAAATATGCTTGGGTGAACCACGGGGGCATCCCCAAGCTTAGGCTCTTCACTCTTCTGGATCATATTATATCATCCTCCTCTCTTGATCCTTGAAAACTTCCTTCACACCAAACTCGAAGTAATCTTATTAGCGGGTTAGTGCATAATCAAAAATTCACATGTTCTGCATGGACACAATCATTACCAACACTTCTGTACATTACCCATAGCTACTGAAATTTAATGGAGCAAAGAAATCCACTCAAACAGAGTAAAAGAGGCAATGCGAAATAAAAGGCAGAATCTGTCAAAACAGAACAGTCCATAAAGAAGAATTTTTTCGAGGCACTTAAAATGCTCAGATGGAAAAGCTCCAGTTCAATGAAAGTTGCGTACATATCTGAGGATTACTCATGAATTTTTTCAGAATTTTTAGATTTTTCTACAGAGAGAAAAGCTCAAATTCGTGACAGCTAAAAATCCGTTTCTGCGCAGAAATCCAAATCTAGTATCAACTTTCTATCAAAGACTTTACTTGGCACAACAATGCAAGAAAATAAAGATACAAAGGTATTGCTACAGAAGTAACAAGCACATTGACTCAAAACAAAAAGAAAATAAAAAATAACAGAAAATAAAAATGATGGGTTGTCTCCCATAAGCGCTTTTCTTTAACGCCTTTCAGCTAGGCGCAGAAGATTTTAATGATGCTCACATGAAAATAGAAAATGGAGCAAAAGGAGCATCAAGAAGCAAATTCAAAACACATTTAAGACTAACCCACTTCCTATGCATAGGAATCTTGTACAAAAATAAATTCATGAAGAACAAAGTGACAAGCATAGGAAGATAAAACATGAGTAACTTCAAAATTTTCAGCATGTAGAGAGGTGTTTTAGTACCATGAAAATTTCTACAACCATACTTTCCTATCTCATAATAATTTCCAGTAGCATCATGAACAAACTCAACAATATAACTATCACATATAGCATGCTTATCATGATCCACATGCATAAAAGTATCATTACTCTCCACATAAGCATAATCAATTTTATTAGTAATAGTGGGAGTAAAACTATCACAACCATTATTGTAATCATCATAAATTGCAGGCATGGTATAATCATAATAAACTTTATCCTCCATAGTAGGTGGTACCAAAATACCACTATCATTATAATCATCATAAATGGGAGGCAAAGTATCATCAAAGAAAATTTTCTCCTCAAAACTTGGAGGACTAAAAATATCACAACCAGCTTCCCCAAGCTTTGACTTTTCCATAGCATTAAAAATAGTAGTGTTCAAAGAATTCATGCTAAAAACATTGCTACAACTATTTTGCAAACAAAGTTCCATGGGTTTTTTTAATTCTCTCTTCAAACACATCATGTCCTAATTCAATATAAAGTTCATAAAGATCTCTAATTTTTTTGTTGTTTTCCATTAAGCCTAACTAGTGAAAAATAAAAACAAGAAACAAAAAGATGCAATTGCAGAATCTAAAGGAAATAACTGCGAGCACTCACACACCGGCAACAGTGCTAGGAAATAGCTTAGTAGTCGGAGGATGTGAATACCTTTTACCTTACCTCCCCGGCAACGGCGCCAGAAAATATATAGCTTGATGTCTACACACGCTTCTATTCCACGTCAGACGGTATTGGGCCTCCAAGAGCGAGAGGTTCGTAGAACAGACAGCAAGTTTCCCTTAAGTGAATCACCCAAGGTTTATCGAACTCAGGGAGGTAGAGGTCAAAGATATCCCTCTCAAGCAACCCTGCAATTAAGATACAAGAAGTCTCTTGTGTCCCCAACTCACCTAATATGGAGGAGGAAAAATTACCTCGGGAAGGGGATTGGTGCTACCAAATGGCTTAACATGGCAAGAAGATGGAATGGTGTCCTTCTTGTTAAGCTTTGAAATTCTTCGAATCAACTTCTCCAAGTCCTTCACAGGGAGATCCTTGGAGAGCCTCTCGACATCTTCATCACCAGCATACATCCAAAGGGGATTTTTGCTAGCTTGCAGAGGCTGCACTCTAATCCTAAGAAAGTAGGCTGTGATCTGGATACCCGATAATTCCTTGCCACGGGTGTTCTGGAGCTCATGGATGCGAGTCATCAGCGCTTCTGTAGCTGATCTCTCTTCTTCGGTAGCTTCAGCGTCCCAGGATTGGCGGCGAAGAATCTTGGCTCTTCCATCAAAAGAAGCAATGTTGTACTCCACTGAATCAGAGCTCTCTTCGTGTACATAGAGCCACTTCTTGCGCCACCCTTGGACGGAGTCGGGAAATTGGACGTCGAAATACTCGATGTCAGAACGAACACAGATAACAACGCTGCCGATGTTATAGGCGACGCCGTGGGAGCCATTACGGCGGAGGCAGAAGATGCGCTTCCACAAAGCCCAATTAGGCTGGACTCCGAGGAAGCATTCACACAATGTGATAAAAATCGACACGTGCATGATAGAATTGGGCGTCAGCTGATGAAGCTGAAGCCCATAGACAAAGAGAAGACCTCGAAGAAACTCGTGTTTAGGGGGAGAAAGACCGCGGATGAGATGGTCAACAAAAATGACCCGGTACTCCATTGGAGGTGATGGATAGCTCTCCTCCTTGGGGAAGCGCAGCGCGTTCTCCTTCTTGGTGAACCCCATCTTCTTCAGTAGGTTCATATCCTGGTTGGAGATCTTGGATCTCTCCCACTCCAGATCTTCGGTGGCCATCTTGGATTCTGGAGTGCTATGCCTGGTGAGCCGCGCGCGTGGTGGCATCAACTAGAGTGGAGAAGAAAGGTACGAGCGTGGTTGAGCGCAAGAGGCAATGGGAGCAGTGGAGAATTTTTTGCAGAAGAACATAGGTGCGGCGTGAGTGAAAGTATTGACGGAGGAAGACGAAGACCTTAAATAAAGGTGCGGTGAAACGACGCACCATTGGATGAAGAGATTGCGGAATAGATGGTGTACACGTGTACAAGGGGTAAAAAGTAATTTCATTCAGACGAGAAAAAACAGGACCTACAGTACGTGCGCCAGAAAAAGTGGAGGACGTGTGTCCCCCACTTGCACGACGTGTCAACTTGATAGGAAATTTGGGCCCATGAGACAGAGAGAGAAGCAGTTCTCGCATGTTCCCGATACAGTAATCGTGGCTATCATCAGCAATGATGTCACCTTAGCAAGAGAAAAACTCGACTATGAAGCTTAATAAGAATGTCGACAGCAGAAGATTATTGATTATTTCGAGAGCCTTTGATCAAATACAAGTTTTTGCCCAAATGCTCGGGGGCTACTTTGGAAAAAAAGGAAAACTCGAATCTATTATATACTAAAAGCAAAATAAGGGATGTTAAATAGAGACACGAGGTTAATCCACATCATCTAAATTATTATATATCATTGGATATGTAATGCATGGTCAGGATTTAATAAGAGATGAGTATTTATGTAACGTGCACATGTGTAACACGGACGTGAATTTGACACGATCTATTTTGTCATGGCAAAATATCCAGACCACCACGGTTAGGTTTGTTACTTATGGATGGGATTTTATGGAAAAAAAGTAGTAACACGGGAAGTCAAGGCACGTACAATTGTAGCTTAAGGAAAAAACATGAAACCTGAGTCTCTTTCCTATACGAGTAGATGGCGTTGCTTCTTTTAAAGAAAAACCTGTAAGGGTCCTATTTAATCACGTCTGGTACGTGCCTATTTCCTTATCCCGTTTAGACCAATTTTTTAAAAAGTTTAGATGAGTTGTTCGTCTACTATCCAAGAGACGTGTCGTGTGTAAATTTCTGAGGAAAGCATACGTGCATTACACTATCTTTAGAGTAGGACATGAAACATACTGAAATTAGAATTCAGTTTTTTTTTTGGTAAGCACATGCGTCATAGGCCACGCCACAGGAGCTGAGGGAGAGTGCGGCGAGGAGGACGTGTTGTGCGTCGAGCTGCTGCCGTCGTCCCGCCGTTGAGCTCGGCAGCCCAGAAGACGATGGTGGACATTATGATAAATAGTGTAAAGTGATTTATACTGTACTGATCGGAAGAAAAAATTACTCCCTCCCTCTTGAGAAGGATGTAGAATATTTTTCTAAACTCGGATGTATTTGTAGATTAAATAGTGTATAGATATGTTTAAAATTAGAAAAAAATTATAGCATCCTTTCCGGGATAGAGGTAGTGCAAAGTAGAGCACATGTATATATAATATGCAAAAATAATATTATCCATAAATATCGCACACGAATCTTGCTCCGCAATTACTTAGCTTGAAGTGTTGGATACAAGTCATTCTCCATAATTTTAGGTAATATACGATCGGTCATTTCCCTAAGCGCACACACTCATGCATGGTGAGTGCCTGATACCGTGTGTACAATGCACATACATGCCATGGGGTTTATCACAACTCATTGTTTATCAGTTATTATGAGGAAAGTGTGTAATTGGTTCCGAGGAGTGGATAAGCCATGTGTTAGATAAATTATATTCGATAGACTGCAATATTTCAAAGAAACATGTTAGAAAAAAGCTTTGTAAAAATAATTAAAAATAATTTATTTTATGATTTTGGATTTAAAACTCACCCCTATGTTTGGTTACAAAAAAATTCACATGGTAATTTCAAGATAGACATGTCCAACTTCTAAGCCCCATCCACACAAACTTATGGTTATATTGGTTCAGACTTCGGGTGAGAGCGTATGACGCAGTAAAATAAACAATTATTATATTCATATTTGTCATTAATTATTATTTTAATATTCTTTTGCGTGGATTTATGTTGTTTTATCAAAATTTCCACACTTGCGTAATGATATAGAATCAAGAGAAAAGTGATCCATGTGCCTCAAGAGTTAGTTTTAGAAAGATCATGTGAAGAACGTTGGAGTTCTTATTTGGAATCAAACTTAGTGATACATAAGAAATCCGTTAGCATAGTCTGATCAAACAGAAAATATAGTAAGAATAATATATACATGGAGGTGGTTCGTCGGTCTATTATTAGAGAGAACAATGATGCAAGTGTAAGAGGAGGAATAACAATATGTTTGATTCTCATGATAAAAATCTACTAATGCAAGGTTAAACCTTCAATATCGACTCAAAAATTCGGTGGACATTTAGTTACCAAAAAAATAGAAATTGTAGAATATGTGACATGGTATTATTGGAAATGTCATGGTATCTATTCTTGACAAACAAAAATTATTCAAAAATAATATCACAAATGTGATGTTTTACCTTATATAATTTTGTGGGACAATTTCAAATTTCTGTTATCTATGACACCATAAATTTATATCATCACATGATCTTTAACCTGGTAAAGATGATGCCCTCGCATTTGCGAGGGCCACTTTGCTAGTATGACAAAATAGAAATGGTGAGAGCTGATGCGCGTAGATGTACACGTCCGTTGGGAACCCCAAGAGGAAGGTATGATGCGCACAGCAGCAAGTTTTCCCTCAGAAAGAAACCAAGGTTATCGAACCAGTAGGATCCAAGAAGCACGTGAAGGTTGTTGGTGGAGGAATGTAGTGCGGCGCAACACCAGTGAAACCGGCGCCAACGTGGAACCTGCACAACACAATCAAAATACTTTGCCCCAACGTAACAGTGAGGTTGTCAATCTCACCGGCTTGCTGAAAACAAAGGATTAAGCGTATCGAGTGGAAGATGGTGGTTGTTTGCAAAGAACAGTAAAGTAGAATGTATTCAGATGTAAAAGAATGGACCGGGGTCCACAGTTCACTAGTGGTGTCTCTCCAATAAGATAACTAACATGATGGTTGAACAAATTACAGGCGAGCAATTGACAAATAAAGATTCAATACATATCAACGATGATTACTATGTGATTTAATCAGGGCATTACGACAAAGTACATAGACCGCTATCCAGCATGCATCTATGCCTAAATAATCCACCTTCGAGGTTATCATCCGAACCCCTTTCGGTATTAAGTTGTAAACAACAGATAATTGCATTAAGTATGGTGCGTAATGTAATCAACACAAATATCCTTAGACAAAGCATCAATCTTTTATCCCTAGTAGCAACAGCACATCCACAACCTTAGAACTTTCTGTCACTGTCCCAGATTTAATGGAGGCATGAACCCACTATCAAGCATAATTACTCCCTCTTGGAGTTACAAGTATCAACTTAGCCAGAGCATCTACTAGCAACGGAGAGCATGCAAGAACATAAACAACACATATATGATAGATTGATAATCAACTTAACATAGTATTCTCTATTCATCGGATCTCGCCAAACACAACATGTAGCATTACAAATAGATGATCTTGATCATGTTAGGCAGCTCACAAGATCTAATACAATGAAAGCACAAGCGGAGAAGACAACCATCTAGCTACTGCTATGGACCCATAGTCCAAGGATGAACTACTCACGCATCAATCCGGAGGCGGGCATGATGATGTAGAGCCCCTCCGGTGATGATTCCCCTCTCCGGCAGGGTGCCGGAGGCGATCTCCTGAATCCCCCAGATGGGATTGGCGGCGGCGGCCTCTCAGTAATGTTTTTCGTATCGTGGCTCTCGGTACAGGGGGTTTCGCGACGAAGGCTATTTGTAGGCGGAAGGGTAGGTCAAGTGGCGGCACGAGGGCCCCACACACCAGGGCCGCGCGGCCAGGGGCCAGGCCGTGCCGCCCTGTTGTGTCGGCGCCTCGTGGCCCCACTTCGTACCTCCCTCGGTCTTCTGGAAGCTTCGTGTAAAAATAGGCCCACAGGCGTTGATTTCGTCCAATTCGAGAATATTTCCTTACTAGGATTTACGAAACCAAAAACAGCGAGAAAAACGACAAGCTGGCACTTCGGCATCTTGTTAATAGGTTTGTGCCGGGAAAATGTAAAATAATGTTGTAAAGTATGTATAAAACATTCAAGTATTGTAATAAAAGTAGCATGGAACATAAGAAATTATAGATACGTTTGCGACGTATCAAGCATCCCCAAGCTTAGTTCCTACTCGTCCTCGAGTAGGTAAACGATAACACAAATAATTTCTGAAGTGACATGCTACCAACATAATCTTGATCAACATTATTGTAAAGCATATGAGATGAATGGAGTGATCTGAACAAAAGATTGCTAACAAAGATAATGACTAAGCAAATGAATCATATAGCAAAACTTTTCATGAATAGTACTTTCAAACAAGTATCAACAAGACTTGCATAAGAGCTAACTCATAAGCAATAAATTCATAGTAGAATGCATTGAAGCAACACAAAGGATGATTAAGTTTCAGCAATTGCTTTCAACTTGTAACATGTATATCTCATTGATATTTGTCAACATAGAGTAATATAACAGGTGCAATAAGTAAACATGTAAGAATCAATGCACACAGTTAACACAAGTGTTTGCTTCTAAGATAGAAGGGAATTGGTAAACTGACTCAACATAAAGTAAAAGATTGGCCCTTCGCAGAGGGAAGCATTGATTACTATTTTTGTGCTAGAGCTTTTGTTTTGAAAACATAGAAACAATTTTGTCAACGGTAGTAATAATTCATATGTGCTATGCATAATACTTCCTACAAGTTTCATGTCTCATGCATAGAGTACCAATAGTGCTCGCACCTTGTCCTACTATCTCGGAAACACGGATTATCATCGCATAACATATGCTTCAACCAAGTGTCACAAAGGGGTACCTCTATGCCGCTTTGTACAAGTGTCTAAGGAGAAAGCACGCATTGGATTTCTCGCTTTTGATTATTCTCAACTTAGACATCCATACAGGGACAACATAGACAACGAGATAATGGACTCCTCTTTTTAATGCTTAAGCATTCAACAATAGTTAATATTCTCATAAGAGATTGGGGTTGTATGTCCAAACTGAAACTTCGACCATGATACATGGCTTTAGTTAGCGGCCCAATGTTCTTCTCTAACATATGCATACTCAAACCATTTGATCGTGAAGTCCACTACTTCAGACAAGACGAACATGCATAGCATCTCACATGATATCAAACAAAGATAAAGTTGATGGCGTCCCCAGAAAACATGGTTACCGCTCAACAAGCAACTTATAAAAATTAAGACACATAACTACATATTCATCACCACAATAGTTTTTAAGCTATTTGTCCCATGAGCTATATATTGTAAAGGTAGAGGAATGAAATTTTAAAGGTAGCACTCAAGTAATTTACTTTGGAATGGCAGAAAAATTCCACATAGTAGGTAGATATGGTGGACACAAATGGCATGGATTTTGGCTCAAGGTGTTTGGATGCACGAGAAGCATTTCCTCTCAGTACAAGGTTTGGGCTAGCAAGGTTGTTTGAAGCAAACACAAGTATGAACAGGTACAGCAAAACTCACACAAGAACATATTGCAAGCATTATAAGGCTCTACACTGTCTTCCTTGTTGTTCAAACATTTTACCCGAAAATATCTAGACTTAGAGAGATCAATCATGCAAACCAAATTAAACAAGCTCTACAGTAGTTCTTCATTAATAGATTAAACTACATGATGCAAGAGCTTAAACATGATCTATGAGAGCTCAAACAATTGCCAAATTGCCAAACCATATGCAGCATTTTCCAATTCCAACCAAATAGAAATTTAACGAAGCAAATAGCTTTTGCCATGAACATTAAAGCACAATTAAGAACACAAGTGTTCCATATGAAAAAGCGGAGCGTAATATCTCCAATATAAAAATGGCGGGATCCAACTTTATTCAAAACAAAACAAAAATAAAAACAAACCGACGCTCCAAGTAAAGAACATAAGAAGTGATGGAATAAAAATATAGTTTCACTAGAAGTGACCTGATAATGTTGTCGATGAAGAAGGGGATTCCTTGGGCATCCCCAAGCTTAGATGTTTGAGTCTTCTTAAAATATGCAGGGATGAACCACCGGGGCATCCCCAAGCTTAGACCTTTCACTCTTCTTGATCATAGTATATCATCCTCTTCTCTTGACCCTTGAAAACTTCCTTCACACAAACTTCAAGCAAACTCATGAGAGGGTTAGTGCATAACCACAAATTCACATATTAAGAGGTGACACAATCATTCTTAACACTTCGGACATTGCACAAAGCTTCTGAAAGTTAATGGAACAAAGAAACTCATTCAACATAGCAAAAGCGGCAATGCGAAATAAAAGACAGAATCTGTCAAAAACAGAACAGTCCGTAAAGATGCATCTGGACGAGGCACTTAACTTGCTCAAATGGAAAAACTCAAAACTAATGAAAGTTGCGTACATATCTGAGGATCACGCTCGTAAATTTGCAGATTTTTTCGATTTTCTTACAGAGACTTGTGCCAGAATTCGTGACAGACAGCAATGTTGTTTCTGCGCAGCGATCCCAAATATAACATCAACTTTAGCATAGAAACTTTACTTGGCACAAAAACATGATAAGGAGAGGTTGCTACCGTAGTAAACAACTTCCAAGACTCAACAAAATAAAAATTTCTGTAGTAAAATAAACACATGGGTTATCTCCCAAGAAGTGCTTTTTTTTAACGCCTTTCAGCTAGGCGCAGAAAGTGCAAATCAAGTAACATCAAGAGTAGAAGCATCAACATCATAGCTTGTTCTAATAATAGAATCAAAAGGCAACTTCATTCTCTTTCTAGGGAAGTGTTCCATACCTTTCGTAAGAGGAAATTGATATTTAATATTACCTTCCTTCATATCAATAACAGCACCAACGGTTCGAAGAAAAGGTCTTCCCAACACAATAGGACAAGATGCATTGCATTCGATATCCAAGACAACAAAATCAACGGGGACAAGGTTATTGTTAACTATAATGCGCACATTATCAATCCTCCCCAAATGTTTCTTTTTAACGTTATCAGCAAGATTAACATCCAAATAACAATTCTTCAATGGTGGCAAGTCAAGCATATCATAAATCTTTTTAGGCATAACAGAAATACTTGCACCAAGATCACATAAAGCATTACACTCAAAGTCATTAAATTTCATCTTAATGATGGGCTCCCAACCATCTTCTAATTTCCTAGGAATAGAAGCTTCAAGTTTTTATTTCTCTTCCCTAGCTTTAATGAGAGCATTTGTAATATGTTTTGTAAAGGCTAAATTCATAACACTAGCATTGAGACTTCTAGCAAGTTTTTGTAAGAACTTTATAACTTCAGTAATATGACAATCATCAAAGTCTAAACCATTATGTTCTACAGCAATGGAATCATTGTCACCAATATTTTGAAAAATTTCAGCAGTTTTATCACAAACAGCAGTTTCAGGCAATTTTGTGCGCTTTGCACTAGGAGTAGAAACATTGCCAACACTAATTATTTTACCATTGATAGTAGGAGGTGCAGCAACATGTGAAGAATCAACATTACTAGTGGTGGTAATAGTCCATACTTTAGCTACATTATTCTCTTTAGCAAGTTTTTCTTTTTCTTCTCTATCCCACCTAGCATGCAATTCAGCCAACAATCTAATATTATCATTAATTCGAACTTGGATGGCATTTGTTTTAGCAAACCTAGCATCTTGAACTTCTTCAGGCATAACTTTCAATTTTAAAAGATCAACATCAAGAGCAAGACTATCAACCTTAGAAGCAAGAATATCAATTTTACTAAGCTTTTCTTCAACAGTTTTATTGAAAGCATTTTGTGTACTAATAAATTCTTTAAGCATCACTTCAAGACCAGAGGGTACACTCTTATTATTATTGTAAGAATTACCATAAGAATTACCATAACCATTACCATTATTAGAAGGATATGGCCTAAAGTTGTTGTTACCATAATTATTCCTATACGCATTGTTGTTGAAATTATTGTTCTTAATGAAATTCACATCAACATTTTCTTCTTGAGCAACCAATGAAGCTAAAGGAACATTATTAGGATCAATATGAGATCTACCATTTGCAAGCATAGACATAATAGCATCAATCTTATCACCCAAAGAAGAGGTTTCTTCAACAGAATTTACCTTCTTACCTTGAGGAGTTCTTTCAGTGTGCCATTCAGAGTAATTGATCATCATATCATCAAGTAATTTAGTCGCGGTGCCCAGGGTGATGGACATAAAAGTACCTCCAGCAGCTGAATCCAATAGGCCTCGAGGAAAAATTCAATCCTGCATAAAAGGTTTGGATGATCATCCAAGTAGTCAGTCCATGGGTTGGGCAGTTCTTTCCCAAAGATTTCATTCTCTCCCATGCTTGAGCAACATGTTCATTATCAAATTGTTTAAAATTCATTATGCTACTTCTCAAAGATATAATCTTAGCAGGAGGATAATATTTACTAATAAAAGCATCTTTGCATTTAGTCCATGAATCAATACTATTTTTAGGCAAAGATAGCAACCAATCTTTAGCTCTTCCTCTTAATGAGAAAGGAAACAATTTTAGTTTTATAATATCACCATCTATATCCTTATACTTTTGCATTTCACAAAGTTCAACAAAATTATTAAGATGGGCAGCAGCATCATCAGTACTAACACCAGAAAATTGCTCTCTCAGAACAAGATTCAGTAAAGCAGGTTTAATTTCATAGAATTCTGCTGTAGTAGCAGGTGGAGCAATAGGAGTACATATAAATCATTATTATTTGTGCTAGTGAAGTCACACAACTTAGTATTTTCAGGAGTACCCATTATAGCAGTAATAAAGTAAACTAGGCAAATAAAGTAAAGACAAGTAACTAATTTTTTTGTGTTTTTGATATAGAGAACAAGACAATAAATAAAGTAAAGCTAGCAACTAATTTTTTTGTGTTTTGTTTAAGTGCAGCAAACAAAGTAGTAAATAAAATAAAGCAAGACAAAAACAAAGTAAAGAGATTGGAAGTGGAGACTTGATGACCCACAAGTATAGGGGATCGCAACAGTCTTCGAGGGAAGTATTACCCAATTTATTGATTCGACACAAGGGGAGACAAAGAATACTTGTAAGCCTTAACAGCGGAGTTGTCAATTCAGCTGCACACTGGAAACGAGACTTGCTCGCAAGAGTTTATCAGGTAGTAACAGCTTTATGGCGGTAGGAATAGTGAAATAACAGCAGCGGTGAAATAAAGACAGCAGTAGTGATTATAGTAAACAGCAGGATTAAAATACTGTAAGCACAGGGACGGATTAACGGGCGTTGCATGGATGAGAGAAACTCATGTAACAATCAAAGCAGGGGATTTGCAGATAATAATAAAATGGTATCCAAGTAATAATCAATCAATAGGCATGTGTTCCATATTTAGTCGTACGTGCTCGCAATGAGAAACTTGCACAACATCTTCTGTCCTACCAGCCGGTGGCAGCCGGGCCTCTAGGGAAACTACTGGATATTAAGGTACTCCTTTTAATAGAGTACCGGAGCAAAGCATTAACACTCCGTGAACACATGTGATCCTCACATCGCTACCATTCCCTCCGGTTGTCCCGATTTACTGTCACTTCGGGGCCATTGGTTCCGGACAGCGACATGTGTATACAACTTGCAGGGTAAGATCATAAACAACGAATATCTTCATGAATCAATAACATGTTCAGATCTGAGATCATGGCACTCGGGCCCTAGTGACAAGCATTAAGCATAACAAGTTGCAACAATATCATAAAAGTGACATCTACGGATACTAGGCACTATGCCCTAACAATCTTATGACTATTACATGACCAATCTCATCCAATCCCTACCATCCCCATCAGCCTACAGCGGGGGAATGACTCACACATGGATGGGGGAAACATGGCTGGTCGATGGAGGGGCGTTGGCGGTGATGGCGGTGAAGATCTCCTCCAATTCCCCGTCCGGCGGAGTCCCGAACGGAGACTTCCGGCTCCCGCGACGGAGTTTCGCGATGTGGCGGCTCTCCGGAGGGTTTACGGCGACTTCGACTTCTCTCCGTGCGTTTTTAGGTCGAACCCGATAAGTAGTCCGAAGGGGGCGTCGGAGGCCAGCCGAGGGGCCACACCATAGGGCCGCGCGGGCCCCCCGGGCCGCGCCGCCCTATGGTGTGGGGCCCTCGGGCCTCCACCTCTCTTGCCCTTACGGCTCCGTCAATATTCTGGTAAAATAGGGCCTTCGCATAAATTCCGAGGATTTTCCCGAAAGTTGGATTTCCGCACAAAAACGAGACACCAGAGCGGTTCTGCTGAAAACAGCGTTAGTCCGTGTTAGTTGTATCCAAAATACACAAATTAGAGGCAAAACAATAGCAAAAGTGTTCGGGAAAGTAGATACGTTTTGGACGTATCAACTCCCCCAAGCTTAGCTTATTGCTTGTCCTCAAGCAATTCGGTTAACAAGCGAGCGATAAAAGAACTTTCACGAACACATTTGCTCATATGATGTATATATTCTCATGCTATGGCTAATACTTAAGCAGTTCATAATGAGATACATGCAAATAAGATCATCCAACAGCTATGTCAATCATGGAGAGGTACCAACAATTAATAATAAGCACCATGAATCATGTATATAAGCAGGATTGCAATGTTCATAAGAGAATATGATAAAGTGGTATCTTGCTTGCCCGTATTTGATCGGCAAAACATAAATGCCGAGGCACCTACGGAGTTCATAGAAAGACTAGAAGTAGTGATTGTCAAAGATAAAAGCATCAAAGTTATACCACAATCAATCATATTTTGAGACAAGCATATTATACTAAGAATGACAGTTGTGCTCTCAAGATAGTGCTCAAAGAAAGAATGGAGACACAACATAAAAGTAAAAGATTGACCCTTCGCGAGAGGGAAGCGAGGGATTAACATGCGCTAGAGCTTTTCATTTGTAAAGCGAGGAGTAAAATTATTTTGAGAGGTGTTTGTTGTTGTCAACGAATGGTAATGGGTACACTAACTACCTCATCAACCGGACTCCCAAGAGCGGCTCCCATTTTATTTATTTTTGGTTGGCACTCCTTCCAACCTTTCTTTCACAAACCATGGCTAACCGAATCCTCGGGTGCCTGCCAACAATCACATACCATGAAGGAGTGCCTTTTTATTTAAGTTTTATTATGATGATGACACTCCCCCCAACCTTTGCTTACACAAGCCATGGCTAACCGAATCCTTCGGGTGCCGTCCAACAATCACAAACCATGGAGGAGTGTCTATTTAAGTTAATTAATACGGGACTGGGAATCCCATTGCCAGCTCTTTTTGCAAAATTATTGGATAAGCGGATGTGCCACTAGTCCATATGAGAGTCCGTCAAAACTAAATGACAAGGTTGAAAGCTAAACACCACATACTTCCTCATGAGCTATGAAACATTAACACAAATTGAGAAGCATTTTGAAAGTTTTAAAGGTAGCGCATGAGAATTTACTTGGAATGGTTCGAAATGCCATGCATAGGTATTTATGGTGGACACTTTTGGAACAACTTGGTTTTCAGGTGTTTGGAGGCACGAGCGGCGTTCCCGCTCAGTACAAGTGAAGGCTAGCAAAAGACTAGGGAGCGACAAATCAAGAGAGCGATGAATTGTCATAATCATGCTTGCGGCAAAATAAATTAATGGAGGCATAAAAGTGATACAATAACTGCGAAGCAATATAAATCATCGAGGCTTAATTGACTTTTTGTTCAGTCATATGCATGCGTGAGCATGTGCCAAGTCGATATAAATGAATTATTCAGAGGAGGATACCACAATGCCATACTTACTTATGAATAAAACAATGCAAGCAAACATCCATGACATGCTACTCATATTAATAAATTGGAACTAAACATGAGAGATCATGAACTACTAGAATTTCTCAAATAACATATACCTCACATGAACCAACTAAGCATGCTCATATGGATGAGTATATGTAGAAAAATGAAAACAAATAGAGTTCATACCAGCCTCTCACCATAATCAGATTGTCGTAGATCGTCATTATTGCCTTTTCACTTGTGTAGCTTGGATAATATGAAATGAAAACCGCGCTCCAGCCACCGAAGACCATTGAACTCATGATGAACTTTACAAACCAAAGAAGAACAGCAAATATTTTTGGTGTTTTCGAATTGGAAACAAGAACAAAAGAAACAAGAAAACAAAGCAAAATCTTTTTGGATTTCTCATAGCAAACTAACGATAGCAAATAAAGTAAACTAAGAGCAAGGAACCAAATAAACAAATGGTGAAGAGAAACAACAGAAATATTTTTGGTATTTTTGTGTTTTAGGAAAGAAACAAAGCGAAAACAAAAGAATGCAAACTAACGGAAACACAGAAAAGCAGGATGACAGAAATCTGCCAAATCCTGACAGCAGTACAGAAATCGAAATTAACAAAAATCTTCCATTGCTCAGACCAAAAAGTGTTCAACTAATGAAAGTTAGATAACAATCTGGGGAACATGCTCAAAAATTGGCAACTCAAAATAACGTTCTGGCTGTGCGCACGAATTTTTTTGGTAACAGCCCAGAATCTGTTTTTGGACAGCACTTCCCCAAATATCATCTCCCTCTCATTAGAAAACCACTCTAGAGACTAAACAAGTATGTACAAGTATCCAGTGTCGGGGGGAAGACCCCGGGTAGGGCAATGGACGCGGAGCGGCCGGCTTGAGGACGGCCGGCTCGCGGCAAAGGCCGGCTGAGGAGCAGCCGGCTGGAGCCGTGGCCGGCTGCCTCGGAAGCCGGCTGGCTCTAAGTCCTAGTCGGTCCGGCTGCGGCCTTCGACGCTGTAGCTGGGCCGGCTTCCACAAGCCATATCCGACTGGGGTTTGTACCTTAGACCGACTCGAGGCTGGCGAGTCTTGCACTGGAAGGAACTGGGTAGGTGAGCCGGGTTCAAAGGTCCACGCTGACCTCATCTCCCGTAAAGTACGGGGCACTGTGGAGCAGCAGTGCCACGCTCCAGACAGGCCATCATGGCGTACGTCGAGCCGTACGCGCTACAGAGCATGATGACGACAACGACAGCACCTCCCACGCCGCTGACCTGAGCAGGCGGATGGGACGTGCCACTACGCTCAACGGCTCCCTGGCGTCAGCGCCTCGGGAAGGGACGGGAGCCGAAGCCGGCCATGCTGGCCAGTAGACCTTAGGGACTTATATGTAAAGTACCGGCGCCTATATAAGCCGGGCTACCCCCCTCGTGCGGGGGACGATCGATCAGTTCTCATTCACTAGTCTTAGAGCTGCCTGCGTGAGAGAGACCTTCGTCTACCTTAGCCTCCCCGGAGCAGCCGGTCATACAGCTCAAGGAGCACCATTGTACTGTGTGATCATCATATACACTCATAGCGAGGAGTAGAGGTGTTACCTCCATCGGAGGGCCTCGAACACAGGTACGTCGCTGTGTCACTCGTGCCCATACCCGCATCCGGATACCGCCGTGAGACCACTAGGAACCACCTCGATTAGCCACCCTATGGCATATGTCATGACGATACCACGACATTTGGCGCCCACCGTGGGGCCTTCAGCGTCCGCGGCCGGTGTCTCCATCCGGACGGGCCTCACCACCACCGGCGAGAGGGTCGCTTCAGGCTTGGTCTGGAGATTCGGCTCCCTCGACTGCGTCAGCGACAATGCTGGCTGCTTCGCCGACCGGCCATTCCCTGCCGGCGGCAACATCATCAGCTTCGGCGGCTTCGACGTCTACGTCGCCACCGTCGCACCACCGCGCTACCCGCGCGAGATCGTGCGATGTGCAAGCCCTCCCCCTGGAGCCGGCGCCAGCCTCACCACCGCCGGCCCTTGCATCATGCAGGAGGTCATGGCCACCGGCGACGACGCCGGAGGCAAGTCCACGCGCGTCCGCGGTCCTGAGTTAGAGCGCAACAAGGAGACCGGCGCATCCGCCTCGGGCGCAAAGGCGCCACCACCACCGTCCCGGCTGGAGGAAGTCCGGGCAAAGCTGAGCACTCCGCTCACGCCTGGCGCCGACCCCACCACCATCGAGAAGGACCTGGAGGAGCACCGCCAGCTCCTCCTCAAGCAAACAGAAGAGCTGGCTGCTGCAAAGCGCCAGTGGGAGATCTCCCAGCGCGAGTTCAACCGCGCCCACGGCCTCACGCCCGCCGGCGACAACCCAAGCCGAGCCGGCCAGATCCGCCGAAGAGGAGGCGGCCTGGGCGCAGAGATCGCCCGGGACGGCGCAGCATCGCCGGCTCCGTCTGCGGAGCTACCCATCTACAACACCCCCGACAAGAACATGCTCGCGGCTGAAGCTGCCGCGGAAGAGCTGCACCGCCTCGAAGGCGCAGAGTTACGCCGCCAAACTGAGCGGGTGACTGAGCTGCTGAAGGCGGCCAACCGGCTGACCAAGGACCCCAGGTACGCCCATGCCCCCAGAGCTTCTCATGCTCGTGGCGCTGCAGGCAACGACCGAGACGGTCCGAGGGACACGGCCGAGTCCACCTCCCCCGCACCAAGCCGGCGAGCCGACAGCCGGAACACCCACGCAAGTTCCAGCCGCACAAGCCGGCCGCCCAGTGGCAACAGCGGCCGCAGCCGGCTACCTTCAAGCCGGCACGACGACGAAGAGTACGAGTACGAGAGGCCATCGACCATCAAGCATCGCGCGGCTCCAGAGGCCAGCGGCCAGCGCCAGCCGGCCCGCTCCCGGCTGGGCCCGCGCGTCGAGCCGGCAGACGCCAGGGATCGCCTCGACCGGCTGGTCGAATCCCGCATCGCGGAGGAAGAAGGGCCAGCCGGCCCCAAGTGCTTCGGGCCGCGGATCATCAACGAGCCCATGATCGACGGCTTCCAGCTCCCCCGTGACACGCCCAAGTACGACGGCACGGCCAAGCCGGAGGACTGGCTGCAGGACTACTCCACTGCAGTCGACATCGCCAAGGGCAACAAGCGCTGGGCCGTGCGCTACTCCCCCCTCATGCTGCTCGGCTCCGCCCGCACATGGCTCAACAACCTGCCAGCCGGCAGCATCAACGGCTGGCTCGACTTCGAGGCGGCTTTCATCAGCAACTTCACCGGCACCTACCGCCGGCCGGGTCGCCCCAACAGCTTGAGATGTGCAAGCGGGGCGCGGACGAGACGGACCGTGCATGCACCGACGCGGCCGGTGCGAGATGCGCAACTCCTGCGAGGGAGTGCACGAGATCCGAGCGAGTCGGCTTCTTCATGGCCGGCTGCCGGCAAAACACCATGATGTGGCACAAGCTGCGCCGCAGTGAACCCAAGACGATGGCTGCCTTGATGGCCATCGCAGACAAGTATGCGCTGGCTGAAGGAACCAGCAGCACGCCGGCTGAGATTTCGCCGGCTCCATCTAGGAGGGACAACAACAAGCCGGCCGAGGGCGGCCACCATGGCAGCCGGCGGGACAATTACCGCGGCAAGAGGCACAGCGACCAGCCGGACCGCCGGTACGGCTCGGCCCACGTGGCAGCCGTGTCAGACCACGCGGCGGCTGGCGGAAGCCGGCGCCGAAGCGGACGGACCGGCCACAGGAAGCCGAAGTCCACCTTCGAGCAGATGCTCGACTCGCCGTGCAAGTACCACAGCGGCAAGAACCCCTCCAACCACTCCACCCGCGACTGCCACTTCATGAAGCGGCTGATGAGCGGCGAGCCCCTTCCGCCTCCACCCCCACCTCCACCAGCCGGCGGGCCGGGCGGCCAAGCCGGCGCAGAAGCCAACAACCTCGAGCACCACGAGGCTAACCAAGTGCACCATGGTGGCCGGTACCTGGCTGAGGATGCCACCTACATCATCTTCACCTCCGAGCCCGAGGACAAGACGAGCCAGCAGCACCGTTCCCTCGAAGTCAACGCGGTCATGCCGCTGGTCCCCCAGTACCTAAACTGGTCAGAGCAGGCCATCACTTTTGATCGCCGCGACACTCCGGCTGTCCTGCCAAAGCCGGGCAGCTACGCCATGGTCCTCGACCCCACCATCGGCACAACCCGGCGCAGCGTGCGCTTCTCGCGTGTCCTCATCGACGGGGGCAGCAGCATCAACATCCTCTACCGCGACACCGCCCGCAAGCTGGGCATCCGGGAGGCCGAGTTGCGCCCCACCCCCACCGTCTTCCATGGCATCGTGCCAGGCCACTGCTGCCAGCCGATCGGCCGGATCACCCTGGAGGTCATGTTCGGCAAGCCGGACAACTTCCGCACGGAGAACATCGAGTTCGAGGTGGTGGACCTCGTGAGTCCCTACCACGCGCTCCTGGGCAGGCCGGCCCTGACCAAATTCATGGCGGTGCCCCACTATGGGTACCTGAAGATGAAGCTACCTGGCCCTAAAGGGGTCATCACCGTAGTCGGCGACTACCGCCGCTCCATGGACTGCGCCACGCAGAGCTCCAAGATGGCCCAGACGCTGGTTATCGCCACCGAGAAGCAGCTCATCCACGACGCCGTTGCCTTAGCCAAGGCCGCGCGAGCGGACATGCCGGGCTGTGGGCAACCCGGCTGGGACGACTCACTTCCGGCCGGCCGACAACACCAAGAGGATCCTGCTCGACCCGGCCCAGCCGGACAAGTACGTCACCATCGGTGCCGGCTGAGCAGCAAATAGGAAAGCGAGCTCACCGGCTTCCTCCGTGAGAATCGGGACATCTTCGCATGGTCTCCAAGGGACATGCCGGGTGTACCGAGGAGTTGGCTGAGCACCACCTCCACGTCAGGCCTGAAGCCAAGCCGGTGAAGCAGCCTCTCAGGCGCTTCGCCGAAGAACGAAGGAAGGCCATCGGTGAAGAAATTGCCCGGCTCCTAGCTGCCGGCTTCATCATGGAAGTGCTGCACCCGGACTGGTTGGCGAACCCGGTCCTGGTTTTGAAGAAGAACGGCTCCTGGCGCATGTGTATCGACTACACCAGCCTCAACAAGGCGTGCCCGAAGGACCCTTTCCCCCTGCCGCGCATAGATCAAGTTATAGACTCGACTGCCGGCTGTGAACTGTTGTCTTTTCTAGATGCCTACTCAGGCTACCACCAGATTCCTTTGAATCCGGCTGATCAAATAAAGACTTCGTTCATTACCCCGTATGGGGCTTACTGCTACACGACTATGCCATTCGGCTTGAAAAATGCAAGCGCCACCTACCAAAGGTGCATGCAAAAGTGTTTGCAGGATCAAATCGGCAGAAATGTTCACGCATACGTGGATGATGTCGTTGTAAAAACCAAGGAGATGCCTACCCTCCTTGATGACTTGAGAGAAACCTTCACCAATCTGCGAAGATTCCGGATGAAGCTCAACCCGGCCAAGTGCACGTTCGGCGTGCCGGCCGGCCAACTCCTGGGCTACCTCGTCTCTCAGCGAGGAATCGAAGCCAACCCGGAGAAAATCGGTGCCATTGAGAAGATGGAGCTGCCGCGGTGCCTCAAGGACGTCCGAAGTTCACCGGATGCACTGGCCTCCTTGAGCCACTTCGTCAGCCGGCTGGGGGAGAAGGCACTGCCCCTGTATCAATTGATGAGGAAGGCGGACAAGTTCGTCTGGTCACCGCAGGCGGATGAAGCCTTTCGTGACTTAAAGCGCGTGCTCTCAACCGCGCCAATCCTTGCAACGCTAGGTTCAATGGAGCCGATGCTGTTGTACATCGCAGCCACCAACCGAGTGGTTAGCGTTGTCCTGGTGGTGGAGCGCAAAGAAGCAGCCAACGAGGGAGCGGCTGGTTCAGCGCCCAGTCTACTATCTCAGCGAGGTGCTGTCCCAGTCGAAGCAGAACTACCCCCACTACCAGAAGGTCACCTACGGCGTGTACATGGCGGCCAAGAAGCTCAAGTACTACTTCCAAGAGCACCCCATTAGGGTGGTAGCCACAGCACCCTTGGCGGAAATCATCGGCAGCAAGGATGCCAACGGCCGGGTTGCCAAGTGGGCCCTGGAGCTAGCCGCCCACACCATCCTCTACGAGCCACGTACAGCCATCAAGTCGCAGATCCTCGCGGACTTCTTCGTCGACTGGGCCGAGATGCAATGCCGCCTGTGCCTGACTCCACGCACTGGAAGCTGCACTTTGACGGCTCGAAGATGCGAAACGGCTTGGGAGCCGGCATCGTCGTCACTTCCCCCAAGGGAGATCGGCTGGACTATGCCCTGCAGATCCACTTCGCCGCATCCAACAATGTGGCGGAGTATGAAGCGCTCATCCATGGGCTGAAGCTGGCCAAGGAGATTGGCGTGCGTCGCATCCTCTGCTTCGGCGACTCCGACTTGGTTATACAGCAAGCATCGGGCGGCCGGGACGCGAAGGACGCCAACATGGCCTCATACCGCTTCCACGTCCGGCAGCTATCCGGCTTCTTCGATGGCTGTGAATTCCAACATGTGCCACGAGCAAACAATGAGGCGGCGGATGCCCTATCCAAGATTGGCTCGACCCGGCAAGCCATTCCGCCGGGCGTTGCCCGGCGATTCTCAAGAAACCGTCCATCATACGCGTCACCGGACTCGGATTCCATATTCGTGCCGGCTGACCCGGGGGCTTCTCAGCCGAACCCGGGGGCTTCATTGCCCAAGTCGGGGGCTTATCAGCCAAACCCGCCGGCTTCTCAGCCGAACCCGGGGGCTTATCGGTCCAACGCGGGGGCTTCTCGGCCAAACTCGGGGGCTTATCAGCCAAACCCGCCGGCTTCACGGCCGAACCCGGCGACCACGCAGTCGAAACCGGAAGCTCCGAAGATGGAGGCCTTGGTGGTTAGCGTGTTTGAAATAAAATGCGTACCATCATGGGCACAAGAATTGCTCTCCTACCTCACCGATGGTGTGCTGCCCGATAACATGGTTCAAGCCAGGCAGATTGAGAGAAGGGCCAAGGCCTATACAATCATCAACCACGAGCTGTACAAACGCAGCGTAAGTGGGGTGTTCCAGCGGTGCGTCGAGCCGGCTGAAGGGATTGAACTCCTACGGGAAATCCACCAGGGAGAGTGCGGCCATCACGCCTCCTCCCGAGCCATAGTGGCCAAAGCTTTCCGGCACGGTTTTTTCGGCCGACTGCGCTCGAGAGACGCGAGAAGACTTGGTGAAGAAGTGCAACGGCTGCCAGCGCTTCGCAAAGCAAAGGCAAACGCCGTCTTCCGCCCTAAAAACCATCCCCATTACCTGGCCGTTTGCCGTATGGGGCTTGGATATGGTGGGCCCATTCAAGACAGCCCGAGGCGGCATGACACATCTCTTGGTGATGACTGATAAATTCACTAAGTGGATCGAGGCCAAGCCGATCAAGAAGCTGGATGGCTCCACAGCCGTCACCTTCCTCAAGGAGATAATCGTGAGATACGGCTACCCGCATAGCATCATCACCGACAACGGCAGCAACTTCGCCGAAGGCATTTTCAAGCGCTATTGTGGGGAGATGGGGATCCGAATGGACCTGTCATCCGTAGCACACCCGGAGACCAACGGCCAAGTGGAGAAGGCAAACGGCTTGATCCTAGCCGGCATCCGGCCTCGGCTGGTGGAGCCGCTTGAGCGCTCAGCCGGCTGCTGGATTGAAGAGCTGCCCAGCGTACTGTGGAGCCTGCGCACGACACCAAACCGCTCAGTCGGCTTCACACCCTTCTTCCTCGTATACGGGGCTGAAGCTGTCCTGCCAACTGACATCGAGCACGACGCGCCAAGGATCAAGCTATACACAGAAGCTGAAGCCAAAGAAGCTCGCGAAGATGGAGTCGACCTGGTTGAAGAGGTCCGGCTGATGGCCGAATCCAGGTCCGCCGTATACCAGCAAAGCCTCCGTCGCTATCACAGCCGGAAGGTCAAGTCCTTAGCATTCCGAGAAGGAGGCCTAGTGCTCCGGCTGATCCAACGGACAGCCGGACAGCATAAACTAGCATCCCCATGGGAGGGTCCCTTCATCGTGAGCAAGGCAGTAGGCAATGATTCCTACTATCTCATAGATGCCCAAGAGGCCAAAAAGAACAAGGCGAGCAAAGGCGACGAGGAGACAAAACGTCCCTGGAATGTCAGGTTGCTTCGACCATTTTACACTTGAGAGCAGGAATGTATGTATCCCTTGTATCCCTTTTGTAAGCTATGAAAAGGCATGCGCCAAGAGCGCCGTTTCCGACAAGTTTTTCGCGCACTCTATTTCGTTTCGCCAATTGGCTTGAACCCTTTCACGCGACGGCTTAGTAACGTGATCTGATTTCCGACAGCCGGCTTCCGACCAGCTACAGACCGCAACCCGGCTGTCCGGCTGGCGGGAGTAAGGCCTAGGGAACAAACACGCGAAAAACGACTAAGGAAAGAGTAAAAGCGAGTTGACTTGCAACCTTTCATAAAAGTGTCGGACTGCCGAAATCGACTCGTTCGGCCGAAATACTATCGGCCTCACCCAGCGGCACGCTCTTGATCCGACGACGGACCGCAAGTCGGACGTACGACCGGCAAGGGCACAGCCAAAGAGTGGGGCGGATGGGAAAAAGCGAACAAGTTGGAAGAAAGCAAGCCGGCACACAAATGATTAACAAACACACTAAAGTGCATCATAATAAAAAAGGGCGATAATATTGTCTTTACATAAGCACCCGGCATTCCGGGGATTTAATAATCTGTTTTGGCAAAAGCAAGGCTACATGAACAGGAAAGCCTAGGCACCGGCTGGAGGAGGAACAGCCGGATCAACAGCAGGCGGCGGAGAATCCATCTCGACCCCTTCGTCTTCAAGCTCCTCCTCCTCATCAGAGTGAGGGTTCGGATCTGCGATGAAGACGCGCTTGTCGACGAAGTCGGCGATGGCGCTGGCTCGGGCAAGCCGGGCGGCCTTCTGTTCGGCCGAGAGCCCCTCTTCCACGCCGGCTCGCCGATACTCGAGCTGCCCCAGGTCCACCTCGTTGTACCAGGAGAGGACAAAAGACAGCGCCATGTCGGCGCCAACGCGCGTGGCAGACCCCTTCCACTCGATGAAGCTTTCCGGCGCCTGCTCGATAAAAGAGGTGAGGCTGGAGATGTCTTGCGGCGCCTCCTTGCCGGGCCACAGCATCGGCACCAGCTCCTCAGCCGCCTTCCGGAGCTCCCAGCCAAACTTGGTGATGGGCTCGACGCGGGCAGCCAGGGACGACATGTGGTCCTCCATGGTGAAGCTCTCCGAGCTGCCCTCGCCAGTCGCCCGCCCCCTGGCCTCGCGCGCAGCGCCAACGGCCTCCAAGGCCACGTCCTGCGTTTCCGGGAAGGCCGCTGCAAGAAGGAAGCATGTCAGAAGTCATAAAGGCCGAAATAAGCTGAAAAACGCAAATTTTCGAAGTCCTAAAGTAAGACTGGCGGCAGCCGGCACGAGCCGACTGCCCCCAGCCCGAAGATGGAGATTCCGAAGCTCTAAGGTAGGACTGGCGGCAGCCGGTACGAGCCGACTGCCCCCAGCCCGAAGATGGAGATTTCGAAGGATAAAAGAAAAAGACTGGCGGCAGCCGGCACGAGCCGACTGCCCCCAGCCCGAAGATGGCGATAGCGAAAAAAGATAAGTTTCTGCAGCCGGCTACCAACGGAGGCTGGCAGCCGACAGCCGAAAGCCGGCAAAGGGGAAGGAAACATAGACACTCACCCGAAAAACCGCGATCGATCGCGCCAATCAGGTCCGTCCAGTGCTTGGCAGTAGCCGTCAGCTCCGTGGACTTGGCGGTGACCTCCTTCTGGAGCGCAAGCCGCTGCCTCTCCACCTCGTCCAGCCGCCGGCTCAGATCATCCACCTTCTCCTTCTCTGCCGTCCTAAGGGAGGCGAGCTCGGCGAGATGGTTCTTCTCCAGCTGGCGCAGCCGCGTCAACTCCCCATCGGCTACCTTGAGCTTGGCGGCTGCAGCGCGGCCCGCCTCCTCGCTCTCGGCGCACTGAGCGCGAGCAACCCGGAGGTCCCTCTCCAGCTGCGGGACCTTGGCGGCCTCAACTGCGAGGCAGCCGGAAAGAAATGTCAGCCAACAGAGACAAAAGAAGGAAAACATTGAGCCAAAAGAAACAAGAGTTTACCCTTGACGGCTTCCAGCTCACGAGCCAAGGTGCCCCGCTCAATCTTGGCCTTGTGGTAGCTGGTCACCACCTTGTTGTACAAGACGGTGCGCCGCTCGTCGACCATCTGGAAAAAGAGTCAATCGTTTAGGCGAAACCTGGGCCGGCTCCGAGCAGCCGGCCCATGCCTCGGAGGGCTACCAAGATAACAACAAAATCGTAGAAAACAAGCTGAGACGCCACCCACCTTATCAGCTTCCTCCAGCGTCGCCAGCTGGGCCATGGCCTCGGCGGCTTTGTTCTTGAGGCTGGCGCGGTAGCCGGAGTAAAGCATCTTCAAGGGCGCCGTGCCAGGCTGCCCCTCCCGGCTGATTATCTCGCAGGAGTCCGCCTGGTTCCAGGCCTTCTCCATGGTGCCAGCCGAGCCGAAGCTGGAGTCCGAGGCGGACGGCACGCTCACCAACCGGGCACCCTTGGCCACGTGAAGACCAGTGGGCGACACCGCCGGGCCCTTCGACCTCACCAACGCCTGGGAGTCGGCGTCCCTGGCACGCGCCGGCTCCTCCCGCTACGGCCCCTTCCCAGCAGGCTCCGCCCTCGGCGGCTCCGAAGCCGGAGGCGGCGCGGCTGGCCCGGTGGGAACCACCTCTGGCTCTTCAGGCGGCGCAGCTCCGCCGGCTCCAGCTCCTGCCGCCGGTGGCACACCGCGGCCGGCTCCAGCAGTCGGCCCCAGCAGCGGCGCGCGGTGCGGAAACAGGTCGCCTAGGGTAGGCCCTTGGACCGACTCGCCCTGGGCGCCCCGCCGTGGCGCTGAAGGAGGCGCAGCCGAAGAAGACGCCCCCGCGGGAGGCGGCGTAGCCACGGGCGGCACGACGACAACGGGCGGCGTGCGCGCACGTGTCGAAGGCGGCGGCGTCGGCTCCCTCTGCCGACGGAACGGCGGCGCAACACGAGCAGCCGGCCCAGAGGCACCGCCCTGGGTGAACTTTATGGCGGCCCTAGTCGAACAAACAAAGGAAGTTCAGTGCAAAGCAAGGAAAGAAAAGGAATCAAACAACGAAGAAAACAAAAAAGACTTACCCGGCCATCTCAGGGACCTTCTTGGGCCCTTGCTGGCGCTGTCTCTTGGCCTGGCCCTCCAGCCTGGCCGTGCTACCGCCGGCGGCCCGCTTCTTCTTCTTCGGCGCGGAAGTCGCCGAGGCGGCAGGCGGCCTCATGCGTAGAGGCACCGCCCGGATCGGAGTCGGCCCCGTGGTGGACGTAGCCGGCTCCGCCTCCTCCTCCTCCCGCTGCTCCGGCGAAGGCGGCGGGTTGTGCTCCCCTTGGTCACCCTGGTCGGGCACCGCCGGCAGGTCGTCATCGCCGGCTTGGTCGCCGGCTTGGTCAGCCGGATCCACGAGATCCGCCGTCCAGATCTTGTGCGCCAAGTCGCTGTCCTCGATCTCTTGGCGGGGGAAGATCTAGAAAACAACAGATGAATAACAAGCGAGCCACGCAGCCGCAAGTCGAAAAGCGCAAGCTAAAAACACAACTTACCCGTTCAGGCGGCGCGGCCCGGTCGTAAGGCGGCAGCCCCCACGCCCAGTCTTCCGGCAGGTTGGCCTTGGTGAAGCTGTTCACCCGGTGAGCGACTTGGGCCTTGGTGAGCGCTATCCTCGACGTCCGGGTCGGATCCAGCCGGCCGGACATAAGCCCGATCTTGTGGACACGGCCCTGGAGCGGGATCACCCGGCGCTCCACGTAGGTGCAGAGGAGGTCCTCGGCGCTCAGTGATACGTCTCCGACGTATCGATAATTTCTTATGTTCCATGCCACATTATTGATGATATCTACATGTTTTATGCACACTTTATGTCATATTCGTGCATTTTCTGGAACTAACCTATTAACAAGATGCCGAAGTGCCGGTTCATGTTTTCTGCTGTTTTTGGTTTCGAGAAATCCTAGTAACGAAATATTCTCGGAATTGGACGAAATCAACGCCCGGGTTCCTATTTTGCCCGGAAGCATCCGGAACACCCGAGAGCCGCGGAGGGGGCCCTGGTGGGCCCAGATGACAGGGTGGCGCGGCCAGGGCTGGGCCCGCGCCACCCTATGGTGTGGTCGCCCCTTTGACCCTCCTGCGCCGCCTCTTCGCCTATTTAAAGCCCCTGCATCGAAAACCCTTACGGAGGAAGCCACGATACGAGAAAAGTTCCAGAGCCGCCGCCATCGCGAAGCCAAGATCTGGGGGACGGAGTCTCGTTCCGGCACCCTGCCGGAGCGGGGAAGTGCCCCGGAAGGCTTCTCCATCGACACCGCTGCCATCTCCACCGCCATCTTCATCACCGCTGCTGCTCCCATGAAGAGGGAGTAGTTCTCCATTGAGGCTCGGGGCTGTACCGGTAGCTATGTGGTTCATCTCTCCTATGTACTTCAATACAATAATCTCATGAGCTGCCTTACATGATTGAGATTCATATGATTATGCTTGTAATCTAGATGTCATTATGCTAGTCAAGTGGGTTTTACTTATGTGATCTCCGGAGACTCCTTGTCCCACGTGTGTAAAGGTGACGAGTGTGTGCACCGTGTGGGTCTCTTAGGCTATATTTCACGAAGTACTTATTCACCGTTGAAGAGCGTAGTGAAATGCTTATTTATATCTCTTTATGATTGCAATGTGCATCGTATCACAATTTATCTATGTGCTACTCTAGTGATGTGTTATTAAAGTAGTTTTATTCCTCCTGCATGTGTGCAAAGGTGACGATGCGTGCACCATGTTAGTACTTGGTTTATGCTATGATCATGATCTCTTGTAGATTGCGAAGTTAACTATTGCTATGATAATATTGATGTGATCTATTCCTCCTACATATGCATGAAGGTGACGAGTGTGCATGCTATGCTAGTACTTGGTTTAGTCTTTTGATCTATCTTACACTAAAGGTTACTAAAATATGAGCATTATTGTGGAGCTTGTTAACTCCGGCATTGAGGGTTCGTGTAATCCTACGCAACGTGTTCATCATCCAACAAAAGTGTAGAGTATGCATTTATCTATTCCGTTATGTGATCAATGTTGAGAGTGTCCACTAGTGAAAGTCTATTCCCTAGGCCTTGTTCCTAAATACTGCTGAGTTACTACTGCTTGTTTCTTGTTTCTTGTGTTACTACTGCTGCAATACTACCACCATCAACTACATGCCGGCAAGCTATTTTACGGCACCGTTGCTACTTGCTCATATATATTCATACCACCTGTATTTCACTATCTCTTCGCCGAACTAGTGCACCTATTAGGTGTGTTGGGGACACAAGAGACTTCTTGCTTTGTGGTTGCGGGGTTGCATGAGAGGGATATCTTTGACCTCTTCCTCCACGAGTTCGATAAACCTTGGGTGATCCACTTAAGGGAAAACTTGCTGCTGTTCTACAAACCTCTGCACTTGGAGGCCCAACACTGTCTACAGGAAAGGAGGGGGAACGTAGACATCACTCAGCCGGCCCCCAGCGACGCACTCCCCCAAGAAGTCCCAGAGAAGGTTGACCTCCGCGTCCGGATCCGCCGACTTGGCGTTGTGACCCCAGTTGAGCCGGGTGGTCGGAGGAGCCGGATTATACTCCGGCAGGTTGATCCGGTCGAAGGCTGGGTTGGCGTTCTTCACATAGAAGAACGACATCTGTCAGTTCTTCACCGAGTCGACAGTCGGAATCTTCGGGAAGAGCGAGCCGGCGCGGGGATAGATGGAGGCGCAGCCGCAGGTCCTCAGGCGGCCCTCAGTCATTTGCGACTTAAGGTAAAAGAGCCGGCTCCAGAAGTCGACGTCTGGCCACAAGCTGGCGTAGCCCTCCATAAAAGCCACATAGCAGCTAAGGAGGACCCACGCGTTGGCCGGCAAGTGGTGCGGCTGCAGGCCGAAGAAGTCCAGGAACCGGCGGAAGAAGGCCGAAGCCGGCAGACCTAGCCCACGGTCAAGGTGCGCGCCGAAGACGACGCGCTCGCCGGGCTCCGGCTTGGGCTCCACCTCCGCGCCAGGCGCCCGCGTGACCACCTCCCGAGGAATCCGGCGGAGGCGCACCAGTCGCTCGATGTCGTCGTCGTTCATGTATGAGCCCCTCCAGGACCCGCTGGCGGAGGCCATTGACGAAGAAGAGGAGGAAGAGGACCAAGCAAGATCGAAGGGAGAAGAGGAACCGCTCCTCACCGGAGGAGAGCGCGGCGGCGACGAGCGCAGCGTCGAGCCGCGGGGCCCCGTGGCGCCGGCTTGGCGTGCGGGCGGCTGCCGAACGGCGGAGAGCTCCGGCCTCGAAAGGTCGCCGAGGTTCGCCAGGAGGTCACCGGAGAAGAATCGACGGCGTGCGAAAGCGCTCGAGAAAGAGAGAGAGAGAAGAAGCAGTGGAGCGAGGAAGAAGAAGAAAGAATCCTCGGGCCGCTCCAGGGGCATTTATAGCCGTCCCGCACGCCCGTTACGCAGCCACGTGGCGATCGTGGGCCACGATGGGATTAACTGCGCCGAAACCGCCCCACACGACGCCGGCAGTTACCAGAAACGGCCGCACCACTTCGCCCACAACCGCAGAAAATCCGGAAGGGGGCAGTGATGTGACCATACGAAACGACCACGCTGACGAAGCCGTCAGAACGGTCAAGTCGGGCGCGGGACTCGAAGCGGCGGAGTTGCCGGTGCGCCCGAGCCGGAGCCGGACAATAAAGTCGACCCGGCCCCAAATTCTGGCAACAAGACGGAAGCATCACCAACACTTAAGAAAAGTGAAAACAACAGGAGCAAAAAAGGGCGTCCGGCTGGAGGAAGCCGGACGGGGCGAGCCGGACGAGGGCGCAGCCGGCTGAATGAAAATTCTCAGCTGGCCCCTCCGGGAGCCGCCGGAAACAAGCGAGAGATATATAGAAGCCAGGGAAACCTGCCTAGGTCCTTCTTAACGCAGGACCTTGCCAGCTTCGGGGGCTAATGTCGGGGGGAAGACCCCGGGTAGGGCAATGGACGCGGAGCGGCCGGCTTGAGGACGGCCGGCTCGCGGCAAAGGCCGGCTGAGGAGCAGCCGGCTGGAGCCGTGGCCGGCTGCCTCGGAAGCGGGCTGGCTCTAAGTCCTAGTCGGTCCGGCTGCGGCCTTCGACGCTGTAGCTGGGCCGGCTTCCACAAGCCATATCCGACTGGGGTTTGTACCTTAGACCGACTCGAGGCTGGCGAGTCTTGCACTGGAAGGAACTGGGTAGGTGAGCCGGGTTCAAAGGTCCACGCTGACCTCATCTCCCGTAAAGTACGGGGCACTGTGGAGCAGCAGTGCCACGCGCCAGACAGAGCCATCATGGCGTACGTCGAGCCGTACGCGCTACGGAGCATGATGACGACAACGACGAGCACCTCCCACGCCGCTGACCTGAGCAGGCGGATGGGACGTGCCACTACGCTCAACGGCTCCCTAGCGTCAGCGCCTCGGGAAGGGACGGGAGCCGAAGCCGGCCATGCTGGCCAGTAGACCTTAGGGACTTATATGTAAAGTACCGGCGCCTATATAAGCCGGGCTACCCCCCTCGTGAGGGGGACGATCGATCAGTTCTCATTCACTAGTCTTAGAGCTGCCCTGTGAGAGAGACCTTCGTCTACCTTAGCCTCCCAGGAGCAGCCGGTCATACAGCTCAAGGAGCACCATTGTACTGTGTGATCATCATATACACTCATAGCAGGAGTAGAGGTGTTACCTCCATCGGAGGGCCTCGAACCTGGGTACGTCGCTGTGTCACTCGTGCCCATACCCGCATCCGGATACCGCCGTGAGACCACTAGGAACCACCTCGATTAGCCACCCTATGGCATATGTCATGACGATACCACGACATCCAGCAACCATAATATGCAAAGAATGAGTGATGCCGGTATACCTCCCCCCAAGCTTAGGCTTTTGGCCTAAGTGGAGTTCATTCCCAACGAGGGTCGGAGTTCCACGCCGGTGGATCATACATGGAGTGGTAATAGGGCCCCTGTGCAGAAGAATATCGTGGAGGTTCCACATGCCCATGATGTTGATATGAGGAGCTCGCTGCATCGGATGAAGAGTCGGGGTGCTCCTCGGCCTCCTCCACATCTTCCCTTGCACGACGGCTTTCCCTTTCTATGTATGCGTTTAGCTCATTCTCTGTGATCGACCACCCGTTCCTGGCATCAAGGTTAAACAAAGCAGGTGCAAGCAAGCGTACTAGTTTTTCAATTTTCTTGGTTATACTCCAATTTTTCTTATACAAAGTTATCCTATAATGCAGGTTGTTCAAATTAGATGCATCTGAAATAAATTCATGTTTAATCATGGAAACAACATCAAGCTTCTCTATAGAAAGCGAAATATCTAAATGGTGGGGTCCTACACCATGCATAGCTAATAAGCGAGAGGCGATAAGACCTCCACAAATTCCTCCTTTCTCACGGTTAGTAGCAAGTCTACAAGCTATTAAAGCACCCAAATTATAAGTCCTATCCTGTTGCAAAGCGACGACTAAGAAAGCCAAATCTTGGACGAGATAATTTACCTCCGATCCTTCTCGCAAGAACGCACTTTGTAATGAAATAGGCAAAGTAGCGGATGGCTGGCTGTTGAATGCTACTAATCTTACCACTATCATTGGAGAAGCTCCTCCCATTACAAATCCTTGTATAAAGATTTGAGAGCTCCCGCGGTGTTCCCACGATCTTCTCGCGGGATCCCCACCGCGGCACTCTAATTGCTTGTACAAAAATCACTGAAAGGCAAGTCGATAGTTTTGTTATAAATCTTGTACCGGACCATGGGGTTAGTTTGAGACCGGTGAAATTCGAAATCCTGCACAACCGACACCGTTAGTTTAGCATATTGGTGAGGTTCACCAACAGTAAAACCTTCCAACCCTGCATTGGAAATCAGTGTTTGAACGTCTTGCAGGATTCCTGCATTCCGCATAAAATCCGTGCATGGGTAATAAGAGGGGTATACTCCCTCTTCACGATGAACTCTCATGACTTGCTGTACCTCCAACTCTTCTTGGTTAAGTTGGTGCATACTCCCTTCCATTTTCTGAAATTTTTCAACAATCATTATAAAATTTGATTTCAAGGTATGTAATTGAAGGGAACTACTATAGGAACTTGCTAGAGTACTAAACATGCATCAAAACTAATTTCTTCCACCTAGAACAAGCATGCAAGCTCACTAAACATGTTATCTACAGCAGCAAAATATTCAAGATATACTCAACCAAATGAAATTCTAATTGGACAATCAAAGGAGTCACATACCAAGGAGTAAATATGCCAAATTTCAAACAGAAATCTGGGCTGAGCAAGGAGATCGAAAAATCGCGAGTTCTTGAGCAGAAACACGAGTGAGAGGAACTTGGTACGAGTTTTTTCGGTAGAGAGAAGATGCTTGGGAGGAAGAGATGATGTAGTGGGGCAAGGAGGGGCCCACACCACGGGGTGGCGCGCCCACCTCCTTGGCCGCGCCGGCCTGTGGTGTGCCACCCTGCGGTGCCCCACGGGTCATCCTACGGTACTCCCGGGTGCCTCGTCGAAAAATAGGACCAACGGTGTAATTTTTGTAATTTTTAGAGAACTTCGAAAAATGCACATTTACAGGTATTAAATTAATGATTCTTGCGCAGGAAAATGATTTCTAAAATCTTAAATAGCTAAAGCATATTGCAAAACAAAAAGTGCTACAGCAAGTAAAATAAGTGGAGGGAGAAAGAAAGAAAGAAATGTTGTTTAGCTCTTTTATGCAATAAAATATACTTGTTAACAAGGTTGATCAAGTCTTGCTACCAAATAAATTTTATATGACATAAGAAGAAATAAACCTCAAATCAATCATGTTACCTTATATTGAATTGATATGGATCCAATCACAAGAGTTTGATATTCTTCTTTAGGCTCATATATAGGACAATCAATGGATCCCACTTTGATAGTTTTCACGTTAAAAATTGTATTAACTCCACATACTTTATCAATCCTCTTGGGAAAATAGACGAGTGTGTTCCTTATCATCAACATTGAAAGTAACCATGCCTTTATTGCAATCAATAACAGCCCCTGCAGTATTAAGAAAGGGTCTTCCAAGAATAATGGACATATTATCATCTTCGGGCATTTCCAACACAACAAAATCAGTTAATATCAAGCAATGCTGAGTAACTTGCACGGGAACATTTTCACATAAACCAACGGGAATAGCGAGTAGATTTATCAGCCATTTGCAAAGATATATCGGTTGGTATCAACTTATCTAAATCAAGTCTCTTATAAAGAGAAAAAGGCATCACACTAACACCTGCTCCCAAATCACATAGAGCGAGTTCTAACATAATTATTCTTGATGGAACAAGGAATAGTCGGTATACCTGGGTCTCCAAGCTTCTTTGGAATCTTACCATTGAAGGAGTAATTAGCGAGCATAGTGGAAATTTCCTCATTGGGGATTTTCCTTTTGTTAGTAACAATATCTTTCATATACTTTGAATAAGGAGGCAATTTAATAGCATCGGTCAAAGGGATTTGCAAAAATAAAGGTTTCATCCAATCACAAAATTTATTATAATGTTCCTCCTCCTTTGATTTTAGTTTCTTAACGGGAAAAGGCATTTGCTTTTGAACCCAAGGTTCTCTTTCATTACCATGTTTCTCGGTAATAAAATCTTCTTTAGTGTACTTTTTATTTTTAGCGGGCTTTTCGGGTTCTTTTTCAATTTCTTCTTTATCGGGAGTATCATTCTTATCATTATCTTCCTCATGTTCATTACCACTTTCGGTTTCAGCATCGAAATAGAAATACTATTAGGATCATTAACAAGTTCGAGAGGATTCTACAACATTCTTATGTTTCTTTTTCTTTTTCTTAGATGGAGCACTAGTTTTAGTTAGTTGAGAATCTTGTTCAACTCTTTTGGGATGCCCTTCGGGATATAGAGGATCCTGGGTAGAAACACCACCTCTAGTTGTTACTTCATAAGCATGTTTTTCTTTAGAATTATTTCCCAACAAGTCATTTTGCACTTCGATAAGTTGATCAATTTGAGTTTGAACCATTTGAAAATGTTTAACAAGTATCTTAACATCATTGGAGGTTCTCTCCACAATACCATGCAATTCACTAATAGCTCGGGAATTTTCCATTAAATGATTCTCTACTCTCATATTAAAGTTTTCTTGCTTAACAATATAATTATCAAATTCATCTAAGCATTGAGCAGGAGGTTTTGAATACGGAATATCTTCCCTAGTAAAGCGTTGAAGAGAGTGTACCTCAATCATGGATGAAGGGGAGTTATCTCACATAAATCTTCTATAGGAGGTAAATTCTTCACATCTTCAGGTTTAATACCCTTCTCTTTAAGAGACTTCTTGGCTTCCCTCATATCTTCATCATTTAATTTAATCATACCCCTCTTCTTCACTATCGGTGTCGAGGTTGGTTCAGGTGTAGACCAATCATCATGATTCCGGCCTATTTTAGCCAAAAATTCTTCAGCGTCGTCTGGAGTTCTTTTCCTGAAAACACAACCAGCACAACTATCCAGGTATGCCCTAGACTCAATAGTTAGTCCACTATAAAATATATCAAGTAAATCATGCTTTTCCAAATCATGGTCGGGCTGAGCTCTAATAAGAGAGCAAAATCTCGCCCAAGCCTCAGGCAATTTCTCTCCATCTTCCTGGTCAAAATTATAAATTCTCTGCAAAGCAGCATGTTGAGCACTAGCAGGAAAGTATCTCCAGAAGAAAACATCAAGCAATTCTTTTGGACTTTTAATAGAACCTGGAGGCAAATTATTATACCAAGTTTTAGCATCATCCTTTAATGAGAAAGGAAAAAATTTAGCGACAAAATAAGTACGCATCTTAATATCATCAGAAAACAAGCCAATAAGAGTAGATAACTCAGTCATGTGTTCAACAGCACTTTCTTTTTCAATACCACAAAATGGTGTTTTCTCAACAATAGCTATATGAGATAGATCAAGAGAAAAATCATAATCTTTATCCCTAATGTTTATAGGAGATGTGGCAAATTTAGGATCAGGAGACAATTTATATCTAACAGCATGTTCCGCAAGCAACTTTTTAATTTTTCTTGCATCAGTAGTAGCATTGCATTTTTCAATAAAATCATCATCAAGCTCTACATAATCTTCATCAAGATCATCACTAGAATATTCAACGAGACTCGGGTGAATTAACAGGTGTAGCAGCATTTTCATTAGGAGTTTCAGTATTTTCAATTTGTCTAGACTTAGCAATTGTAGCATCTAGAAAAGATCCTAACGAACCATCATTATCAAGCACAGCTGAAGCATCATCACAATTATGAGAGGAATTTTCAGATTCGAGCGAAGTACCGAGCATTTGAAGCTTGTGGTGGTGAAACAAGTTTACTTATCACAGATGGTGAATCAAGAGCAGCAGAGGTACTAAGAGTTGTACCTTTTCTTGTAGTGGATGGTAATATGGCGATCTTAGTATCGCGAGGTTTACCCATGATGGAGAATGGCAGCGAACAATATCAATCCAAGTGAACTTCCAAATAAAGCTATGCTCCCCGGCAACGGCGCCAGAAAATAGTCTTGATGACCCACAAGTATAGGGGATCGCAACAGTCTTCGAGGGAAGTATTACCCAATTTATTGATTCGACACAAGGGGAGACAAAGAATACTTGTAAGCCTTAACAGCGGAGTTGTCAATTCAGTCTGCACTGGAAACAGAACTTGCTCGCAAGAGTTTATCGATAGTAACAGTTTTATGGCGGTAGGAATAGTGAAATAACGAGCAGCGGTGAAATAAAGACAGCAGTAGTGATTATAGTAAACGAGCAGGATTAAAATACTGTAGGCACGGGGACGGATTAACGGGCGTTGCATGGATGAGAGAAACTCATGTAACAATCAAAGCGAGGGCATTTGCGAGATAATAATAAAATGGTATCCAAGTACTAATCAATCAATAGGCATGTGTTCCATATTTAGTCGTACGTGCTCGCAATGAGAAACTTGCACAACATCTTCGTCCTACCAGCCGGTGGCAGCCGGGCCTCTAGGGAAACTACTTGGATATTAAGGTACTCCTTTTAATAGAGTACCGGAGCAAAGCATTAACACTCCGTGAACACATGTGATCCTCACATCGCTACCATTCCCTCCGGTTGTCCCGATTTCTGTCACTTCGGGGCCATTGGTTCCGGACAGCGACATGTGTATACAACTTGCGGGTAAGATCATAAACAACGAATATCTTCATGAATCAATAACATGTTCAGATCTGAGATCATGGCACTCGGGCCCTAGTGACAAGCATTAAGCATAACAAGTTGCAACAATATCATAAAAGTGACATCTACGGATACTAGGCACTATGCCCTAACAATCTTATGACTATTACATGACCAATCTCATCCAATCCCTACCATCCCCTTCAGCCTACGAGCGGGGAATTACTCACACATGGATGGGGGAAACATGGCTGGTCGATGGAGAGGCGTTGGCGGTGATGGCGGTGAAGATCTCCTCCAATTCCCCGTCCGGCGGAGTGCCGGAACGGAGACTTCGGCTCCCGCGACGGAGTTTCGCGATGTGGCGGCTCTGCGGAGGGTTTCGGCGACTTCGACTTCTCTCCGTGCGTTTTTAGGTCGAACCCGATAAGTAGTCCGAAGGGGGCGTCGGAGGCCAGCCGAGGGGCCACACCATAGGGCCGCGCGGGCCCCCCCGGGCCGCGCCGCCCTATGGTGTGGGGCCCTCGGGCCTCCACCTCTCTTGCCCTTCGGCTCCGTCAATATTCGGTAAAATAGGGCCTTCTGCATAAATTCGAGGATTTTCCCGAAAGTTGGATTTCTGCACAAAAACAAGACACCAGAGCAGTTCTGCTGAAAACAGCGTTAGTCCGTGTTAGTTGTATCCAAAATACACAAATTAGAGGCAAAACAATAGCAAAAGTGTTCGGGAAAGTAGATACGTTTTGGACGTATCAAGACTCCCCTTGCAGCGTGTCTTGATCTCCCCGGCAACGGCGCCAGAAAAAGAGCTTGATGTGCGTAGATGTACACGTCCGTTGGGAACCCCAAGAGGAAGGTATGATGCGCACAGCAGCAAGTTTTCCCTCAGAAAGAAACCAAGGTTATCGAACCAGTATGAGCCAAGAAGCACGTGAAGGTTGTTGGTGGAGGAATGTAGTGCGGCGCAACACCAGTGAAACCGGCGCCAACGTGGAACCTGCACAACACAATCAAAGTACTTTGCCCCAACGTAACAGTGAGGTTGTCAATCTCACCGGCTTTCTGAAAACAAAGGATTAAGCGTATCGAGTGGAAGATGGTGGTTGTTTGCAAAGAACAGTAAAAGCAGTAGAATGTATTCAGATGTAAAAGAATGGACCGGGATCCACAGTTCACTAGTGGTGTCTCTCCAAAAAGATAACTAACATGCTGGGTGAACAAATTACAGGCGAGCAATTGACAAATAAAGATTCAATACATATCAACGATGATTACTATGTGATTTAATCAGGGCATTACGACAAAGTACATAGACCGCTATCCAGCATGCATCTATGCCTAAATAATCCACCTTCAAGTTATCATCCGAACCCCTTCCAGTATTAAGTTGTAAACAACAGATAATTGCATTAAGTATGGTGCGTAATGTAATCAACACAAATATCCTTAGACAAAGCATCAATGTTTTATCCCTAGTAGCAACAACACATCCACAACCTTAGAACTTTCTGTCACTGGTCCCAGATTTAATGGAGGCATGAACCCACTATCGAGCATAATTACTCCCTCTTGGAGTTACAAGTATCAACTTGGCCAGAGCCTCTACTAGCAACGGAGAGCATGCAAGAACATAAACAACACATATATGATAGATTGATAATCAACTTAACATAGTATTCTCTAGTCATCGGATCTCGCCAAACACAACATGTAGCATTACAAATAGATGATCTTGATCATGTTAGGCAGCTCACAAGATCTAATACAATGAAAGCACAAGCGGAGAAGACAACCATCTAGCTACTGCTATGGACCCATAGTCCAAGGATGAACTACTCACGCATCAATCCGGAGGCGGGCATTATGATGTAGAGCCCCTCCGGTGATGATTCCCCTCTCCGGCAGGGTGCCAAAGGCGATCTCCTGAATCCCCCGAGATGGGATTGGCGGTGGCGGCCTCTCAGTAATGTTTTTCGTATCGTGGCTCTCGGTACAGGGGGTTTCGCGACGAAGTCTATTTGTAGGCGGAAGGGTAGGTCAAGTGGCGGCACGAGGGCCCCACACACTAGGGCCGCGAGGCCAGGGGCCAGGCGGCGCCACCCTGTTGTGTCGGCGCCTCGTGGCCCCACTTCGTACCTCCCTCGGTCTTCTGGAAGCTTCGTGTAAAAATAGGCCACTGGGCGTTGATTTCGTCCAATTCCGAGAATATTTCCTTACTAGGATTTCTGAAACCAAAAACAGCAGAAAAATAGCAACTGACACTTCGGCATCTTGTTAATAGGTTAGTGCCGGAAAATGTAAAATAATGTTGTAAAGTATGTATAAAACATTCAAGTATTGTAATAAAAGTAGCATGGAACATAAGAAATTATAGATACGTTTGCGACGTATCAAGAGCCTATGACCAAATGCAAGCATTTTGTTCATCGCCTCGGGGGCTACTCCCATCGGGAGCGCTGGTCGCGCACCCGATAGATGTGAAAAGCTCGAGAAGGAATAACAATATAGCGATAGAAGATATTAATCTGTTGAGCCTACAACCAAGCACAAGTCCTTGGCTGTAGCCTCGGGGGCTACTCCCATCGGGAACGCTGTTCGCGTGCCCGATGAATTTATACAAAAATATAAAGAAAGGAAAAAAGAAGTGAGTATATTTCGAGTTATACAAATAACTCTACATATACTCCCATCGGGAAGGCAAAATAAGTCATTAAATATGACTAAATAAAATGTTCTATTCCAACAGCCGAAAAGCACTCGACAATATATTCTAAGAGCGCTAAAAGTCGCGAATAATCTCTGAATGCCGCAAAACTTTGCGAAGGTAAGACCCCAGATCCGTTCTGAGCGGCGTGGCACCGTCTCTGACGGCGGTTTGCTGCTTTTTTCCGTATCAACAGATACGAAGAAAAATCATAACGGACGTGTTAGGTATACCCGATAAAATATGACTGGGACTCGACAGAATGGTAAGACTTTAAGCGGCACCTGTCGAAGTTTACACCAGTATCCCGAGATCATGTCCAGAGACGTGATCTTGAAGTAGGTTTTTGCGGATTGCCACTAGAGCAGTTAACTAGTACCTGATCCGTCAGATGAACTAGCCCCAACTACCATTATCCCTGTACAATATAGTATTTGCGTATCCAAAAGATATGCGATAAATTCGACAAGATTATTGAATGATTAAAATTGGAGATTTTTCCTGATTCTTCGATTCAAGAAAAATCTCGGGGGCTACTGACATAGGCATCCCCAATGGAACTGCCGAAGATGGTACCCAGGGTTTACTGAAGGCTCAGAACTCGAAGAATAAGAAGATTCGGAAGCCCAAGATGCTAGTAAGGAAAGCTAGAGTTGTATTAGGAAGTATAACTTGTAATCTTGCGGGATGGGTATGAAACCCTCCCGGACTCTGTAATTTGTGTATCACGAATCCCTCAGCTCCACCTCCTATATAAGGGGGAGTCGAGGGGCAAAGAGAGGATCAAATCTATTGTCAACATAACCCTAGTTTTACAATTAGCGAGTACTTTTCGGCTGAAACCTTCGAGATCTACTTGCCCTCTACTTCTAACAAAATCCTAGTCTACAATCTGTAGGCATTGACAAGTTAATCCCTTGTCAGTTAGCGCTGTCTGGAAACTTTGCTGTAGTGCTGAACTTTACCATCTTATGGCCAACAGAGGAGATGGACAGGTTAAATAGCCCTTGGGACCCTGGAGGTTCAAGATTTGCATACTTGGTACTGAATAGTCTAACCTTTGTTGGATACACCATAGTCTATTCCATGAATAGCCTGCTAATGGATTCAATTGTTTGGGCGGACAGCATGTCAGTATTTCTGCCAACTGAGTGTTACGTGCAATGGGACCCTGGAATTGTGAAGGTTGTTATTATGTATGGAATATCAGTGAGGGTTGACATGCTACATAAGCATTGTGATAGCATGGACCATTATGCAGCCAAAACCATATCTGATGCACGATGCTGTCAAGATGAGTATATATCAAAGACCATAATGATAGAAGTGACACCATGTGATGGAGGTGCTTTCAGTCCTTGCAAATTTGCCAGGCTGCCACCGTGGAGGAGATGTTTCGCCCTGGATACCAGGAGCAGCTACACTTTTGTAGAATTCCATCTTGGAGGCATGGAAGCGTCAGTCATGGTGGCTTAATTATAGTTTTCTCAACTAAAACAAGCGTGTTCTGCTCACACCTGGTGCATCAAGTTGCTGAAAGTATTCTAATGGTCAAGCCTACAGAAGAATTTCCAGGGGATACAACAAGCTTACATCACAGGGTTCAGTCTTGGTTCTCTCCATCTGATGGATCTCATTCATTTGGATATCAAAGTTGTGATGACTGTTGTTTCGTCTTGGCGGCACAAGCGGATCATTTATTCTATGGTCGTGCAGGAACTGTTCACAAGAGGATAGTGCAGCCTTGTGTAGTTGGGAGTGGGGAATACTACTGCTTTAACATTCAGTCGGTCGAAAGTATTTTAATTGGAATTGAGCTGCAGCTGTTCGTCATTCAATCTGTGGAGCATATATCTCCATTGAAGCCCAAAAACCCACGGTCATTTCTTGCTCCTGCTATTTATAGTATTGAGTTCAGGAGTAACACGAGGACTATTATTGAATCGGTGCACATCACTGGCATTTCTTTGGAGTGGATTCCATTTGGGTTTGCTACTTGGCACAACAATAAACTGTCGAGCTGTTTTGATCTGCGGATACCATCCGATCCCGGCATTGTCACAATCTGTACTGCATTTGTGCTCTCTTTGTCATGGTTGATCTACATGTTGGAGCTAGATGGTGTGGAGGTTACACGCCATTGCTTGGGAACAAGCAATGTTTTTTGGGGGTGGTATTGTCATGCCCGTACCTTGGGAGACATGGGCCTGGTTGTCATGGGCCACGGGATGGAGATCATGGGCTGGCAGCATCAGTGGATGGCAACAAAAGGGGAATCCGCACCTGGGAAAGGCATCGAAGAAATTGTACCGAGTTGGGTTGGTCCCGTTCCTCTCTCTCCCGTCTCCTACCTCTCCGGTGGCTGCTCTCCACAAGCAGTGATATCCTCCGGTGGCCGCTCTCCACAAGCGGCATTATCCTCTCCTCACGCTCCGGTGATCTCCGGCAGCAATGGGGTATTACAGCCTCTCTTTTTTTCCTTAGAGAGTTCAGCCCTTCTTTGTTCACTTAAACAAATCATTACAAAGGGTGTCACAGATACATTTCAGGACATCATTAAGGAAAAGAGGGAACAACCAAGTGTTCAACTCGACAAACGATATGTGCTAAATTAAT
This sequence comes from Lolium rigidum, assembly GCF_022539505.1. NCBI lineage: Eukaryota > Viridiplantae > Streptophyta > Magnoliopsida > Poales > Poaceae > Lolium > Lolium rigidum. Next base: position 307,412,972 of record NC_061510.1, on the reverse strand, counting down.
AAGCAAAAGACGAATGGGACAACATGTCACAGATCATAAAGAACAAGCCAGGTCTTTGAGGAAGCACTTGATGTTGTTCAGTCTTTTGTCTCGAGCAAAGGTCAATGTACACTTCACATCAAGTGCTTCCCCAAACCACCGCCTCCTCGCGGCCAACAAGTAAAGCCACCAATACCGGCAAGCGCCTCCTACCGCCGGTTCAACTCCGCCTTCACCTTGTGAGGCCGCCTCCCTAGATGCTTGAGCTCTCCGCGTGACCTGCGAAGTAGCGAGAACGTCACCGCCACCTTCCTGACGAGGCCGCCCCCCTAGATTCATGAGCTCTCCACGTGGACCGCGAAGTAGTGAGAACCTTACTGCTACATTCCTCGGTGGCCATGCGCGGGCTTCCCGGCGGTCACCTCCGGAAGTGCCGAGGGAGAAGGAAAGGAAGGGGAGGGGCTAGGGTGTGTCACCCCAAAGAGGAGACACACAGGGGAGAGCTAAACGTTTTTGGGCTTCCATTTTGAACGCTCTCCCTTTGTTTCTTTTGGGTTTCATATATAGCTTGCCCTAACTTAGCAATTCTTTTGATGACGTTGTTGTTTTTGTAATATTCTGCATGTTTATGGATACATCAACAATTATTTATTTCATATTTTTTAAAAAATTAGAATATGATTTCTAATTTTAGTTAAAATAACAGAATCAGTGGAGCCCAAGCCAAAAATCTCCATTGTGTAGAGTTCGACTTTTTTTACTCTCGTTCTTTCTATCCCTCAATATCTATAATAACTAAATAGGAGCAACCCACTAAGTTGAATTCTCTCAACATGCAAGCATGCCACATCATTTGTATCAGTTTGTGATTAGCTGTATTCCACGTCACCTCCCAGCCACGTCAGTCCGTTTTAACTTAAGTGCACCTAAATGATCCGGCTGATCTGTTCCCCTTCCTATCTTACCTCCTCCACCATAAGTACACCTAAATGATTGTGCATCCAAAATTGAAGAACGGGAGTCCACTAGAATCTCCGCGAAAGGAGGTAGCTGAGCAGCCTTCTTTTGGCTTCTATATAAAGATCAGGATCGATTTCGCGTTTTCCTCATCTTGGTGTCCAATACTTTCCTTGCGCCGGTGAATTGCATGCATCTCATGGCAGCCTTCCAAAGTGTCTTGCCTTCTTATACGCTTTCTCTTAATTTTGTATTCCACGAGGTCATTCCCACTCAACATGTCTGTGTCTTTTCCATAGATTGGATGTAAGGGTTCACTCGATGTGAGGGATTGTGGTTCATTTTTTTCCCTTCCGGTCTGTTTACATACCTTCATGCTTCAATTTTTATTTGCGTTTTTTTGATTCCAGAAACGTATGTTCCATGCACTTCATCTTAAGTGTCAGGACCTGGCTCCCGTCCTTTGTTTTCTGAAGAAGTCATCAAAGTACTGTCTCACCTCAGTATGGTAACGATTCTAGAACCTCAAGTTCAACCTCCGGTGATTTCCTTTCAATTCTATCAAATTAACATTTTTTTTCATTCATACTATTTCATTTCACTTCTATTGCCCAGGTTCCTGATTCTAGGTAAGCAACAAACCCTACAGCCTTGGTTTGCTTTTAATATATTTACGTTGTCATAATTTTTTTTTCTATCCCACAAACTTCACATGTTGGCATATTATAAAGTGATTTGGCTTGCAATTGTTTGATATATTATTTCTCATGCTAATTTTTGGATCATTTATTCTCTAAGTTGGCTCGCTGCAGATGCATGACTTCATATGTTCTGCTATAAGAAACCGATGGAGGGGGTATCATATTGGTGAGCTATAAAGGCTTGCGTAAACAGTTAGTCTATTATTCTACGATTCTAAGATGGATTTAAAATATATTCACCTTCCGTATTGCAATCTCAGGTGGTCTACAATCTGATGTAAACTGAAGTTAAAACATTTACTCAACAGAACAGAACATTCCGCGCGACCAAATTTTTTCTTAACAATTTACTCAATTGTGCTTAGGGTTTTCTGTTTTACTTTTCGTACAAATTTAGTAGGGTCGCTTCAACTTACTAATACCGGACCTGATTAACTCTGGGTTCGTCTGGAAGTATACGTCCACTTTGATCACACACCTTACCCTAATAAGGGTACACATTTTTCAACTTATACTTATAACATTTAATTTACAGTGTATTTGTTGATCCCTTCTTTTTTTAATGTTATGTTCGTATTTTTTTTCTTCCTCCTAATGCAAGATAATCCTACGCTATTTAGCACACTTTATGTTCCGCAGCAACGCGCGGAAAATCATCTAGTTTAGTCAAAACTCGGACCGGGTCGAGCTTCGGACCAGTCTAAAAAACCCGGAGCTTAAATTTAGGCCCAAGTTTGACCTGGCTAGACCGTCAGGAATAGAAATCAAGCGCGGCCCAGCCTGACTCCTGTCTAAATCATATATTTTGTAGGCCCAAGCCTAACTGACCCGTTTGGCTCAAGATTCAAGCCCAAGCCCCACCAGACATACATGCGCTGATGCCCGGCCCGGCCCAGAATTTTTAGGCCGGGCCGGGGTGCGCATGCCTAGCTATCCTTACAATTGAATAGCTACACCAGGCTACCACAGCAGCAACTAGTTCGATCAAGGGAGTGCCTATCGCAAAACCTATACACCGACCAGGTCGGTGGCTACCGGCCACCACACACCCTCTGGTCGGGTATGGGCCAGGCCCATTTGGGTCTGTTTAGCCTGTGCAGTTCGTTTTTGCCTTTTCTTTTTTTTCTGAATTCTTTTTTCTGTTTTCGGTTTTGTGTATATTTTTTTAGATTCGAAAATTTTAATTTTTAAAAATTGTTCAAACTGAAAAATAAATTAAATTAAAAAATGTTCAAATTTGAAAACCGTTCAAATCTAAAAACCGTTCAACTTTGAAAACCGTTCAAATTTAAAAACCGTTCAAATATGAAATTTTTTCAAATTCAAAAATTGTTTAAAATTTTATAATGTTCAAATTGAAAATTTGTTCAAATTTAAAAAATGTTCAAATGTAAAATTTGTTCAAATTTAAAATTTGTTCACATCTAAAATTGTTCAAAGTAGAAAATTGTTCAATTTAAAAAAATGTTCAAATTAGAAAATTCTTTAAACTTAAAATTGTTCAGATTAGAAAATTGTTGAAACTTAAAATTGTTCAAATTTAAAATTTGTTCCAATTTGAAAATTGTTCAAAAAAATTTTTTAAAGCGAAAATCTTTTAAAAATTGTTCAAAGGAGAGTAGATTCGAACTCGCCTCATTGAGAAGCAGTCTCAGCTCGTTACCGAGGATTTTTTAAATTTGCTACCGACGAGAATCGAACTTAGCTCGTTACCGAACAACGAAGCAGTCTCAGCTGGTTGCCGAGGAGAATCATGGGCCGGGCCCAACAAAGACCTGGGGGTGTGCGGCTCTTCGATCGGCACCGACCAGATCGGTGTATTGTCGGCTTTAAGCGGACCATACGATTGACTACCCAAAACCTTACCTACAATGGGCTCGGCCCATTTCGGTTGGGCAGATGTTTTCCTATTTCTTTGTTTCTGTGTGTACCCAATTCGTTGTAATTTCTCACGCACAGTAGAGAATACTCGTGGCGCGTATGTGTTCCAACTTTTGCTCGCGCATATTTGTTTCAGTGTTTCCTCTTGTGCGCAATAGAATAAGGCTCCAGAACTTATGTTCATAAAAATATTAGATTTTAAAAAGTTTCCAAATTTAAAAATTGTTTGAATCTGAAAAATATTCGAATTTCAAAAATTACCAAATCTGAAAATGTTTAAATTTAAAAATGTTCAAATCTAAAAAATGCTTGAATCCGAAAATGTTTGGATTAAAAAAATGTACGAATATGAAAAATTTAAATTTCTTAAAAATCAAATCTAAACCTAGTGGGAGGTGAAAATGTTCAATTTAAAAAATGTTCAAAATTCTAAAAAAAATCTGATTTTAAAAATTTCAGAAAAACTTAAGAATTTCATGTTTGAAAAAAGTTCAAAAAACTGACTGGCAAAATCGAAATAACAGCTGAAAAACCAAGAAAATCGAAGAATAAACCGAAGAAAACCGGAAAAGCAGACACTACCCAGAATTAGTCCGCCCCGTGCGCAGCGCCGGATCGCAGCTATGATTGGAGAATATGAAGAGCAGATATAATCAGATCGGCAACCTCCGCATTCCCGTGCTCCTTTTTTTCCCGAGATTTATGCGCGGGAAGTCCCTAAAGTATGGGGCACACCGTATGCAAGTCCCCGAAGTATAAAAGGCGTTGGCGTCAGTCCCTGATGTTTTTAAGTGATGCACCGCAGGTCCTAAACGACTTTGACCGTGCATTGACCGATGCCACGTAGTAAGAAATGCCCATGGCGGGAAACTTCCCGCCAGAAGCAGTTGGGAAATAAGCAGATAAGCCCTTACTCGTATAAAACAGGGTCAGGAGCTGCCTTTCTTCTTCACAGCTCATATCTCTGCCTCTCTCTCCTCCACTCTTCCCCCATGGCTGCAAGCTCAAGGACGTCAAGCAAGTCGTTGGCGTCGTCGTTCACATCTCAGGCAGGGCTAACGCTGCCGCTTGTGAACTGTGACTGTTGCGGATGGAGGAGAGCAATTCGGCTTGTGTCGTAGTCGGAGGCGAATCCGGGCTGTGTGTTCTTCAAGTGTCCTAATCACAGGGTAAGCTGGATCTGGTTTTTTGTGATGGTGTACTGGTGATTTTTGTGGTTGATCAACATATAGTGTGAAATGCTGAAACTTTGGCACCACCATTGTCATGTTCAGTGTGTCTATGTCTCGGTCCACTATCCGCAAACCCTCATTCAGACTCATACCTGGTAGCAGCCAGTAAACAAAACATTTCGCCGGATCGTGACCTAACTGCTCAATAAAATCTTTGATCCACAGCGGCGACCAAGTGTCCACTTCACAGCCATCAAAATAAGCAGTTCTTCCATCCACATAACACTTGCTGCTATCAACTCCACAAAGAAAACCACCATGCGATCTTACCATACACTGGCGTGCATCCTACAGCGGCTAGGGTTTGCGATATTACCATACACTGGCGGTGGCTCGCCGGCGGCCCGTCTCCTCGGAGCCATCCTTGATCACCAGCCGCAGTCTTCCAGCGGCGGATGGCCGGAGGAGGACGGAGCTACAGCAAGCTCAACGGCGGTCGCCGTCAGATCCCCAGCCGCAGTCTTCCAGCGGCGGATGGCCGGAGGAGCACGGAGCTACAGCCCCCTCGACGGCGGTCGCCGTCAGTCGCCTCAGATCCGCCGCTCACCTCTGTTTCGATTGGGGAAAGTGGTCGGGGACCGTCTACTCCTATAGCTATATTCAGCGAGGGCCTTTTTGCTTATTCCCAGCACCACACGGTTTGCCACCGTGGCATTTCTTACTACGTGGCACCGGTCAATGCACGGTCAAAGACGTTTAGGACCTGCGGTGCATCACCTAAAAACATCAGGGACTGACGCCAACGCCTTTTATACTTTAGGAACATACTGATACTGATCCCAAGACTTGTGCGTACATGAATTGAATTAAATTGAACACGGCAGACAATGAAGCTCTTTTACACAACGAAAGTAGAAGAACTGGAGACCCTTGATTATAGTATACAGGATCAGAGCTCAGCTTACTCCCTGGATATGACATGTGCCTCGACATGAAGTTGCCCAAAAGATACTATTAATAGTCTAACACACCTGGCATGTTAAACTACATATATCATCTATTCTAGCTGGACATAGAGCTTATCACAGATTCGATGTCATTGGCAATATTCTTGGCGTCTGCGGCAATACTAGCCAATCCTCTCCTCGCCAACCCAGCACAGTAGAGCCTATTTTCACCTTTCCAATGATTCGGATATTCCTTGGTTGGCAGCCCATTATCATTTAACATGCTCTCACCATTCTGCACTCATAAATAAGATGTAACTTGGTTAGGAGTTTAACAATTGTTGCAGCAAAAAGAATCTAACTTAGGCATATTAAAAAAACTATAGTAGTACCTTCAGCCACATATTTGCCATGCTCTTGTATCCAGTTGCAAATACAATTGCCTCAAATGAGATTTCATCTCCACTTTGAAATTTAACTATATTACCCATGATCTCACTAATGCTTCCTTGAACCTACACATTGGTAAAGAAAATATTAATAAAATGGCATCGTAAATCAACGTATGGTATATGTAAAGGTTTATATCATGTCTGAGGATATACTTACTTGGATGACACCCCTTTTTATCAAACCAACGGTGCCGACATCAATCACAGCAGATCGACTGGTTTTTGACTTGAGCATCATTGGACCCATGTTTGGCATTGTGATGCCATGCCTTGATAAGTCTCCAAACATGAATTTTGCCCCCATAACAAGGAATTTATCCACTAGATTCAGCGGAAGATGGTGGGCTAGTGTCATCCCCAACCGGATTAGCTCCTTTGTCATTACATGAATCTGCATCCACAAAATTTGTGACACATCTTTAGCAGCATACACGATAAATTAAAATATCATTCTACTGGTAGTTATACTAAGAAATTGTATCCCATTACCAAATAAAAATATACAGTGCACATACCGGGCTTCTTACAACAATTGAAGTATTGACACCATGGGTCGCAAGGTCGTAAGCAATTTCCATCCCGGAGTTGCCAGATCCAATGACCAGCACACTCTTACCGGAGAAGCTTTTGCCTGACTTGTATCTTGATGAGTGGATGGTCTCACCCGGAAAATTTTGAAGTCCAGGGATCACCGGAATATTCTCTGCACTATTCTCACCACTTGCCACAACAAGAAACTTTGTTGTGAAATTTATTCTTTTGCACTCTGCCATGTCATGAGCCACGATGGACCAAACTTTTTTCTCACCATCGTATGTTGATGACTCCACGCTAGTGAGATACTTCGGTTTAATATTGAAACACTCAATATAGTCATCTACGTACTTGACAAATAGAGATTTTGGTATGTATGTTGGTGCATCTGCTGGATATGACATGTGTGGTAACTCACAAAACTCTTTCGCAAGATGCAGCTTCAAACGATCGTATGCGCGGTTGCGCCAAAGAGATGCACTGCAGTCCTCACGCTCGACGATGATATAGGGAATGGACAATTGGGTAAGGCACGCTGCTGTTGCGAGGCCTGCTGGCCCAGCACCAACAATCAGCACCACTACATTCTCCATTGCAAAGACGAGATTTAGCGAAGTTGTGGGAAGGGGTGCAGTGGTAGGCTAGGAGACTTAGAATAAGAAGAGGTATGTGTTTGCTTGCTAGCTGAATGAATCTGTGTTTGAGATAGTCACATATATGAGGTATATATATGCTTGTAGATGTCGCGTACCAAGATTAAGGGACGCGGAAAGAGATAAAAGATCAATTGACACGTATAACCTGGAAATTGGAATGTTATAGATGCCATTGTTGGTGTGAAACCATGAAAGGCAGGAAACGCAATCCCGATTGCTTGCATTCTTTTGGAAACTTACCAGCCATATTTGAGTATAGCGTATTGTTGATTAGTGTTTCTTTCTTTTAATTCCTATCATCATCAATAAAAATTCATCCAAGATAAAGATATGTTCAGAGTATATATTCGAACTGTTTCTTTCCTTTCCTGCACTTGTGGACAATATAAACTGAAATTTGATGCGATAAGGATGAGTCAACGTCTCTCAACACTTTGACCAGAACGGGAGGATTTCTCACTGTGCATTTATAAACATTATTATTTGATTACCCAAGAGATCAAAGTGCTTCTTCGATTGACAACATTCTGCATTAGACTCGCATACCACAACATTTTCTTGTGTGAATGAACTATTCCACCATGGTATAATCTGCACACTACATATGTGAACTCTGGTGCAGATTATTATCGCTTTTTTGCTTCTAGTTGATGGTTGCGCGCTAGTCGTGAATGTGTTATGTGCATGGAAATTGTAGATTACATGGGTGCTGTAAAGTAGCAAAATAAAACAAAGAGTGGACCTTGTATTCTACTTGAATTTTTTTATTTTGTAAAACATGAGTATAACAAAGATGCCATATGAGAAACCGTAGTTTATCAATGAGGACAAGGAATAGAAGTTCTTTTAGTAATCAAAGTCATTGGCAAGAAGCTATTAAAATATGCATGGGCATGACCTTTGCTTATTTTGCTATTTTGGAACACATGGTAAATAACAAGTAATTAAATGACTTACATGCACAAACACAACTAAGATCAAATTTTAGAACTGAACTTTAATTCGAATTTGAAAAAACAGAATATTATTAACTCAAACAGAATACATGTACACAGTTGGAATGTATAATTTAAATGCAGTTTGAATCAGAAGATTAAATCCAAATGGCATAATTACAAGTGAACAAAGTAAAAAATGAAATACAAAATCATTTATACTTATCGTTGTCTTTTTTTTCTCCTAATGTTCTTCAAACCTGCAATCAAAAACATCAAAGACAAAGTAGGGATGATTAGTATGGGTTCATGTATGCATCTCTAGGAGAGATACATTGTTTTGTTTATGATCTTAATCCATGTGGCAACAAGAAGTGGTAATGTGGCGCTACCGAAAACAACATGCACATTCCTGTTTGCACCAACTGCATGTGCATGTAATTACATAAACTGGTGCATTGTGTCTACAAGTACATGAATGAGCACTTATGTGCATCTAGAGAACCGGAAACACACAATCTTTGGTCTAATATTGGATGACCATATAATAAGTTGTTATTTGAGGGTGACATACAGAACATAACGATGGAGAACCAAGGACTCTTTGGCGGGTATTAAGGTAGGATGTTTTCAGGTCTATATACACCAACTCAATTTTTTGTTCTCTTACTATTTTTTCGATTTCAAATACCTGTGCAAAATATATGACAGTGTATTTCTGGATGAGCACAGAAGCTCGGTGTTTATAATTACCCAAAATTATTTTGTTTTTGATATTTCTTCTGGTTCCTAATTGTTCGTACGTAGGTGCTTATGATGACACTATTAATCATTCATATATGAAGCAACAATTGTTCCTTGTTTACATAAAGTGGTACCTTTGAGCCGCTAATTGCGTGTCTTTGATTTGTGGGAAGTGGCTTTGTGGGTGCAGGAGAGAGAGGTGGAATGCAGGCTTGCCAGGACACTCTCAGTCCGTCACCATTCACCAAGCAGAGCCGACCGTTCACCAAGCAGAGCCGAACCCAGTTGCCGCATCTGTGCCATCGTTACTTAATGTGACACCGGATCCGAAGGGCAAACAATATGTATGTGAACAGGAGGAGCCAGATGGTGGCAAGGGAGAGAGACCCACGGGTCGTTGCAGAAGACATCAGGGACACAATTCATCTACAAATATAGCTACTCTGACCAATTCATCTACAAATATTATTCATTGTTCTGTTGCGACGCAGGGACACATTACTGATATATAGATCAAAAAACACAGCAACTCCAAGTGTTCTTTCACTTGAGAGGTGCCACCTTTGCTAACACTCCAGGTCACTCTTTCCGTGGTAGGCTAACGCTGGCCCTGCAGTACGGACAATCGGCGCGGGACTGGAGCCATTGCTCCAGGCAGGCTGAATGGAAGATGTGTTTGCTTTGCAGCTGTACCAGCCCTTCTGCGGCACCATGGCATCCCTCCATGCATATCGAGCAGCCCATGGAGGAGTCAACATCGTCGTCTTCGATTGTTCCTTGGAGTGTTTCTTGTCCTAGCTAGTTAGGAGAGAGGTCTTGGATACGCCACTACCCTGCCGTGCCGCTGCAAGGCTCTGCTGGCGTTTCTTTAACTTTGTGGGTTGAAAGGGAGGTGGCTGGGTTGAAGCGAATAGTTTGGCCATCCAGGCTGCCGTCCTTTGCTATGCAGATATCAGTTTCATAAGAGAGCTGAGGCCCATCCCGAATGGTTCCTACTGCTGGTGCTGTCTGCCTGCAACCACTGGAAAATATGGATCAATGCAGAATTGCGAATATTGTAGTACATAGATTTGGTTCCTAAAATAAACCAACAGTGTGAGCTAAATTGTTGACACTACCTTCTGACCGGAAATAAATCTGCACTCCGGAGTCTCCGATGAAGCCTCTCCTTTCCTTGTTGAACCGCATCAGGAACTCGGTCATTTGATGTGTTGGTTCTCAATCCTGAGCTGAAGATAATGTTTCTTGTGGGTTTAATTACCCTTTTGCTTGAAGCCCCACAATCTCTCTGGCTACCCCGAGTAACTTCATAGCCCTGTGTTTTATAAATTGACAGATGAGAAATCAACAATCCCGTTTACTGTAAGTATCAATGCTTCACAAAAGTTGGTACAATAAGGCAAACTGAATTGGAAAACGTTCAGACTTTTGTATTGCATCCCGTTTACTGTAAGTATCAATGCTTATTGCAAACTGTAATCATGTATTTGCTTTTTTTTTTACCAAATTTGTATAAAAAAGCAAGCGAACCTATGTAAGCAATTTCAGAAAAATAAAATGACTAAGAATGTTATTTGCAATCCTTGGAACTCTGGAATTCTAGGTCTAAAATAAACTATTCTGTAGAACAATAAGTGAACAAACAGGCTGCACACACGGCACATTTGCAGTTAGCGTCATTCTAATTGCCACACGCTCAAAGCTGGGAACACTCACATCACCTCCAAAAAGGCCAAATCACTTCATTTTGACCCTTGTTACAGCCCAGATAATTTTGTCCATAAATATAATGGAAGGCACCCCCTTCTTTTAAGACCCAAAGGCATTTGCTATCAGTAATTTAACACTGAAACAAATGAACAGTGTTGGATTAAGCATCAGAGTGACATGGTTTGTTTCCTTGAAATGTTGACCAAACAAACTGACCATGTCAGCAGAAACAAATTCTTGGGTAGCTCTTTACAAAATGTAAAATGACATACTATAAATCATCAATTAAGAGTATCATTTGGATCAAGTGTTAATAATCTGCAACCCCACGGCGAAGGCATAGTTTATGTTTTCTTGCGAAAATGTTTGGTTTAAGAGAACCTTGACAAAAGAATAAGCAATTAAACTGTTTAGACCGATCACGATAAAGGACCTGAGTTCCTAGAATTTATTTAACATAGGTAATGGTCTAAAATTTTGCAGTGATCAATCAAACGGGAATGCACCTCTGTGTCCATTTATTTTCTTTTTTCGATACAAAGCATAACATGCTCCGGGTTAGATAATGGAACAATGTTTTGTTTTTGCTGCAACGCCCCAAGGAACGGACGAAAAATAAAAAGACCTAAAAAACGAGAGTTGCAGATTATCCGCCAAGCATACCCATACCCTGGTATCCCCAAAGCCACTACCGAGGAAGGCATTTCATCAAACACAAGACACGCATCTCCTACGCTGGATTGTACTTAACGGTGCACTCCCTCCACTCCTCGGTTTCTATTTGTTTTAGAAACTCTATCCCAGATTGTAGTCTATTTCTAATGATTTTCTTTGATCAATCGAAATATCACAATTCTATCAGGCTATGACGTGTATCCACCATCGGTAAAACTTCCATCTTTTACCTTTCGGGAGCAAAATACCGGAAGCGAGGACAAGCGTTTTTTACATCTCGGGAGCATATGCTCTTCATTTTTTAAAATGAATTTTATAGGTATTTAAAAATGTTCAAAAAAAATGACAAAAAGTATCGCACATACATCTCGATTTTCTCTGTGCTTGCAAAGTCGCTTGACAAAAAATTGATATAGTTTACATTGTGTGTAAAAAAGACAAAATTCGGTGTTATAAAAACTCTTCACCAAACATTTCTTTATTATTTTACATAGGTCATGAAAATGGTAATTTTCCACAAAATTTGGCTTGTGCACTGATAATGTTGAGATGTACGCGTAATTCTTTTGTGCAAATTCCTTTGACATTTGTGCAAGAAGTGGAACTAAAATGCACCCGGAATGCAAGTTGTGGGACTAAAACTGTATATGCCTCTATTTTAAAAAAAAATTCCGACGGCAGAACACTAGCACCCAAAATAAAAAATCAAAAGTGAATTTCCGTGGAACCGAGCATTTCGCATGCGTATGAAACTCAGACCAGGGCAAGCTGACTTGCGCGTCACACGCAAGTGAGCCTAGACCTAAATGCCCAATCCCCCTCCGAAACGAATGGGATACCTCCAGCGTTTGTAGAGCGGAGCCTGGGTCCGGTAAAGTTCCACATCCGCATGCCAGTGCACCATTTTACCAGATCAAGGTGATGGCGCTGGGAGGAAAAACAAAACAAGGAGTTTTCCTTCCGGCGGCGGCGCATCGAAGGAAGAAGAGGAAGAGCCTTCCGAGCAGCGTAAGCGACCAGCTCAGCGATTTTTCTATTCCTCCCCAGGTTCGTAAATTTGGCACACACGATGGGGAATTAGGCGATTCTCTATTTATAGACTTGTGTGCATTGGTGGCTGGTCGGAGTTTTTTTTCATGCCTAAATTCATCTAATTTCGATTTGGTGACCCAGATAGCTACTGGGTTGGACTTGCTCTAATACACTAGTGATCCCACGACTTCTGCATATAGAAATTGACGCAAATAGAATACTGTAGACTACCGTAAGTCCAACAATAAAAGAGGAAGCCCTTTTACAGAAGAGTTGACCTAAAACCCCTTGATGATATAGCATACAAGACCAGAGCATACTCCCATGAGCCTATACATGAAGATGTCCCAAATATATGAATAGTCTGAGACACTTCGCATATTGAACTCCATTTAGAGGCTAATTTAGCCGGACATAGAGCTTATCATAGACTTAATGTCATTGGCAATATTCTTGGCATCTGCGGCGATACCGGCCAATCCTCTCCTCGCTAACCCAACACAGTAGAGCCCATTTAAACCTTTCCAATGATTCGGATATTCTTTGGTTGGCAGCCCATTGTCGTTTAACATACTCTCACCATTCTGCGCTCATAAATAACATATAAAATTGGTTAAAAAAAATAGTAATTGTTATGCAGAGTCTAACTAGATTAGGGCAAATTTTCAAAAATTGTTAGTACCTTGAGCCACATATTCGCTGTGCTCTTGTATCCAGTTGCAAATACGATGGCGTCAACTGAGATTTCATCTCCGCTTTGAAATTTAACTATATTGCTCATGATCTTACTAATGCTTCCTTTAACCTACAGATTGGTAAAGAAAATATTAATAAAGCGGCATAGTAAATCAACCCATGGTATATGTAAAGGTTTATATCACATCTAAGGATATACTTACTTGGATGATGCCGTTTTTAATCAAACCAACGGTGCCGACATCAATCACGGCGGATCGGCCAGTTTTTGACTTGAGCATCATTGGACCCATGTGTGGCATTGTGATGCCATGCCTTGATAGGTCTCCAAACATGAATTTTGCCCCCATAACAAGGAGTTTATCCACTAGATTCAGCGGAAGATGGTGGGCTAGTGTCATCCCCAACCGAATTAGCTCCTTTGTCATTACATGAATCTGCATCCGCAAAATATGTGACACATCTTTAGGAGCATACAAGATAAATTAAAATATCATTCTGGTGGTAGTTATACTAAGAAATTGTATCCCAATACCAAATAAAAATATATAGTGCACATACCGGGCTTCTTACAACAATTGAAGTATTGACACCATGTGTCGCAAGGTCGTAAGAGATTTCCATCCCGGAGTTGCCAGATCCAATGACCAGCACACTCTTACCGGAGAAGCTCTTGTCTGACTTGTATCTTGATGAGTGGATGGTCTCACCCGGAAAATTTTGAAGTCCAGGGATCACCGGAATATTCTCTGCACTATTCTCACCACTTGCCACAATAAGAAACTTTGCTGTGTAATTTATTCTTTTGCTCTCTGCCATGTCATGAGCCACGATGGACCAAACTTTTTCCTCACTGTCATATGTTGATAACTCCACGCTAGTGAGATACTTCGGTTGAATATTGAAACACTCAATATAGTCATCTACGTACTTGACAAATAGGGCTTTTGGTACGTATGTTGGTGCATCTGCTGGATATGACATGTGTGGTAACTCACAAAACTCCTTCGCAAGATGCAGCTTCAAACGATCGTATGCGCGGTTGCGCCAAAGTGACGCACTGCAGTCCTCACGCTCGACGATGACATAGGGAATGGACAATTGGGTAAGGCACGCTGCTGTTGCGAGGCCTGCTGGCCCAGCACCAACAATCAGCACCACTACATTCTCCATTGCAAAGACAAGATTTGGCGAACTTGTGGGAAGGGGTGCAGTGCTAGGCTAGGAGACTTAGAATAAGAAGAGGTATGTGTTTGCTTGCTATCTGAATGAATCTGTGGATGAGATAGTCACATATGAGGCATATATATGATTGTAAATGCCGGGTGCCAAGATTAAGGGAAGCGGAAAGAGATAAAGATCAATTGACACGTATAACCTATAAATTCGAATGTTATAGATGCCATGGTTGGTGTGAAACCATGTCTGCTATAGAATAGGCAGGAAATGCAATCCCCATTGCTTGCATTCTTTTGGAAACTTACCAGCCATATTTGGATATAGTGTATAGTTGATTAGTGTTTCTTTCTTTTAATTCCTATCATCATCACTAAAAATTCATCCAGGATAAAGATATGTTCAGAGTATATATATTCCAAATGTTTCTTTCATTTCCTGCATTTGTTGACAATATAAAATGAAATTTGATATGATAAGGATGAGTCAACGTCTCTCAAAATTTTGACCAAAATAGAAGGATTCTCACTGTGCATTTATAAACATTATTATTTGATTACCCAAGAGATGAAAGTGCATTAGACTAGGAATTTTTCGATAAAGGGAATATATTAATATCAAAAGATACCAATTACATTCAGCCTATCCAACAACGCAACACCCTAATGGCAGTACGGATGCGCACAACCAAAAAAAGAAAAGAAAACTAATAAACAATAGTCCCGCTATAGCATCCTAGGCTTAGAAACAACAATACAACCACCACCGAGACAATGGTGCATCAGCGCCGTCATCGCCCGAAAAAGATCTTAGGTTTTCACCCTGAAGATAGTCCCCCCTCTCAAAACAATGCCTCCAACAAGATCATTGCCAGGCACAACCAGTTAAGGCCAGACATTGGGGTTTCACCCTGAAAGGCAGGACTCTGAACTTCACCTGTGCTGCCGCCCCCACTTCCATACCACTGCTGCGGATACCGGGACACCAAGCAAGTCTCTCAACAACGCGGAGATTTGAACCTCCCTTAGCTAGTCCTCCGTTCCAGCCTTCATGTTATTCCCTTCATCAGACTGCATCATGGACCAAAATGCCTCTGGATGCCAACACATACCAGAGCTTCGCGCCGCTCCCTCTAGAACCAATCGGTCGGAATAAAAGCATGGGTGTGCACGACCGAATACCACCGATCCAGCAAACTCCAGGCCAAAAAAAAACACGGTTACATTTGCCGGCGGCGCCTTCCGGAACTCAACACTCCTGCCAGATCGAGAAGAGCAAACCACATGTCATTCTTCATCTTCGCCCAAGAGAGACCCTAGGACCGCCGTCTTTATTCAGGTCGGGCCCCCACGCCGGCGACCAAGGCTGCTTCCCCGAGCGACCTCGTGCCGTGGGAGAAGCCCAAGATCTCCACGCACCAGCGAGAGGCGGGGGGATGGCGCAGATCGAGGATCTGGCCGCCACCCACCACCAGCCATCACCGGCGTGCCGCCGACGGGGGGCGGGGGGAGCACAGATCAGGTCTGGCCGCCGCCGCCCAACCATCCATATCTAACCGCCGCCGTCAAGCCATCCACACGGGAGGCGGCGGCGCCGCCGCAGCATCGAGGAAGATCCCGTCCGCCTTCCCCAGCGCGACGCGAGGAAAGGCCGCCGCCGCCGCCACGCCCCGCAGCCTTTGCCCGGCTGCACCGGCGGCGGCGGGAGGCGGCTAGGGTTCGAGTGTGCGGGAGGGTTCTGGGGTGCGGGAGGGTGTTTACAGTGTCCTATCTTGAACTAGGTCCTAAACACGCGCGTGTGAGTCGTGCGCCGAGTCCTAAACATGCATTAGACTCGGCATATCACAACATTTTCTCATGTGGATGAACTATTCCACCATGGTATGATCTGCACACTACATATGTGAACTCTGGTGCAGCTTATTATCGCTCTTTTGCTTCTAGTTGATGGTTGCGTGCTAGTCGTGAATGTCTTATGTGCATGGAAATTTTAGATTACATAGGTGATGTAAAGTAGCAAAATAAAACAAAGAGTGAACCTTGTATTCTACTTGGATTTTTATTTTGTAAAACATGAGTATAACAAAGATGCCATATGAGAACAAATCCCTGTACAAAATATATGACAGGGTATTTCTGGATGAGCACAGAAGCTCAGTGTTTTATAATTAGCCAAAATTATTTTCGGGCGTAAGATATTTCTTCTGGTTCCTAATTGTTCATACGTAGGTGCTTATGATGACACTATTAATCATTTATATATGAAGCAAAAAATGTTCCTTGTTTACATAAAGTGGTCTCTTTGAGCAGCTAGCTGCGTGTCTTCGATTTGTGGGAAGTGGCTTTGTGCGTGCAGGAGAGAGAGGTGGAATCTAGACTTGCCAGTTAGTCCGTCACCATTCACCAAGCAGAGCCGAAGCCATCTGTGCCATCGTTGCTTTATGTCACACCGGATCTGAAGGGCAAACAATGTGTATGTGAAGAGGACACCGGATGGTGGCAAGGGAGAGAGATCCACGGGTCGTTGCAGAAGACATCGGTGTCCGTCACGGCACGCATATAGCTACTCTGACCACCAATTCATCTATAAATATTATTCATTGTTCTGTTGCGATGCAGGGACACATTACTGATATATACATTACTGATATATCCAAGTGTTCTTTCACTGGAGAGGTGCCACCTTTGCTAACACTCGAGGCCACTCTTTCCGTGATAGGCTAACGCTGGCCCTGCAGTATGGACAATCGGCGCGGGACTGAAGCCATTGCTCCAGACATGCTGAATGGAAGATGTGCTTGCACTGCAGCTGTACCAGGCCTTCTGCAGCACCATGGCATCCTTCCAGGCATATCGAGCAGTCCACTGAGGACTCCCTGTCACCGCATTCGATAGTTATTGGGAGAGTTTCTTCTCCTAGTTTGGAGACAGGTCTCGTACCTGGCGCTACCCCTACCACGTCGCTGCAAGGCCCTGCTGTGATTCGTTTAACTTTGTGGGTTGACAGGGAGGCACTGGAGTTGAAGCGAATGGTTTGGCCATCCAGGCTGCTGTCCTTTGATGTGCAGACACCAGTTTCAGAAGTGAGATGAGGCCCAGCTCGAATGGTTCGTACTGGTGCTGTTTGCCTGCAACAAGTGGGAAATGTGGATCAATGAAGAACTGCGAATATTGTAGCACGTAGACTTAGTGCTTAAAACAAGCCAACAGTGTGAGCTAAATTTTTGTCAGACCTTCTTCCCGCAAACAAGTCTAGGCTTCGGAGTCTTTGATGAAGCCTCTCATTTGCTTGCTAAACCGCATCAGGATGTCGGTCATTTGATGTGTTGGTGCTCAATCCTGAACTCAAGAGTTTGTCCCTTGTGGGCTCAGTTATGCTTTTTCTTGATGCCCCACAATCTCTCTGGCTACCCCGAGTAATTTCATAGCCCTGCGCTTCCTAGATTGACAGATGATAAAAAAACAATCTAGTTTATACTGTAATTATCAATGCTTCACAAAAGTTGGTACAGTAAGGGAAACTGAATTTGGAAAACGTTCAGACTTTTGTATTGCATCTCGTATAGCAGATGTTCATGTAATCATGCATTTGCTTCTTTTCTTTACCAAATTTATACTCCCTCCGTTCCTTTCTATAATGCCTATTGTTTTTTCGCTTTTGTTTCAGAATATAAGAGTAAAGCTTTTTTTTTTTGCAAAGAACCCCTTCCACCGATGTGTTCCCGTCCAGAAAATCTGGGAACGAATCTATTCCCGTCCAGAAAATCTGGAAACCAATCTATTCCCGTCCAGAAAATGTGGAAACCAATCTATTCCCGTCCAAAAAATGTGGAAACCAATCTGATTATGGAAAGAATAGAGGGAGTACATGACGCAATCGATTATGGAAACATGATTATTTTCTGAGATCTGATTTCCGTTTCCTATTTTGTCTCTAAGATTGTTAGGGGGTTTTGTGTCAAAAAATGGCTTGCGCTAATTTCCATGCCAAAATATAATAGGCAATATAGAAAGGAACGGAGGGAGTATAAAAAAGCAAGAGAACCTATGTAAGAAATTTTAGATTAATAACATGATTAAGAATGTCGTTTGCAATCCGTGGAAAGGTCTAACATAAACTGTTCTGTAGAACAATAAGTGAAAAACAGGTTGCACACACGGCATATTTGCAGCTAGTTGCATTCTAATTGCCACATGTTCAAAGCTGGAAACACTCACATCACCTCCAAAAAGGCCAAAACTGTAACCAAACTAAATGCACACTTTTTTTGACCATGACTAAATGCACACTTCAATTTTATCCTTGTTACGATTCAGATAATTTTGTCTTTCCATAATATAATGTAAATCACCCTCTTCTTTTACGACACAAAGGAATTTGCTATCAATAATTTAACACTGAAACAAACGACCTGTATTGGATTAAGCATCAGACTGACATGGTTTGTTTCCTTAAAACGTTGACCAAACAAACTAACCATGTCAGCAGAAACAAATTCTTGAGTAGCTCTTTACAAAATGTAAAATGACATACTATAAATCATCAATTAAGAGTAGCATTTGAATCAAGTGTTAATCCGCAACCCCACTCATGACTGAAATCTCCCTATTTTCTGCGAGGACATTGCTTATGTTCCTTGCCAAAATATTTGGTTTAAGAGGACCTTGTCAAAACAACAAGCAATTAAACTGTTTAGACCGGTCACGATAAAAGACCTCAATTCCCACAATCTATTTAACATAACTAATGGTCTGAAATTTTGCAGTGATTCGACGGGAATCCTTTTTTTGTTTTTGTTTTTGCAACACAAAGCATGACATGCTCCAGGTTCCACTATCAGAAGATAACGGAGCAAAGTGTTGTTTGTGTTGCATTTCACCAAAGGTCAACGAAGAATAAGAAAAAGACCTAAAAAAGAGTTACATGGTCTGGGAGAGCTGCAGAATATCCACCAGGCATAGCCTGGAAGCCCCAACACCTGAAAAGAGAACACCAGCAGCACCCAACTTAACCTGCCTTTTCATCCTTGCTAAAACTCCAGTTTCTCACATCCATCATCTACAAGATCAAAAGAGACCTAAACGTACCACAACATTTTTTGGGTAACCAGGGCATATATATACACGAGTTTTTTTAGTGACAACTCAATGCACAGGACGATGGCGACCATCACGCTGCCTCTTTTTTTTTTGAAACGTGGGCAAAAGCTTTGCCCATTTCATTGATTAAGAAAGGAGTTTTACAATAAAGAAAAAAGGCCGGGAAAAAAATACAACATCACTCTCCCGGCATCAAAAGACCCAACTTTTTTGCACCGGCTAACACCCAAAGACTACCCTCTTTTCTAATTCTATCAAAGACAACTTGCACGGGAGCATGCTTGTTCTTGAAGACCCTATCATTTCTCTCATTCCATAACTCCCAAATGATTAGCCTAGAGAGCGAGGCCACCCCTCCGCGGCTTTGACCCGTGGCCATCGACCCCCACCATTCCGGGAAGGAGAGCACTCCCCAATTGTTTGGGCGAATATGTGGGATGCCCAACCACTCCTTGACCCTCTCCCAAAGCCTCTTGGCAAACCGGCAATGCACAAAAAGATGATCAACCGACTCCGTGCTACGCTTGCAAAGGGGGCAAAGGCCACAATTTGGCCATCCCCGCTTGGCCAACCGGTCGGCGGTCCAAATCCTATTTTGATTAACAAGCCAAGCGAAAAACTTGATCTTCGGCGGAGCCCAAACCTTCCAAACCGACTTGTAGAGGGGTGACATAGTGGACCCAAGGAATTGCACCTCATATGCGGACTTAGAAGTGTAGCACCCATCCTCCGTGAGCCTCCAAGAGATATCGTCCTCCGAGTTGTCATTGATATGGAAGTCTTGTAGTAGAGTCCATAGGTCCACAAATTGGGCAAGATGGTCGAAAGAGAAGTTTTGGTGGAAGTCAATTTTCCGCACCCAAGCATTGTCATGCAAGGCTTGCGCCACCTTCCAATTTTTCCGCTTGGAGGAGTGAAAGATCAAAGGCGCAATGTCGATAGGCCTCTTCCCCTCAAGCCATGGGGCATGCCAAAAAGGGGTTTTTCTTCCGTTTCCTACCGTGATGATAGTGGCGGCGTAGAAAATCTCCATGTCATGCTCCGAGCAAGGGTTCCCGGATCCCGCCCAAATCTTCGTAGGATCCTTCCACTCCAACCAAGGCCAACGGAGGCGAAGGGCCGTCGCAAATTTATCCATGTGCAAGATGCCAAGGCCCCCAAGTTTCTTTGGCCGACAAACCAATTCCCAATTAACTTTACATTTTGCACCCGTAGTGTGGTCCTTTGCGGACCAAAGGAAAGCACGCTCGATCTTGTTGATGAAGGCAATTGTGCCCGCGGGGATGGAGAGCGGGGTTAGGTAGTAGATCGCTTGGGTGGCTATGACGGATTTCACAAGGGCGGCTCGTCCGGCCATCGTGATGTATTTCCCATTCCAAGTGGGAAGCTTGCCGGCGCATTTATCCTCGAGGTGTTGAATATCACTCCTCTTTAGGCACCTAACCGTAAGCGGAAGCCCAAGGTAGCGTAGCGGGAAAGATTCCCTCACCGCGTTTCCATTTGAGGGTGAATGCTAGGAGGAGAAAGAACCACATGCACCGTTTGAAGCATAACAATGGGTGGGTTACCGGGCATGAGGAAAAAGAGAAAGTCGTCCTTGACCATTTCAAGTCGATTATGGGGAGAGGGGACCGTGGCTCCCATGACTTCAATTGGGCCGAGCTGAATTTTTCCACGCCGGATTTGCACTCGCTCGGGGCGCCGATAACGGAGGAGGAGGTCAAAGTTGCTATCACTCAAATGCCCAGGGATAAGGCGCCGGGGCCGGATGGTTTCACCGGCCTTTTCTTCAAGAGGTGTTGGGACATTATCAAAGAGGATGTCATGGCCGTGGTACATCTCTTTGGGAACCTTCATGTTCAAAACTTCCATTGGCTCAACTCCGCAAATATTGTGTTGTTGCCCAAGAAGGAGGGGGCCGAGGAAATATCCGACTACCGCCCCATTAGCTTGATCCATGCCATCGCGAAAATCCTCTCCAAGACTCTTGCAAATCGTTTGGGGCCTTTAATGGATGAGCTCGTCTCCAATGCCCAAAGTGCTTTCATTAAAAAACGGAGCATCCACGACAACTTCCTCTATGTTAAGAATCTCGCCACAAGATACCATAGAAACAAGACCCCGGCTCTCCTCTTCAAGCTTGACATCCGCAAAGCTTTCGACTCCGTTTCTTGGGGTTATCTTATTGATCTTCTTGAAAAAAGAGGTTTCCCGGTTCGTTTCCGGAATTGGATTGTCGCACTTCTAGTCACCGCCTCCTCAAGGGTG
This sequence comes from Lolium rigidum, assembly GCF_022539505.1. Taxonomy (NCBI): domain Eukaryota; kingdom Viridiplantae; phylum Streptophyta; class Magnoliopsida; order Poales; family Poaceae; genus Lolium; species Lolium rigidum. The sequence goes on along the minus strand of NC_061510.1, from coordinate 307,391,358 downwards.
CTCCTTAATGGGGTGCCCGGTCTCCCAATTAAACATGGGCGTGGGCTTCGGCAAGGGGACCCCCTCTCGCCTCTCCTTTTCGTCTTGGCCATTGATACGCTTGCTCAAATCCTTGAGAAAGCGACTACCCATGGTTTGCTTCACAAGTTGAAAGGGAGGGGAGACATTCTTCGCACCTCGCTTTATGCGGACGATGCGGCCATCTTCATGGCTCCGATCAAGGAAGACATCCAAAACCTTACTTCCATCCTCCATGACTTCGGGAAGGTCACCGGGCTCTCCACGAACTTCCTCAAAACCTCCGTTGTGCCCATTAGATGTGGCAACCTTGACCTTGATCACGCTGCCTCTTCATCTGTTGAGACATCCTGACCTTCAATTCTCAGCGTGTGATTGGAAAAAAAGCAGCCATACGGGTCTGAAGAGTTCACTACTGGAAATCTGGACTCTGCCGTGTGCCTAGGACCCACGGCAAACATGGTAATACACACGGCAAACACTCTGCCGTGAGTTCCCGCACGGCAAAGTGCACACGGCATAGAAAGCCACGGCATAGAATCTCTGCCGTGCGCAAACGCAGACCCGCACGGAAATTTTTTTGCCGTGTGCTGTGCTGAGCTCCACGGCAAAGTAAAGCACTTAACGACGTCCCCACCATCGACGGAACCAGACGGTAGGCCCGAGGCGCAGTTTACCGTGAGCTACGTCTTCGCCGTGCGCCCTTGTTTTGATATTTGCCGTGCGTCGGACAATGCCGTGCGCCAGCTCTTCACCGTGTGCCAGCATTCGCCGTGAGCCGTCGCTTCGCCGTGCGCCACTCTTCGCCGTGAGCCGCCGCTTCGCCGTGGGTCTGTCTGTGCCGTGTGCATCCTGGAGAAAGACTCACGGCAAAGCCTTCTCCAAGGATTGCATACGCCCTCCCAGGCACGCAGGTGGGCGACGCGTGGCCTCTTTGCCGTGAGCTAGCACACGGCATAGGTCATTTGGTTTGTTTGCCGTGAGCTGACACACGGCAAATAAACACTGTTTTTTCTTTATTTATTTGTTTACAGAAATCCCTGCAATTGAAATAGACATATTGATAGAATTGATCTAAGCCAACAGCACTGGCACCACAGCAACATATTTGCATCAAAGCCAACATAGATTTATAATACATTGACAAATAGTGCATAATACAAGATCCATGACCACAAATAGTGCATAATACATGTTCCATAACCACAAATAGTGCATGACAAGTGCATGGGTTCATAATTCATTGACACATTGCCCAACACCCGAAGATCTAAGAGTTCATCCTTCATGTTGAGGTTTAAAGCCGGCGGACGATGCCGAGGTTGTTCAAGCTAGGCTGTCCCCCTGTAGGCGGCGTCATCAAGTTGTCATTCCCATCCTGAGTGGATGATCGATGGAGCTCAATGTTGTTGGATCCACCTGAGGCATGTAGCTACAAGATAGAAACATGAATAGGCAGCTAACACAAGCCAATACACAAAGTAGAAGCCTTAAAAGTAGACGAACTGTATGGCACAAACTCAGTTGCACCTCAGCAATCAGGTTTCCAATTCTTTTTTATAGATAATAATCAAGGGCAGCAAGTTTATTGGATACACTTACCCATGTGTTGATGTCAAAAGGAGGTGGATCAAGCGGAGGAAGAGTGGTGCCACTCGGCATAGAGGCCTGCAAATCAAGAGGCGATACTGTGAAGCTTTTGCTACTTCCCCTGAAGTCAACTGACCAAGAGAGAACCATGAATCTGCTATCTGATGCAGTAGTATGTCATTCATTTTATAACACTAAAAATGATATATGTGACCAAAACTGTATGTCCAAGTCCACCTTCTGTAAGAAATTTTTGGTGATCTGAAAGTATTTAATATTTTACTTTTTAGTTTATTTACTTTCATATAAAAGAGAATGATAAAAACAACATATGTGCTCGATCTACTAAAATGTGTACATCTTAGAATATGAAAGATGCAGTAGTATTGTTAGTAGTACTACAGTGGTTGAAGCATTAACATTTGGAAAGTTTTCTGTTAGCTTATATGCCTTCTGGCATCGATTTAGTAATTATAGTGTGCATTCATATTTATGTAATTTAATAGCTTCCAATTGACAATCAGTCAAGTATCTATAACAATGGAAAAGGCATGATATTGCAGATTTAGCTTAAGTATGAAACTTGCCTAAGTTAGGCATTGATTTATCTCTACATAGTTCATTTTAGCTGTTACCATAGATACGTAATAAGTTTTGGAAAATCTGAGTAAATGGCATTAACTGTTTCTTGAGGACAGGCATCGATCGATGCACAAAGCAAAAGTACAGCACTGTAATTTTGGCTTCTCTCGACTAATATATTAGTTTGCCAGACTAATAGAGTGCAGTCTGCTGTGTTGACATTACCAGATTCATTTTTCCTGAACTAATGATCTGTGGCTGGATTAATGACTTAATAAACTGAAACACTATGGCTATGTCATCTCCAAATTCTATGAGCAAGAACTCACCGATAAGTGGGCATCGTGGGCAGTGAGCTTCCGTGTCATCCAGAACATCATCTGCTGCTGCATCGCCATCTGCTGCTGGTTCTGAGTAAGGAGGGCCTCAGCCTTCTCCCTCTGTGCCTTCTCAGCCTCCAATTCAGCCTACGTTGTGTCATCGGAAGGTCATGGATGTTGCAATAGAAAAAAATGAAGTGTAGGTGACCAAGGAAGAAGAACATACCCGGATCGCGTCAATGGCTATAGACGACGGCGTCGGGCGGGGCTCTACGGCAGGCGAGGAGCTCGTGTTGCCACCTTTTATCTGTCTCAAAGACGGGATGGTCTTGGGATCGACGGCCCCATCACAGACAAACAAGCGACCATGCTTCTTGCCCTCTCCCGCACGCATGGCAACCTCGGGGTCAAATGGCTCGGTCTCGGGGTTCGCCTCGTCGCCATGAGTGTGGGCAAACTTGGACCGGTACTTCTTGTCCTTGACTTCGGCGATCTTGCTAACCCACTTCACCGTCCCGTCTTTTTTGTCCGTCTTCTTGCGGTGGTCGCCCCAGATCTTGAATAACGAGGACTTCACGCCTGTCTCTTTTTCCTGCAAAAGATAGCACAATGATACATGAATAGAGGCGCAGGAGTATTGGCATATACAAGTGGCAAATGCAATTAGGTGAAGCTGGTCTATTTCTTGGTACAGTGAGTGCATCAAGGTGAAGAGAATGCATTTTCTCACCTTTTTCTGCTTGCATACTGCGAGGGGGACGCTGCCTTGCGTGTGTGATCCGCCTCCCATCTCGGCTCTCTTTATCTTTTGTTCTTCGTGCTTCCTCTTGTACGCGGCGCTTGTGTAGTGACGGACCATCGCGTGCCAGACTTGCGGTCTAGCGTGACCTACGTACGGAGGAGGGCACTGCATATGCACAAAATACACATATTAGTGAAAAATGTCCGGCGGTCACCAAGTCACCAAGTCGGTAAGGCGGAAATGGAAGTACCTGCAAGTACTGCCACGGCTGGAAGTTCACGATTTCTCGGGCTTGATCCTTCCGCATCCGGAGCTTGCGTTTCTCAGCATACCAATTGCGGATGGACAAAACACGCCCCTCATAGTGCGCATCAGTCACTTTCTTCCGCGCTATGTTGCCGGCCACTTGTATGCAATCATCGCGCTTAGAATCGGGGTCCATAGTAAAGTAGGTCTACAAGGATGCAAAATTGTGAAAAAAAGACATTAGTGAAAGAAAATGACAAAAAGTAGGATTTCGAGCCAGAATTACAGAATGACAAGAGAAGTCAACTTAACTTACCCAAAATTCACGGATCACCCTACTCTGGCAGTTCTTGAGCCTCCTCGTGTGTGTGGCCTCTGGATCAGGTGCGTGCGCGTAGTGGCCCCAAGTCCAAGCTACCTCCTTGCAACCATTAGGCATGGTCACAAACCCAGGGAAGTGCTTTCTTACAATGCATCCAAGGATGCTCGAGTAGGTGCGCACTTTGTAGCCTTCCTTGTACACGAAGGAGCTGCACAATGAGAAAACAAAAAAGCTATGAGAAAATAGTGATGAAAAGTTGTCAAATAATAAGATTGTCAAAATTTGTACTTCTCCCCTGCCGGGACGAGCGTAACAACCCCGCCGTTTGCCTCCCACTCAGGAAGGCCAGGTAGGTCTGCAACCCCACGCTGGTAGGGAACACGTGTTCCAGGCTCAAGAGGCATCCCGTGAATCTCAACATACTCCTCCGGTTCCTTCCAAATCCTGGTGTCCCCCTCCTCCTCCTCCTCCTCCTCCACCATCACCTCCTCTTCCTCCTCCTCCCCCTCCTCGTCCTCCTCCCCCGAATCCTCGTCCTCCTCATACCCCTCCCCATCCCCCTCCTCGTCCTCGTCCTCGTCCTCATCCCCCTCCTCGTCCTCCTCCTCCTCCACCTGCTCCTCGACTGGGGGAGGAGTAGATGGCCGTCTAGCCCTCTGACGCTTCAGAGGTGGAGGACTAGGAGACCGTGTGGAGCCTGGAGTGGAGTCTGAGGGAAGTGGAGCCTGAAGTGGAGCCTTCGAGAGAATGGTCGACATGCCCCTAACTTTCTTCGAGGGCCTCTTTCTTCCTCCTCCTTTGCGCCCCCCTCCTGGCATGTTGGAATCACCTGCATTCACCAAAAATAGTATCTTCATTAGTACACATGATTATATCAAATGATGTAGACGAACTGTTCGGTCTTATCTCTCCTGGTCTGGTAGGGATGGCAAACACACTGTCCACGAACTGCTCGGTCTTATCTCTCCATTCATCAGTAAAATCCCACTGACTGGTTCTGCCCTCGTACATCCACAAACGAGACGGATCCATCCTCTATCCAGTACAAAAGAAAATTATAATGCTTTCAATTTAGTATGTCGTTACATCCAGTATTAGTGCGAATAATTTTAGCAAATACAGGTTTTACGCCATGCATCCACCTATCTCTCTAATAGGTAAAGATAAGTCCTAATCCCACCCGAGGATGTGCAGATTGGGTACGTTCTCCATGCTCTACCCCGCCCCAAGACAGAATTTCGGCAGCACCTCCCCGTTGTTCTCCCGATACACGTCTCGGCCAAAAGCCGAGAGGATGTGCATCCGAAGAACAACGGGGAGGTGTCACCGAAATCCTGTCTTAGAACAGAGCAAAGCATGGAAAACATACCCAATCTACACATCCTCCGGCTGTCCAAAATACGTGGACAATCCGAAAGAGTTATGGCCATAAATATGCAATTTAATGCATATTTATTCGCATAAGCCTTCCGAACGGGAGACGCCTAGGTTTTCGCGACTGACTTGGTTATCTAGACTTTAAAAAAACCTATGTAGGAGAGTTGAAGATTTCTTACCCTCGAAGCGTGACCGGTCGATGAAGGTGAAGACGATCACGGACAACACTGCAAGAAGCCCTGCGACACCCCACCCTCAATCTTGAAGCATATACTGCAAAAAGAAATAATGCACATTACTAAAAGCATATACTGCATATACTGCATATACTAAGCAACACTGCATTACTAAAAGCATATACTGCATATACTAAGCAATCATCTACTCTATGTTGCATCATAAACTTTTTTTCGCTCGATGTTATGTAAAATTTATGCTTTTATCGTATTCTCTATGTTGCATCATCTACTGAAGATGCTCTAACATCAGCACAGCTTATTCTAAAAACTGAGTCATAGAGGAGTACATACAAGCCTTTTTTATGCGTGTAAATACGTACAAGCCTTTAAATATATGTACGTATACATCACTATGTTTTGGATCCTTTTGTCACTATTGTGATGCACAGGTAATTGTACCAAGAAGAAATCATGCTTAGGCAATTGCTCCAGACCTAAACAAATCGATTCAAAGGGCCGACGCACCTTTGGTGGCGTTCAAAGATCACCACTGGAGAAAGAAAGTCCAGGAGGAGGAGCAGGGCGGCGCCCGGCCGGAGGAGAAGCAGACGTGGTCGGAGGATGGGAGGCGGCGGCGGTCTGGGCGCCTGCAGGGGCCTCCCTCCTGCAGCCGGCCGGTCCTTGCGCGAGCCAGCTAGCTCGGGCCGCCGCCGGCGACCATGGCCGGAGCAGGGGGGCGGACCAGAGGGGCGGACCAGAGGGGGCTCGAGGGGGCGGACCAGAGGGGGCTCGAGTGGGCGGGAGGCCGGGCGGCGGCGGTCGGGCGAGCGGGCGGCGGCGGTCGGGCGAGCGGGCGGCGGCGGTGGGCCAGCGAGATGGGGCGAGCGGGCGGCGGCGGAGGTGCAGCGAGGTGGGGCGAGCGGGCGGCGGCGGTGGGCAGCGAGCTGGGCAGCGAGGACGGGCTGTTTTTTTCTATCTTTTTTTTAGATCCAATGGTAGTGCACAGTGGGCGGCGCAGCTGGTATGGGGAATCAGATTAGCTAGGGTTTCATCCGTTTGCCGTGCGCCACATAGTAGAACTCACAGCACATTGCTTCTATGCCGTGTGCCAAGAAAAAAGTACACGGCAAACTTTCAGATTTTAGGGTTCCTACTATATCTGGCCATGTGCAGCCCGGCCCGAGCCCGGCCCGAAAAACTCGGGCTTGGGCCTGAAATGTTGGCCCGACTGCCGGGCCGGGCCGGGCCTGGGTAGCCCGAAAAAGCATTTTAACACTACGGCTCGGCCCGACGGCCCGACGGGCTTGGTGGGATTTTGGTCGGGTCGGGCCGGGCCGGGCTTGGGCCGGGTTTTTTTGCGTCGGGCCTACCTCGGGCCGGCCCGAGGCCCGGCCTGGCCCGACACATGCCCAGGTATAGTTCCTACATATGAATACCAAGCTGAGGGCTCGTATTTTTTCTCAAGGTTTGAATATTTTTCCCGCAACTAGGTCACATAAAATGACGCCGCGCGGCTCCGCTCGATTTTTTTGGCTCCGTTTACTTTGCCAAGTGTGCAAAACGGGGCCGCCGGGACATGCGGTATGGCCGTACCGGGCGCGCGCGTGCACCCCTCCGCCAACGCGCGAAACGGAAAACATTTAGCACATAAAATGACACGTCCTAGACCTAAAAACATTTTTCCCTCCATTTATTGAGCGAAGGAAAGTGTGGCCCCAGTTCAAATCCGGTCGCGTTCCAGCGGATTCGGCGGGACACCGCAGGAAGCGGGAGGGATTCCCAGATGGCTACCGCGCGCATATGGCATGCGATAGGTGGTGCGTAGGAGGTATCCTACCGATGCGCGGAGGTCTCGCGCAATTCTAATATGCGCACCATGTAGTCGCTTCACAAAATAAAGCCCTTCCGGCACCCCGAAAATGGAAAAACCATCGCCCGTGTGTCGGATTGGAAATCCGCGACCGAGGCCTTGCTTCCCATCCCAAGGCCCACGCACGTGCCAAATATGGCCTCGTTCCGACAAACTATGTCGTGAAACGGGCCGTTTCCTACTCATTTCCCCTAAAAGCCATAGAACTCCGGACGTGATAGCCCTATCCGTGAAGGGTTCTTCAAAATAACTGCCGTATCCCAATTCCGTCTTTTGCGGTGGTTAATAGGACACATAAAATGACGCCGCGCGGCTCCGCTCGATTTTTTTGGCTCCGTTTACTTTGCCAAGTGTGCAAAACGGGGCCGCCGGGACATGCGGTATGGCCGTACCGGGCGCGCGCGTGCACCCCTCCGCCAACGCGCGAAACGGAAAACATTTAGCACATAAAATGACACGTCCTAGACCTAAAAACATTTTTCCCTCCATTTATTGACCGAGAGGAAAGTGTGGCCCCGGTTCAAATCCGGTCGGTTTCCAGCGGATTCGGCGGGACACCGCGAGAAGCGGGAGGGATTCCCAGATGGCTACCGCGCGCATATGGCATGCGATAGGTGGTGCGTAGGAGGTATCCTACCGATGCGCGGAGGTATCCTACCGATGCGCGGAGGTCTCGCGCAATTCTAATATGCGCACCATGTAGCTGCTTCACAAAATAAAGCCCTTCCGGCACCCCGAAAATGGAAAAACCGTCGCCCGTGTGTCGGATTGGAAATCCGCGACCGAGGCCTTGCTTCCCATCCCAAGGCCCACGCACGTGCCAAATATGGCCTCGTTCCGACAAACTATGTCGTGAAACGGGCCGTTTCCTACTCATTTCCCCTAAAAGCCATAGAACTCCGGACGTGATAGCCCTATCCGTGAAGGGTTCTTCAAAATAACTGCCGTATCCCAATTCCGTCTTTTGCGGTGGTTAATAGGACACATAAAATGACGCCGCGCGGCTCCGCTCGATTTTTGGCTCCGTTTACTTTGCCAAGTGTGCAAAACGGGGCCGCCGGGACATGCGGTATGGCCGTACCGGGCGCGCGCGTGCACCCCTCCGCCAACGCGCGAAACGGAAAACATTTAGCACATAAAATGACACGTCCTAGACCTAAAAACATTTTTCCCTCCATTTATTGACCGAAGGAAAGTGTGGCCCCGGTTCAAACCCGGTCGGTTTCCGACGGATTCGGCGGGACACCGCGGGAAGCGGGAGGGATTCCCGGATGGCTACCGCGCGCATATGGCATGCGATAGGTGGTGCGTAGGAGGTATCCTACCGATGCGCGGAGGTCTCGCGCAATTCTAATATGCGCACCATGTAGTCGCTTCACAAAATAAAGCCCTTCAGGCACCCCGAAAATGGAAAAACCGTCGCCCGTGTGTCGGATTGGAAATCCGCGACCGAGGCCTTGCTTCCCATCCCAAGGCCCACGCACGTGCCAAATATGGCCTCGTTCCGACAAACTATGTCGTGAAACGGGCCGTTTCCTACTCATTTCCCCTAAAAGCCATAGAACTCCGGACGTGATAGCCCTATCCGTGAAGGGTTCTTCAAAATAACTGCCGTATCCCAATTCCGTCTTTTGCGGTGGTTAATAGGACACATAAAATGACGCCGCGCGGCTCCGCTCGATTTTTTTGGCTCCGTTTACTTTGCCAAGTGTGCAAAACGGGGCCGCCGGGACATGCGGTATGGCCGTACCGGGCGCGCGCGTGCACCCCTCCGCCAACGCGCGAAACGGAAAACATTTAGCACATAAAATGACACGTCCTAGACCTAAAAACATTTTTCCCTCCATTTATTGACCGAAGGAAAGTGTGGCCCCGGTTCAAACCCGGTCGGTTTCCGGCGGATTCGGCGGGACACCGCAGGAAGCGGGAGGGATTCCCAGATGGCTACCGCGCGCATATGGCATGCGATAGGTGGTGCGTAGGAGGTATCCTACCGATGCGCGGAGGTCTCGCGCAATTCTAATATGCGCACCATGTAGCTGCTTCACAAAATAAAGCCCTTCCGGCACCCCGAAAATGGAAAAACCATCGCCCGTGTGTCGGATTGGAAATCCGCGACCGAGGCCTTGCTTCCCATCCCAAGGCCCATGCACGTGCCAAATATGGCCTCGTTCCGACAAACTATGTCGTGAAACGGGCCGTTTCCTACTCATTTCCCCTAAAAGCCATAGAACTCCGGACGTGATAGCCCTATCCGTGAAGGGTTCTTCAAAATAACTGCCGTATCCCAATTCCGTCTTTTGCAGTGGTTAATAGGACACATAAAATGACGCCGCGCGGCTCCGCTCGATTTTTTTGGCTCCGTTTACTTTGCCAAGTGTGCAAAACGGGGCCGCCGGGACATGCGGTATGGCCGTACCGGGCGCGCGCGTGCACCCCTCCGCCAACGCGCGAAACGGAAAACATTTAGCACATAAAATGACACGTCCTAGACCTAAAAACATTTTTCCCTCCATTTATTGACCGAAGGAAAGTGTGGCCCCAGTTCAAACCCGGTCAGTTTCCAGCGGATTCGGCGGGACACCGCGGAAGCGGGAGGGATTCCCGGATGGCTACCGCGCGCATATGGCATGCGATAGGTGGTGCGTAGGAGGTATCCTACCGATGCGCGGAGGTCTCGCGCAATTCTAATATGCGCACCATGTAGGCTGCTTCACAAAATAAAGCCCTTACGGCACCCCGAAAATGGAAAAACCGTCGCCCGTGTGTCGGATTGGAAATCCGCGACCGAGGCCTTGCTTCCCATCCCAAGGCCCACGCACGTGCCAAATATGGCCTCGTTCCGACAAACTATGTCGTGAAACGGGCCGTTTCCTACTCATTTCCCCTAAAAGCCATAGAACTCCGGACGTGATAGCCCTATCCGTGAAGGGTTCTTCAAAATAATCGCCGTATCCCAATTCCGTCTTTTGCAGTGGTTAATAGGACACATAAAATGACGCCGCGCGGCTCCGCTCGATTTTTTGGCTCCGTTTACTTTGCCAAGTGTGCAAAACGGGGCCGCCGGGACATGCGGTATGGCCGTACCGGGCGCGCGCGTGCACCCTCCGCCAACGCGCGAAACGGAAAACATTTAGCACATAAAATGACACGTCCTAGACCTAAAAACATTTTTCCCTCCATTTATTGACCGAAGGAAAGTGTGGCCCCGAGTTCAAATCCGGTCGGTTTCCGGCGGATTCGGCGGGACACCGCAGGAAGCGGGAGGGATTCCCAGATGGCTACCGCGCGCATATGGCATGCGATAGGTGGTGCGTAGGAGGTATCCTACCGATGCGCGGAGGTCTCGCGCAATTCTAATATGCGCACCATGTAGCTGCTTCACAAAATAAAGCCCTTCCGGCACCCGAAAATGGAAAAACCGTCGCCCGTGTGTCGGATTGGAAATCCGCGACCGAGGCCTTGCTTCCCATCCCAAGGCCCACGCACGTGCCAAATATGGCCTCGTTCCGACAAACTATGTCGTGAAACGGGCCGTTTCCTACTCATTTCCCCTAAAAGCCATAGAACTCCGGACGTGATAGCCCTATCCGTGAAGGGTTCTTCAAAATAACTGCCGTATCCCAATTCCGTCTTTTGCGGTGGTTAATAGGACACATAAAATGACGCCGCGCGGCTCCGCTCGATTTTTTTGGCTCCGTTTACTTTGCCAAGTGTGCAAAACGGGGCCGCCGGACATGCGGTATGGCCGTACCGGGCGCGCGCGTGCACCCCTCCGCCAACGCGCGAAACGGAAAACATTTAGCACATAAAATGACACGTCCTAGACCTAAAAACATTTTTCCCTCCATTTATTGACCGAAGGAAAGTGTGGCCCCAGTTCAAATCCGGTCAGTTTCCAGCGGATTCGGCGGGACACCGCAGGAAGCGGGAGGGATTCCCAGATGGCTACCGCGCGCATATGGCATGCGATAGGTGGTGCGTAGGAGGTATCCTACCGATGCGCGGAGGTCTCGCGCAATTCTAATATACGCACCATGTAGCTGCTTCACAAAATAAAGCCCTTCCGGCACCCCGAAAATGGAAAAACCGTCGCCCGTGTGTCGGATTGGAAATCCGCGACCGAGGCCTTGCTTCCCATCCCAAGGCCCACGCACGTGCCAAATATGGCCTCGTTCCGACAAACTATGTCGTGAAACGGGCCGTTTCCTACTCATTTCCCCTAAAAGCCATAGAACTCCGGACGTGATAGCCCTATCCGTGAAGGGTTCTTCAAAATAACTGCCGTATCCCAATTCCGTCTTTTGCAGTGGTTAATAGGACACATAAAATGACGCCGCGCGGCTCCGCTCGATTTTTTTGGCTCCGTTTACTTTGCCAAGTGTGCAAAACGGGGCCGCCGGGACATGCGGTATGGCCGTACCGGGCGCGCGCGTGCACCCCTCCGCCAACGCGCGAAACGGAAAACATTTAGCACATAAAATGACACGTCCTAGACCTAAAAACATTTTTCCCTCCATTTATTGACCGAAGGAAAGTGTGGCCCCAGTTCAAATCCGGTCAGTTTCCAGCGGATTCGGCGGGACACCGCAGGAAGCGGGAGGGATTCCCAGATGGCTACCGCGCGCATATGGCATGCGATAGGTGGTGCGTAGGAGGTATCCTACCGATGCGCGGAGGTATCCTACCGATGCGCGGAGGTCTCGCGCAATTCTAATATGCGCACCATGTAGGTCGCTTCACAAAATAAAGCCCTTCCGGCACCCCGAAAATGGAAAAACCGTCGCCCGTGTGTCGGATTGGAAATCCGCGACCGAGGCCTTGCTTCCCATCCCAAGGCCCACGCACGTGCCAAATATGGCCTCGTTCCGACAAACTATGTCGTGAAACGGGCCGTTTATCCTACTCATTTCCCCTAAAAGCCATAGAACTCCGGACGTGATAGCCCTATTCGTGAAGGGTTCTTCAAAATAACTGCCGTATCCCAATTATAATATGCGCACCATGTAGCTGCTTCACAAAATAAAGCCCTTCCGGCACCCCCAAAATTGTCTCGTAATTTTTCAATTTTTTTCGAATTAGTTACGCCCGATTTGGACCCGCATGAAATGACGGCGCGCAAAAACTCTCGCTCGCGCCTTGGCAATATCCGGAGTCCCACTGTGACGGTCGAAGGACATGTGTGAAAGCGTGGTAGAAGTTGAAATATTGCAATACATGGTTTCCGAGTGCATTATATATGGAAACGAATAGGAGGAACATGTGTGAAATTGGGGGGAAATGGAAAAAAAAAGGTTTGCCGTGTGTAGACAGAAGGACACACGGCAAATAGTGCATATATGCCGTGCGTTATTTTCATTCCTCACGGCAAATATTGCACCTATGGCCGCCCCCCCAAACGCGCGCCCAAATCAAACTTCCGCGGCAAAACATGGCGCGGAATGAAAAAATGAAAATGCAAAATGTCTGCCGTGTGTGACGGCACACACACGGCAAACAATTTCCGTTACGACGTTGGGCGGGGATGTGGGCCGACAGTGCCAGTATGCCGGGCGGTCTGTTTTGCCGTGCGTCTTTACCATTCTTTGCCGTGCGCTTTGTTTTGCCGTGCGTTTTATGCAGATTTTACCGTGCGCTCATTCTTTGCCGTGCGCTTCGGACTAATGTGCCGTGCACTTTTGCTATGCCGTGCGCTGGCTCCGTGGGCTCACGGCATTACATTCTTTGCCGTGTGTTGCCGCACGGCAAAATTTGGGCACACGGCATAGACAGATTTTCCTGTAGTGGTTGTCGCTTGGAGTTGGAGTGCCTCCGCACCATTCAGGATATCAGCCTTGTCTGGCTCCTACACTCCATTATTTTTGTTTCACAAATCCGGGGCTCCTTTCTGTGCACATAGAATCGATCATTGCATGCTCTTGTTTGCTACCCACTAATAATGAAGTGAAGCATTTCAACAAACACAGGACATGCATCTCCTACGCTGGATTATCCGGAACGGAATGCTTCCTCCACTCCCAGTTTCTACCGCAGGAATTCACAGCAAACCCCCACAAAACCACTACCAAGTCGTCACAGAGAGTCGGCCGCAAATTCGCAAGGAAAGGAAACAGAGGCAGAGGCGACTGTGATATGGTCATCACTCATACCGGCCTGTGGTGCGCGGAGCGAATGGAGAGGTGAACCTGGCGGCGGGCGGTGGCGGGGGAGTGGCGGCGAGGTGAGCCGTTGGTGGGCTCCGCCGACGGCGGTTGTGAGCGGCGGCGCTGCAAGTAGAAGAGCGTAGCGGCGATCGGCATGCAGCAACCGAGAGAGATAAATCCTCGTCTGTCCTCGTACAGTTGCACAGCATCTTGCTACTTGTTCCGCAGCCGCCATGCCGTAGCGCGACGTGTGTGCGCTGAGTACTCTCGCCACCGTCGCCTCCGATCATCCCGCATCATTTGCAGCCAAAGTTGCTTGCACCTGTCTCTGTCTGTCCAGTTGCGCTCGCCGGGTGAGATAGCCAACGCGGCGGCTTCGATCTGTCCCGCACCTCAAGGCGTTTGATTTGTTTGCTCGCTCGTCTCGACCGTGTATCGGGTCTTTAAGGTGCGGCGGTGCTAGCATGACATTTTCCATAAGATTTTGCACAAAGGTTTTCTTTGCAGAAAATGTGAATATTTTAGCAGGAACGAGACATAAAAAAGACAAGTTCATTTGTCAAAAAAAATTAAAGCACAGCGTTCAGTGGTGTAGCGAATTCAAGCTTGATATGATTATTACTACTTCCTCCGGTCTATAATAAATATTAGTGGTTTAGTTTAAGTTAAACAAAAATCACGATACATGTTATGAATCAGAAAGAGTAGTAAAATTCATGATAGATTTCGGAACAAGATGAGCTAGGCTATCAAAAGTAAGTCACACACGACCAACATTCTCTATCTTTTCTTTAGGATATTTTGAGATATTATGTTTTAGATAACCCTAAAAATATGCATATATACCGATCATGTAAGTATCATAACTTAGCCCACAGAGTCTTGTGATCCCGCCTCCTTTCAGTTTACCTTACATTTAAGGTGCTCGATCTAGGTAGAAAATCTAAGGGATAATGTCTCACAATGTAGTAAATAAATAAATAACATCAGACTTCCTGTAAATATACTTAAAATGTATGGTTTCCATCGGATTCTTCATTTGAATACATGAGAACAATATAGGAAAAAAACACACGTATATATATGCAATTTTCTGATGTGATTAACTATGTTAACTAAGGGATGCAAAAGAACATATAAGTTGATACTACATCTGTTAGAAGTATACAAATTTAGTACAAATAATTTGTTAGTATAGCTTGCTTTCACTTTGCGAAAGATTTGGATTGCTTGTTGTACCTGTCGTGGCCAGTGTCAAAGTCGAAGGAGAGTCTGACTTGCTCGTCATTGCAGTTGTTATTGCAGTTGTTATTGCCGCCAGTGTCCAAGTCAAAGGAGAGACTGAGGCCGAGGACAATTTCTGCTTAACTATCTTGCAAAAGGAGTTATCCTAAAAACATAAAAGCAGGAAATAAGGAATGATCTCATATTAGGATTAAGCTATGTCCAGGTTTACGCAATGAAGGGAAAGAAGTACCAACTGATAAACTAGATGTATAGTCCGTATTGTATACGTGTACATGTATTGTAAAACCCCTTGTACTTGTACCATACCCTAATATATATATACAGGAGGAGCCTCTGCCGTAAGGCACGCTACCCTACCCTACCATACATCCATACGTTTTATCATGGTATCAGAGCTGGCGGCGGCCTAAATACCCTAGATCGACATCGATCGCCGCCGTTCTCGATCCTCCTTCTCCAAGCCTTTTCCTTCCGCTGCACAGATCGACGATGGAGTCTACACCCTTGTCCGTGCTGTCCTCGATAGCATCTTCCGGCTCCAAGACGGTCTCGAAGCTAGCCAATCCGTCGCTCAGTTTCGGCGGCGGCAGCACTGGCGGCGGCGCGTCTACCGGGCCGTTCAACTTCGCCCCTCTCGTTCATATTCGCTTGAGCGGCGAAAACTACCTCTACTGGAAGGCACATGTTACTCACATACTACGCAGCCATCTGCTACTGGGTTTCGTCGACGGAACGTTTCCATGTCCGTCCGAGATGATCTCTAACCCGCAGCACAAGACGGATGCGACGGCTCCTCCCCTACTCAACAATCCAGAGTTTTCGGCCTGGCATCAACAAGTTGCCGCGATCATGTCGGCGATTATGTCGACGTCTACTGAGGAGATTCAAGGGATGATTCTCTTTGCCACTTCATCTGCTGATGCGTGGGGAATACTGTCATCCAGCTTCAGCTCTCAGACAACCGCTCGGTCCATGGCGATCCGCGGTGCTCTCCATGACTGCAAGAAGCTGGACTCCACGATCACCACATACTATAACAAGGTGAAGGCACTGTCAGACTCGCTGATGTCAATCGGCCAGCCCCTCACCACCGTGGAGTTCACTGGCTACCTGATGAAGGGCCTCGGTCAGGACTACGACTCGCTGGTTCAGATTGTCTCGGCGCGCACCCTCACCGATCCGATGCCACTCCGTGATGTTTATGCACAGATGTTGGCAACTGAGCAGCGCGTGAATGAGCGCAAGGAAGAAATATCCGTTGATATGCAGATGTCGGCGAACTATGGGGCTAAGGCATCGGGTGGCAAGCAGCAATTTCAGCAGTCCTATCAGCCACCAAAGAACCCTGGATCACAGGGGAAACCGACATACACCAAGCCGGGGTCACCGTTTTCTTCTCCACCGTCACATACTGGCGCTGGACGTGGTGCGCCTACCGGTGGTGGTAATCGTCCCACCTGCCAAATCTGCTCAAAGGTGGGGCATGTGGCATCCTGTTGCTTCAAGCGCTTCGACCGTAACTTTCTCGGTGCGGGGAACGATGGACGCTACATGGAGAAACAGGTTGCAGCCTTTTCCGTTACTGCTTATCACGGGTCTACATCATCCTTTCCCGTTGATCCTAGCTGGTACGCCGACACTGGTGCTACGGATCATCTCACCAATGAGCTCGACAAGCTTCATGTGAAGGAACAATACCATGGCAAGGACCATGTCCAGACAGCAAATGGAGCAGGTATGCGCATTTACCATCTGTTGGTCAATCTACACTTCCTACATCATCACAACACCTACACCTCAAAAACATCCTTCATGTACCATCTGTTACTCGTAACCTTTTGTCAGTTAAAAAGTTTACCCTTGATAACAATGTCTTTTTTGAGTTTCACCCTTGGTATTTTCTTGTTAAGGACCGACGCACGAGGGAGGTTCTTCTTAGAGGGAGCTGCCGTGGAGGTCTCTATCGACTTGATGAGTTATCCACTTTCAAGCATGTGTTCAGCAGTGTCAAGGTGTCCCGTTCGAGGTGGCATTCACGTCTAGGTCATCCAGCCACTCCAATAGTTCAACATATTTTGCATCGCCATGAACTTCCACCCGTGTCAGTCAATAAAGATGTAGTTTGTGATGCTTGCCAACAAGGCAAAAGTCACCAGTTGCCATTTTCTCTTTCTACTCGTGTTGCTACAGCTCCTCTTGAGATTATTTTTTCCGATGTCTGGGGTCGTGCCCAAACCTCTGTTAGTGGACATGAATACTATGTTAGCTTTGTTGATGCATATAGCCGGTTCACTTGGCTTTATCTCCTCAAACGCAAATCTGATGTGTTCCAAATTTTTCTTCAGTTTCAGCAACACGTTGAGCGCCTCTTGAATAGAAAGATCATACATGTGCAAACTGACTGGGGGGGCGAGTATCATCGCCTTCATAAGTTTTTCCAGGATATTGGTATTTCCCATCGTGTGTCATGTCCTCACACACATCAACAGAATGGCACCGCTGAACGAAAACATAGACACATAGTCGAGACAGGTCTAACTCTTTTAGCACATGCCTCCGTCCCTTTTCGCTTCTGGAGTGATGCGTTCACAACTGCCTGTTTTCTCATAAATAGACTCCCTAGTCGAGTCATTGATATGCAAACTCCTATAGAGCGTCTCTTAGGTGAAGTACCTGATTATACCTTTCTAAAAGTTTTTGGCTGTGCATGTTGGCCTCATCTTCGCCCATATAATACTCACAAACTTGAGTTTCGCTCGAAAAAATGTGTCTTCCTTGGTTACAGCTCCCTCCACAAAGGCTACAAATGTCTCCATATTCCTACAAATCGCATGTATATTTCTCGCGACGTTGTGTTCGATGAGAATGTTTTTCCCTTTTCCAACTTGCCTACCCAAAATACTCCCACCAATACTTCCACTACACCTCTTCGCTCTGACCAATTTGATGATGCTGCATACTCTCCATCATTGTTGGCTAACCATGGTGCAGGGCGACACAGAGGAGCGCGCTTGGAATTATTGGATGATATGCCTGCTGCACCGGACGACGATCGTGCAGACCAATCGGGGGCTGGCGATGCTGGTCTCCTCACGCCGGTGCGCCCTTGCCAGCGTGGCCCTAGCACCGGCCCAGCTACGGACGGCCCAGCTGCGGACTGCTCCAGCTCTCCTTTGCTACTAGCGACACCGATCGCTACTCCTGGCTCTGTCGTTGTCTCTCCTGTTCACGAGGCGTCCCCGTCTGCTCCTGTTGAGTCACCACAGCCTGCTCCAGTTCCAGCTCGCGGTGTTACTACTCGTCTTCAACAGGGCATTCGACAACCGAAACAAAGAACAGATGGTACAGTTGCATGGTCTGCTCTTCGTTCTGCTCATACTATTGATCTTTCTGTGACAGAACCCCGTAATCATCATGAAGCTATGACTAGTCCTCATTGGCGCCATGCAATGGAAGTAGAATTTTCTGCGTTACAAGACAATAAGACATGGCGCCTGGTCCCTCCGGTCTCAGGCATCAATATTATTGATTGTAAGTGGGTGTTTAAGGTGAAGCAAAAATCTGATGGTTCCATTGAACGATATAAAGCTCGCCTAGTTGCCAAAGGGTTCAAACAGCGATATGGTCTTGACTATGAAGATACCTTCAGTCCAGTCGTCAAGCCCACTACAATTCGTCTGTTGTTATCTATGGCACTCACTCAGGGTTGGCATCTCCATCAACTGGATATTCAAAATGCTTTTCTGCATGGGGTTCTTGAGGAAGAAGTATATATGCGCCAGCCTCCTGGATTCGAAGATGCTAGCAGACCTACTCATTTGTGTCGCCTGGATAAGGCTCTCTATGGGCTCAAACAGGCTCCACGAGCTTGGCATGCTCGGTTGAGTTCTGTTCTTGGGAGTCTTGGTTTTACTAGCTCCAAAGCTGATACCTCTCTCTTCATTTTGCGTCATCCGGGTATTACTATCTACCTATTGGTCTACGTGGATGATATTATTGTGGTCAGCTCCTCAGACACAGTTATTGCTCGCCTCATTCATCAGCTACGTGGTGCATTTGCTCTCAAAGACCTTGGGCGACTACACTACTTCCTTGGTATTGAGGTCCAGTTCTGTGCTGATAGTCTTCTCCTTACACAGCGCAAGTATGCCGCTGAATTACTCCGGCGTGCTGGTTTAATAAAGTGTGGACCATCTCCTACACCTATGATATCTTCAGAGAAGTTGTCCTCCCATGATGGTGTTCCTCTTTCTGCTGAAGAATCTACAAGATACCGAAGCATTGTAGGTGGTTTGCAGTATCTTACTATGACACGGCCTGATTTATCCTTTTCTGTCAATAAGGTCTGTCAATACCTACATGCACCCCGGAGTACTCATTGGTCGGCAGTCAAGCGCATTCTCCGCTATGTTCAGGCTACACTCGGGGATGGCTTGAGTTTGAGACGCCCTATTTCATCTCCTACCCTTCTGTCTGCCTTCTCTGATGCTGACTGGGCAGGGAATTTTGATGACCGGCAATCAACCGGGGGATATGCTATATTTTATGGTGGTAATCTTATTACCTGAAGTGCTAGAAAACAGGCTACTGTACAGAGTCTGAATATAAAGCACTTGCTAATGCTACTGCTGAGTTGATTTGGGTACAAGCACTTCTGCGAGAACTTGGGGTTTCTCAGAATCGTCCGCCAATTCTATGGTGTGATAATATTGGAGCAACATATCTATCTTCCAACCCGGTGTTTCACGCTCGCACTAAACATATTGAAGTGGACTTTCATTTTGTGAGAGAAAGGGTTGCTCAGAAGTTGCTCCAGATACGGTTTATCTCCTCCAAAGATCAATTAGCTGATATATTCACTAAGCCTCTACCACAACCATTATTTCAGTCATGTAGGCGCAATCTCAATCTTCGCAGCTCCGTTGAGATTGAGGGAGGGTGATAAACTAGATGTATAGTCCGTATTGTATACGTGTACATGTATTGTAAAACCCCTTGTACTTGTACCATACCCTAATATATATATACAGGAGGAGCCTCTGCCGTAAGGCACGCTACCCTACCCTACCATACATCCATACGTTTTATCACCAACTAACAAACTTCTTGATGGCTTACACACGAGCAATCCCCAATGCTCGCATAGTCTCGGTGTTACTGTGAGATAACAACTTAGTCACGTGTGGTGTCCGGTCTAGCATGATGATGAGGAACACCATGATACTTCAGTGGGTCCCTAGAGTGTATCTCTCCATCGTTGGAGTAGCAATTCCCATAACTACTTCATGCGGGAACTACGACATACTATTTAGTATGAAAACAGTCCATCTATATAGTTACTATTGTTTTTTTTGCACGGGAAAAGAGAATTTTATTTAACTATTCATAGAGTTACAATTGGAGGCAATTGCCTTGGCAATATCCTGGGGATAGTTTTGAAACCAGGATTCAGTTCTACGTTGTACTCTACCTAATTTTGCCAGCTCGTGACTAACAAGGTTTGCTTCACGATACACTTTGGCTATTCTTATTTCTCTTTCCCTCAACATTTCACGAATTTCTTGAATTCTCGATGCATATATGGTCATGTTCGGCGTGGTTTGCTTGATCAACTCCACGGCTTCAGCACGGTCTGTTTCCACCGTCAGGTTCATGGATATCCAGTGTAGCGCCAGCGCTAAGCCCTCCTATATCGCCGCAAGATCCGCGTCCAGGGCATCGGTACAGTTGCCTCGCCGCTGCGACTATGACTGTTCCGTGGTGGTCTCTTAAAACCATGCCTGCACCTGCTTCATCAGAATTAACAAACGATCCATCAGTATTTAATTTGGCCATACCTTCACTTGGAGCAACCCACTTCGCAGCATCCATGTGCCTCTTCTCTGTATGTTTTGCCCCTCTAGCGGATCCATGATTATATGACAACACTATTTTGCCTTTAACTGGGTCTGCATTTGGCTCTTGTTTAATCATTAACAGAGAGTCTAAGTAACTTGCTAAAACCCTTTTGGACCCCTCCACTGGTGGCATCGGCTTGTCATGCGTTATTTCATTGTGCACATGCCATATCCTCCATAGAATCATGAGCACCATTGCACGTTGTATCTCCGGTAGTATGGCTAGCAGGTGGAGCAGCCATTCCCGGCCATTGGGGATGATCATGTCCTCCCTGGGCAGGTCCCAGATAGTTCGCATGGCTTGCCACAAGTCTCTCGCTGGTGGGCATATGATGAACGTATGGAAGGTTTCCTTTGGTCCAGTACCACAGATTTTGCAAGTCGGCAATGTTTCCATGCCTCTCCTATGCATGTTTGCTTCTGTCGCTAGGCCGTTGCTTGCAATCTTCCAAGCCAGCGTTCGCACCTTTGGCGGTACTGGGCAGTGCCATATAAGCCTCCAAACTGGTCTCTCCCCTGCAGAACCTGACGGTGGAAACAGACCACAAGACATTCCTCAAAAGCCATCTTGTAGGTGCTTCGGACCGAGAAGATGTCACCTTTTTCTGGTTGCCACGCAACAAAATCCTCCGCATTTCGCCTTGAGGGCTTGATCTTGAAGATGTCATCCACGTCGATTGGTAAGAACCAACGCCTTAGTAGTTGTTCATTCCAGGTACCATCGACTTGGGGGAAATCTGCTACCCATTTTAACCGGCATCGCCCTTGCTTCGAAAAGGGCCGAAACAAAGTTGTTCTTGGTATCCAGGGGTCACGCCAAGCTCGAATATTTGCTCCATTCCCTACCCGCCAAATGACACCTTTTTTTAGAAGTTCCAGCCCATACTCAATTGCCGTCCAAGTCGCTGATCCGTTGCCAGTGAATACAGTGTCTAGTATGGATCCATTTGGGAAGTATTTAGCCTTTAGGACCTGTGCACAGAGGGAATCTGGTAGTTGTATCAAGCTCCATGCTTGACGAGCCAACAGAGCTTGGTTAAATAGTCGAAGATCCCTGAAGCCAATGCCACCACGATCTTTGCTCCGCATCAGACTTTCCCAGGCCATCCAATGAGTTTTCCTTTTCCCGTTTTCTTCTCCCCACCAATAGTTTCTTACCATCTTTGTTAATTCATCGCAAAGACCAAAGGGCAGCTTAAACACATGTAACATCCCAAAAATTTCAAATCAATAAAGAGACATTTTCCATTATTCAAATTTTGGAGCTAACAAAAACTTTAAGTATGTTGCATAGTATTAATGCATGTTTGTGTGACATTGCCATGATATGTGTTTGAAGTGCTTGACAAGGTTTCTAAACCTTAAACCATGATCAATTGGATCAAATAGAAGCAAAGAAAAAGAAAGGAAAATAAAATTTGCATCACATATGAGCCTATGGCTATTTTTTGCAAAACTTTAACCTAGGCCATTCTACCTTGTGCCAATGGTTTGGAAACATAACTAAACTCATAATAATCACTTTTGAATCAAAGAAATACCAAGAAAATCAAAAGAGAAAGCAAAACCCACTCACATATGATAATGGTCATTTTGACACTTTATATCAGGGTACCCACTGATACGTCTCCGACGTATCGATAATTTCTTATGTTCCATGCCACATTATTGATGATATCTACATGTTTTATGCACACTTTATGTCATATTCGTGCATTTTCTGGAACTAACCTATTAACAAGATGCCGAAGAGCCAGCTCTCGTTTTCTCGCTGTTTTTGGTTTCAGAAATCCTAGTAACGAAATATTCTCGGAATTGGACGAAATCAACGCCCAGGTTCCTATTTTGCCCGGAAGCATCCATAACACCCGAGAGCCGCCAGAGGAGGGCCACAGGGCCCCCAGATGATAGGGTGGCGCGGCCCACCCCCTAGCCGCGCGGCCCTATGGTGTCGTCGCCCCTTCGACCTTCTGACGCTGCCCTTTCGCCTATATAAAGCCCCTGCGTCGAAAACTCTTACGGAAGAAGCCACGGTACGCGAAACCTTCCAGAGCCGCCACCATCGCGAAGCCAAGATCTGGGGGACAGGAGTCTCTGTTCCGGCACGCCGCCGGACGGGGAAGTGCCCCCGGAAGGCTTCTCCATCGACACCGCTGCCATCTCCACCGCCATCTTCATCACCGCTGCTGCTCCCATGAGGAGGGAGTAGTTCTCCATCGAGGCTCGGGGCTGTACCGGTAGCTATGCGGTTCATCTCTCTCCTATGTACTTCAATACAATAATCTCATGAGCTGCTGACGTGGGCATTACCCTTCGGGTAATCTATATTGCTCTACCCTATACGGTCCAGGTAGAGGCCCATGAAGGCACTCGAAGGCAAGATGGGTGATGCGCGTAAATGTACACGTCCGTTGGGAACCCCAAGAGGAAGGTATGATGCGCACAGTGGCAAGTTTTCCCTCAGAAAGAAACCAAGGTTTAATCGAACCAGGAGGAGCCAAGAAGCACGTTGAAGGTTGATGGTGGCGAAATGTGATGCGGCGCAACAACAGAGATTCCGGCGCCAACGTGGAATCTGCACAACAAAACCAAAGTACTTTGCCCCAACGAAACAGTGAGGTTGTCAATCTCACCGGCTTGCTGTAACAAAGGATTAAGCGTCTCGAGTGGAAGATGATTGTTTGCAAGAAAACAGTAAAGAACAATTGCAGTAGATTGTATGCGATGTAAAGAATAGGACCGGGGTCCACAGTTCACTAGAGGTGTCTCTCCCATAAGATAAAAGCATGTTGGGTGAACAAATTACAGTCGGGCAATTGACAAATAGAGAAGGGCATAACAATGCATATACATGATATGATAAATATAGTGAGATTTAATCCGGGCATTACGACAAAGTACATAGACCGCCATCCAACTGCATCTATGCCTAAAAAGTCCACCTTCAGGTTATCATCCGAACCCCATTCAGTATTAAGTTGCAACGCAACAGAAAATTGCATTAAGTATGGTGCGTAATGTAATCGACAACTACATCCTTAGACATAGAATCAATGTTTTATCCCTAGTGGCAACAGCACATCACAACCTTAGAACTTTCTCATCACTCGTCCCGGTGTCAATGAAGGCATGAACCCACTATCGAGCATAAATACTCCCTCTTGGAGTTAAGAGTAAAAACTTGGCCAGAGCCTCTACTAATAACGGACAGCATGCAAGATCATAAACAACACATAAACAATAGATTGATAATCACCATAACATAGTATCCTCTATTCATCGGATCCCGACAAACACAACATATAGAATTACATATAGATGATCTTGATCATGTTAGGCAGCTCACAAGATCCAACAATGAAGCACAATTAGGAGAAGACGACCATCTAGCTACTGCTATGGACCCATAGTCCAGGGGTGAACTACTCACTCATCACTCCGGAGGCGATCATTGATGGCGTGTAACTCACACGTTCGTTGGGAACCCCAAGAGGAAGGTATGATGCGCACAGTAGCAAGTTTTCCCTCAGAAAGAAACCAAGGTTTAATCGAACCAGTAGGAGTCAAGAAGCACGTTGAAGGTTGATGGTGGCGAAATGTGATGCGACGCAACAACAGGGATTCCGGCGCCAACGTGGAACCTGCACAACACAACCAAAGTACTTTGCCCCAACGAAACAGTGAGGTTGTCAATCTCACCGGCTTGCTGTAACAAAGGATTAACAGTATTGTGTTGAAGATGATTGTTTGCAAGAAAACAGTAAAACAAGTATTGCAGTAGATTGTATGCGATGTAAAGAATAGGACCGGGGTCCACAGTTCACTAGAGGTGTCTCTCCCATAAGATAAAAGCATGTTGGGTGAACAAATTACAGTCGGGCAATTGACAAATAGAGAAAGGCATAACAATGCATATACATGATATGATAAATATAGTGAGATTTAATCCAGCAATGACGACAAAGTACATAGACCGCCATCCAACCGCATCTATGCCTAAAAAGTCCACCTTCAAAGTTATCATCCGAACCCCATTCAGCATTAAGTTGCAAAGCAACAGTACAATTGCATTAAATATGGTGCGTAATGTAATCGACAACTACATCCTTAGACATAGAATCAATGTTTTATCCCTAGTGGCAACAAGCACATCACAACCTTAGAACCTACCGTCACGATCCCAGGTGTCAATGAAGGCATGAACCCACTATCGAGCATAAATACCCCTCTTGGAGTTAAGAGCAAAAACTTGGCCAGAGCCTCTACTAATAACGGAGAGCATGCAAGATCATAAACAACACATAAACAATAGATTGATAATCACCATAACATAGTATTCTCTATCCATCGGATCCCGACAAACACAACATATAGTATTACGGATAGATGATCTTGATCATGTTAGGCAGCTCACAAGATCCAACAATGAAGCACAATTAGGAGAAGACGACCATCTAGCTACTGCTATGGACCCATGGTCCAGGGGTGAACTACTCACTCATCACTCCGGAGGCGATCATGGCGATGAAGAGTCCTCCGGGAGATGAATCCCCTCTCCGGCAGGGTGCCGGAGGCGATCTCCCGAATCCCCGAGATGGGATTCGCGGTGGCGGCGTCTCCGGAAGGTTTTCCGTATCGTGGCTCTCGGTATCGGGGGTTTCGCGACGGGGGCTTTAAGTAGGCGAAAGGGCAGGTCAAGAGGCGGCGCGAGGGGCCCACACCACAGGCCGGCGCGGCCGGGCCCGGGCCGCGCCGCCCTATGGTGTGGCCACCTCGTGGCCCCACTTCCTTCCCTCTTCGGTCTTCTCGAAGCTCCGTGCAAAAATAGGACCATGGGCGAAGATTTCGTCCAATTCCGAGAATATTTCCTTACTAGGATTTCTGAAACCAAAAACAGCAGAAAACGACAGAATCGGCTCTTCGACATCTTGTTAATAGGTTAGTTCCGTGAAAATGCATAAATATGACATATAATGTGCATAAAACATGTAGGTATCATCAATAAAGTAGCATGGAACATAAGAAATTATCGATACGTTGGAGACGTATCAGCATCCCCAAGCTTAGTTCTGCTCGTCCCGAGCGAGTAAAACGATAACAAAGATAATTTCTGAAGTGACATGCCATCATAATCTTGATCATACTATTTGTAAACATATGTAATGAATGCAGCGATCAAAACAAAGGTAATGACATGAGTAAACAAGTAAATCATATAGCAAAGACTTTTCATGAATAGTACTTCAAGACAAGCATCAATAAGTCTTGCATAAGAGTTAACTCATAAAGCAATAAATCAGAGTAAAGGTGTTGAAGCAACACAAAGGAAGATTAAGTTTCAGCGGTTGCTTTCAACTTATAACATGTATATCTCATGGATATTGTCAACATAAAGTAATATAACAAGTGCAATATGCAAGTATGTAGGAATCAATGCACAGTTCACACAAGTGTTTGCTTTTTAAGGTGGAGGGAGGTAGGTAAACTGACTCAACAATAAAAGTAAAAGAAAGGTCCTTCAAAGAGGAAAGCATCGATTGTTGTATATGTGCTAGAGCTTTTGTTTTGAAACCATGAAACAATTTTGTCAACGGTAGTAATAAAGCATATGAGTTATGTAAATTATATCTTACAAGTTGCAAGCCTCATGCATAGTATACTAATAGTGCCCGCACCTCGTCCTACTTAGCTTGGACTACCGGATCTTTGCATGCCATAAGTGTCACAAAGGGGTACCTCCATGCCGCCTGTACAAAGGTCTAAGGAGAAAGCTCGCATTTTGGATTTCTCGCTTTTGATTATTCTCAACTTAGACATCCATACCGGGACAACATGGACAACAGATAATGGACTCCTCTTAAATGCATAAGCATGTAGCAATGATTATTATTCTCATATGAGATTGAGGATATATGTCCAAAACTGAAACTTCAACCATGATTCATGGCTTTAGTTAGCGGCCCAATGTTCTTCTCTAACAATTTTGCATGCTCCAACCACTAAGGTGATAGATCCTTCGTACAAGACGGACATGCATAGCAACTCACATGATATTCAACAATAGTTGATGGCGTTCCCCGTAAGCATGGTTATCGCACAACAAGCAACTTAATAAAAGATAAAGTGCATAAGTACATATTCAATACTACGATAGTTTTTAAGGCTATTTTGTCCCATGAGCTATATATTGCAAAGGTGAATGATGGAATTTTAAAGGTAGCACTCAAGCAATTTACTTTGGAATGGCGGAGAAATACCATGTAGTAGGTAGGTATGGTGGACACAAATGAAATAGTGGTTGGCTCAAGGATTTTGGATGCATGAGAAGTATTCCCTCTCGATACAAGGTTTAGGCTAGCAAGGTTATTTGAAGCAAACTCAAGGATGAATCGGTGCAGCAAAACTCACATAAAAGACATATTGTAAACATTATAAGACTATACACCGTCTTCCTTGTTGTTCAAAACTCAATACTAGATATTATCTAGACCTTAGAGAGACCAAATATGCAAATCAAATTTTAGCAAGCTCTATGTATTTCTTCATTAATGGGTGCAAAGCATATGATGCAAGAGCTTAAACATGAGCACAACAATTGCCAAGTATCACATTATCCAAGACATTTTAGAATTACTACATGTAGCATTTTCCAATTCCAACCATATAACAATTTAATGAAGAAGAAACTTCGCCTTGAACATTATGAGTAAAGCCTAAGGACATATTTGTCCATATGCAACAGCGGAGCGTGTCTCTCTCCCACAAAGTGAATGCTAGGATCCATTTTATTCAAACGAAAACAAAAACAATAACAAACTGACGCTCCAAGTAAAGAACAAAAGATGTGATTGAATAAAAATATAGTTTCAGGGGAGGAACCTGATAATGTTGTCGATGAAGAAGGGGATGCCTTGGGCATCCCCAAGCTTAGACGCTTGAGTCTTCTTAAAATATGCAGGGGTGAACCACGGGGCATCCCCAAGCTTAGAGCTTTCACTCCTCTTGATCATAGTATATCATACTCCTCTCTTGACCCTTGAAAACTTCCTTCACACCAAACTTCAAGCAAACTCATTAGAGGGTTAGTGCACAATTAATAATTCACTCATTCAGAGGTGACACTATCATTATCTTCACTTCTGGACATTGCATAAAGCTACTGGACATTAATGGATCAAAGAAATAAATCCAACATAGCAAAAGAGGCAATGCGAAATAAAAGGCAGAATCTGTCAAAAACAGAACAGTCCGTAAAGACGAATTTAAAGCTGGCACCAGACTTGCTCAAATGGAAAAACTCAAAACTAATGAAAGTTGCGTACATATCTGAGGATTACGCTCGTAAATTGGCAGATTTTTTCGAATATTCTACAGAGGCCTGTGCCCAGATTCGTGACAGACAGCAATGCTGTTTCTGCGCAGCGATCCCAAATATAACATCAACTTTAACATAGAAACTTTACTTGGCACAAAAACATGATAAGGAGAGGTTGCTACAGTAGTAAACAACTTTCAAGACTCAAATATAAAACAAAGTACTGTAGTAAAAACATGGGTTGTCTCCCATAAGCGCTTTTCTTTAACGCCTTTCAGCTAGGCGCAGAAATTGCAAATCAAGTATTATCAAGAGATGAAGCATCAACATTATTACCTTGGGTGTTGGGAGTTTTCTCAACAATGCATGTTATCTCGTCTATGTAAGTTTCAGAGGCTCCTTTTTCATTATTCTTAGGCTTGCTATTCTCATCAAACAAATTTTCAGGAACAAGCCAACCATAGTTATTTTCTAGAGCTTCATGCATTCCTAGGAGTTTACATGGTATTGTTGTCTTAACCTCCCCACCATCATTAATATTATTAGTGTAATTTACTCTCTCCATGTCCATCTTTTCAAGGAGACTAACAAAATTGGTGTAAGAACCAAGCATTTTATATTTAGCAAAGACTTTTCTAGCCTCTCTTGCTACACCACCAAATTCTTTAAGAAGGGTTTCTAAAACAAAGTCTTTCTTCTCTCCTTCCTCCATATCACCAAGTGTGAGAAACATGTGTTGGATTATAGGATTGAGATTAACAAATTTAATTTCCAGCATGTGTACTAAAGAAGCAACAAGCAATTTCATAAGTAGGAGCAAGTTCTACCAAGTGTCTATCCTCAAAATCTTCAGCTGTGCTAACATGAGTGAAAAATTCCTCTATATTATCTCTTCCAATTATAGACCCTCGGCCTACCGGTATGTCTTTTAGAGTGTACTTAGGAGGAAACATGATGCAATAAGCAAAAAGTAAACTAGGCAAACAGAGTAAAGAAGAGTAACTAATTTTTTTGTGTTTTTGATATAGAGAGCAAGACAATAAATAAAGTAAAACTAACAACTAATTTTTGTGTGTTTTGTTTAGGTGCAGCAAACAAAGTGGTAAATAAAATAAAGCAAGACAAAAACAAAGTAAAGAGATTGAGAAGTGGAGACTCTCCTTGCAGCGTGTCTTGATCTCCCGGCAACGGCGCCAGAAAAAGAGCTTGATGGCGTGTAACTCACACGTTCGTTGGGAACCCCAAGAGGAAGGTATGATGCGCACAGTAGCAAGTTTTCCCTCGTAAAGAAACCAAGGTTTAATCGAACCAGAGAGGAGTCAAGAAGCACGTTGAAGGTTGATGGTGGCGAAATGTGATGCGGCGCAACAACAAGGATTCCGGCGCCAACGTGGAACATGCACAACACAACCAAAGTACTTTGCCCCAACGAAACAAGTGAGGTTGTCAATCTCACCGGCTTGTCGTAACAAAGGATTAACCGTATTGTGTGGAAGATGATTGTTTGCAAGAAAACAAGTAAAACAAGTATTGCAAGAGATTGTATGCGATGTAAAGAATAGGACCGGGGTCCACAGCTCACTAGAGGTGTCTCTCCCATAAGATAAAAGCATGTTGGGTGAACAAATTACGATCGGGCAATTGACAAATAGAGAAAGGCATAACAATGCATATACATGATATGATAAATATAGTGAGATTTAATCCGGGCATTACGACAAAGTACATAGACCGCCATCCAACCGCATCTATGCCTAAAAAGTCCACCTTCAGAGTTATCATCCGAACCCCATTCAGCATTAAGTTGCAAAGCAACAGTACAATTGCATTAAGTATGGTGCGTAATGTAATCGACAACTACATCCTTAGACATAGAATCAATGTTTTATCCCTAGTGGCAACAACACATCACAACCTTAGAACCTACTGTCACGATCCCAGGTGTCAATGAAGGCATGAACCCACTATCGAGCATAAATACCCCTCTTGGAGTTAAGAGCAAAAACTTGGCCGAGCCTCTACTAATAACGGAGAGCATGCAAGATCATAAACAAGACATAAACAATAGATTGATAATCACCATAACATAGTATTCTCTATCCATCGGATCCCGACAAACACAACATATAGTATTACAGTATAGATGATCTTGATCATGTTAGGCAGCTCACAAGATCCAACAATGAAGCACAATTAGGAGAAGACGACCATCTAGCTACTGCTATGGACCCATGGTCCAGGGGTGAACTACTCACTCATCACTCCGGAGGCGATCATGGCGATGAAGAGTCCTCCCGGAGATGAATCCCCTCTCCGGCAGGGTGCCGGAGGCGATCTCCTGAATCCCCCGAGATGGGATTCGCGGCGGCGACGTCTCTGGAAGGTTTTCCGTATCGTGTCTCTCGGTACTGGGGGGTTTCGCGACGAGGGCTTTAAGTAGGCGAAAGGGCAGGTCAAGAGGCGGCGCGAGGGGCCCACACCACAGGCCGGCGCGGCCAGGGCCTGGGCCGCGCCGCCCTATGGTGTGGCCACCTCGTGGCCCCACTTCCTTCCCTCTTTGGTCTTCTGGAAGCTCCGTGCAAAAATAGGACCTCGGGCGAAGATTTCGTCCAATTCCGAGAATATTTCCTTACTAGGATTTCTGAAACCAAAAACAGCAGAAAACAGCAACTTGCTCTTCGGCATCTTGTTAATAGGTTAGTTCCAGAAAATGCATAAATATGACATATAATGTGCATAAAACATGTAGGTACCATCAATAAAGTAGCATGGAACATAAGAAATTATCGATACGTTGGAGACGTATCAATCATGGCGATGAAGAGTCCTCCGGGAGATGAATCCCCTCTCCGGCAGGGTGCCGGAGGCGATCTCCTGAATCCCCCGAGATGGGATTCGCGGCGGCGGCGTCTCGGGAAGGTTTTCCGTATCGTGGCTCTCGCGTACGGGGGTTTCGCGACGGAGGCTATAAGTAGGCGAAAGGGCAGGTCAAGAGGCGGCGCGAGGGGCCCACACCACAGGCCGGCGCGGCCAGGGCCTGGGCCGCGCCGCCCTATGGTGTGGCCACCTCGTGGCCCCACTTCCTTCCCTCTTCGGTCTTCTGGAAGCTCCGTGCAAAAATAGGACCCTGGGCGGTGATTTCGTCCAATTTCGAGAATATTTCCTTACTAGGATTTCAGAAACCAAAAACAGCAGAAAACAAAGAATCGGCTCTTCGGCATCTTGTTAACAGAGTTAGTTCCGAAAATGCGTAAATACAACATATAATGTGCATAAAACATGTAGGTATCATCAATAAAGTAGCATGGAACATAAGAAATTATCGATACGTTGGAGACGTATCAGCATCCCCAAGCTTAGTTCTCGCTCGTCCCGAGCAGTAAAACGATAACAAAGATAATTTCTGAAGTGACATGCCATCATAATCTTGATCATACTATTTGTAAACATATGTAATGAATGCAGCGATCAAAACAAAAGTAATGACATGAGTAAACAAGTGAATCATATAGCAAAGACTTTTCATGAATAGTACTTCAAGACAAGCATCAATAAGTCTTGCATAAGAGTTAACTCATAAAGCAATAAATCAAAGTAAAGGTATTGAAGCAACACAAAGGAAGATTAAGTTTCAGCGGTTGCTTTCAACTTATAACATGTATATCTCATGGATATTGTCAACATAAAGTAATATAACAAGTGCAATATGCAAATATGTAGGAATCAATGCACAGCTCACACAAGTGTTTGCTTCTTAGGTGGAGGGAGATAGGTAAACCGACTCAACAATAAAAGTAAAAGAATGGTCCTTCAAAGAGGAAAGCATCGATTGCTGTATTTGTGCTAGAGCTTTTATTTTGAAAACATGAAACAATTTTGTCAACGGTAGTAATAAAGCATATGAGTTATGTAAATTATATCTTACAAGTCGCAAGCCTCATGCATAGTATACTAATAGTGCCCGCACCTTGTCCTACTTAGCTTGGACTACCGGATCTTTGCATGCCATGTTTCAACCAAGTGTCACAAAGGGTACCTCCATGCCGCCTCGTACAAAGGTCTAAGGAGAATGCTCGCATTTTGGATTTCTCGCTTTTGATTATTCTCAACTTAGACATCCATACCGGGACAACATGGACAACAGATAATGGACTCCTCTTAAATGCATAAGCATGTAGCAACAATTATTATTCTCATATGAGATTGAGGATATATGTCCAAAACTGAAACTTCCACCATGATTCATGGCTTTAGTTAGCGGCCCAATGTTCTTCTCTAACAATTTTGCATGCTCCAACCACTAAGGTGATAGATCCTTCGTACAAGACGGACATGCATAGCAACTCACATGATATTCAACAATAGTTGATGGCGTTCCCTGAAGCATGGTTATCGCACAACAAGCAACTTAATAAAAGATAAAGTGCATAAGTACATATTCAATACTACGATAGTTTTTAAGGCTATTTTGTCCCATGAGCTATATATTGCAAAGGTGAATGATGGAATTTTAAAGGTAGCACTCAAGCAATTTACTTTGGAATGGCGGAGAAATACCATGTAGTAGGTAGGTATGGTGGACATAAATGGCATAGTAGTTGGCTCAAGGATTTTGGATGCATGAGAAGTATTCCCTCTCGATACAAGGTTTAGGCTAGCAAGGTTATTTGAAGCAAACTCAAGGATGAAACGGTGCAGCAAAACTCACATAAAAGACATATTGTAAACATTATAAGACTCTACACCGTCTTCCTTGTTGTTCAAAACTCAATACTAGATATTATCTAGACCTTAGAGAGACCAAATATGCAAATCAAATTTTAGCAAGCTCTATGTATTTCTTCATTAATGGGTGAAAAGCATATGATGCAAGAGCTTAAACATGAGCACAACAATTGCCAAGTATCACATTATCCAAGACATTTTAGAATTACTACATGTAGCATTTTCCAATTCCAACCATATAACAATTTAACGAAGAAGAAACTTCGCCTTGAACATTATGAGTAAAGCCTAAGGACATATTTGTCCATATGCAACAGCGGAGCGTGTCTCTCTCCCACAAAGTGAATGCTAGGATCCATTTTATTCAAACAAAAACAAAAACAAAAACAAACCGACGCTCCAAGTAAAGAACACAAGATGTGATTGAATAAAAATATAGTTTCGGGGAGGAACCTGATGATGTTGTCGATGAAGAAGGGGATGCCTTGGGCATCCCCAAGCTTAGACGCTTGAGTCTTCTTAAAATATGCAGGAGTGAACCACGGGGGCATCCCCAAGCTTAGAGCTTTCACTCCTCTTGATCATAGTATATCATACTCCTCTCTTGACCCTTGAAAACTTCCTTCACACCAAACTTCAAGCAAACTCATTAGAGGGTTAGTGCACAATTAATAATTCACACATTCAGAGGTGACACAAACATTCTTTACACTTCTGGACATTGCATAAAGCTACTGGACATTAATGGATCAAAGAAATGAATCCAACATAGCAAAAGAGGCAATGCGAAATAAAAGGCAGAATCTGTCAAAAACAGAACAGTCCGTAAAGACGAATTTAAAGATGGCACCAGACTTGCTCAAATGGAAAAACTCAAAACTAATGAAAGTTGCGTACATATCTGAGGATCACGCTCGTAAATTGGCATTTTTTTTCGAATTTTCTACAGAGGCCTGTGCCCAGATTCGTGACAGACAGCAATGCTGTTTCTGCGCAGCGATCCCAAATATAATATCAACTTTGACATAGAAACTTTACTTGGCACAAAAACATGATAAGGAGAGGTTGCTACAGTAGTAAACAACTTCCAAGACTCAAATATAAAACAAAGTACTGTAGTAAAAACATGGGTTGTCTCTCATAAGCGCTTTTCTTTAACGCCTTTCAGCCTAGGCGCGTAAAGTGCAAATCAAGTAACATCAAGAGTAGAAGCATCAACATCATAACTTGTTCTAATAATAGAATCAAAAGGCAACTTCATTCTCTTTCTAGGGAAGTGTTCCATACCTTTCTTGAGAGGAAATTGATATTTAATATTACCTTCCCTCATATCAATAACAGCACCAACGGTTCAAAGAAAAGGTCTTCCCAATACAATAGGACCAGATGCATTGCATTCGATATCCAAAACAACAAAATCAACGGGGACAAGGTTATTGTTAACCGTAATGCGCACATTATCAATCCTCCCCAAAGGTTTCTTTTTAACATTATCGGCAAGATTAACATCCAAATAACAATTCTTCAATGGTGGCAAGTCAAGCATATCATAAATCTTTTTAGGCATAACGAAATACTTGCACCAAGATCACATAAAGCATTACATTCAAAGTCATTGAATTTCATTTTAATGATGGGCTCCCAACCATCTTCTAACTTTCTAGGAATAGAAGTTTCAAGTTTTAGTTTCTCTTCTCTAGCTTTTATGAGAGCATTTGTAATATGTTTTGTAAAGGCTAAATTTATAGCACTAGCATTAGGACTTTTAGCAAGTTTTTGTAAGAACTTTATAACTTCAGAGATGTGGCAATCATCAAAATCTAAATCATTATGAGCTACAGCAATGGGATCATTGTTCCCAAGGTTGGAAAAAATTTCAGCAGCTTTATCACAAGCAGTTTCAAATAGCTTTAGCAATTTCAGGCAGTTTTGTTCGCTTTGCACTAGGAGTAGAAACATTGCCAATACCAATTATTTTACCATTGATAGTAGGAGGTGCAGCAACATGTGAAGAATTAGCATTACTAGTAGTGGTAATAGTCCAAACTTTAGCTACATTATTCACTTTAGCTAGTTTTTCATTTTCTTCTCTATCCCACCTAGCAGGCAATTCAGCCATTAATCTTATATTCTCATTAATTCTAACTTGGATGGCATTTGCTGTAGTAGTAATCTTATTATCAATATCATTATTAGGCATAACTTTCAATTTTAAAAGATTAACATCAGAGGCAAGTCTATCAACTCTAGAAGCAATAATATCAATTTTATCAAGCTTTTCCTCAACAGATTGTTAAAAGCAGTTTGTGTACTAATAAATTCTTTAAGCATAGCTTCAAGACCAGAGGGTACACTCCTATTATTGTTGTAAGAAT
The DNA here is from genome assembly GCF_022539505.1 of Lolium rigidum. Taxonomy (NCBI): domain Eukaryota; kingdom Viridiplantae; phylum Streptophyta; class Magnoliopsida; order Poales; family Poaceae; genus Lolium; species Lolium rigidum. The sequence continues at coordinate 307,356,409 of NC_061510.1, read as the reverse complement.
TCCCATAAAAATTACCATAACCATTACCATTAGCAGAAGGATATGGCCTATAGTTATTACCAGAGTTGTTCCTATAAGCATTGTTGTTGAAATTATTATTTTTAATGAAATTCACATCAACATTTTCTTCTTGAGCAACCAATGAAGCTAAAGGAACATTATTTGGATCAACATTAGATCTACCATTCACAAGCATAGACATAATCACATCAATCTTATCACTCAAGGAAGAGGTTTCTTCAACAGAATTTACCTTCTTACCTTGTGGAGCTCTTTCCGTGTGCCATTCAGAGTAATTTATCATCATATCATCAAGAAGTTTTGTAGCCGCCCCCAATGTGATGGACATAAAGGTACCTCCAGCAGCTGAATCCAATAAATTCCGCGAAGAAAAATTTAGTCCTGCATAGAAGGTTTGGATTATCATCCAAGTAGTCAGTCCATGGGTTGGGAAATTCTTTACCAAAGTTTTCATTCTCTCCCATGCTTGAGCAACATGTTCAGTATCTAATTGGTTAAAATTCATTATGCTACTTCTCAAAGATATAATTTTAGCGGGAGGATAATATCTACCAATAAAAGCATCCTTGCATTTAGTCCATGAATCAATACTATTCTTAGGCAAAGATAGCAACTAATCTTTAGCTCTTCCTCTTAATGAGAAAGGAAATACTTTCAATTTAATAATATCACCATCTACATCCTTATACTTTTGCATTTCACAAAGTTCAACAAAATTATTGAGATGGGCAGCAGCATCATCGAACTAACACCAGAAAATTGATCTCTCATAACCAAGTTCAAGAAAGCGGGTTTAATTTCAAAGAATTCTCGTTGTAGTAGCAGGTGGAGCAATAGGTGTGCATAGGAAATCATTATTATTTGCATTTGTGAAGTCACACAACTTAGTATTTTCAGGGGTATTCATTTTAGCAACAGTAATTAAAACAAACTAGATAAAGTAAATGCAAGTAACTAATTTTTTTTGTGTTTTCGATATAGAGAGCAAGACAGTAAGTAAAGCTAGCAACTAATTTTTTTTTGTGTTTTGTTTAGGTGCAGCAAACAAAGTAGTAAATAAAATAAAGCAAGACAAAAACAAAGTAAAGAGATTGAGAAGTGGAGACTCCCCTTGCAGCGTGTCTTGATCTCCCCGACAACGGCGCCGTGAAAACAGGCTTGATGCGCGTAAATGTACACGTCCGTTGGGAACCCCAAGAGGAAGGTATGATGCGCACAGTGGCAAGTTTTCCCTCAGAAAGAAACCAAGGTTTAATCGAACCAGGAGGAGCCAAGAAGCACGTTGAAGGTTGATGGTGGCGAAATGTGATGCGGCGCAACAACAGGGATTTCGGCGCCAACGTGGAATCTGCACAACAAAACCAAAGTACTTTGCCCCAACGAAACAGTGAGGTTGTCAATCTCACCGGCCTGTTGTAACAAAGGATTAAGCGTATCGAGTGGAAGATGATTGTTTGCAAGAAAACAGTAAAAAAAAATTGCAGTAGATTGTATGCGATGTAAAGAATAGGACCGGGGTCCACAGTTCACTAGAGGTGTCTCTCCCATAAGATAAAAGCATGTTGGGTGAACAAATTACAGTCGGGCAATTGAAAAATAGAGAAGGGCATAACAATGCATATACATGATATGATAAATATAGTGAGATTTAATCCGGGCATTACGACAAAGTACATAGACCGCCATCCAACTGCATCTATGCCTAAAAAGTCCACCTTCAGAGTTATCATCCGAACCCCATTCGGTATTAAGTTGCAAAGCAACGGACAATTGCATTAAGTATGGTGCGTAATGTAATCGACAACTACATCCTTAGACATAGAATCAATATTTTATCCCTAGTGGCAACAACACATCACAACCTTAGAACTTTACGTCACCGTCCCAGGTGTCAATGAAGGCATGAACCCACTATCGAGCATAAATACTCCCTCTTGGAGTTAAGAGTAAAAACTTGGCCAGAGCCTCTACTAATAACGGAGAGCATGCAAGATCATAAACAACACATAAACAATAGATTGATAATCACCATAACATAGTATCCTCTATTCAACGGATCCCGACAAACACAACATATAGAATTACATATAGATGATCTTGATCATGTTAGGCAGCTCACAAGATCCAACAATGAAGCACAATTAGGAGAAGACGACCATCTAGCTACTGCTATGGACCCATAGTCCAGGGGTGAACTACTCACTCATCACTCGGGAGGCGATCATGGCGATGAAGAGTCCTCCGGGAGATGAATCCCCTCGCCGGCGGGGTGCCGGAGGCGATCTCCTGAATCCCCCGAGATGGGATTCGCGGCGGCGGCGTCTCTGGAAGGTTTTCCGTATCGTGGCTCTCGGTACTGGGGGTTTCGCGACGGAGGCTATAAGTAGGCGAAAGGGCAGGTCAAGAGGCGGCGCGAGGGGCCCACACCACAGGCCGACGCGGCCAGGGCCTGGGCCGCGCCGCCCTATGGTGTGGCCACCTCGTGGCCCCACTTCCTTCCCTCTTCGGTCTTCTGGAAGCTCCGTGCAAAAATAGGACCCCGGGCGGTGATTTCGTCCAATTCCGAGAATATTTCCTTACTAGGATTTCTGAAACCAAAAACAGCAGAAAACAGCAACTGGCTCTTCGGCATCTTGTTAATAGGTTAGTTCCAGAAAATGCGTAAATACAACATATAATGTGCATAAAACATGTAGGTATCATCAATAAAGTAGCATGGAACATAAGAAATTATCGATACGTTGGAGACGTATCAATGGGCCACTAGGACGGTGCGGCGAAAGATTACTTGAAGTACAAGACACGGAAAGAGCCGAAGAGTGAAAGATTAGAGATAGATCTATTGTAAACCTACCCGTACTCAATTAAACCTCTCGGGACCTGGCCACCTATATAAAGGCCAGGAGAGGGGCTATCGAGGACACGACCAATCTGAGCAATCTTAGCCAACAGAAGCTTAGAACTAGGTAACCCTAGTGATTAGCTATCTCGACGAGATCACAGCCGAACTATTCGGCACCCCATTGTAACACCGTTTTCATTATAATCAAGAACAGACAAGCAGGACGTAAGGGTTTTACCTCATCGAGGGCCCCGAACCTGGGTAAATCGCTCCCCCCGTTTGTCTGTGCACCGATGTCTCGTATCAGCTTGCAGGATTCCATCAACCCTAAGTCCCTATCGGAGGACATTGTCGAGGAACACCCCCGACAATTGGCGCCGTCTGTGGGAAACCTGCAGGCACCAGATCAGTCATCGGCAGATCTGATTATGTCGTCGACATCTTCATCGGCACCGCCATCACCAACTCTGGGAAGTCCGATCCGATTCGGCTCCTACGAGTTTACCCCGCATAGTGATTCTTCTCGCTCGAACTTCTCAGATCTGCAAGGAAACATAGAGATGACCATCGGCAGTGTCCACTACAACGTCAACGCGGAGGGAATCCTCCAGCTGCTAGAGTCGCCCACTTCCGGATCAATGAGTCCTAGTGCATCGACATCGCTCGATCTACTGGCTGGCCTGAGAGAGTCGACGGACTCGCCTGCACCTTCGACTCCTCGTCCAGCATCCTCAATGTCGGTGGGATCCGATGAACCCGTGTCTTCAGAACTAACCTCCTACTACTGTTCAAACTGCGACGCCAGGCACGGTTTGGGATCAAGCGACACACCGTTCATCTGCAATGCCCGATACTCGTCGGGAGAAGATAGCGTCGACAACATCATCCCGAGAACCACCCGAAGAACAGCACACCATCAGGTCTACGTCGCCAACAATACAGGAAATGCAAGGCACGGAGGAGACGGAGACCGCACGCCTCGTTCCAGCAGGAGGGCGAGCTTCGAAAACAGCGCTAGCAATCGTGACAGCGACTATACCATCGCGGATGAAGAGTGGGCTGCAGCCAGAACAGCCGTACTCAATAACACCCCGCTCCCCGCAGGAACCTCGGTTGGAACCCTAAACGCATACCGCTCTATACTAGAGAAAAACCGGGAGCACCTGTCGAGAGAGCAAGCTACCCTCGAGAGACGCCTATCTGCGGCAGAACGATCCAGCGAGCGACGGAGAGCTTCGCAAGGAAGCGCTTCCCGAAGCGCTCTTGGAGCAGGAAAACATCGGTCAAGGATGTCCAGGCTCTCAGAAGACGACGCCAGAGAAATAACGTCGAATCTAACCAAGTCTTTCATGACCACGGATACCGCAGGAATGCCGCGACCGAAGAACGTTGCGGGAGCAACAGCCAATCGCGCTGCGTACCTCATCAACCAACGACCCGAAGGATCCATGGCGCAAGCTCACCGCGGTGCCCTAGAAAGTCTCGCCATATTGGGGAACAATCTAGTCCCGCAGAAGGAGAAAACCACGGCACAGGCCAGTGGTTCGAAACATCGGGCGAGAGACGCTCGGGATGAAATCACCCAGAGCCGAATCGACAAAGCAAGACGACGACGCGCCGCCAGGAAGGATGATGACAGCGACTCCTCAGACGAGGATCAAGAGTATGATGGCGAACTAAGGGGAGCCGATTGCTTGAGTTATAAAATCCGCGAGACAATGCCACCCAAGAAATTCAAGCCTACTCCCACCGACACTGCCAAGTATGATGGGCAGCAGGAACCAAGATCTTGGATAGACGATTACCTGCAGACTGTGATTCTGCATAAAGGGAACCAGATAGCAGCAATGCAGTGCTTGCAGCTCTACTTGAAGGACTCAGCGCGAGCCTGGTTAAGGGGGCTGCCGAAAGGTTCCATCAAATCATGGGACGACCTGGTAGATGCCTTCGTCACTAACTTCCAGGCAACATACAAAAGACCCGTCGGGATTGAGGAGCTACGCAGCTGCCAGCAAAAGCAGAAGGAGTCAATGCGCTCGTACATAGGGAGATTCACCAAACTCCTAAACGCTGCCGAAGATGTATCCGTAGACAGAGCAATCGACGCTTTCAGCGATGGCTTCCGACGTGAAAGTTACATAGAAGAACTTGGACGCAAAAGCCAAAAACCATCACCAAGCCGATGGAAATCGCCAACAGCTTGGGCTGATGGCGAGGACAACGTGCGAAGACCACGCCAGCCAGCAGCGATGATGAAGACGATGACCAGCCAAAGCACGACTCAGGCAGCCGAAGGGATCGGAACAAAAGGAGGAAAAATCGCAACTACGACGACAACAATCTGGTAGCCGCAGGATATTCCGATCGACATGATGATCGGTATGATGAAAGAAGAGACGATCGACAAGATGGCAACCGGAACAACTCTGGAAACCGCGGCAACTATAAGCCACGGCAACAGAGGGCTCCCGAGTTACCCTATGCTGAACAGATCAATGCCCCCTGTTACTTGCACTCGTATGTCGACTCCATGGACGGTAAAACGAAGTCAAGCCACCTTCTCAGGGATTGTCGACAGTTCCTTGACATGCATAAACTCATTCAGCAGTCAGGACAGCAATCATTACCGCTTCCTCCTCCACCTCCACCACAGCACCAAGTCCAGCATGCCCAACCTCATCAACCCAACGAGGCGTTTCCACCACCACGTGGGCAGATGAGTATGATCCACAAGACGGGTGTCTCGAGAAGAGAGATGAAGAAGCTCACTAGAGAAATCAACTCTGGCCGAAAGCATCATGGCAAACATCCCCGAGTACGTCGAGTGGTCCTCTCAGAACATTACGTTCAGTCGGGCAGACCACCCGACGACCATACCAAAACCGGGACACGCTGCCCTGGTAGTTGAGGCACAGATAGGGGGATTCAAGATGAGCAAAGTCTTTATGGATGGTGGGAGCGGGTTAAACCTGATTTTCGTCGACACAATCAAAAGCATGGGAATTACCATGGGAATGCTGGAAGAGACAGACACCTGCTTCCACGGGATTTTGCCAACTGAACCAGGTTATTCCCTTGGAAGAATTTACCTGAACGTTGTCTTCGGCAGATCTGACAATTTCAGGAAGGAGAAGATCGAGTTTGAGGTAGTGAACTGGGAGTCGCAGTATCATGCCATACTCGGGAGACCAGCCTACGCCAAGCTCATGGCCGAACCGCACTACGCTTATCTCAAGCTGAAGATGCCTGGCAACAAAGGGACGAACATTACAGTCCATGGAAGCTTTTCACGCTCAGACAGTTGCGACCGCGATTTCCAGAGGATCGCAGCAAAGTTTGGGAGCAAGCAAGAATTTATTAAACCTCCACCTAAGTTGTTGCTGCGTGAAATCAAGGAAGAAAAGGATGACAGGGGAAGCAAAAGGAAGCCAGCCGACCTTGCTCTTAAAGCCTCGACAGCAGAAGCCTCAGCAGCAGGAGCTTTGGCAACAAAAGCTTCGGCAGTCAAAGGTTCGGCAGTTGATGATGCAGAAGCCATAGAAAACAACAAGACGCTGGCAGTCACTGCTCAAACCCCTGGTGAAATCAACAACGCCGCGGCCATCCCCAACGTGGTGAAGAAGCCAGACGAAGAGAAGAACCCTTTCCTTGCTTAAACAGTTTCTCAGTGTTTATTTTTGTTTTTCCTTTAGTATAAACAGGGCCTTCCCTTTCGCCCTCTAGCATTACGCTTACCTTATCAATAAGAACTTAAGTTTCGATTCTTTGTTAAGCATTGCAGTGGCTACAAACTTGTAAGCCCCATCACTATACAAACATAGTACAGGGCAGAAGATCGTCCTCCAGAAAGCCTCTACGAGTGCTAGAAAGAAGTTCACTCCTCCCTCTGTTATAGATGCCTCTACGAGTGCCGTAAATAGCAAGAGTTTGGAAATACACATAAACAACAACCCACGTTCGAAATTTCACTTATGGAAATACCAAGGAACAACGGGCTCTTCGACAGAGTCACTACACCCGAAATATTCGGGAGTGTCTGTCGAAATTTACAACGGTTGAAAGCAAAGTTGCGCACACAACAGGTTTAGCAAGACCTGCAACACGAGCTGATCACTCACATGATTTGCTAAACCAACCAACATACATACATTCAAAAACGAGCAACTAAGATTCGCTCAAAATTGAAACTTGCCAACGGCAATAATATGGTAAAAATACATATGCATGTATCTACCAAATAAAAAGGCGTCATCTACACCCTTGGATAAGATTGTCAAACTATTTACAAACAGTTCTTAAAACCCTGAGATCACACTTGTAGAGTTTCCTTTTCTTCAGGTACCTTCGAATCTCTCTCGAGTCTGTCGACAATTATGTTTGCAGGCAACAACACCTTCGGATACAATGTTTCCAACTCTCCAGTAGCGTTGGCAATCGAGAGTAAACCCGCCGAAGGATAACGGGCAAGTACAAGAGCAAGCGTAAACTTGGCTCCTGCAAAAACTTGTGCACGCACCAAGTCCCGGATCTTCCTGGCGTTACCAAACTCCGACATTAACGCAAGAAGCGTGGGGGGAACTGCGTTCAAAGGAAACATCGTCTTCCAAACCACCCTCATGGCTCTATAGCATTTGTCGAAGAAGTGGTGGACCTGTTGAACTCGATCCTGAAACCGTGCGACAGCCGATGCCTTCGAGTGTTCTCGCCAGAAAATTTCTTCGGCTGAGGATAACTCGACCAAGGCATTCACACGATCGTGAATCCGTTTGCTCTCCTCCGCACGATTCAGAGCTATGACTGATAAGGAAGTAAAAAAGGATCAGAGAAAATGCTATCAACCAAAGGGTAAAGAGATTAAAGGACTCACAGTTCAAGCCCTCGGTGGCCTTATGTAGCTCAGTAAGAGCATACCGCTCCACGTCGGCTGCAGTCTCGCTCTTCTTGTTGATAATCGCGGCCGGGGCATAAGTGCTGCGCAGGTCTTTCTCCATCTGGGCGATGCGATCCTTCATCCATTGGATCCGATCGTTTTCGGGAACAATACCAGAGGAGTCATCAACAAACGAGGGCACCGGGAAAACCTGCAGGCAACAGTGTCAAAGAAGATAGTGTGGTCAAACTAAACATTCAGCAAAACTCCCATCGGGAGAGGCATAAGCAATTCCTATCAGGAGAAGTTCAAGTGGAGATATTACGATAAAAAAAAATGCTGGCAACATTGCCGGCATAATATTCATTACAAACTTAAAGTTCTCACAGCAGAATGATGTTCCATGCTAGCCCAAGGGTAAAAATGTTACAATGATCAAGGAGCTTGAGTCTGGGTCGACAGGCTAGGGCCAACCGATGTTTTTCTCGAGACTAAATCAAGGAGCTGGCGAGCACAAGTACGGGCAGACGCCGTAAAAGTACTTAGATCAATAGATTGCCCATCTTTTCCTTTCGGCAGCTCCTTAGTCATTTCTTCAATATTAGCCTTAAAGCCGTAACCCATCATAAGTTGGAAGGCAAGTAGGGCGCCATAGGTACGCGAGGTACGCTTGAATACCTCAATGACCTCCTTGGTGTCGATTGCGAAAGCATCGATTAACTGCCCCAGAGTCTTCTCCTGCGTGGCCTTGGGGAGTATCATCGAGTGCATCCGCGCCAGAGCACCCTTTCCTTTGTCAAGGAGCACCCGGGTGAGTTGGTGAGCGGCGAGAACCGTCGACACACCATTTGCCGGAGAGTTGCTCCGAACTTTGTCCAAAGCAAGAGTGGGATGTCGGCAGCTACGCAAGTAGTCAAAGGAAATCATTGACGAAGAAGCAGAACCATAAAAAGTAATGATCTATAAGGAATAAAGGGACTTACCAAGCAGGGCCAAAGCAGATTGACGGAGGAGTTCATCCTTTTCTGCCGCCCGAGCTTCTTCCTCCTTAAGCCGCTCCTTCAGCTTGTTCAGCTCCTCTTTCAAGGAGTCGACCTCCTGGCGGGCTACGGCGGCCTTTTTGATGGCGCCATCCAACTTTGAAGAGGAAGACCTAGCCTCCTCCTGCAGCCGAATCTTGTCCGCCTCCAGAGAGGTGAATTGAGAGGCAAAAGCCTCTAAAGAGGATATCACACCTCGAAGATCCTTAAAGAAAGGGAATGATTTACAGAGATTGTTAAGCAAGGGCACATTCCAAAAGATTCTTGTTAAAATCAACAAAGACTTACAGGAGAAGGAGCAGCAGCAGCAGCAGGAGCATCTTTCCCTTTGGAAAGAGAGGAGGCAGTCGATGCTTGCGCCACAGGAGCCGCTTTGGGAGCCGAAGCTTCGGAAGCTGCAGCGGTCGGCGAAACAGCGTCAGATCTGGCCTTCTTGGGCGGAGGCTCAATGAAAGTGTCATCGCTGCAAGGAAGATTCGATTAATCAAGATTATCAGAAGAATTTGAAAAAGTAAGAAGAAAAGCACTTACAAATCAAGGAGGTCATCTTCGTCGGCAAAACCACCGATCGATCTCTTCTTAGGAGAAGCCCTGGTTTCCTCCGCAGCTGCATCAACAAAGGCATTGTGATCAGCGTCGTCATTGCGCACTGATCCCTCTGTGTCGCAGGTATCACCGGCTGGTGGGGGGAAATTGGCATGGACAGTTTCAGAATTTATCGGGTCATCATGCTCGTCGAATGGGCTTGTGTGTTCAACAAGATCGAAAGTCAACGAGCTCTGAAGAGCCTCTTCCTTCAGAAGTGTCATTTGGCTAGTTATGAGAATCCTTGGAGGCTGTGACAGTCTGTCGAAAGGAAAAGTAAATAAAGATCACGGTAATATATATCGGTAATAGCATATCAAGACTTTAAGGAGGGAATTACCTCTGGTGCTGGGTGATCAGCATCGAAAGGAATATATGGAGATACCAGCGGGATCGAATCCTCTTGACTAAAGGAAGTGAGGCGACGGACTTCATCAAGTAGTTCCTTTTCTGATAATTCGGCAGCATTGATTCTAGTTTCATCTTTTGGGCCTGAATACAACCACATCGGGTGGACCCTAGCCATGATTGGTTGGACTCGACGTTTCAGAAACACCTGCCGCTACTTCGTACCGACCATGGTTTGCCCGTCGGCTTCCTTGATCCGAAGGAATCGGCAAATAACTCATCGGCTGTTGTTTTTCGTCGGGAGAGAGGACATTTTTCCAAGAATTCTTAGGCTTAGCTACAAGGACGTCGACAAAGCGAGGGAGTCGGCATTCGGGTAACGGAGAATCCTTGATGTAGAACCACTTCAATCTCCACCCTTGCACGGACTCTCTCATTGGAAAATTGAAGTAATTAACATCTGAACGAGCTACGAATCCTACTCCTCCGGTGACAAAAGATCCATTGCTACTGCTGTATCTCTTCACGTAAAAGATCTTCTTCCACAAACCAAAGTGGGGCTCAACGCCCAGATATGCTTCGCAGAGGGTAATGAACACAGCAACGTGAAGAATCGAATTGGGAGTGAGTTGCCACAATTGGACTTCGTAGGTTCGCAGGAGATAGAGGAGGAATTCGTGAACGGGAAGGGAAAGGCCTCGGTACAAGAACGATAGGAACATCACGGTAAAGCCGGCAGGGGGATTAGGTCGAGAAATCGCACCTGGAAAGATTACGTTCCCCTCATCGGAGGAGATCAGTCCCAGGCTTCAGGACCTTTTCTCGTCACGCTTGGTGACGGTCGAGGCTGTCCAATCGCCAGGCTTGGTTATTGAGCTTGGTGGCGCCGGTGGCGCCGGAGCTGGAGGAGGAGCGTTGGGAGCGGCCTCTTTCGCAAGAACCGAAGAAGATCTGGCGGCGGCACCATTGCTCGTGGAGCTGGCGGCGGCACTAGGGATTTTCTTCTTCACCATTGCGAGATCTGAACGAATCAGAGAGATAGTGGTGGCGGCGCGAGCTCCAGTCACGAACACAAGAAGGGCAAGAACGACGAAGAAGATGAATGGAGGAGAATAAGAGGGATTTTTTATCTCTTAAAGAAGGCTTCGTGTTGTAAAATGGGCCTTTCCCCAGTTAGTGATCGCGGAAATCGAGGAGGTGCCTTGTTAACCGTGTAAAGAGGAGCAGGAATCGCTTGAAAACAAGGCTGGCAGGTCATGTCTTATCAGTCAGAATCAAGGGGACAGAAAAACGTCATCAATGACGTCATGAAGGATGATTGCATGCGAAGGGATAAGAGAAGATCGGGTGATCAATTTGAGCCTATGCGCGGATTGCAAGCATCCGCACTTAGGCTCGGGGGCTACTCCCATCGGGAGCGCTGTCGCGCACCCGATAAAAATGAAGACTCGAAGGATATGGTTGACTCAAGTCTGCGCCCAGGCGTAATACGCCCGCGCCCAGACTCGGGGGCTACTCTCATCGGGAGCGCTGGATGCGCACCCGACGAGACTTTTTCGCACTCCAGGATCATGCCCGGGGACTTGATTCTGTGTAGGATAACGTTGTTTTGCCTTCGGCAGTTAGCCAACAAAAGTTGGGCACGTTATTCGGTATCCCTTGCATGAAGAAAATGTATCGAATGCACTACAAGAGGCTTGCAGAAAAAGCTTCGGCAGAAGAAGATGTTCGAGTGGTACAACTTGAGTCTACGCACGGATCACGAGCATCCGTACCTAGACTCGGGGGCTACTCCCATCGGGAGCGCTGACGCGCACCCGATAGAAGATAGAAGAAATGCAAGAACGGTCAAGGAAAAGGAGTTCGGAAGAAGACATGCTTCAGTCTCTACCCGAACTATGTTCGGCTAGACACTCGGGGACTACTGACGTGGGCATTACCCTTCGGGTAATCACTATTGCTCTACCCTATACGGTCCAGGTGGAGGCCCATGAAGGCACTCGAAGGCAAGATGGGCCACTAGGACGGTGCGGCGAAAGATTACTTGAAGTACAAGACACGGAAAGAGCCGAAGAGGGAAAGATTAGAGATAGATCTATTGTAAACCTACCCGTACTCAATTAAACCTCTCGGGACCTGGCCACCTATATAAAGGCCAGGAGAGGGGCTATCGAGGACACGACCAATCTGAGCGATCTTAGCCAACAGAAGCTTAGAACTAGGTAACCCTAGCGATTAGCTATCTCGACGAGATCACAGCCGAACTATTCGGCACCCCATTGTAACACCGTTTTCATTATAATCAAGAACAGACAAGCAGGACGTAAGGGTTTTACCTCATCGAGGGCCCCGAACCTGGGTAAATCGCTCCCCCCGACAGCTGCCTTACATGATTGAGATTCATATGATGATGCTTGTAATCTAGATGTCATTATGCTAGTCAAGTGAGTTTTACTTATGTGATCTCCGGAGACTCCTTGTCCCACGTGTGTAAAGGTGACGGTGTGTGCACCGTGTGGGTCTCTTAGGCTATATTTCACGGAATACTTATTCACCGTTATGAATGGCATAGTGAAGTGCTTATTTATATCTCTTTATGATTGCAATGTGCTTTGTATCACAATTTATCTATGTGCTACTCTAGTGATGTTATTAAAGTAGTTTTATTCCTCCCGCACGATGTAATGGTGACGAGTGTGTGCATCCGTGTTAGTACTTGGTTTATGCTATGATCATGATCTCTTGTAGATTGCGAAGTTAACTATTGCTATGATAGTATTGATGTGTATTATTCCTCCTTCATAAGCATGAAGGTGACGAGTGTGCATGCTACGTTAGTACTTGGTTTAGTCGTATTGATCTATCTTACACTCTAAGGTTACTTAAATATGAACATTGAATTGTGGAGCTTGTTAACTCCGGCATTGAGGGTTCGTGTAATCCTACGCAATGTGTTCATCATCCAACAAGAGTGTAGAGTATGCATTTAAATATTATGTTATGTGATCAATGTTGAGAGTGTCCACTAGTGAAAGTCTAATCCCTAGGCCTTGTTCCTAAATACCGCGATCGCTGCTTGTTTACTGTTTTACTGCGTTACTACTGCTGCGTTACTACTGCATGTTTACTTCCTGCAATATTACTACCATCAACTGCACTGTCGGGGGGAAGACCACGGGTAGGGCAATGGACGCGGAGCGGCCGGCTTGAGGTCGGCCGGCTCGCGGCAAAGGCCGGCTGAGGAGCAGCCGGCTGGAGCCGTGGCCGGCTGCCTCGGGAGCCGGCTGGCTCTAAGTCCTAGTCGGCCTGGCTGCGGCCTTCGACGCGCGTAGGCTGGGCCGGCTTCTACAAGCCATATCCGGCGGGGTTTGTACCTCGGACCGACTCGAGGCTGGCGAGCCTTGCACGGGAAGGAGCTGGGGAGGTGAGCCGGGTTCAAAGGTCCACGCTGACCTCATCTCCCGTAAAGTACGGGGCACTGTAGAGCAGCAGTGCCACGCGCCAGACAGGCCATCATGGCGTACGTCGAGCCGTACGCGCTACAGAGCATGATGACGACAACGACAGCACCTCCACGCCGCTGACCTGGGCAGGCGGATGGGACGTGCCACTACGCTCAACGGCTCCCTGGCGTCAGCGCCTCGGGAAGGGACGGGAGCCGAAGCCGGCCCATGCTGGCCACTAGACTCTAGGGACTTATGTGTAAAGTGCCGGTGCCTATATAAGCCGGGCTACCCCCCTCGTGCGGGGGACGATCGATCAGTTGCCCTTCACTAGTCTTAGAGCTGCCCTGAGAGAGAGAGACCTTCGTCCACCTCAGAGCAGCCGGATACAGCTCAAGGAGCACCATTGTATTGTGTTACATATCATATACACTCATAGCAGGAGTAGAGGTGTTACCTCCATCGGAGGGCCTCGAACCTGGGTACGTCGCCGTGTCGCTCGTGCCCATACCCGCTTCCGGATACCGCCGTGAGACCACTAGGAACCACCTCGATTAGCCACCCTATGGCATATGTCATGACGATACCACGACATTTGGCGCCCACCGTGGGGCCTTCAGCGTCCGCGGCCGGTGTCTCCATCCGGACGGGCCTCACCATCACCACCGGCGAGAGGGGCGCTTCGGGCTTGGTGCGGAGATTCGGCTCCCTCGGCTGCGTCGGCGACAACGGCTGGCTGCTTCGCCGACCGGCCATTCCTGCCGGCGGCAGCATCATCAGCTTCGGCGGCTTCGACGTCTACGTCGCCACCGTCGCACCACCGCGCTACCCGCGCGAGATCGTGCGCTGCGCAAGCCCTCCCCCTGGAGCCGGCGCCAGCCTCACCACCACCGGCCCCTGCATCATGCAGGAGGTCATGGCCACCGGCGACGACGCCGCCGACAAGACCACGCGCATCCGCGGTCCTGCGTTGGAGCGCAACAAGGACGCCGGCGCATCCGCCTCAGGCGCAAAGGCGCCGCCACCACCATCCCGGCTGGACGAAGTTCGGGCCAAGCTGAGCACTCCGCTCACGCCTGGTGCCGACCCCACCACCATCGAGAAGGACCTGGAGGAGCACCGCCAGCTCCTCCTCAAGCAAACGGAAGAGCTGGCTGCTGCAAAGCGCCAGTGGGAGATCTCCCAGCGCGAGTTCAACCGCGCCCACGGCCTCACGCCAGCCGGCGACAACCCCAGCCGAGCCGGCCAGATCCGCCGCAGAGGAGGCGGCCTGGGCGCGAGATCGCCCGGGACGGCGCCGCATCGCCGGCTCCGTCTACGGAGCTACCCATCTACAACACCCCCGACAAGAACATGCTCGCGGCTGAAGCTGCCGCGGAAGAGCTGCACCGCCTCGAAGGCGCGAGTTACGCCGCCAGACGGGCGGGTGGCCGAGGCTGCGAAGGCGGCCAACCGGCTGACCAAGGACCCCGAGTACGCCCATGCCCCCGAGCTTCTCACGCTCATGGCGGCTGCAGGCAAGGACCGAGACGGTCCGAGGGACACGGCCGAGTCCACCTCCCCCGCACCAAGCCGGCGGGCCGACGGCCGGAACACCCACGCAAGTTCCAGCCGCACAAGCCGGCCGCCCAGTGGCAACAGCGGTCGCAGCCGGCCACCATCAAGCCGGCACGACGACGAAGAGTACGAGTACGAGAGGCCATCCACCATCAAGCACCGCGCGGCTCCAGAGGCCAGTGGCCCGCGCCAGCCGGCTCGCTCCCGGCTGGGCCCACGCGTCGAGCCGGCGGACGCCAGAGATCGCCTCGACCGGCTGGTCGAATCCCGCATCGCGGAGGAAGAAGGGCCAGCCGGCCCCAAGTGCTTCGGGCCGCGGATCCTCAACGAGCCCATGAGAGCCGGCTTCCAGCTCCCCCGCGACACACCCAAGTACGACGGCACGACCAAGCCGGAGGACCGGCTGCGAGGACTACTCCACCGCGGTCGGCATCGCCCGGGGCAACAAGCGGCTGGGCCGTGCGCTACTCCCCTCATGCTGCTCGGCTCCGCCCGCACACGGCTCAACAACCTGCCGGCCGGCAGCATCAACGGCTGGCTCGACTTCGAGGACGCCTTCATCGAGCAACTTCACCGGCACCTACCGCCGGCCGGGTCGCCCCCAACGGCTTGAGATGTGCAAGCGGGGCGCGAGACGAGACGGACCGTGCGTACCGACGCGCCGGTGCGAGATGCGCAACTCCTGCGAGGGCGTGCACGAGATCCGAGCGGTCGGCTTCTTCATGGCCGGCTGCCGGCCCAACACCATGTCTGTGGCACAAGCTGCACCGCAGCGACCCCAAGACGATGGCTGCCTTGATGGCCATCGCGGACAAGTACGCGCTGGCTGATGGAACCAGCAGCACGCCGGCTGAGATTTCGCCGGCTCCATCCAGGCGGGACAACAACAAGCCGGCTGAGCACAAGCCGGCCGAAGGCGGCCACCATGGCAGCCGGCGGGACAATTACCGCGGCAAGAGGCACAGCGACCAGCCGGACCGCCGGTACGGCTCCGCCCACGTGGCGGCAGTGTCAGACCACGCGGGCGGCGCAAGCCGGCGCCGAGCGAACGGACCGGCCACGGAAGCCGAAGTACACCTTCGAGCAGATGCTCGACTCGCCGTGCAAGTACCACAGCGGCAAGAACCCTTCCAACCACTCCACCCGCGGCCGCCACTTCATGAAGCGGGCGACGAGCGGCGAGCCCCTTCCGCCTCCACCCCCACCACCACCGGCCGGCGGGCCGGGTGGCCAAGCCGGCGCGAGAAGCCAACAACCTCGAGCACCACGAGGCTAACCAAGTGCACCATGGCGGCCGGTACCTGGCTGAGGATGCCACCTACATCATCTTCACCTCCGAGCCCGAGGACAAAACGAGCCAGCAGCGCCGTTCCCTCGAAGTCAACGCGGTCATGCCGCCGGTCCCCCAGTACCTACATTGGTCAGAGCAGGCCATCACCTTTGATCGCCGCGACACACCGGCTGTCCTACCAAAGCCGGGCAGCTACGCCATGGTCCTCGACCCCACCATCGGCACAACCCGGCGCAGCGTGCGCTTCTCGCGCGTCCTCATGGATGGGGGCAGCAGCATCAACATCCTCTACCGCGACACCGCCCGCAAGTTGGGCATCTAGGAGGCCGAGTTGCGCCCCATCCCCACTGTCTTCCATGGCATCGTGCCAGGCCATTGCTGCCAGCCGATCGGCCGGATCACCCTGGAGGTCATGTTCGGCAAGCCGGACAACTTCCGCACGGAGAACATCGAGTTCGAGGTGGTGGACCTCGTGAGTCCCTACCACGCGCTCCTGGGCAGGCCTGCCCTGACCAAGTTCATGGCGGTGCCCCACTACGGGTACCTGAAGATGAAGATGCCTGGCCCTAAGGGGGTCATCACCGTAGCCGGCGACTATCGCCGCTCCATGGACTGCGCCACGCGAGCTCCAAGATGGCCCGGACGCTGGTCATCGCCACGAGAAGCAGCTCATCCACGACGCCGTTGCCTTGGCCAAGGCCGCGCGAGCGGACATGCCGGCTGTGGGCAACCCGGGCTGGGACGACTCATTTCCAGCCGGCCGACAACACCAAGAAGATCCTGCTCGACCCGGCCCAGCCGGACAAGTACGTCACCATCGGTGCCGGCTGAGCAGCAAATAGGAAAGCGAGCTCACCGGCTTCCTCCGTGAGAATCGGGACATCTGCGCATGGTCTCCAAGGGACATGCCGGGTGTGCCGAGGAGTTGGCTGAGCACCACCTCCACGTCAGGCCCGAAGCCAAGCCGGTGAAGCAGCCTCTCAGGCGCTTCGCCGAAGAACGAAGGAAGGCCATCGGTGAAGAAATTGCCCGGCTCCTAGCTGCCGGCTTCATCATGGAAGTACTGCACCCGGACTGGTTGGCGAACCCGGTCCTGGTTTTGAAGAAGAACGGCTCCTGGCGCATGTGTATCGACTACACCAGCCTCAACAAGGCGTGCCCGAAGGACCCCTTCCCCTGCCGCGCATAGATCAAGTCATAGACTCGACTGCCGGGCTGTGAACTCGTTGTCTTTCTTAGATGCCTACTCGGGCTACCACCGGATTCCTTTGAATCCGGCTGATCAAATAAAGACTTCGTTCATTACCCCGTATGGGGCTTACTGCTACACGACTATGCCATTCGGCTTGAAAAATGCAGGCGCCACCTACCAAAGGTGCATGCAAAAGTGTTTGCGGGATCAAATCGGCAGAAATGTTCACGCATACGTGGATGATGTCGTTGTAAAAACCAAGGAGATGCCTACCCTCCTTGATGACTTGAGAGAAACCTTCACCAATCTGCGAAGATTCCGGATGAAGCTCAACCCGGCCAAGTGCACGTTCGGCGTGCCAGCCGGCCAACTCTGGGCTACCTCGTCTCTCAGCGAGGAATCGAAGCCAACCCAGAGAAGATCAGTGCCATTGAGAAGATGGAACTGCCGCAGTGCCTCAAGGACGTCCAGAAGTTCACCGGATGCCTGGCCTCCTTGAGCCGCTTCGTCAGCCGGCTGGGGGAGAAGGCACTGCCCCTGTATCAATTGATGAGGAAGTCGGACAAATTTGTCTGGTCACCGCAGGCGGATGAAGCCTTTCGTGACTTGAAGCGCGTGCTCTCAACCGCGCCAATCCTTGCAACGCCAGGTTCAATGGAGCCGATGCTGTTGTACATCGCAGCCACCAACCGAGTGGTTAGCGTCGTCCTGGTGGTGGAGCGCAAAGAAGCAACCAACAGGGAGCAGCTGGTTCAGCGCCCAGTCTACTATCTCAGTGAGGTGATGTCCCAGTCAAAGCAGAACTACCCCCACTACCAGAAGGTCACCTACGGCGTGTACATGGCGGCCAAGAAGCTCAAGCACTACTTCCAAGAGCACCCCATCAGAGTGGTGGCCACAGCGCCCTTGGCGGAAATCATCGGCAGCAAGGATGCCAACGGCCGGGTTGCCAAGTGGGCCCTAGAGCTAGCCGCCCACACCATCCTCTACGAGCCACGCACAGCCATCAAGTCGCAGATCCTCGCGGACTTCTTCGTCGACTGGGCCGAGATGCAGTACCTGCCGCCCGTGCCCGACTCCACGCACTGGAAGCTGCACTTCGACGGCTCCAAGATGCGAAACGGCTTGGGAGCCGGCATCGTCGTCACTTCCCCCAAGGGAGATCGGCTGGACTACGTCCTGCAGATCCACTTCGCCGCATCCAACAATGTGGCGGAGTACGAAGCGCTCATTCATGGGCTGAAGCTGGCCAAGGAAATTGGCATGCGTCGCATCCTTTGCTTCGGCGACTCCGACTTGGTTATACAGCAAGCATCAGGCGACTGGGACGCGAAGGACGCCAACATGGCCTCATACCGCTTCCACGTCCAGCAGCTATCCGGCTTCTTCGATGGCTGTGAATTCCACCATGTGCCACGAGCAAACAACGAGGCGGCAGATGCCCTATCCAAGATCGGCTCGACCCGGCAAGCCATTCCGCCGGGCGTTGCCTTGGCGATTCTCAAGAAACCGTCCATCGTACCGTCACCGGACTCGGATTCCATATTCGTGCCGGCTGACCCGGGGGCTTCTCAGCCGAACCCGGGGCTTCATTGCCCAAGTCGGGGGCTCATCAGCCAAACCCGCCGGCTTCTCAGCCGAACCCGGGGGCTTATCGGTCCAACGCGGGGGCTTCTCGGCCAAACTCGGGGGCTTATCGGCCAAACCCGCCGGCTCCACGGCCGAACCCGGCGACCACGCGGTCGAAACCGGAAGCTCCGAAGATGGAGGCCTTGGTGGTTAGCGTGTTTGAAATAAAATGCGCACCATCATGGGCACAAGAATTCCTCTCCTACCTCACCGATGGTGTGCTTGCCCAATGACGGGGTTCAAGCTAGGCAGATTGAGAGAAGGGCCAAGGCCTACACAATCATCAACCACGAGGCTGTACAAACGCAGCGTAAGTGGGGTGTTCCAGCGGTGCGTCGAGCCGGCTGAAGGGATTGAGCTCCTACGGGAAATCCACCGGGGAGAGTGCGGCCATCACGCCTCCTCCAGAGCCATAGTGGCCAAAGCCTTCCGGCACGGTTTTTACTGGCCGACTGCGCTCAGGGACGCAGAAGACCTGGTGAAGAAGTGCAACGGCTGCCAGCGCTTCGCAAAGCAAAGGCAAACGCCGGCTTCCGCCCTAAAAACCATCCCCATCACCTGGCCGTTTGCCGTATGGGGCTTGGATATGGTGGGCCCATTCAAGGCAGCCCGAGGCGGCATGACGCATCTCTTGGTGATGATTGATAAATTCACTAAGTGGATCGAAGCCAAGCCGATCAAGAAGCTGGATGGCTCCACAGCCGTCACATTCCTCAAGGAGATAATCGCGAGATACGGCTACCCGCATAGCATCATCACCGACAACGGCAGTAACTTCGCCGAAGGCATTTTCAAGCGCTACTGCGGGGAGATGGGAATCCGAATGGACCTATCGTCCGTAGCACACCCACAGACCAACGGCCAAGTGGAGAAAGCAAATGGCTTGATCCTAGCCGGCATCCGACCTCGGCTGGTGGAGCCGCTTGAGCGTTCAGCCGGCTGCTGGATTGAAGAGCTGCCCAGCGTGCTGTGGAGCCTGCGCACAACACCCTACCGTTCAGTCGGTTTCACGCCCTTCTTCCTCGTATACGGGGCCGAAGCCGTCCTGCCGACTGACATCGAGCACGACGCGCCAAGGATCAAGCTATATACAGAAGCTGAAGCCAAAGAAGCTCGCGAAGATGGAGTCGACCTGGTTGAAGAGGTCCGGCTGATGGCTGAATCCAGATCCACCGTATACCAGCAGAGCCTCCGTCGCTATCACAGCCGGAAGGTTAAGTCCTTAGCATTCCGAGAAGGAGACCTAGTGCTCCGGCTGATCCAACGGACAGCCGGACAACATAAACTAGCATCCCCATGGGAGGGTCCCTTCATCGTGAGCAAGGCAGTAGGCAATGATTCCTACTATCTCATATATGCCCAAGAGGCCAAAAAGAACAAGGCGAGCAAAACTGACGAGGAGACAAAACGTCCCTGGAATGTCAGGTTGCTTCGACCATTTTACACCTGAGAGGTGGAATGTATGTATCCCTTGTATCCCTTTTGTAAGCTATGAAAAAGCATGCGCCAAGAGCGCCGTTCCCGACAAGTTTTTCGCGCACTCTATTTCGTTCCGCCAATTGGCTTGAACCCTTTCATGCGACGGCTTAGTAACGTGATCTGATTTCCGACAGCCGGCTTCCGACCAGCTACAGACCGCAACCCGGCTGTCCGGCTGGCGGGAGTAAGGCCTAGGGAGCAAGCACGCGAAAAACGACTAAGGAAAGAGTAAAAGCGAGTTGACTTGCAACCTTTCATAAAAGTGTCGGACTGCCGAAATCGACTCGTTCGGCGAAATACTATCGGCCTCACCCAGCGGCACGCTCTTGATCCGGCGACGGACCGCAAGTCGGACGTGCGACCGGCAAGGGCACAGCCAAAGAGTGGGGCGGATGGGAAAAAGCGAACAAGTCGGAAGAAAGCAAGCCGGCACACAAATGATTAACAAACACATTAAAGTGCGTCATAATAAAAAGGAGATAATATCGTCTTTACATAAGCACCCGGCATTCCGGGGATTTAACAAATTGTCTTGGCAAAAGCAAAGTTGCATAAACAGGAAAGTCTAAACGCCGGCTGGAGCAGGACCAGTCGGGTCAACAGCAGGCGGCGGAGAGTCCACCTCGGCTCCTTCGTCTTCAAGCTCCTCCTCCTCATCAGAGTGAGGGTTTGGATCCGCAACGAAAAGGCGCTTGTCGACGAAGTCGGCGATGGCGCTGGCTCGGGCAAGACGGGCGGCCTTCTGATCGGCTGAGAGCTCCTCCTCCACGCCGGCTCGCCGATACTCGAGCTGCCCCAAGTCCACCTCGTTGTACCAGGAGAGGACGAAAGACAGCGCCATGTCGGCGCCGGCACGCGTGGCTGACCCCTTCCAGTCGATGAAGCGGTCCGGCGCCTGCTCGATCAGGGAAGTGAGGCTGGAAATATCTTGCGGCGCCTCCTTGTCGGGCCACAGCATCGGAACCAGCTCCTCAGCCGCCTTCCGGAGCTCCCAGCCAAACTTAGTGATGGGCTCGACGCGGGCAGCCAGGGACGACAGGTGGTCCTCCATGGTGAAGGTCGCCGAGCTGCCCTCGCCAGTCGCTCGTCCCCTGGCCTCGCGCGCAGCACCAACGGCATCCAAGGCCATGTCCTGCGTCTCCGGGAAGGCCGCTGCAAGAAGGAAGCATGTCAGAAGTCATAAAAGCCGAAATAAGCTGAAAAATGCAAAATTTCGAAGTCCTAAAGTAAGACTGGCGGCAGCCGGCACGAGCCGACTGCCCCCAGCCCGAAGATGGAGATTCCGAAGCTCTAAAGTAAGACTGGCGGCAGCCGGCACGAGCCGACCGCCCCCAGCCCGAAGATGGAGATTTCGAAGGACAAAAGAAAAAGACTGGCCACAGCCGGCACGAGCCGACTGCCCCCAGCCCGAAGATGGAGATTCCGAAAAAGACAAGTTTCTGCAGCCGGCAAAGGGGAAGGAAACACAAACTCACCCGAAAAACCGGTATCGATGGCGCCGATAAGGTCCGTCCAATGCTTGGCAGTAGCCGTCAGCTCCGTGGACTTGTCGGTGACCTCCTGCTGAAGCGCAAGCCGCTGCTTCTCCACCTCGTCCAGCCGCCGGCTCAGATCATCCACCTTCTCCTTCTCTGCCGCCCTAAGGGAGGTGAGCTCGGCGAGATGGTTCTTCTCCAGCGCGCGCAGCCGCCTCAACTCCCCATCAGCCACCCTGAGCTTGGCGGCGGCAGCACGGCCCGCCTCCTCGCTCTCGGCGCACTGAGCGCGAGCAACCCGGAGGTCCTCCTCCAGCTGCGGGACCACGGCGGCCGCAAGCGCGAGGCAGCCGGAAAGAAGTGTCGGCCAATATAGACAAAAGAGAGAAAACTTTGAGCCAAAAGAAACGAGGAGCTTACCCTTGGCGGCTTCCGGCTCACGAGCCAAGGTGGCCCGCTCAAGCTTGGCCTTATGGTAGCTGGTCACCACCTTGTTGTACAAGACGGTGCGTCGCTCTTCGACCTCTCGAAAAAGAAAGCCGTTTAGGCGAAACCTGGGTCGGCTCCGAGCAGCCGGCCCATGCCTCGGAGGGCTACCGGGATAACAATAAGATTACGGAGAAGTCGGATGGGAAGCCACCTACCTTGTCAGCATCTTCCAGCGTCTTTAGCTGGGCCAGAGCCTCGGTGGCCTTGCTCTTGAGGCTGGCGCGGTAGCCGGAGTAAAGCATCTTCAGGGGCGCCGTGCCAGGCTGCCCCTCCCGGCTGATGATCTCACAGATGTCCGCCTGGTTCCAGGCCTGCTCCATGGTGCCAGCCGAGCCGAAGCTGGAGTCCGAGGCGGACGGCACGCTTACCAGCCGAGCACCCTTGGCCACGTGCAGGCCAATGGGCGACACCGCCGGGCCCTTCGCCTTCACCAACGCCTGGGAGTCGGCGTCCCTGGCGCGCGCTGGCTCCTCCTGTTGAGGCTCCGCCCTCGGCGGCTCCGAAGCCGGAGGCGGCGCGGCTGGCCCGGTGGGAACCACCTCCGGCCCTTCAGGCGGCGCAGCTCCGCCGGCTCCAGTTCCTGCCGCCGGTGGCACATCGCGGCCGGCTCCAGCAGCCGGCCCCAGCAGCGGCGCGCGATGCGGAAACAAGTCGCCTAGGGTAGGCCCTTGGGCCGACTCGCCCTGAGCGCCCCGCCGTGGCGCTGAAGGAGGCGCAGCCGAAGAGGACGCTCCCGCGGGAGGCGGCGAAGCTGCAGGCGGCGTAACCACGGGCGGCACAACGACAACGGGCGGCGTGCGCGCACGTGTCGTAGGCGGCGGCGTCGGCTCCCTCTGCCGGCGGAACGGCGGCGCAACGCGCGCAGCCGGCCCAGAGCTGCCGCCTTGGGCGAACTTGATGGCGGCCCTAGTCAAGCAAACAAAAGAAGATAAATGCAAAGTAAGGAAAGAAAAAGAATCAAACAACAAAGAAAACAGAAAGGGGCTTACCCGGCCATCTCCGGGACCTTCTTGGGCTCCTGCTGGCGCTGCCTCTTGGCCTTGCCCTCCAGCCTGGCCGTGTTCCCGCCGGCGGCCCGCTTCTTCTTCGGCGCGGAAGTCGCCGAGGCGGCAGGCGGCCTCGAGCGCAGGGGCACCGCCCGGATCGGTCCTGGCCCCGTGGTAGACGTGACCGGCTCCGCCTCCTCCTCCTCCAACTGCTCCGGCGAAGGCGGCGGGTTGTGCTCCCCTTGGCCGCCCTGGTCGGGCACAGCCGGCAAGTCGTCATCGCCGGCTTGGTCGCCAGCCTGGTCGCCAGCTTGGTCGGCCGGATCCACGAGATCCGCTGTCCAGATCTTGTGCGCCAAGTCGCCATCCTCGAGCTCTTGGCGAGGGAAGATCTAGAAAAACAAGAACAGATGAGTAACAAGCGAGCCACGCAGCCGCAAGCCGAAAGGCACAAGCCAAAAATACAACTTACCCGCTCAGGCGGCGCAGCTCGGTCGTAAGGCGGCAGCCCCCACGCCCAGTCTTCCGGCATGTTGGCCTTGGTGATGTTGTTCACCCGATGAGCGACTTGGGCCTTGGTGAGCGCTATCCTCGACGTCCGGGTCGGGTCCAGCCGGCCGGACATGAGCCCGATCTTGTGGACACGGCGCTGGAGCGGAATCACCCGGCGCTCTATGTAGGTGCAGAGGAGATCCTCGGCGTTCAGCCGGCCCGCAGAGACGCACTCCCCCAAGAAATCCCAGAGGAGGTTGACTTCCGCGTCTGGATCCGCCGACTTGGGGTTGTGACCCCAGTTGAGCCGGGTGGTCGGAGGAGCCGGATTATACTCCGGCAGGTTGATCCGGTCGAAGGCTGGGTTGGCGTTCTTCACGTAGAAAAACGTCATCTGCCAGTTCTTCACCGAGTCGACAGTCGGTATCTTCGGGAAGAGCGAGCCGGCGCGGGGATAGATGGAGGCGCAGCCGCAGGTCCTCAGGCGGCCCTCAGTCATCTGCGACTTGAGGTAGAAGAGCCGGCCCCAGAAGTCGACGTCGGGCCACAAGCCGGCGTAGCCCTCCATAAAAGCCACATAGCAGCTAAGGAGGACGCACGCGTTGGCCGGCAAGTGGTGCGGCTGGAGGCCGAAGAAATCCAAGAACCGGCGAAAAAAGGCCGAAGCCGGCAGACCTAACCCGCGGTCGAGGTGCGCGCCGAAGACAACGCGCTCTCCGGGATCCGGCTTGGGCTCCACCTCCTCGCCGGGCGCTCGCGTGACAACCTCCCGAGGAATCCGGCGGAGGCGCACCAGGCGCTCGATGTCGTCGTCGTTCATCAGCGAGCCCCTCCAGGACCCGCTGGCGGAGGCCATGGACGAAGAGGAGGAGGAGGAAGACCACTCTAAATCAAAGGGAGAAGAAGAACCGCTCCTCACCGGAGGAAGGCGCGGCGGCGATGAACGCAGCGTCGAGCCGCGGGGCCCCGTGGCGCCGGCTTGGCGCGCGGACGGCTGCCGAACGGCGGAGGACTCCGGCCGCGAAAGGTCACCGAGGTTCGCCAGGTGGTCACCGGAGAAAGATCGACGGCGTGCGAAGTGCGCTCGGACGAAGAAAGAGAGAGAGAGAAGAGGCAATGGCGCGAGGAAGAAGAAGGCTGCCTCGGTACCGTGCGGGGGGCATTTATAGCCGTCCCGCGCGCCCGTTACGCCGCCACGTGGCCATCGTGGGCCACGATGGGATTAACTGCGGCCATAACTACCCCCACGACGCCGGCGGTTACCAGAAACGGCCGCACCACTTCGCCCACGACCGCAGAAAATCCGGAGGGGACAGCGACGTGACCAGACGAAGCGACCGCGCTGACGAAGCCGTCAGAACGGTCAAGTCGGGCGCGGGACTCGAGGCGGCGGAGTTGCCGTTGCACCCGAGCCGGAGCCGGACGATAAAATCGACCCGGCTCCAGTCTCTGGCAACAAGCCGGAAACGTCTTCAACACTTAAGAAAAAGTGAAAACGACAGAAGCAAAAAAGGTGTCCGGCTGGAGGAAGCCGGACGGGGCGAGCCGGATGAGGGCGCAGCCGGCTGAATGAAAATCCTCAGTTGGCCCCTCCGGGAGCCGTCAGAAACGAGCGAGGGATGTATAAAAGCCAGGGAAACCTGCCTAGGTCCCTCTTAACGCAGGACCTTGCCAGCTTCGGGGGCTAATGTCGGGGGGAAGACCCCGGGTAGGGCAATGGACGCGGAGCGGCCGGCTTGAGGTCGGCCGGCTCGCGGCAAAGGCCGGCTGAGGAGCAGCCGGCTGGAGCCGTGGCCGGCTGCCTCGGGAGCCGGCTGGCTCTAAGTCCTAGTCGGCCTGGCTGCGGCCTTCGACGCTGTAGCTGGGCCGGCTTCTACAAGCCATATCCGACTGGGGTTTGTACCTCAGACCGACTCGAGGCTGGCGAGCCTTGCACAGGAAGG
This sequence comes from Lolium rigidum, assembly GCF_022539505.1. Classification (NCBI taxonomy): domain Eukaryota; kingdom Viridiplantae; phylum Streptophyta; class Magnoliopsida; order Poales; family Poaceae; genus Lolium; species Lolium rigidum. The sequence continues at coordinate 307,330,727 of NC_061510.1, read as the reverse complement.
AACTGGGTAGGTGAGCCGGGTTCAAAGGTCCACGCTGACCTCATCTCCCGTAAAGTACGGGGCACTGCAGGAGCAGCAGTGCCACGCGCCAGACAGGCCATCATGGCGTACGTCGAGCCGTACGCGCTACAGAGCATGATGACGACAACGACAGCACCTCCACGCCGCTGACCTGGGCAGGCGGATGGGACGTGCCACTACGCTCAACGGCTCCCTGGCGTCAGCGCCTCGGGAAGGGACGGGAGCCGAAGCCGGCCCATGCTGGCTACTAGACTCTAGGGACTTATGTGTAAAGTGCCGGTGCCTATATAAGCCGGGCTACCCCCCTCGTGCGGGGGACGATCGATCAGTTGCCCTTCACTAGTCTTAGAGCTGCCCTGAGAGAGAGACCTTCGTCCACCTCAGAGCAGCCGGATACAGCTCAAGGAGCACCATTGTATTGTGTTACATATCATATACACTCATAGCAGGAGTAGAGGTGTTACCTCCATCGGAGGGCCTCGAACCTGGGTACGTCGCCGTGTCGCTCGTGCCCATACCCGCTTCCGGATACCGCCGTGAGACCACTAGGAACCACCTCGATTAGCCACCCTATGGCATATGTCATGACGATACCACGACATGCACGCCAGCAAGCTATTTTACGCGCCGTACTACTGCTCATATTCATTCATACCACTTGTATTTCACTATCTCTTCGCCGAACTAGTACACCTATTAGGTGTGTTGGGGACACAAGAGACTTCTTGCTTTGTGGTTGCAGGGTTGCATGAGAGGGATATCTTTGACCTCTTCCTCCCCGAGTTCGATAAACCTTGGGTAATCCACTTAAGGGAAACTTGCTGCTGTTCTACAAACCTCTGCTCTTGGAGGCCCAACACTGTCTACAAGAATAGAAGCACCCGTAGACATCAAGCTATTTTCTGAAGCCGTTGCCGGGGAGGAAAGGTAAAAGGTACTTACACTCCGGATCTCGGCTACTAAGCTATTTTCCGGTGCCGTTGTAAGTACTCGAAGCTATTTCCTTTAGACTCTGCAATTGCGACATTTGGTTTCTTGTTTACACTAGTTAGGCATAATGGACAACAATGACCTTTTTATTCTATTTCCTGATTTAAGACATGGATGGTTTGATGCGAAAATTAAAAAACTCATGGAACATATTAATATGAATGCTTTGAACACTATTGTTGGTAATGCTATGGAAAATTCTAAGCTTGGGGAAGCTGGCTTTGATGAGCATGATATTTTTAGTCCCCCAAGCATTGAGGAGAAAATTTACTTTGATGATACTTTGCCTCCTATATTTGATGATGAGAATAATAATGATAGCTACTTTGTTGAATTTGCTCCCACTACAACTAATAAAATTGATTATGCTTATGTTGGGAGTAGTAATTATTTTATGCATGAGACTCATGATAAGAATGCTTTATGTGATAGTTATATTGTTGAGTTTTCTCATGATTCTACTGAAAGTTATTATGAGAGAGGAAAATATGGTTGTAGAAATTTTCATGTTACTAAAATGCCTCTCTATGTGCTGAAAATTTTGAAGCTACCCTTGTTTTATCTTCCTATGCTTGTTACTTTGCTCTTCATGAACTTGTTTATTTACAAGATTCCTATGCATAGGAAGCATGTTAGACTTAAATGTGTTTTGAATTTGCCTCTTGATGCTCTCTTTTGCTTCAACTTCTATTTCTTGCGAATGCATCATTAAAACTGCTGAGCCCATCTTAATGGCTATAAAGAAAGAACTTCTTGGGAGATAACCCATGTGTTTTTTTACTACAGTACTTTGTTTTATATTTGAGTCTTGGAAGTTGTTTACCACTGTAGCAACCTCTCCTTATCATGTTTTTGTGCCAAGTAAAGTTTCTATGTTAAAGTTGATGTTATATTTGGGATCGCTGCACAGAAACAACATTGCTGTCTGTCACGAATTCTGGCAGAAGTCTCTGTACAAAATTAGAAAAAATCTGCCAATTTGCGAGCGTGATCCTCAGATATGTACGCAACTTTCATTATTTTTGAGTTTTTCCGTTTGAGCAAGTCTGGTGCCATTTTAAAATTCGTCTTTACGGACTGTTCTGTTTTTGACAGATTCTGCCTTTTATTTCGCATTGCCGCTTTTGTTAAGTTGAATGAGTTTCTTTGTTCCATTAACTTTCGAAGTTATGTGCAATGTCCGGAAGTGTTAAGAATGATTGTGTAACCTCTCGAACATGTGAATTTTTGATTATGCACTAACCCTCTAATGAGTTTGCTTGAAGTTTGGTGTGAAGGAAGTTTTCAAGGGTCAAGAGAGGAGTATGATATACTATGATCAAGAGGAGTGAAAGCTCTAAGCTTGGGGATGCCCCCGTGGTTCATCCCTGCATATTTTAAGAAGACTCAAGCGTCTAAGCTTGGGGATGCCCAAGGCATCCCCTTCTTCATCGACAAAGTATCCGGTTCCTTCTCTTGAAACTATATTTTTATTCGGTCACATCTTATGTACTTTACTTGGAGCGTCTGTGTGTGCTTTTATTTTTGTTTTGTTATCTTAGTTCTCTGAATAAGTTCATCCTTTTGTGGGAGAGAGACACGCTCCGCTGGTTCGTATGAACACATGTGTTCTTAGCTCATAATATTCATGGCGAAGTTTCCTCTTCGTTAAATTGTTATATGGTTGGAATTGAAAAATGCTACATGTAGTAATTGGTAAAATGTCTTGGATAATGTGATACTTGGCAATTGTTGTGCTAATGTTTAAGCTCTTGCATCATATACTTTGCACCTATTAGTGAAGAAATAAATAGAGCATGCTAAAATTTGGTTTGCATAATTGGTCTCTCTAAGGTCTAGATAATTTCTAGTATTGAGTTTTGAACAACAAGGAAGAAAGTGTAAAGTCTTATAATGTTTACAATATGTCTTTTATGTGAGTTTTGCTGCACCAGTTCATCCTTGTGTTTATTTCAAATAAACCTTGCTAGCCTAAACCTTGTATCGAGAGGGAATACTTCTCATGCATCCAAATCCTTGAGCCAACCACTATGCCATTTGTGTCCACCATACCTACCTACTACATGGTATTTCTCCGCCATTCCAAAGTAAATTGCTTGAGTGCTAGCTTTAAGCAATTCAAAATTTATCACCTCTTATTTGTGTCAATGTTTAATAGCTCATGAGGAAGTATGTGGTGTTTATCTTTCAATCTTGTTGGGCAACTTTCACCAATGGACTAGTGGCTTCATCCGCTTATCCAATAATTTTGCAAAAAGAGCTGGCAATGGGATTTCCGAGTCCCAAATTAATTAACAAAAATAGACACTCCTCCATGGTATGTGATTGTTGGATGGCACCCGAAGGATTCGGTTAGCCATGGCTTGAGAAAGCAAAGGTGGGGAGGAGTGTCATCATAATAAAACTAGAATAAAAAGGCACTCCTTCATGGTATGACATTGTTGGTAGGCACCCGAGGATTCGGTTAGCCATGGTTTGTGAAAGAAAGGTTGGAAGGAGTGCCACCCAAAAATAAAATAAAATGGGAGCCGCTCTTTGAAGGTTTGTCTGGCAAGGGGGTTAGAGTACCCGCTACCATTCGTTGACAACAACAAACACCTCTCAAAACTTTACCTTTTATGCTCTCTTTATGTTTTCAAAATAAAAGCTCTAGCACAAATATAGCAATCAATGCTTTCCTCTTTGAAGGACCTTTCTTTTACTTTTATTGTTGAGTGAGTTCACCTATCTCTCTCCACCTCAAGAAGCAAACACTTGTGTGAACTGTGCATTGATTCCTACATACTTGCATATTGCACTTGTTATATTACTTTATGTTGACAATATCCATGAGATATACATGTTATAAGTTGAAAGCAACCGCTGAAACTTAATCTTCCTTTGTGTTGCTTCAATACCTTTACTTTGATTTATTGCTTTATGAGTTAACTCTTATGCAAGACTTATTGATGCTTGTCTTGAAAGTGCTATTCATGAAAAGTCATTTCTTTATGATTCAGTTGTTTACTCATGGCATTACCATTGTTTTGATCGCTGCATTCATTGCATATGTTTACAATATGATCAAGTTTATGACGGCATGTCACTTCAGAAATTATCTTTGTTATCGTTTTACCTGCTCGGGACGAAGCAGTAACTAAGCTTGGGGATGCCGATACGTCTCCGACGTATCGATAATTTCTTATGTTCCATGCCACATTATTGATGATATCTACATGTTTTATGCACACTTTATGTCATATTCGTGCATTTTCTGGAACTAACCTATTAACAAGATGCCGAAGAGCCAGTTCCTGTTTTCTGCTGTTTTTGGTTTCAGAAATCCTAGTAACGAAATATTCTCGGAATTGGACGAAATCAACGCCCAGGTTCCTATTTTGCCCGGAAGCATCCAGAACACCCGAGAGCCGCCAGAGGAGGGCCACAGGGCCCCCAGATGATAGGGTGGCGCGGCCCACCCCCTGGCCGCGCGGCCCTATGGTGTCGTCGCCCCTTCGACCTTCTGACGCTGCCCTTTCGCCTATATAAAGCCCCTGCGTCGAAAACCCTTACGGAAGAAGCCACGGTACGCGAAACCTTCCAGAGCCGCCGCCATCGCGAAGCCAAGATCCGGGGGACAGGAGTCTCTCGTTCCGGCACGTCGTCGGACGGGAAGTGCCTCCGAAGGCTTCTCCATCGACACCGCTGCCATCTCCACCGCCATCTTCATCACCGCTGCTGCTCCCATGAGGAGGGAGTAGTTCTCCATCGAGGCTCGGGGCTGTACCGGTAGCTATGTGGTTCATCTCTCTCCTATGTACTTCAATACAATAATCTCATGAGCTGCCTTACATGATTGAGATTCATATGATGATGCTTGTAATCTAGATGTCATTATGCTAGTCAAGTGAGTTTTACTTATGTGATATCCGGAGACTCCTTGTCCCACGTGTGTAAAGGTGACGAGTGTGTGCACCGTGTGGGTCTCTTAGGCTATATTTCACGGAATACTTATTCACTCGTTATGAATGGCATAGTGAAGTGCTTATTTATATCTCTTTATGATTGCAATGTGTTTTGTATCACAATTTATCTATGTGCTACTCTAGTGATGTTATTAAAGTAGTTTTATTCCTCCCGCACGATGTAATGGTGACAAGTGTGTGCATCCGTGTTAGTACTTGGTTTATGCTATGATCATGATCTCTTGTAGATTGCGAAGTTAACTATTGCTATGATAGTATTGATGTGTATTATTCCTCCTACATAAGCATGAAGGTGACAGTGTGCATGTTACGTTAGTACTTGGTTTAGTCGTATTGATCTATCTTACACTCTAAGGTTACTTAAATATGAACATTGAATTGTGGAGCTTGTTAACTCCGGCATTGAGGGTTTGTGTAATCCTACGCAATGTGTTCATCATCCAACAAGAGTGTAGAGTATGCATTTATCTATTATGTTATGTGATCAATGTTGAGAGTGTCCACTAGTGAAAGTCTAATCCCTAGGCCTTGTTCCTAAATATCGCTATCGCTGCTTGTTTACTGTTTTACTGCGTTACTATCGCTGCGTTACTCGCATGTTTACTTCCTGCAATATTACTACCATCAACCGCACGCCGGCAAGCTATTTTCTCGGCGCCGTACTCATCGCTCATATTCATTCATACCACTTGTATTTCACTATCTCTTCGCCGAACTAGTACACCTATTAGGTGTGTTGGGGACACAAGAGACTTCTTGCTTTGTGGTTGCATGGTTGCATTAGAGGGATATCTTTGACCTCTTCCTCCCTGAGTTCGATAAACATTGGGTAATCCACTTAAGGGAAACTTGCTGCTGTTCTACAAACCTCTGCTCTTGAAGGCCCAACACTGTCTACAAGAATAGAAGCACCCGTAGACATCACCCACTTTGAGCCCCTGTATTAAGAAATTTTTAAACTAAACTCTCTCAACTCTTTACACCTCATCCAAGACCTCATCAAGGTGAACACTTTTGGTGAAGACCAACCTTGCAAATTCTTTTTCAGTTGCTTAATATAAGAATGCAAAGTGACAACATTGAAATGGAAACAAGATCATCCCCATTTTGGATTTCACCAAATCACCTCCATTTTGCAAACCAACACTACCAGGAGATGCCAAAGATTATTTGAATCACACCCAAGAAATATTTCCACAAAATTCAAATTTGAATTTCATGCGGCCATTTCATCAAACACCTTATGTGCACCAATCTGCCAGCTCTATACATGCTATTAACCAATAGGTTTTCGACTAAACCATCATCTCATATGACATCATTATCTTCCTTGTTAACCCCTTGGACAATGCCAAGCATTGGTACCCCTTTACCTTGATGAATTTGACCACACCATGGCCATGTCGTGGTGATCATGGCACACTCCATGCCATCATCCTCTCCACCCCTCTCCAGCCTACCTCACCATTTCCTTGACCCTCCTCTCACTCCCCTGAACACGCTGGACACCGCCCTTGGCCAAGGAGAGCAAGGCATTGGCCAGTACAGGACATGCCCGTGACGTCCAGAGCGTGCTAGGACGCCGACGTGTGCACGCCAGAGCGCGCCAGAGCACGTCGACGCCCCGTTGACTCCGTGCTCGCCTCGCCTTCAGCGTTCGCCAGTAGCATCGCCGCGACACCAGCTAGACGCCAGACACCTCCTCTCTCGCTCCCCTGCCCTATCGCCGTCGCCAACGTCGTCAACTTCCGCCACGGTACCGCAGTACACGAGCATGACGCAGACGCCACGGACCACTGTTTTCTGTGCCATCAAGCTCTCCATGCTCGCCATGATGTAGGGAACGCCGCCGCGTCATCGCCCATGCCGCTCCGCCACTGTATCGCCGTCGCCATGGTCGACCTACCCCGCGCGCCTCGGCACCTCGTCGCAGCTATAAAAGGGGCACTCCCCCATGCTCATTCTCCACGCCAATCTTCTTCTCTCATCTCATAACCCCTCCTCGAGCAGCGCCACCTCCCAATTTACACCGTAGCCTACCAATTCATCGCCGGAGTGCAGCGGAGCCGCCGCAGACGAAGACTAAGCTAGGAGCCGCCCCAGGAGACGCCGCCGGTACCAAGAAAACCGCCGTCATCGACAACCTTGCCCTGCATCGTCGCCGATCATCGCCGGACCTCCGGTGAGCCGCCGACCCCCTAGTGCTCGCCGTCAGAGAGGTTGCGCTCGTCGTCGACGACGACGAGCGTGAACCGTCCGATCTGGATCTAATCCAACGTCCCCCTTTGATCCATACTGTTTCGGCGTTTATAAGTCGTTGACAGGTGGAGCCCACTGTCAGGCAGCCCACGCGTGCGAGACGCGCAGTTGGGCACCCGTTTTCCTTTTTCTCTTTGGCCCGTGTAGTTTTCCCACGCGAGCCCACGATTTCAAATTTGAATTAAACAATTTAGTTAAAATTCAATATTGATGCCATGTTCAAAATTAAATAGAACAAGATCTACTAAGCCAAAAATTATGAAATAAATATTGTTGGAAAGCTTATGAAATTATCTAGCCAACTACACTGGTCTCAACCCTAGATTTATTATAGAACAATTTTAATGAAAATAACAATGCAGTACCTTTTCAAACTTCAAGTATTTATTATAAATCAACCATAATTCATTTTGAGTTGATTCCAACTCTCATAATTCACATTTCAAATACTCTTTCTGAATATGTAAAAATATGACATAGTTGTTTCATGTGATCATGGGCTAGAGCAAAATAATGGCTATGTGGCCATTTCTAGTCCATTTAAATTACCCCAATTTATTAATTAAATACTATGAGAAGTATTGTCTCATTTAAATCATTGTCTCAAGTAATTCAATGTGAGGTAGTAACTTTAGTATATAGAACCTCATATTTAATTACTTTGTGATATTAAATTGTTCCAAGTAGTATTTAAATTGTATGGGATATAGTATCTCATTTAAATCAATTTCTCAAATGGATAAATATGAAGTGTTGACCTTGGTCAACATGTGTTCATACTTTATTATTTGAGGATATTAAACCTTAGTACTATTCAATGAGAGGAAATTATTTCTCAAAGGAAATAAATAGAAACCCTAATAAATATTTCAATGAGAGGAAATTATTTTTCTTAAAAAGAAAACAAAGCCAACCACCATGTTAATAATGTTGTGATGCTAGGTTAGCTTGTGTGAACCATTTGAGTGTTAAGTCCAGTACTTAAGATTTGTTTGGTGATTATATACCTCGTATCCATTTATAGACGCTAGTACCGAAGGCTTCGAAGAGGAGGAGGTCTTCTACGAGGAAGAAGAAGAAAAATTTGATCACTGTACCAATCAAGGCAAGCTATACTATTGCAAGCTACCCTAATGCCAAGCTCTTCTAGAGCAAGGCACCATTACAATATTACTTTATGTTTAAGGATTCCAAGCCCAAGTTTTTATCTTGCAAGCTTTTACTTTGGTTTATCAAAGTTTATTTGGTTCAGAGTTAACTTTTGGTCTAGATATAGAGTATTACAAGAGCATCAAATTTAGCCTAGAGAGCTAAAAGTTAGTTAGCACCCCTCATGAATAGTTGCTAGTGCTAAAAACTAAAATTGACTACTCTAGATGGGAACATGTGAATCAAATGACTTTCAAAACCTTGGAATGATGAGTCATTCTATTGAAAGATTTTGAAGGTGAATATGACTTGAATGACATGGTGAATTTGAAAAAAACTAATGATTGGGTTCGGATGCGACACCATTCCAATTTTAAGAGTACCCCCACGATACCTGATTATGGGTAGGGCTTAACTGGAAATTTATGTATTTTAGTATGGGTTCCCTCTGAACAAGCGTCATAGGGGTTATGCCGAGGCTGCCTCCGTGAAATTTGAAATGACGTGAAGATGAGGTGAATGTCCTACCCAAGCCCTGTGCAGTTCCCAGGATAGCAGATTGCTATCACTGGGAGGCCAAACTCATGGGGGAGGTGCCTATACTAGGGTATGTAAGTGAAAGGTTAATGGTTGATGATCCGCATACTGAGTATGACTATTCAGGGTTATCCCTGACGGATGTAATCAAAAGTTGTGGCACAAGTGTACAACCTCTGCAGAGTGTTAAACCTATTCGAATAGCCGTGTCCACGGTTATGGACGGTTGGATGGCCATACTGTTCCGTTGTCAGATGTTTTCTAAAAAATGAATGGTGAATTGAAAGGTGAATTTGACTTGATCACAACAGAGTTGTGGAAATGACACTAATGTTCCCACTTGAGTTAAGTTAGGCAAATGAAGAGTCTTTTATTACTAAGTTCTTATAAAATAAAATTGGCTTTATGCAAATAAATCTAGAGCTTAGCACCCTTACTATAGTTGATAGTGCTTACACTAGTATTAGTTTGCGAGTACTTTAAAGTACTCATGGCTGTGTCCCTGGCTATTCAAATGGACAGACTATGAAGAAGAGCAACAGTATCAGGAGGATGGACAGCAGGACGTCTATGACAACTAGGATCGTCTTCTGACGTCAAGCGTTGTCTGTGGAATAGATGAATCGTTACTACTCCGCTTCTGCTATGTATTTCGAATGTTGATCTGTAGATCAACAGTTGTTGAATATTGGATCATGTGATCCCTTGTTGTAAGATGACTATGGTTTGTAATGAATAATCTTCTGTGATATCAAATGTTATGTCTCGCAAAAAACAATCTTCCTGGGATTGCGATGTATGGCACCGGGTGTTGACAACACACCCATGATGTAAATGGGAAGGGCTTGCGCAATTGATTTGATAAAAACCTCCTTTGCTGCTTGTGTCAGATGGTTATCACCCCATTCATTTAGGCTTTTAGCCAAGCTTGAACGCAAACTCTAAAACTTACCTGCATCCATTCATCCGTGGGGAGTGGGCAGGCCAAGATACTTTGGTTCAAAGGCTTCTTGTTCCACATGCAGCACCTGTTTTATTTCTTCTCTTATTTCCATGGGACAAGATTCCCCAAAGAAAATGGAACATTGGATGGGTTTATCAACTGTCATGTACTTGTAGCGTAAGTATTTATGACCTGATTAATTCGTCTGGCTTGATCCGCTTGGGCTTTGAAGAAGAGCAAAGTGTCATCTGCAGAGAGTAAGTGTGAAATCCCCGGTGCTCGCCGGCAGATTTTAATAGGAGTGATAGCAAGGTTTTGAACCTCCCTCTGCAGTAAAGCTGAAAGTCCATCCGCCACAAAAAGAAACAAGAAGGGTGAAAGGGGATCACCTTGCCGTAGACCACAAGAAGGCGAAAATGAATCCAGAAGGCTCCCATTAAATTTTACCATATATTTCACTGTGGTGACACACTCCATTATCCAGTCCACCCACCGATGAGCGAAGCCCAATCTTTGCATCACTTTCTTTAGAAAATCCCAATCCACCCTATCATATGCTTTGGACAGATCTAGCTTATATGCACAAAAATTATTTTCTTGTCATTTATTCTGATCCATGAAATGTAGACATTCAAAAGCTATTAAAGCGTTATCTGTAATTAGTCTTCCGGGAACGAAAGCACTCTGATTCGCTGATATAAGTTCACCTAGTAGGGGCCTAAGTCTATTCACCATAAATTTAGCAATTATTTTATACAGAAGAGTGCAGAGGCTAATGGGTCGGAAATCTTTTAAGCTCTCTGGAAAGTCTACTTTGGGAATTAGTTAAGAGTATAATGGAACCACCTAGGAGCAACCACAGTAATTTATCTCGCTGGACCGTCCGATTCAGCCGTTGGACGTTTCAGATGCATCCTCGTTACCCGCATCGTTGATGAAGTGGTTCCGTTCCTTAAATCGCGCCGAACGGGCCAACCCAACATCACAGGGCTGCTACTCCGCATGCCGAGCTAGCCCAACTTTGGTTGATCGGGCCATGAATAGTTCATGTGGGCCTTTAGGCCTTCATTTTATTTCCTTGCGCAACATTGGCATGGCACCAGACAGTGAACATGGAGACGAAGCGCCCGCGTTTCCTTCCTTTCTCCTCTCTCTCTACTCGTCGCGCCGCCGTTTCCTCTCCGATTGCTACACGCGTGAGTGGTGCTTGCTGCGCGCGATTGGCATCCGCCACGAAACGGGGCAGGCGATGGTCGCACCAATGGATCCCTACTAATATCGAACTACCTTCGATTTTTCGGGGATCTAGAAGCCCGGGTATTTCGGCGCTTCTTCTCCGGCGACGCCGTCGTGCAGATGGCGTTCCTACAGCAGCTTGGGTTTAGGACATGCGGGCGTGCGCGATGCACGCACCTGTGGATCCCTGCAAATTGCCGGCTTAGTTCGATTTCGCATGGATTTGGAAGCCCGCCGACTTTCTGCCCGTCTTCCCCGGCGCCGGCGCGGTGTTACAGTCTGTTTGCCTTCTCTAATCATCTGTTCTGGTTCTACCATATATCTTGCCTATAATCGGATTTCTCCCTTTCATCTAACCTGCTCATTATTTTTTTTGTGAGGGTTAATTTGTCTCCTCAATCCACGCGGGCTGATTTTGTGGCGTTAGCATGACTCTTAAGTGCTGCTCCCACTTGCCTTCCATCCGGTTATGTTTCACTGATGTGACAGGAAGATAATTGATTGCCCGATGACAGCGGCATGGCCGTAGAGGTCGTTCATCTTGTCCTGCAATGCTGCCTATTCGTGGTACACATGTTATGTTGTTCGTTCGCTCATTAATGTGTGATCCCCAGGCTTGCTTCTCCTGCTCCTTTGATCTCTGGTATAAAATTATTGCATTGTCATATTGATCCTCCTGGTCCGTGTTGGTTCATGGAGGAATTGGGGATCGATATTTACTTCATACTGGTGAGAAAATGACTTTTTGCTAGCTATATGGAGCTGATCTTGCATCTTGACAATTTATCATGTTATATTAGGATGGTTGTTTCCTAGCCTAGGCTTACCTCAATTCATGTTCTAATTTGTGTTCCTGTTGAGTTTGTAGAGACGTCTAAGATTACCACAAATTTTCGATGGTGTGGTCACTGGTGGAAAAAACGGCTTCGGTCGCGGTTCACAACTGCCATTGGTCGCGGTTGCGCAACCGCGACCAATCAATCGCGACTAAAGCCCACCCCCCTTTAGTTGCGGTTGCTTACGAACCGCGACTAAAGGCGCCTCCACGTGGCCGCCAGCAGTCCTTCGGGGCGGAGGACCTTTAGTCGCGGTTCTCCTGGCCAACCGCGACTAAAGGCCGCCGCAGGTTTAGGGTTTAGCCCCCCCACCCTAAACCTGGTTTCTTTTTAGTTTGTATTGTTTTATTTTCTTTTCTGTTTTATTTTAATTTTGAAGGAGTTTCACATATTCTACGGTACTACATATACATGCATATGAACAAACAAATTTGAAATTAGAACCAAAAGGAATTCAAGAGGAATTGACAATATATATTCAATATCGGATGACCATATACAATTTTGAACAAGTTTCCATACATATGATTTACTGCATATGAAGTTCTACGTCCTCTACATAGTGTTCTCCTCTAGGATCGATGACTTCTTTCGCGATCCATCCAGCTAGTTCCTCTTGAAGTGGTCGGAAGCGAGCTTCTAGACTAAGCGTCTTCCGGAGGTTATTCCTCTTGATGTTGTTCTCACACGAAACCCGCTCAGAGGTGTATCTCCGGATCATCTCACAAACATAGTATCCACATAGATTGGTCCCCTTTGGCTGAATATCCCCAGTCCCAGACACTACCCTTTTAAATTGTAGCTCTTTTTTGAATTCACCGACCTTTGTGTTTACGAACCGTGTCCAAACCCTACGAGGCAAAGAAAATTAAATGAACAAGAGAGTTATTAGTTACTTGATATTAGGAAATGAAAGAAATAGGCCGATCGATATAGAGCGCAAGTGAATGAAAATAATTACTTCTGCATCATTTTTCTCATGTCGGCCCAAAGCTTTGCATTCAGATTCAGAGAGTCGTGGACGAGAACTGTGGAGTCGTGAAATTGAATTACTAGCAGAATCCAGTGGAACCTGCGGACACGATACATGCACAGTCATGCATAATTAACTCATCGATTAGCCACATACCTTGCATGGAGTAAACAAAAGAGAATGTGCTCAAGACAGAAACACTCACCCAAAATGGTAAGGAAATAGAATATCACTTTTGAGTTCCTGCCTTGAAAAAAACTGCCACAGGTCTTCCTCCACGTCGGCGGGAAAATGTTCTAACACATATGAATTAACGATTTGTGGGTCAATGAACCCAACATCATGGATGTTCCTTATTATGCATTCCCGCTTCTTCATTCTGCATACACAACAAGATAGTTAGGACAATATATATATATATATATATATATATATATATATAGGGTCGAACTATTCTGCAACCGGTGCTTAGAATATTATTCTGAGCACCACCGGACTCTTATAAGGCTCGATCCGAGAAAAACGATTCATTCTCCAACGGGAAAATTAGATCTATACCATTAAAAGATCCCATCTTTAGAAAAATACCACTGAAAAATTGTGCTTTAGAAAAATACCATTCAAAGCTAGCTCCGTTATTGATTTCTACCACTGCCGTGATCTTCACGTGAACTGGTACTTTAAACAAACCGATCAACACTTGAGAGCACCCATTCAAGGGCAGCATTTGGGCTGCACTTCAACGCACTCTCCACCAGCAATTCACTTGCTTCTCGAGCAGCATTAGAGCATCTCCAACAGACGCGCTAAAAGGCACGCGCGGTAACAAAAACCGCCGGTTTGCCGCGCGCGGGCGCTGCCGCGCTGCTCCAGCAGAGGCGGAAAAAAGGCGCGCGCGCTAAAAAAATTGCCGCCCGCGCGCTTTCGCGCTATCCCGCGCGGGAAACTTGCCGCGTGCGATGCCGCGTGCGATGCCGCGCGCGGTATAAACGCGCCACGCGCGAGCGCGGCCAACTGCCACTTCCACGCGTCTCTCTCCCTCATCGCCTCTCTCCTTCCCGCGCCGCTCCACCTCCGGCCGCGCCGCCTCCGCGAGATGCCTCCGCGCCGCCGCCCCTCCTCCAGCTACCACGGCGTCCGGGCGCGGCCGAGCGACCGGTTCGACGCGGAAATCCGCTCCGGCGAGGAGCGGATCCGCCTCGGCACGTTCGACACCGCGCACGAGCGGCGCGGGCGTACGACGTCGTCGCGTGGCGGCTCGGCCGCTCGCGCCGGACGATGAACTTCCACGACGTCTTCACGCGCGAGCAGGCGGAGATGCAGGCGCCGCCGTCGCTGATGATCACGCGCGAACAGCAGCGCCGCCATCGGGAGTTGGAGCAGCGCCTCCTCATCGCCGAGCGCGACGAGGCGCTGCGCGTCGAATGGGTGCGGCGCTTCCCCGAGGACGTCGCCGCCACGGAGGCCTTCTACGCGCAGAAGGAGGAGGAGAAGGCGGCGATGAGAGCGAAGAAGAAGGCGAGCCGCGAGAAGCGCCGCGGCGAGTCCGCGGCGAGGAAGAAGGCGAGGGCCGACGCGGCGGCGAGGAGGAAGGAGGAAAGGAAGAACGCCGCAGGGCCGTCGACCGTCGTCCTCTCGTCCTCCTACGACTTCCAGTACACGACGACGTCGACGCCGGTGTCGAACACGACACTGAGCAGCTCCGACTTCGACTGGGAGTCCGACGACCAGTCCGAGTAGTAGTTTTATTTAGTATTTTTGTTTAAATGTCGCATTGTATCGTCGCACTTTAAATATATTCGTATTTTCGATCAAATTTCATAATTTGTTTGATGAATTGTCAAAAAAAAAAAACGGTCTGATTAGCAGTTTGTGACGCGCGCGCTGTGCAAAATAGCACCTCTGGCGGAGGTGCGTTTTTCGCACACCAACGCGCGCTGCAAAATACAGCCTCTACCGGGGGCAAATTCGCTATGCCGCACGCGAGCGGTATACAGCGCGCCTAATCGCCGGTATAGCGCGCGAGATTTTACAGCGCCTGTTGAAGATGCTCTTATGGTGGCATACAACAGGATATCTGAAACAAATTTAAGATGATCTGCTCGGCATGCTGCGCGACGACCATTTGTAGTATGAAGAACTTCCGATTGATGGACGTAGTTCGTGTGCGCCGCGCTATTGGGGTCCTGGCCGAACGCTCATTTATCTGAGCATCATGCACATGACGAGCAGGAAGCAGAGCCCTGCAGTAGCGTTCTGGCAGCGTCCTCCGCCGCATCATCGTCAGTGAACCCGTCCTGACCGCGCTCCGCCGAACAGCGCCGCAAGGTAGCTGTCCACGTCGAGACAGTCTTGCAGGTAGCGCATGAAAGCTAGCTTTGGCGTGGTCATGGAGGAGCGTTCGTCGGAGGATCGCCGCCGCCGCCGGGGAGGGACGCTGCGGGGGAGGCGCACCGCCGGGTGGTCTCTGTCGCCGTCGGCCTAGAATGGCGGAGTGCGTGTGCTCTGGGTGGGGCGTGCGCCTGACTGGGTGCGTTGTGTTCAGGTCTGAATCTGATCGATTGGCCTGACTTAACCTCCAATTTCACGGCAATGGTAGAAAACACTGACGGAGCTAACTTTCAATGCTATTTTTCTAAATCACAATCTTTCGGTGGTATTTTTCTAAAGATAGAATCTTTTATGGATCCAATTTTCCCTTCTCCAACAACCCACGTTTCGTTGCCAAAAAAAAATAACCCCCACCTCCCCCGACCCGCTCCACCAGCCCACCACCACGACCACGTTCCCAACACCCATCACCACCAGCTCCTCCGCCCCGGCGACCACCGCCGCCGCCTGCCCCGGCGACCTCCGTCGTCGGCCCCGGCGACCGCCGCCACCTGCTCCAGCCCCGGCAACGGCCGCCGCCTGCCCCGGCGCCGCCGCCTGCCCCGGCCCCGGCAACCGCTGCCTGCCCGGCCCCGGCAGCCGCCGCCGTCTGCTCCGTCCTTGACAACCGCCGCCGCCTGCCGAGTGCCCGGCAACCGCCTCCGCCGCCTACCCCGACCCAGCAAATCGCGCCTGCCAGCGCGCCGCCGCCACCCCGCCCAGCGCGCCGCCGCCTCATTGTCCGCGTGTGGCCGTGCCCCTCCCGCGCCGCCGCCTCCCTGCCAGCGCGCCGCCGCCCACCTGCCCACGCGCCGCCGTAGAGTGCTGCTGCAGGTCCCTGTTGCTGCGCCAAGTGCTGTTGGCATGTAGGACTCGGTGAAGAAGACGCCTGTTTGGATAAATGTTGTGCCGCGCAGCAGCAGCACACGCAGTGGAATTCAGCAGTACAGGCAGACTTCAGAATCGCGGCTTGGGCGCTGATACCGTTCAGTGTCTGCTTCCCCAAGCTCCATAGCTGCCAGCTCGCTTGTTTCCCCGCGTTTGGCAGTACATATGTATTTCGGAAATTCAGGCGAGTCTAATCAGTAATTCAGTACAGAGTACAGATGAGCGATACAAAGTATCGAAGTGCAGACGAGTCGAAGCAGTACAAACAGACAAATAAATACCGTATGAGGAAGTGCACACATTAGCGGGAATGGGCAACCAATTACACTGCACAAAAGCATGGTGCGACAGACGCCAAGGTGATGGCCCGGCCGTCGTCCACGGAACCGCCCAGCTCGGTGCTATCTCTGAATATTTCCTGTTTCTTGCGCAAGCAGTACAGGCAAGTTCGGAATAAAAGTTCAAGCGCATGGTGGCGGAAAGTGCAAGTGTATGTTTTCGGTATTGGAGAGTGTAAACATTCGCGAAAATACTATTTTAACTCAGGAAGTGCACATCTTAAGTGACGATATGTTCACACTTCATGTCCCTAAGTATACACACTAATAACAACTTATTTTGTGCTCGGCTACTGGATGTCAGATTGTGCCCGTAAGGTGTTTGTGCTCGGCTAATAGAGGGGCACATTTTTGGGACTTCTTCTTTTCTTTTCATTTCTTCTTTGTTCTAATTAGGGAATTTTGTCTCATTATTTTTTTGCATAAAATCATTGTCCATGTTGCAATAATTTAGATGATAAAATTTTGCAGTAAATTGTGAAGTGTAGTAAAAAAGCATCCGTAAAAATCATAGCCGATGCCAGCGGGAAGAACACAAAGTAAGGAATATGCGTGTGTAGTCCTGCTCCCATCCTTCATAGAGCTCGATCAGGAATTCGGTAAATACCAGTCGTCGGCGCCGTGGCCACCGGATAAGACAGGTTTTGTATTCGATGTATTCTCATATTTTATATCGGCAGTACATGTAGGTCGAAAAAAGAAGTTCAATTGCTCGATAAAAAGAATGCAAACATTTGATCGTCTTGGGGTAGTATAACTTGTCAGTGATTTTGATACTTCCCGAAAAAAATCCCGTCATCCGTGAGGAAGTTCAAATAGTTGATGCGGAGAAGTGCAACCATTCAACATGAGCAGTACACCCGCTTAATATAGGAAGTACAAGAAAACCGACAAAATCCAAATGTACAAAAAACAAAAATAATCCCGTCACCCGCGAGGAAGTTCATATACTTGAAAACGAGAAGCACAACCATTCGGCACAAGCAGTACACCCACTTAATATAGAAAAGTACAAGAAACCCGACAAAGTCCAAATGTAGAAAAAACAAAAATAATCCCGTCATCTGCGAGGAAGTACGTGCAGTGATTCCGAGAAGTACAGGCGGAGACAACATGAAGTACAAGCGGTAATTACATGAATTAAAAGTGTTCAAAGAAAAATACTCCCACCTAAGTTCACATAGGAAAAAACAATAATAATCCCATCACCCGTAAAGAAGTTCATATACTTGACAATGAGAAGTACAACCATTCAACACGAGCAATACACCCACTTAATATAGGAAGTATAAGAAACCCGACAAACTCCAAATGAGAAAAAACAAAATAATCCCGTCATCTGCAAGGAAGTACGAGCAGTGATTCTGAGAAGTACATGCGGAGACAACAGTAAGTACAAGCGGTAATTACATGAAGAAAATACCCCCACATAAGTTCACATAGCAACATTGTGAAGTTCAAATATTAAGATCCGGGAAGTGCAGAATCTCTTAAAATAGAATATAGGGACAATCTAACATTATCATTTTGAAGCACACATGCTAGTTTTTGTAAAACACACTAGTATCAAAACATTTGCAGGAAGTACAACCATGAAGGCCAAGCAGTACAAGGACATGTCGTGGGAAGTTCCGGTGCGCGTGGTTGTGCTGAGCATTTTGTGTGGCCATGGACCTCAAACGAACACCGTATGAGAAACTTATAGTCATTTTACTGAACACTTTCGTGAAACAGCGCCGAGAAGTACAACCGCATTTTCCTAGAAGTGCAAGTTCGTGTCAAGGGAAGTTCAATGCTCTGTTTTTACGGGGCGGAAATGTATTGTTCAAATCTTATCGATTTGATCACCAACCACTTCAATCATTGTCACCAATAGCTTTATATGGTAGAGTATATGTCTAATTTCATTACCTACAACATTTTACAACAAATAAATGGATCTAATCCATCAAATTCAAATCGTTATCCCACAAAATATACCGGAAACATGATTTCAAAACTTCTAAAATTAGTTTTAAACCGTTCGGATTTGGCAAAAATGGTAGATACAAAAAAGATGCACCATTTTAACACCTTTCCAACCATATATCATTTCAATTGTTTAAATATACTGCATGAAAAACACGGGGAAATCATTCGGTACCCGTCACATAAAATAGGCGGACAGTAATTCGTGTTTTTCACTTAAACTGTAAGGAATTAGAGAAAACAATTGAAATAAGAAAGTTGCGCCTAGTCCATAGCTTTCCAACGCCATATCATTTGCATCATTCCGACATACGGTTGAAACAAATCATCCAAATTACTGTCCGCTCGTTTTTTGAGTACGTCCGAATTTCGGTATTTTCAAAATTATTCAAAAACCGTGAGGATTTCAAAAAAACATAAAACATGAAAAAGTTGCGCAATTTCATTATCGTTCCAACGGTATATCATTTGCACAGTTTTGATAAGCGATTCGAAAATCGAAATAAAAGTTCGTTTTCTGGCCATATAGAAGCGTTTTCGTATTTTCAAAATTAAATTTAAACCGTGCAAAATCTGTGAAAAGTGTGAACATAAAAAAGTTGCGGTTTTTCATTATCTATCCAACGGTATATCATTTGCATAGTGCCGACAAACGGTTGAGAAACTGAAGGTATAATCAGTACCTCTGAAGAAAACGGGAAGTTCACGTAAGTTTGATAGAAAGTTGAACCCTGTTATCCGGGAAGTACAACTTTGTGTACAGGAAAGTACAAGTCGGTGCTCAGAATATTATTCTGCAACCGGTTGCAGAATAGTGCTGGTATATATATATATATATATATATATATATATATATATAGGTAAATTAGTCGGTGCTCCTAGGTGCCGGGCACCATACGTAGATACGCGTATTTTTGCTTTGTAGTACACATACCGAGGGTATACATACCTAAGTTACACATACCTAAGGTATACATACCTAAGATATGCATACTCAAGTGATACATACCTAAGATATTGCATACCTAAGGTGTATGTACACTGATACGTGTATATATATGTTAGGTATGTGTAACTTGCATGTGTGTATGTTAAGTATGTAAATGTTAGGTATGTGTAACTTATATGTGTATATGTTAGGTATGTAAACCTTAGGTATGTGTAATTTAGACACGTACACTTCAGGTATGTATGAAATACACGTTGGGTGCCCATGCTCCTAGGTGCCCCAGGCAATGAACGAGATGGGGTAGAAATAAATCACTTACAGAACGTAGCAACTGATGATAGATTTGTCGAGCTCGCGCAGATTGAAAAGCTGGAACAATTCACTCCGATGAATTTGTACATAGTAATGTTTGAAGTGATGCTCGAGTCTAACTTCCGCATAAATATAGTCTTTGGCGTTTTTAATTTTATGTAAGCCTTGTACCAATTTAGCGGACACTGTCATTTGTGGAGGTAGATCCTTTTCTGCTCGAGGCTCGATGAGAGGCCCATTCGACACATATGTAATTACTACGTCCTTCATTATTGGCGCCTCATCAAGGCCTAACACTGCACGAAGAGTCAGACCTAAGTTAGCCGCTTGTTCTGTGGCACTCGCTACAGTCAATCCATGTGCTGCCGCAGCTGCTATGATATCGGGGGCATCCGGACCGTCAGCTTTCACTATGAGAGGGGCGATGGATTGTTTACTCTGTTCCCCGAGCTGGGCAACTTGTTTCCCCTCTTTTTTACTTTCTAATTCTTTCTCGGCCTCCTTCAACATGAGTGCTTGCCTACGAAGTTCACGTGAATAGTCGCCAGGCAGATTCTTCGCGGCTTGGGACGGTGTGTTCAAAAATGACTTAGCCCAGCTCTTTTGCTTGTCAGAATATACTGGCTTGGGCTCGGGCTCTCTTTTCTTCTTGCAGTCCGCCATCCATTTCTCATGCTGAGCAGCCACGACCGCTGCATTTTCCTCCACACTAAGGTCCCAAGGTCTCCGGATGAGAGGCTTCAGTGATGGCTCCGGTACCTTTGTGATCTTAGGTACATAAGGCTCCGGGTTAATAGTCCAGGACTGCTTCAGCTTCTTTGCCGGGGGCGGCTGCTTCTTCGCCGGAGGTGGACTGGGGGGCGGCGTCTGCTTACCCGCCGGAGGTGAATTGGGGGCGGCGTCGGCTGACGTGAAGGAGGTGTAGGTGAACCACCACCACCGCCGCCTCCGCCGCCGCCGCCACCACCACCACCGGAGGGGGGTGGACTTGTTCGCCTTGGCGCCTCGTCTGGAAACTTGATAAACTTCTTTTTCCAGAGAATAAACTGGCGCTTGACACCTCCAAGTCTTCTCTCCCCTTCGGGTGTAGCAATGTCAATCTCCAGGTCCTCAAACCCTGGGACTATTTCCTCCACCGTGACACGAGCATAGCCATCTGCAATGGAGTTGTTGTGGTGGAGTGCTCCAGGCTCACATGGCAAAGCACTGCCGATGGCTACCTTCGTGGACATGTTCCCAGTAGGATAATGCAGATGACATTCTTTCATCTCCTTTACATCGTCCACGGGGTAGCGAGGAGGCTCCGGTGCAGTAATTTGGATCTCCGGTGCATCGGTAGCCGAGCTGGACCTCCGTGGAAGCCACGCTTCTTCTCCGCTGGCGGCTTCGAGATCCGCTCGGATGATCTTCATGCGTCCCAGCTGCCGATCTCTCCTGTACTAGTATAGACAGGGTTTTCTTCATCTCATCGACTTCCGATGCCAACCGCGCCACAACATCTGCATCCCGATCCGACTTTCTCTTACGGCTTCTGTAACCGTACGGGTCATCGTCTTGGGAGAACCCTTCTTTCCACGTAATGTTCCCGGGCATGCCTCGTACACGTCCTCCGTGTTTAGGATTCCCGAGGGCTCTTGTCAGCGCGTCGTTCTCTCTGTTGAACTTGATCTTCCCCTCTTGAGCATCCCTCATTGCGTCAATAAGGGCTTGGGTGGGTTTAAACATTTTGTTCCCGTAAACACATGCCCTTGTCTCCGAGGTCTAGCGTTCCCCCATGCCCGTACCACCAGCTTTTGGCCCTTCGGTCCCATCCCTCCGGTACCTGGACGGATTCCTCGCCTCCTCGGCTCGTTCTCCATCTTCTCCAACTTAGGCTCCCAAAGCGATACCCTCCTGGCCCCATAACATGATTGTACTCCTTCTTAGCCGCATTTTCCTTATTTTTTTCGATATTTCAATGAAATGCTCCGATTTCTTCTGCTTCACAAATTCTGGCCAATCATGTTGAAGTCTCTCATACTGTCCTTTGAATTCCGGAGGCTTGTTCTGGTTGACATAGTCACGGGCTAGATTTTGCTTGAATTTCCGGAATGTATCGGCCATCTTACCAAGAGCGAAATGTTTGAGTAGCCTCCTCCTCTCCTTGTTTTCCTGAATCTTGTTACCCTCCTCATCGAATTTGTGGTATTCCGGAGGTAGGATGAAATGCTCCATAAGCTTTTGAAAGCAATCCTTTTTAGTTCTCTTGTCGACAAAAGTGAAACCAAGACGTGCCTTCTTTGGCTCATTCCACTCCTGGAGGGTGATCGAGATGTTGTCTCTAACAATGGCTCCGCATTGGTTGATAAACTTGGTGGCGTGCTTCGGGGGCTCCAGCGGCCTGCCGGTTGCACTGTCGACAACCTCGATGGTATATGTTTCTCCTGGTTTGAGCGTCTTGGTTACGCCACGCTTTGACGACGACGTACTTGATTTTTTCGACGATCCGGCCGAGGGCTAAAATAAGAAAGAGAGTCGCGCGTGTTAGTACACACATATTTATTCAAATCAGTAAGTTTGTATCACCAGAGGCAAAATGTATATATATACCTCGGCGCCGGAGCTACTTGCTACTTGCAATTGAAGATCGTCGTTTATCGACGTTTCTTCCCCATCATCTTGCTTGACGGCCTTCATCTTGACCGTCAAGATTCGGATAAGAAGAAATATCCTCTTCATCTTGTTCGGTCGGCACATAAGGAATATCGCCTTTTATGATGCCAAATATCTGTTCTTCAACTTCTTGATCATAGTTGTCCATAATCGGGTCAGCTCTATCGTCCGCCATATGTCAGTCCTGAAAACATGTAGTAAAAACTAATTATTTAAGTGAAGAAGGGGGACGGTGGCGGTGGTGAAAGGGGGGCGGTGGCGATGGCGGTGGCGAAAGGGGGGCGGTGGCGGTGGCGAAAGGGGGGCGGTGGCGGTGGGTGATCGGCGCAGCCTCAATGATCAGACGACCTAATTACCCTCAAGGATATGCGTTCGAGTAACTTAATTAAAACGGAGGCTGAGGTATTATATGTTAAGAAAATATAACATTCCAAAGTAACATTCCAATATTATTATTTTTACTTAATAACATTCCAAATTATTATAGGTTAAGAAAATAACATTCCAATATTATTATTTTTACTTAATAACATTCCAAAGTATTATATGTTAAGAAAATTAATAACATTCCAAAGTAATTAATATAACATTCCAATATTATTATTTTTACTTAATAACATTCCAAAGTATTATATGTTATAAGAAAATAACATTCCAATATAATTATTTTTACTTAATAACATTCCAAAGTATTATATGTTAAGAAAATTAATAACATTCCAAAGTAATTAATATAACATTCCAATATTATTATTTTTACTTAATAACATTCCAAAGTATTATATGTTATAAGAAAATAACATTCCAATATTATTATTTTTACTTAATAACACATTCCAAAGTATTATATGTTAAGAAAATAACATTCCAAAGTATTATATTTTTTATTTTTACTTAATAACATTCCAAAGTTTTGGTTAATTAAGTAGTTAAAATTAAAAAGACAAAAAACTCAAAAAATAAAATAAAAAACCCGGCCGGGGCCCTTTCCCCTCCCCTCTCTCTCCTTCCTCCTCTCCCCTGTACTGGCGCGCGCGCGGCCCGGCCGGCCCGATCTCTCCCCGCGCGTGCGGCGGCCGGCAGGCGCGCCCCGGCCTCTCTGAAGTCATCCAACGGCGGCGGCGGCGCTGCGACGGGCGTTGGGATAGGCGCGCGGCCGGCGCTTCCGCGCGCGCGCGGCTTGCAAAGCAGCCGGCCGGCGGCGAAATAGATGATACACGGCGTCTTTTTGGCGCGAGAGCGAGGCGGCGGCGCGGCGAGGGACATACGGAGTCGTTGGCGTCGATGGCGAGGCGGCGGGCGGCGGCGTCGTTGGCGAGGCGATGGGCGGCGGCGTGTCTGCGTCGTTGGCGATCGAGAGCGCGAGCGTCGGAGCGAGTCGAGGAAGAAGAATGAACCGCTCAGGCGCCACGCGGAAATTTATATCCCCCCCTTTGGTCGCGGTTGGTTGCAGAGCGGACATCTAGGACTTTCCAATATTCTAGCTCCCAGAATATAGATTTCTTCTTCCACATGGGTGCGTGCCCGTCGGCTCCTTCGGAATTGATTGTCCGCCGGGACCTTTCCAAAGATGACTTTCAAATCCTTGACCATATCAAATACCTCAGCACCGAGTGCGTTCCGCGAGCTTCGGCCGGTGATCCGCCTTGCCGTTGTAATGCTTGCCGCGCTTTCTTCTTGGATGAATTTTCGGAAGAAATCGACGATGCCCCAGTACACGTTCTTCTTACAATTTGGCAAATGTACACTTTCGGTCTCATGTAGCGATGCGTGCATGCTTTGTATCCCTTATTTGACTGTCCCGAAAGGTTACTAAGAGCAGGCCAATCATTGATGGTTACTAAAAGCAACGCTCGTAGGTCAAATTCCTCTTCTTTGTGCTCATCCCACACACGGACACCAGGTCTGCCCCACAACTGTAAAAGTTCATCAACTAATGGCCTTAGGTACACATCGATGTCATTGCCGGGTTGCTTCGGACCTTGGATGAGCACGGCATCATAATGAACTTCCGCTTCATGCACAACCAAGGAGGAAGGTTGTAGATGCATAGAGTCACGGGCCAGGTGCTATGGCTGGAGCTCTGCTCGCCGAAAGGATTCATGCCATCTGTACTTAGACTAAATCTTATGTTCCTTGCGTCAGCTGCAAAATCTTTAAACTCTCTGTCGATCTTTCTCCATTGCGTTCCATCTGCGGGGTGTCTCAACTCCCCGTCCGAGCTTACGGTCCTCTTTGTGCCATCGCAACAACTTGGCATGCTCTTTGTTCCTGAACGGACGTTTCAACCGTGGTATTATAGGAGCATACCACATCACCTTGGCGGGAACCTTCTTCCTGGGTTTCGGCCCTCGACATCGTCACCGGGGTCATCGCCTCGATCTTATAACGCAATGCGGTGCATACCGGGCATTCATTCAAATTCTCGTATTCACCGCGGTAGAGGATGCGATCGTTGATGCATGCATGTATCTTCGAACCTCTAAACCTAGAGGGCGAGACAACCTTCTTTGCTTCGTACGTACTTGGAGGGCAACTCGTTATTCTTTGGAAACATATTCTTCAACATTTTCAGCAAGTTTTCAAATCCCGAGTCAGCTACACCTTCCTGTGCCTTCCATCTCAGCAAATCCAGTGTGCAGCCCGGCTTTTTCAGACCATTATCGCATCCTGGGTATAGCGACTTTTTGTGATCCTCTAACATGCGATCCAAATTCTCCCTCTCCTTATCGGTTTCGCAGCGACTCCGTGCATCGGCAATGGTCCGACCAAGATCATCGGCGGGCTCATCACGTGCCTCTTCTTGATCACCTTCCCCTTCACTTTCCCCACCTTCAGCATCATCCATGAAAGTATCACCGAAATGATCAAGATAGCTCTCATCGATGTCATCCCCTTCTTCATCTTCTTCCATTATAACCCCTCTTTCTCCATGCTTGGTCCAACAATTATAGCTTGGCATGAAACCATGCCGAATCAGGTGCGGGTGAACTTCCCTTGAGGAAGAGTAACCCTTCCGATTCTTACAGTCAACACATGGACAGATAACAAAACCCCCGCTTGTTCGCATTAGCCACTACGAGGAAATCTTTCAAACCCGTAGTGAATTCGCCGGAGAGTCGGCTAGCGTACATCCATTGCCGATTCATCTGCATTATTATAATACAAAATATATAATTAACCATCATGCATTTGTTAAACTAAATAGAAATTAAACAATGAACTACACACATATATATATATGAAAGGTTCAAGTTGTTGCTAACCGTGATCCAGGAGGAAAAAATAATTGAGGAAGCTCGATCAAGTGTGGCTCCGACACTTCATATCATGTTTGTTTCATGCTCTTGGGGCATTTCATCAAACACCTTGTGTGCATAAGAGGAGCCAAAAGCAAACCCTACACCCCCTTGTGAAGTTTGTGAAGAGAAGTGGCACCAAATGGCTAAGTGTTGTGGGCTGGATGGTATATATAGGGGAGGGGCTTTAGTCGCGGTTGGCCCGGCCAACCGCGACTAAAGGCCTTTGGGCCGAGGCCCGAGGACATTTAGTCGCGGTTGGCCTGGCCAACCGCGACTAAAGCCCCTCCCGTCCACCAGCTGGCCACCGAGCGCGCTGGGCCCAGGCCTTTGGTCGCGGTTCTCCAACCGAGCCGCGACTAAAGGCCACATTGGTCGCGGTTCTTGCATTTCCGCGACTAATGGGGCTGGACGGAAGGCCTTTTTTCTACCAGTGGGTTTACTGGCTTGTGAGCACCTCTTTTGAGATATGTGCTGATTTGGGGAGATCTCTCTTTGTATTGTCTTATAGTTTGATGCGCGAAACAGTTTGACAGTGTTTGTTTTTTGCACTGTATATTTTTGGGTATATTGGAACATAAAAGTATATTTAATTTTTCACCTTTGGCAGTGTTTATTTGATGTCGATATGTTGGTGTGTCTTCATCTGTTATTGGAGCATGAAGTTTCTACTTGGGAGGAAGATTTTGATAGGTTAAATTTTGAATACATGTAATTCTTGGGTAGAGGATTCCCTGACATGTGAATTTTGTATCAATTCCTTTGCTCTTCAAGTTGGAGGTTTCTGTCTTTATTTTTTGCGATTAAGTTGGAGGTTTTGTTCCTAAGATCTGACCTCTTTTCTTTGCAGGAGAGATTAAACCTATGTCAAAAGAGTTGAAATCGATTCAACTTTTGGACCTACAGCCTGGGACGCCCGTTAACATGTGAGAGTGCATCTTTGGCAGGATCAAGGTCAGATGAGGCGTGGTCGGCACCTCAAGGCTGTTAAGGGCTCCAAAAACCTCTGTACCACCATAGAAGGTGTTCTGGTACTCTTCTCCCTTTTATTTAGTACTACAACGAATATTATCCTCAGCAGACTCCATAGTTTCCTATTGATTCAGCTAAATGCTTACATAATTTCCGCAAATACTTAGCAGAAGAAACAACTTTAGTGGAAATATTTAGGGTTACTAAGTTGCATGTTAAATGGAGCCACCAATTTTCATATATGGCCAGTAAATTCATTGGAGTTATCTACTTATCGATTTTTCATCCCTCCTACAGATCATTATTTCTCAGACCATTGAAATTTCAGCAAAGTGAACTGTGCTTTTTAAATCAGGGCCTTGATAACTGAAGTTGTCGAGTTCTTGTTTACAGCCTTAGATGAACATTTGGTAGACACTTTTAAAAGTATTATTGGATACTAAATACACAATATAGAACCTCAGATGAACTCTTAGTAGCCACTCTTCTTTCCTCGTAAGTATTGTTGGATAAGAAATACACAAAATTTAAGTATTATTTTCTTCACAAGCATACAGTTAAATGCTTAAAGTCTTTCCTTGTCATTCTTTAATTGAAAGTATTTTTGTTGAGGGGACACAAGCACAAACAAAATATTCTTAATCTTTACACAATTATTCTTGTCTGACTTGCCATTTGTGTGCCTCACATCCTCATAGCTCCTTTGCAAGATGAAGAAAAGCCTCATCTCTTCCAGGACTTTGGTACATTGCTTATTTGAGGGAATCTCAAGACTATAAGAGTTCTTGATTTGTCAATCAGAAATTAATCCATTGGAAAATTTGTTGGCAGCATTCAAGAGCTTGGAGACATTGAAGTGGCTCTTGTGGGATTTCTTGGATGTTTCCATCAATTTGTTCGTTGTTGTGTCAATGCTTACTAATCGGTGAGCTATTTGTAGCACAGGCTAAGGGCCCAAAGATTTTTGATACTTTTTCTGAAAGTAGGAAAATTTACATATCTTTGTTACTTCGGTGCCGAAATCTTATGAAATTTGTATGCAACTTAATATGACATGCAGGTGAAACTGATCGATAGTGCATGTAACAAAACTGATTCATAGAAAAGCAAATTGTAGGCATATTGCAGTAATCGTGATGTGTGTTCACATTGAAAAATAAAAACTAAATTACTGATATTTAACAACTTTTTTTCTTTCAGAAAATGCATTCTTCAGTTATACGGGGAATAACGAAATTAACCATTTGGAAGCACATAAAAGAAATCATTGGCCTTACTATACTTTATTAGCATGCTTATACTTTGAATATCACTATGATCATCTTATTTTATTTTTATTTGTAATACCATTTGTTGACCATTTAGGGACGGGCGTTGCAACGCGCGCATTTATGTTCTAGTAAGTACTATAGCCGTATCATTTACACCATCTGGCATCTTACCCGTGAGGAAGAATAGTTTTACGCCATTTATTGCCTCCTCTTTTAGTGTAGCCCAATTTCTCTGGTAGAACCGGGCTGGAAAGCCATCCGTGCCCGGCGCTTTGAGCGGCCCAATTTGAAAAAGTGCGTCACTGATTTCTTCGTCGGAAAAGTCGCGACAAAGATCATCATTCATTTGTGTGGTCACCTTTCCCTGAAACAGAGATGTTACATAATCAGCGTTAAGAATAGGGTCTTTAGTGAATAAGTCTTGGAAATAAGATGTTGCCATTCTCTCCATTGCTGATGGAGCGTCCTGTCAAACGCCCTGATTGTCCTTTAATTGCTTGATATAGTTTTTCCTCGCACGCCAAACCGCTCTTTGGTGAAAATATTTTGTTTTTCTATCTCCTTCTTTTAACCAAGTTATACGAGATCTTTGTGATGGGGTTCGTTGCATAGAAATCAAAAATTTTCCTACCGCAAGACGAATAAAACCAATAGATCTAATCTATGGAACACCTAAGATCTAATCTACAAGATCTAAGCAACGAGATGGAGATGAGACTAACCCTCGAAGATTCCAAAGCCTACGAGATTAATCTCGTTGTTGGTGTAGACGATCGTCCCCGGTGCTACAATCCGGCAGCACTTCCGTACTCGGTCGCGCGTACGGTGTCGATGAAGCTCCTTCCTCTCCCGTTCCAGCGGGCAGCGGAGGTGTGGTAGATCTCCTCCAAGTTCCAGCAGCACGACGGCGTGGTGGTGGAGGTGGAGGAAGAAAACTGCAGGGCTTCGCATAAGACGGAGCAGCGTATGGTGGAGGGAGAGGTGGCCAGAGGAGGAGGCAATGATGGGGGGGTAGTGGCCGGTGATACGTCTCAAACGTATCTATAATTTTTTATGTTCCATGCTACTTTTATGACAATACTTGAATGTTTTATACATACTTTACAACATTATTATACATTTTCCGGCACTAACCTATTAACAAGATGCCGAAGTGCCAGTTGTTGTTTTTCTGCTGTTTTTGGTTTCAGAAATCCTAGTAAGGAAATATTCTCGGAATTGGACGAAATCAACGCTCAGGGTCCTATTTTTACACGAAGCTTCCAGAAGACCGAGGGGGAAAGGAAGTGGGGCCACGAGGTGGCCACACACCAGGGCGGCGCGGCCCAGGCCCTGGCCGCGCGGCCCTAGTGTGTGGGCCCCTCGTGACGCCCCCTGACCTACCCTTCCGCCTACAAATAGCCTTCGTCGCGAAACCCCATATACCGAGAGCCACGATACGAAAAACATTACTGAGAGGCCGCCGCCGCCAATCCCATCTCGAGGGATTCAGGAGATCGCCTCCGGCACCCTGCCGGAGAGGGGAATCATCACCGGAGGGGCTCTACATCATCATGCCCGCCTCCGGATTGATGCGTGAGTAGTTCATCCTTGGACTATGGGTCCATAGCAGTAGCTAGATGGTTGTCTTCTCCACTTGTGCTATCATTGTTTAGATCTTGTGAGCTGCCTAACATGATTAAGATCATCTATTTGTAATGCTACATGTTGTGTTTGGCGGGATCCGATGAATATAGAATACTATGTTAAGTTGATTATCAATCTATCATATATGTGTTGTTTATGTTCTTGCATGCTCTCCGTTGCTAGTAGAGGCTCTGGCCAAGTTGATACTTGTAATTCCAAGAGGGAGTAATTATGCTCGATAGTGGGTTCATGCCTCCATTGAATCTGGAATCGTGACAGTAGGTTCTAAGGTTGTGGATGTGCTGTTGCTACTAGGTATAAAACATCGATGCTTTGTCTAAGGATATTTGTGTTGATTACATTACGCGCCATACTTAATGCAATTATCTGTTGTTTACAACTTAATACTGGAAGGGGTTCGGATGATAACCTGAAGGTGAATTATTTAGGCATAGATGCATCCTGGATAGCGGTCTATGTACTTTGTCGTAATGCCCTGATTAAATCACATAGTAATCATCGTTGATATGTATTGAATCTTTATTTGTCAATTGCCCGTCTGTAATTTGTTCACCCAGCATGTTAGTTATCTTATTGGAGAGACACCTCTAGTGAACTGTGGACTCCGGTCCATTCTTTTACATCTGAATACATTCTACTATTCTTTACTGTTCTTTGCAAACAAACACCATCTTCCACTCGATACGCTTAATCCTTTGTTTTCAGCAAGCCGATGAGATTGACAACCTCACTGTCACGTTGGGGCAAAGTATCTTGATTGTGTTGTGCAGGTTCCACGTTGTCGCCGGTTTCACTGGTGTTGCGCCGCACTACACTCCTCCACCAACAACCTTCACGTGCTTCTTGGCTCCTACTGGTTCGATAACCTTGGTTTCTTTCTGAGGGAAAACTTGTCGCTGTGCGCATCATACCTTCCTCTTGGGGTTCCCAACGGACGTGTGCTTTACCGTCACAAGGAAGTTGTCGACTACACGCCAGCAACTCTTTTTCTGGCGCCGTTGCCGGGGAGATCAAGACACGCTGCAAGGGGAGTCTCCACTTCCAATCTCTTTACTTTGTTTTTGTCTTGCTTTACTTTACTTTATTTACTGTCTTGTTTGCTTCATATCAAAACACAAAAAAATTAGTTACTTTATTTATTGTCTTATTTACTAGCTCTATATCAAAACACACAAAAATTAGTTACTCGCATTTACCTTATTTTCCTCTTGTTTATTTCATCATGTTTCCTCCTAAGTACACTCTAAGAGATAATATGGAAGATTTTTTCACTCATGTTAGTATAGCTGAAGATTTTGAAGATAGACACTTGGTAGAACTTGCTCCTACTTATGAAATTGCTGTTGCTTCTCTAGTACACATGTTGGAAATTAAATTTGTTAATCTCAATCCTATAATTCATCATATGTTTCTTACACTCTCTGATATGGAGGAAGGAGAAAAGAAAGATTTTGTCTTAGAAACCCTTCTCAAAGAATTTGGTGGTGTAGCAAGAGAGGCTAGAAAAGTCTTTACTAAATATAAAATGCTTGGCTCTTACACCAACTTTGCTAGTACCCTTGAAAAGATGGACATTGATAGGATAAAGTACACTAATAATGTTAATGATGGAGGGGATATTAAGACATCAATACCTTGCAAGCTCGTAGGAATGGTCGAGGCACTAGAAAAGAATTATGATTGGATTGTTCCTGAAAATTTGTTTGATGAGAATAGCAAGCCTAAGAATAATGAAAAAGGAGCCTCTAAAACTTACATAGATAAGATAACATGCATTGTAGAGGAAAACACCTCTGGTACTAATGTTAATGCATCATCTCTTGAAAATACTTGATTTGCACTTTCTGCGCCTAGCTGAAAGGCGTTAAAGAAAAGCACTTCTTGGGAGATAACCCATGTTTTATTTTATTTACTGTATTGTTGAGTCTTGGAAGTTGTTTACTACTGTAGCAACCTCTCCTTATCATGTTTTTGTGCCAAGTAAAGTTTCTATGCTAAAGTTGATGCTATATTTGGGATTGCTGCGCAGAAACAACATTGCTGTCTGTCACGAATTCTCGCAGAGCTCCCTGTAAAAAATTCGAAAAAATCTGCAAATTTACGAGCGTGATCCTCAGATATGTACGCAACTTTCATTAGTTTTGAGTTTTTCCATTTGAGCAAGTTAAGTGCCCCTGCCAGATTCATCTTTACGGACTGTTCTGTTTTTGATAGATTCTGCCTTTTATTTCGCATTGCCGCTTTTGCTATGTTGAATGAGTTTCTTTGTTCCATAAACTTTCAGAAGCTTTTTGCAATGTCCAGAAGTGTTAAGAATGATTGTGTCACCTCTGAATATGTGAATTTGTAATTATGCACTAACCCTCTAATGAGTTTACTTGAAATTTGTGTGGAGGAAGTTTTCAAGGGTCAAGAGAAGAGGATGATATACTATGATCAAGAAGAGTGAAAGGTCTAAGCTTGGGGATGCCCCGGTGGTTCATCCCTGCATATTTTAAGAAGACTCAAGCATCTAAGCTTGGGGATGCCCAAGGCATCCCCTTCTTCATCGACAACATTATCAGGTCACTTCTAGTGAAACTATATTTTTATTCCATCACATGTTATGTTCTTTACTTGGAGCGTCGGTTTGCTTTTATTTTCGTTTTGGTTTGAATAAAGTTGGATCCCACCATTCTTATATTGGAGATATTACGCTCCGCTTTTTCATATGGAACACTTGTGTTCTTAATTGTGCTTTAATGTTCATGGCGAAGGCTGAAATTGCTTCGTTAAATTGCTATTTGGTTGGAATCGGAAAATGCTGCATATGGTTTGGAATAACTTGGCAATTGTTTGAGCTCTCATCGATCATGTTTAAGCTCTTGCATCATGTAGTTTAATCTATTAATTAAGAACTACCGTAGAGCTTGTTTAATTTGGTTTGCATGATTGGTCTCTCTAAGTCTAGATATTTTCGGGTAAAGTGTTTGAACAACAAGGAAGACAGTGTAGAGCCTTATAATGCTTGCAATATGTTCTTGTGTAAGTTTTGCTTGTACCTGTTCATACTTGTGTTTGCTTCAAACAACCTTGCTAGCCCAAACCTTGTACTGAGAGGAAATGCTTCTCGTGCATCCAAACACCTTGAGCCAAAACCCATGCCATTTGTGTCCACCATATCTACCTACTATGTGGTATTTTTCTGCCATTCCAAAGTAAATTACTTGAGTGCTACCTTTAAAATTTCATTCCTTTACCTTTGCAATATATAGCTCATGGGACAAATAGCTTAAAAACTATTGTGGTGATGAATATGTAGTTATGTGTCTTAGTTCTTATAAGTTGCTTGTTGAGCGGTAATCATGTTTCTGGGGACGCCATCAACTTTACCTTTGTTGGATATCATGTGAGATGCTATGCATGTTCGTCTTGTCTGAAGTAAGTGCGATTTCATGATCAAATGGTTTGAGTATGCATATGTTAGAGAAGAACATTGGGCCGCTAACTAAAGCCATGTATCGTGGTGGAAGTTTCAGTTTGGACATACAACCTCAATCTCTTATGAGAATATTATTTGTTGTTGAATGCTTAAGCATTAAAAGAGGAGTCCATTATATGTTGTGTATGTTGTCCCGGTATGGATGTCTAAGTTGAGAATAATCAAAAGCGAGAAATCCAATGCGTGCTTTCTCCTTAGACACTTGTACAGGCGGCATAGAGGTACCACTTTGTGACACTTGGTTGAAACATATGTTATGCGATGATAATCCGTGTTTTCCGAGCTAAGTAGGACAAGGTGCGAGCACTATTAGTACTCTATGCATGAGACTTGCAACTTGTAGGAAATATTATGCATAGCACATATGAATTATTACTACCGTTGCCAAAATTGTTTCTATGTTTTCAAAACAAAAGCTCTAGCACAAAAATAGTAATCCATGCTTCCTCTCGCGAAGGGCCATTCTTTTACTTTATGTTGAGTCAGTTTACCCACTTCTTTCTATCTTAGAAGGAAACACTTGTATTAACTGTGTGCATTGATTCTTACATGTTTACTTATTGCACCTGTTATATTACTCTATGTTGACCAATATCCATGAGATATACATGTTACAATTTGAAAGCAATTGCTGAAACTTAATCATCCTTTGTCTTGCTTCAATGCATTCTACTTTGAATTTATTGCTTATGAGTTAGCTCTTATGCAAGTCTTATTGATACTTGTCTTGAAAGTACTATTCATGAAAAGTTTTGCTATATGATTCATTTGTTTAGTCATTATCTTTGTTAGCAATCTTTTGTTCAGATCACTCCATTCATCTCATATGATTAACAATAATGTTGAT
Organism: Lolium rigidum; assembly: GCF_022539505.1. Taxonomy (NCBI): domain Eukaryota; kingdom Viridiplantae; phylum Streptophyta; class Magnoliopsida; order Poales; family Poaceae; genus Lolium; species Lolium rigidum. Next base: position 307,296,824 of record NC_061510.1, on the reverse strand, counting down.
CAAGATTATGTTGGTAGCATGTCACTTCAGAAATTATTTGTGTTATCGTTTACAAACTCGAGGGCGAGTAGGAACTAAGCTTGGGGATGCTTGATACGTCTCAAAAGTATCTATAATTTCTTATGTTCCATGCTACTTTTATGACAATACTTGAATGTTTTATACATACTTTACAGCATTATTATACATTTTCCGTCACTAACCTATTAACAAGATGCCGAAGTGCCAGTTGCTATTTTTCTGCTGTTTTTGGTTTCAGAAATCCTAGTAAGGAAATATTCTCGGAATTGGACGAAATCAACGCCCAGGGTCCTATTTTTACACGAAGCTTCCAGAAGACCGAAGGGGAAAGGAAGTGGGGCCACGAGGTGGCCACACACCAGGGCGGCGCAGCCCAGGCCCTGGCCGCGTGGCCCTAGTGTGTGGGCCCCTCGTGACGCCCCCTGACCTACCCTTCCGCCTACAAATAGCCTTCGTCGCGAAAACCCCTGTACCGAGAGCCACGATATGGAAAACATTACTGAGAGGCCGCCGCCGCCAATCCCATCTCGGGGGATTCAGGAGATCGCCTTCGGCACCCTGCCGGAGAGGGGAATCATCACCGGAGGGGCTCTACATCATCATGCCCGCCTCCGGATTGATGCGTGAGTAGTTCATGCTTGGACTATGGGTCCATAGCAGTAGCTAGATGGTTGTCTTCTCTGCTTATGCTATCATTGTTTAGATCTTGTGAGCTGCCTAACATGATCAAGATCATCTATTTGTAATGCTACATGTTGTGTTTGGCGGGATCCGATGAATATAGAATACTATGTTAAGTTGATTATCAATATATCATATATGTGTTGTTTATGTTCTTGCATGCTCTCTGTTGCTAGTAGAGGCTCTGGCCAAGTTGATACTTGTAACTCCAAGAGGGAGTAATTATGCTCGATAGTGGGTTCATGCCTCCATTGAATGCGGGATCGTGACGAGTAGGTTCTAAGGTTGTGGATGTGCTGTTGCTACTAGGGATAAAACATCGATGCTTTGTCTAAGGATATTTGTGTTGATTACATTACTCGCCATACTTAATGCAATTATCTGTTGTTTACCACTTAATACTGGAAGGGGTTCGGATGATAACCTGAAGGTGGATTATTTAGGCATAGATGCATGCTGGATAGCGGTCTATGTACTTTGTCGTAATGCCCTGATTAAATCACATAGTAATCATCGTTGATATGTATTGAATCTTTATTTGTCAATTGCCCGTCTGTAATTTGTTCACCCAGCATGTTAGTTATCTTATTGGAGAGACACCTCTAGTGAACTGTGGACCCCGATCCATTCTTTTACATCTGAATACATTCTACTGTTCTTTACTGTTCTTTGCAAACAAACACCATCTTCCACTCGATACGCTTAATCCTTTGTTTTCAGCAAGCCGGTGAGATTGGCAACCTCACTGTCACGTTGGGGCAAAGTATCTTGATTGTGTTGTGCAGGTTCCACGTTGGCGCCGGTTTCACTGGTGTTGCGCCGCACTACACTCCTCCACCAACAACCTTCACGTGCTTCTTGGCTCCTACTGGTTCGATAACCTTGGTTTCTTTCTGAGGGAAAACTTGTCGCTGTGCGCATCATACCTTCCTCTTGGGGTTCCCAACGGACGTGTGCTTTACTGTCACAAGGAAGTTGTCGACTACACGCCAGCAGCCGGCCACCCCCTCCCCTCTTTATATAGGGTGCCAGCCGGCCAGGGTGGCCCCCCTTCCCATCTAGGGTTAGGGGGGCGGCGGCCAAAGGGGGGAGAGGGCTTTCCCCTCCCCCAAGTTGATCCCCCCCAGGGAAACCCTAGGGGTTGGCCGGCCTGGGCCTTGGGGGGCATGTGCCCCTGGCCCATTAGGCTAGGGAGCATCCCCTCGGCCCATGCTAGGCCTCCTAGGTCGTGGGCCCCATGGTGGACCCCTCCGGAACCTTCTAGAACCTTCCAGTCAACCACCGGAAAATCCCGAACAATCCCGAAACCCAGAAATCAACTTCCCTTATATGAATCTTATTCTCCGGACTATTCCGGACCTCCTCGTGACATCCTGGATCACATCCGTGACTCCGAACAAACTTCGTCTCCATACCATATTCAAATCTACTTATGCGACATCGAAACTTAAGCGCGTCACCCTACGGTTCGCGAACTATGCAGACATGGTCGAGACTCCTCTCCGAGCAATAACCAATAGCGGGATCTGGAGATCCATAATGGCTCCCACATATTCAACGATGACTTAGTGATCGATTGAACCATTTACATACGATGCCAATTCCCTTTGTCTCGCGATATTTTACTTGTCCGAGGTTTGATCATCGGTATCTCCATACCTTGTTCAACCTCGTTACCGACAAGTACTCTTTACTCGTACCGTGCTATGTGATCTCTTATGAACCATTCATATACTTGCAAGCTAATCAGATGACATTCCACCGAGAGGGCCCAGAGTATATCTATCCGTCATCAGGATGAACAAATTCCACTATTGATCCATATGCCTCAACTCACACTTTCCAAATACTTAATCCCATATTTATAACCACCCATTTACGCAATGGCGTTTGATGTAATCAAAGTACCCTTCCGGTGTAAGTGATTTAAATGATCTCATGGTCGAAGGACTAAGACAACTATGTATCGAAAGCTTATTGCAAATTGAACTTAATGACTTGATCTTATGCTACGCTCATTTGGGTGTGTGTCCATTATATCATTCAATTAATGACATAACCTTGTTACTAATAACATCCAATGTTCATGATCACGAAACCATGATCATCTATTAATCAACAAGCTAGTTATACAAGAGGCTTACTAGGGACTCCTTGTTGTTTACATAACACACATGTATCAATGTTTCGGTTAATACAATTATAGCATGGTATGCAAACATTTATCATAAACACAAAGATATTATAATAACCACTTTATTATTGCCTCTTGGGCATATCTCCAACAATCTCCCACTTGCACTAGAGTCAATAATCTAGATTACATTGTAAGGTACCTAAAACCCATGGCATTCTGGTGTTGGTCATGCTTTGCCCTAGGGAGAGCTTTAGTCAACGGATCTGCAACATTTAGATCTGTGTGTACTTTGCAAATCTCTACTGCACCATCTTCGATGTACCCGCGAATCGAATGAAAACGCAACTTGATATGCTTTAGCTTCTTGTGTGACCTTGGTTCCATTGCATTGGCGATGGCACCCATGTTGTCACAATAAATGACTAACGGGTCCAATGCACTAGGAACCACACCAAGCTCAACAATGAACCTCTTCATCCATACCGCTTCCGATGAAGCCTCTGAAGCCGCTATATACTCAGATTCTGTTGAAAATTTCGCCACCGTGCACTGCTTGGAACTGCTCCAGCTTATTGCCGCACCATTCAATATAAACATGTACCCAGACTGAGACTTAGAGTCATCAGGATCGGTGTTCCAACTTGCATCGGTGTAACTGGTTACAACGAGCTCTTGGTCACCGCCATAACAAAGAAACATATCCTTAGTCCTTTTCAAGTACTTCGGGATATTCTTGACCGCTGTCCAGTGTTCCATTCCTGGATCACTTTGATATCTGCTGGACAAACTAACAACATGTGCGATATACGGTCTAGTACACAGCATGGCGTACATGATAGAGCCTACTGCCGAAGCATAGGGGATCTTGCTCATCCTCTCTCTTTCATCTGCCGTAGCCGGACCATGAGTCTTACTCAAGACCTTACCTGGCAACATAGGCAAGAACCCTTTCTTGCTTTCATGCATTCTAAACTTCTTTAGAATCTTGTCCAGGTATGTACTCTGTGAAAGGCCTATTAGGCGTCTTGATCTATCTCTATAAATCTTGATGCCTAAAATGTATGCTGCTTCACCAAGGTCTTTCATTGAAAAAGACTTATTCAAATAACCTTTAACGCTGCTTAATAGTTCTATATCATTCCCAATCAATAATATGTCATCTACATATAATATCAGGAACGCTAAAGAGCTCCCACTCACTTTCTTGTAAATACAGGCCTCACCATGAGTCCGTATAAAATCGAAGTCTTTGATCACTCTATCAAAGCGTAGGTTCCAACTCCGGGATGCTTGCTTCAGTCCATAAATGGAACGCTGAAGTTTGCATACATTGTCAGCATTTTTAGGATCGACAAAACCTTTGGGTTGTACCATATACAACTCTTCCTCAATATCTCCATTAAGGAACGCCATTTTGACATCCATCTGCCAAATCTCATAATCGAAAAATGCAGCTATTGCTAACAAAATCCTCACAGACTTCAGCTTCGCTACAGGTGAGAAAGTCTCATCGTAGTCAACTCCTTGAATTTGTCGGAACCCCTTCGCGACAAGTCGAGCCTTATAGACGGTAATGTTACCATCATCATCTTTTTTTCTCTTGAAGATCCATTTATTCTCGACAGCCTTGCGGCTATCAGGTAAGTCTACCAAAGTCCATACTTTGTTATCATACATGGATCCCATTTCGGATTTCATGGCTTCTTGCCATTTGTTGGAATCTCGGCTTATCATCGCTTCTTCATACGTCGCAGGGTCTTCATCATTGTTATCCACAATCATGACATTTAGACAGGGATCATACCAATCAGGAGTGGTACGCTCCCTCGTCGATCTGCGAGGTTCAGTAGCTTCCTCGTTCGAAGTTTCATGATCATCATAATTTGCTTCCTCTCCTATCGGTGCAGGCTGCGCAGGAACTTCTTCCGGCACTACGCTACTCTGATCTATGAGAGAAGGTTCATCAACCTCGTCGAGTTCTACTTTTCTTCCAGTCACCTCTTTAGTGAGAAACTCCTTCTCAAGAAAGGATCCGTTCTTGGCAACAAAGATTTTACCTTCGGATCTGTGATAGAAAGTATACCCAATTGTTTCTTTAGGGTATCCTATGAAGACGCATTTCTCCGCTTTGGGTTCTAGCTTGTCGGTCGTAACTTCTTTACATAAGCTTTGCAACCCCAAACTTTAAGGAACGACGACTTAGGTTTCTTCCTAAACCATAATTCATACGGTGTCGTTTCAACGGATTTAGATGGTGCCCTATTTAAAGTGAATGCGGCTGTCTCTAATGCATAACCCCAAAACGATAACGGCAAATCGGTAAGAGACATCATAGAACGAACCACATCTAAGAGAGTTCGATTATGACGTTCGGACACACCATTGCGCTGTGGTGTTCCCGGCGGTGTCAACTGTGAAAGTATTCCACATTTCTTTAAATGCATGCCAAACTCATAACTCAGATATTCGCCTCCGCGATCAAAATCCAGAAACTTAATCTTCTTGTTACGTTGATTTTCTACTTCACTTTGGAATTCCTTGAACTTCTCGAAAGTCTCGGACTTATGTTTCATAAAGTAAATATACCCATATCTACTCAGATCATCCGTGAAGGTTAGAACATAACGATAACCACCGCGCGATGCTACACTCATTGGTCCGCACACATCGGTATGTATGATTTCCAATAAGTCCGTAGCTCGTTCCATTGTACCAGAAAATGGAGTCTTAGTCATTTTTCCCATTAGACATGCTTCACATCTGTCAAGTGACTCAAGAAGTCCATCGGAATGGAGTTTCTTCATGCGCTTCACTCCAATATGACCAAGACGACAGTGCCACATATAAGTAGAATTATCATTCAATTTAATTCGCTTAGCATCAATGTTATGAACATGTGTATCACTACTATCGAGATTTAACAAGAATAAACCATTCATTTCAGGTGCATGGCCATAAAAGACATTACTCATATAAATCGAACAACCATTATTCTCAGACTTAAACGAATAACCGTCTTGCATCAAACAAGATCCAGATATAATGTTCATGCTCAACGCAGGTACCAAATAACAATTATTAAGGTTTAAAACTAATCCCGAAGGTAGATGTAGGGGGAGCGTGCCGACGGCGATCACATCGACCTTGGATCCATTTCCAACACGCGTCGTCACCTCGTCCCTTCCCAGGCTTCGTTTTTTCCGCAGTTCCTGTTTCGAGTTACAAATGTGAGCAACCGAACCAGTATCAAATACCCAGGCACTACTACGAGAACCAGTAAGATAGACATCAATAACATGTATATCAGATATACCTTTCTTCTTGACGTGGCCGCTCTTCAGATCGGCCAAGTATTTGGAGCAATTACGCTTCCAGTGCCCCTTCCTCTGGCAGTAGTAACACACAGTCTCACGTTTAGGACCAGCCTTAGGCTTCTCAGGATGCGCAGCAACTTTCTTGCCGCCCTTCTTGAAGTTACCCTTGTTAGGCTGACCCTGCTTTTTGAAACTGCTGGTCTTGTTGACCATCAACACTTATTCTCCTTCTTTATCTCTACTTCAGCAGATTTCAGCATGGAAAAGAGTTCAGGTAAATCTTTATTCATGTTCTGCATGTTGTAGTTCATCACGAAGTTCTTGTAACTTGGTGGCAGTGATTGAAGGACACGATGAACACCCAGCTGGTTAGGGATCTTCATCCCCATGTCATTGAGCTTCTTCGCATGTCCGGACATGGCGAACATGTGCTCACTAACGGAGCTGCCCTCTTCCATCATACAACTAAAGAACTGTTTCGAGGCCTCATAGCTCTCCACGGCCGCATGAGTTTCAAAGATAAGTTTGAGCTCACGCATCATATCACAAGGGTCGTGGTGCTCAAAACGCTTTTGGAGCTCTGCCTCTAAGCTGCATAGGATGGCACACTGAACTTCGGAGTATCGAGTTACCCGAGTCTCATAAACATTATATTCTTTATGTCCTCGGATACTGCAGGAGGTGGTGGGGGACCTAGCGGTGCATCGAGCACATATTGCAGGCTTCCACCAGTGAGGAAAATCCTCACATGACGGAACCGATCGATGAAGTTGCTACCATTGCCCTTAAGCTTTTCTTTCTCTAGAAACTGGTTAAAATTGATGGAGGGGGCGCCATGATCTACAACATATTTGCAAAGGGTTTAGGCTAAGTTTATGATAAAATGAGTTCAATTTTAATTCTTAAATTAACTAGGTGAACTCCCACTCAAAAACAACATCCCTCGTATTGTCTTAGTGATTACACGAACCAAATCCACTACACCAAGTCCGATCTTCACAAGAAAAGATGTAGCTTCAAAGGCGAACACTCAAAGTGTTCATCGTATCATTCATATGGCTCATGCTCTACCTTTCGGTATCCCGTGTTCCGAGACCATGTCTGTACATGCTAGGCTCGTCAAGGCAACCTTAGTATCCGCGTGTGCAAATCTGGCTTGCACCCGTTGTATGCACATGTAGAGTCTATCACACCCAATCATCACGAGATGCTTCGAAACGACAAGTCTTAGCAACGGTGCATACTAAGGATGAACACTTTATTATCTTGATATTTAGTGAGAGGGATCATCTTATAATGCTACCGTCGCGATCTAAGCAAAATAAGATGCATAAAAGGATTAACATCGCATGCAATTCATAAAGTGTGATATGATATAGCCTTTCTCCTTGTGCTTTTGATCTCCATCTCCAAAGCACAGACATGATCTCCATCATCACCAGCATGGCGTCAAGGTTAGTGGCGCCGCTTCATGGTTGTCCATCACTTATAGCTACTATAACAACTACTTGAAATAAAGCTATTACATGATGAATAGACACGCAGGTCTTTAACAAAAATTAAAAACAACCATTAGGCTCCTACCGGTTGCCATAATACAATAATGAACATCTCATACATCAAATATAATCATCATCACATCATGGCCATATCACATCACCAAACCCAGCAAAAACAAGTTAGATGCCTCTAATTTGGTTTGCATATTTTACGTGGTTTAGGGTTTTCGAGTAAGATCCAATCTACCTACGAACATGAACCACAACGGTGATACTAGTGTTGACAATAGAAAGTGCAAATTGTAATCTTCACTATGGTGGGAGAGACAGACACCCGCAAAGCCACTTATGCAATACAAGTTGCATGTCAAGCGTGGAGCAAGTCTCATGAGACGCGGTCATGTAAAGTTAGCCCGGGCCGCTTCATCCCACCATCCCGCAAGATGCAAAGTACACAAACTAAAGCAACAAAAACATCACCGCCCACAAAACCATTGTGTTCTACTCGTGCAACAGATCTATGCATAGACATGGCTCTGATACCACTGATGGGGTTCGTTGCATAGAAAACAAAAAATTTCCTACCGCAAGACGAATAAAACCAACAGATCTAATCTATGGAACACCCAAGATCTAATCTACAAGATCTAAGCAACGAGATGGAGATGAGACTAACCCTCGAAGATTCCAAAGCCTACGAGATTAATCTCGTTGTTGGTGTAGACGATCGTCCCCGGTGCTGCAATTCGGCAGCACTTCCGTACTCGGTCGCGCGTACGGTGTCGATGAAGCTCCTTCCTCTCCCGTTCCAGTGGGCAGCGGAGGTGTGGTAGATCTCCTCCAAGTTCCAGCAGCACGATGGCGTGGTGGTGGAGGTGGAGGAAGAAAACTGCAGGGCTTCGCCTAAGCCAGAGCAGCGTATGGTGGAGGGAGAGGCGGCCAGAGGAGGAGGCAATGATGGGGGGGGGGGGTAGTGGCCGGCCAACCCCTCCCCTCTTTATATAGGGGGCCAGCCGGCCAGGGTGGTGATACGTCTCCGACGTACCGATAATTTCTTATGTTCCATGCCACATTATTGATGATATCTACATGTTTTATGCACACTTTATGTCATATTCGTGCATTTTCTGGAACTAACCTATTGACGAGATGCCGAAGTGCCAATTCCTGTTTTCTGCTGTTTTTGGTTTCAGAAATCCTAGTAACGAAATATTCTCGGAATTGGACGAAATCAACGCCCAGGTTCCTATTTTGCCCGGAAGCATCCAGAACACCCGAGAGCCGCCAGAGAGGGGCCACAGGGGGCCCACACATGGTGGTGGCGCAGCCAGGGCTGGGCCCGCGCCACCCTGTTGTTTGGCCACCTCGTCAGCCCTCCGACTCCGCCTCTTCGCCTATATAAAGGTCCCTGACCTAAAACACGATACGGAATAAGCCACGGTACGCGAAACCTTCCAGAGCTGCCGCCATCGCGAAGCCAAGATCTGGGGGACAGGAGTCTCTGTTCCGGCACGCCGCCGGGACGGGGAAGTGCCCCCGGAAGGCTTCTCCATCGACACCGCTGCCATCTCCACCGCCATCTTCATCAACGTTGCTGCTCCCATGAGGAGGGAGTAGTTCTCCATCGAGGCTCGGGGCTGTACCGGTAGCTATGTGGTTCATCTCTCTCCTATGTACTTCAATACAATAATCTCATGAGCTGCCTTACATGATTGAGATTCATATGATGATGCTTGTAATCTAGATGTCATTATGCTAGTCAAGTGAGTTTTACTTATGTGATCTCCGGAGACTCCTTGTCACACGTGTGTAAAGGTGACAAGTGTGTGCACCGTGTGGGTCTCTTAGGCTATATTTCACGTAATACTTATTCACCGTTATGAATGGCGTAGTGAAGTGCTTATTTATATCTCTTTATGATTGCAATGTGTTTTGTATCACAATTTAGCTATGTGCTACTCTAGTGATGTTATTAAAGTAGTTTTATTCCTCCCGCACGGTGTAATGGTGACAAGTGTGTGCATCCGTGTTAGTACTTGGCGTAGGCTATGATTATGATCTCTTGTAGATTATGAAGTTAACTATTGCTATGATGGTATTGATGTGATCTATTCCTCCTACCTGGTGTGAAGGTGACAGTGTGCATGCTATGCTAGTACTTGGATTAGTCGTGTCGATCTTTCATGCACTCTAAGGTTATTTAAATATGAACATTGAATTGTGGAGCTTGTTAACTCCGGCATTGAGGGTTCATGTAATCCTACGCAATGTGTTCATCATCCAACAAGAGAGTGTAGAGTATGCATTTATCTATTCTGTTATGTGATCAATGTTGAGAGTGTCCACTAGTGAAAGTCTAATCCCTAGGCCTTGTTCCTAAATACCGCTATCGTTGCTTGTTACTCGTTCACTGAATTACTACTCGCTGCGTTACTACCGCATGTTTACTTCCTGCAATATTACTACCATCAACCGCACGCCAGCCGAGCTATTTTCTCGGCGCCGTACTACTGCTCATATTCATTCATACCACTTGTATTTCACTATCTCTTCGCCGAACTAGTGCACCTATTAGGTGTGTTGGGGACACAAGAGACTTCTTGCTTTGTGGTTGCGGGGTTGCTTGAGAGGGATATCTTTGACCTCTTCCTCCCCGAGTTCGATAAACCTTGGGTGATCCACTTAAGGGAAACTTGCTGCTCGTTCTACAAACCTCTCGCTCTTGGAGGCCCAACACCGTCTACAAGAATAGAAGCACCCGTAGACATCAAGCACTTTTCTCGGCGCCGTTGCCGGGGAGGAAAGGTAAAAGGTACTCACACTCCGGATCTCGGCTACTAAGCTATTTTCCGGCGCCGTTGTAAGTACTCGAAGCTATTTCCTTTAGACTCGCAATTGCGACATTTGGTTTCTTGTTTACACTAGTTAGGCATAATGGACAACAATGACCTTCTTATTCTATTTCCTGATTTAAGACATGGATGGTTTGATGCGAAAATTAAAAAACCCATGGAACATATTAATATGAATGCTTTGAACACTATTGTTGCTAATGCTATGGAAAATTCTAAGCTTGGGGAAGCTGGCTTTGATGAGCATGATATTTTTAGTCCCCCAAGCATTGAGGAGAAAATTTACTTTGATGATACTATGCCTCCTATATTTGATGATGAGAATAATAATGATAGCTACTTTGTTGAATTTGCTCCCACTACAACTAATAAAATTGATTATGCCTATGTGGGGAGTAATAATTTTATGCATGAGACTCATGATAAGAATGCTTTATGTGATAGTTATATTGTTGAGTTTGCTCGTGTTGCTACTGAAAGTTATTATGAGAGAGGAAAATATGGTTGTAAAAATTTTCATGTTACTAAAACACCTCTCTATGTGCTGAAATTTTTGAAGCTACACTTGTTTTATCTTCCTATGCTTGTTACTTTCATCTTCATGAACTTGTTTATTTACAAGATTCCTATGCATAGGAAGCATGTTAGACTTAAATGTGTTTTGAATTTTCCTCTTGATGCTCTCTTTTGCTTCAACTTCTATTTTCATGAGTGCATCATTAAAACTGCTGAGCCCATCTTAATGGCTATAAAGAAAGAACTTCTTGGGAGATAACCCATGTGTTTTTTTACTACAGTACTTTGTTTTATATTTGTTTCTTGGAAGTTGTTACTACTGTAGCAACCTCTCCTTATCTTAGTTTTGTTGCATTGTTGTGCCAAGTAAAGTCTCTATAGTAAGGTTCATACTAGATTTGGATTACTGCGCAGAGACAGATTTCTTTGCTGTCACGAATCTGGGCCTAATTCTCTGTAGGTAACTCAGAAAATTATGCCAATTTACGTGAGTAATCCTCAGATATGTACGCAACTTTCATTAGTTTTGAGTTTTTCCATTTGAGCAAGTCTGGTGCCATTTTAAAAATCGTCTTTACGAACTGTTCTGTTTTTGACAGATTCTGCCTTTTATTTCGCATTGCCTCTTTTGCTATGTTGGATGAATTTCTTTGATCCATTAATGTCCAGTAGCTTTATGCAATGTCCAGAAGTGTAAAGAATGATTGTGTCACCTCTGAACATGTAAATTTTTATTGTGCACTCACCCTCTAATGAGTTTGCTTGAAGTTTGGTGTGAAGGAAGTTTTCAAGGGTCAAGAGAGGAGTATGATATACTATGATCAAGAGGAGTGAAAGCTCTAAGCTTGGGGATGCCCCCGTGGTTCACCCCTGCATATTTCAAGAAGACTCAAGCATCTAAGCTTGGGGATGCCCAAGGCATCCCCTTCTTCATCGACAAAGTATCAGGTTCCTTCTCTTGAAACTATATTTTTATTCGGTCACATCTTATGTACTTTACTTGGAGCGTCTGTATGTTTTTGTTTTTGTTTTTGTTTGAATAAATGCTTGTGTGGGAGATAGACACGCTCCGCTGGTTCATATGAACACATGTGTTCTTAGCTTTTAATGTTCATGGCGAAGGTTGAAACTGCTTCGTTAATTGTTATATGGTTGGAAACAGAAAATGCTACATGTAGTAATTGGTAAAATGTCTTGGATAATGTGGTACTTGGCAATTGTTGTGCTCATGTTTAAGCTCTTGCATCATATACTTTGCACCCATTAATGAAGAAATACATAGAGCTTGCTAAAATTTGGTTTGCATAATTGGTCTCTCTAAGGTCTAGATAATTTCTAGTATTGGGTTGAACAACAAGGAAGACGGTGTAAAGTCTTATAATGTTTACAATATGTCTTTTATGTGAGTTTCGTTGCACCGGTTCATCCTTGTGTTTGTTTCAAATAACCTTGCTAGCCTAAGCCTTGTATCGAGAGGGAATACTTCTCATGCATCCAAAATCCTTGAGCCAACCACTATGCCATTTGTGTCCACCATACCTACCTACTACATGGTATTTCTCCGCCATTCCAAAGTAAATTGCTTGAGTGCTATCTTTAAACAATTCAAAAGTTATTACCTCTTATTTGTGTCAATGTTTTATAGCTCATGAGGAAGTATGTGGTGTTTATCTTTCAATCTTGTTGGGCAACTTTCACCAATGGACTAGTGGCTTCATCCGCTTATCCAATAATTTTGCAAAAAGAGCTGGCAATGGGATTCCCAGTCCCAAATTAATTAACAAAAATAGACACTCCTCCATGGTATGTGATTGTTGGACGGACCCGAAGGATTCGGTTAGCCATGGCTTGAGAAAGCAAAGGTGGGGAGGAGTGTCATCATAATAAAACTAAAATAAAAAGGCACTCCTTCATGGTATGAGATTGTTGGCAGGCACCCGAGGATTCGGTTAGCCATGGTTTGTGAAAGAAAGGTTGGAAGGAGTGCCACCCAAAAATAAAATAAAATGGGAGCCGCTCTTTGAAGGTTTGTCTGGCAAGGGGGTTAGAGTACCCGCTACCATTCGTTGACAACAACAAACACCTCTCAAAACTTTATTTTTATCCTCTCTTTATGTTTTCAAAATAAAAGCTCTAGCACAAATATAGCAATCGATGCTTTCCTCTTTGAAGGACCTTTCTTTTACTTTTATGTTGAGTCAGTTCACATATTTCTCTCCACCCCAAGAAGCAAACACTTGTGTGAACTGTGCATTGATTCCTACATACTTGCATATTGCACTTATTATATTACTCTATGTTGACACTATCCATGAGATATACATGTTATAAGTTGAAAGCAACCGCTGAAACTTAATCTTCCTTTGTGTTGCTTCAATACCTTTACTTTGATTTATTGCTTTATGAGTTAACTCTTATGCAAGACTTATTGATGCATGTCTTGAAAGTGCTATTCATGAAAAGTCATTGCTTTATGATTCAGTTGTTTACTCATGTCATTACCATTGTTTTGATCGCTGCATTCATTACATATGCTTATAATAGTATGATCAAGGTTATGACGGCATGTCACTTCAGAAATTATCTTTGTTATCGTTTTACCTGCTCGGGACGAGCAGAACTAAGCTTGGGGATGCTGATACGTCTCCGACGTATCGATAATTTCTTATGTTCCATGCCACATTATTGATGATATCTACATGTTTTATGCACACTTTATGTCATATTCGTGCATTTTCTGGAACTAACCTATTGACGAGATGTGGTGACCCAACATACCACTGCATGGTGTAGTATGCAAGTCTGATATAACACCAATGAAACACCGTTCCACTAGTATTATATCGCTCAGAGTGGTACAACAGAAACATATGCGGGTCCAACGCATGTCTATAGAATTACACACAGACTCTTTACAAAGGATCCACACAGCCTCCTACTTTACAATGAGGTAAAACTGCAAATAAACTCCAGAAGAACGACTCGTGATCTAATCCTATCACGAACTCTATTTGAAGAGTATTTATCTAGCTACAGAGGCTAAGAATAGATTCTAGCTAAATAGGAGCTAGGTTTAGGAAGCTAGTTCCCTTCTATTGCTAATCTAGGTTTTTTATCCTTGTTGGATGAGGTGTTTGACTCTTCTGACGGGTTCCTGTCCCTTGAAGTAGTTGTTGACTCCTCGGCCTTCCAGTTGCACTGTAGATCCTTCTTCGATGCCTCCATATCTAAGCAGGGGATTTAAGAGTGGGATGAGTACGAGCGTACTCAACAAGTTCATTATAGGAAAGAGGTGTTTAATGCACTAGCTACGGCATTAGACCGGAAAGTCTAATACCAATGCAGGTTTTCATAATCATTTCTTCAAAAGGTTGCTTTTATTCGGAAGAACTATGTCCGTCGGCCTTCACCGGTTTACTAGAGCTTCATGGAGCTCCTTTCCGGCAGCGTTCGCAGCTCCAAAACCCGGAACAGGGAGTGATCGGTCACAGTTCGTTACACTCGCAGAGGTGTGTTGCTTTACCCATAAGAGATCTTAACCTTGGTGCCAACCGGGCATATTCCCCGTCCACACTTCCTTTGGTGTGAGGCCCGGTATAAGGTCCTAGTCAATCATGTTCCTCCGCTACCTCGAACACCCACCCTTTGTTGCATACCCCGACCCTGGGTCCTCGTTGGTCCCATTATTCCCACTCACGGGTGGACCCCGACCACGACAACAGTTTGGGATCGAACCAAACTCCTTCGCCGGTAGCTGCAACCCATCATAGACCGCAATACCGTGGGGAACTTCAGGCTTCCCCAGCCTACCGCTTGTTCCTCGGGCGACAAGTGTCTACGGACTATGCCGTGGGGAACTTCAGGCTTCCCCAGCCTACCGCTTGCCCCCGACAGATACAAGTGTCTACGGTAAAGCGCGTCCGTTGATGTACGAGAGGTGGAAACACTTTTGACTACTCCGTCCCATTCCAGAACTTATGGTTAACACGGGTATTACGGCACAAGAATCACTGGACGACATTTGTTGTTTAATCCTAGATGGATATAAACCCTTGCAATGGAACCTCCACCATATCAACACAATCCATGGTTCCATTGCCCACCACATAGTCATATTCATAGTTATGAAAATAGTGATTTTGCTTTTTATGCAATAGTGATAAACATAGTACTTTGCAAGTAATTTGGTAAAAATACACAAATGACATGAGCAAGCGATGAACTTGCCTTTCTTGACTGCAAGATTATGCAGACAAGGTCTTCGATACGCAATAACTCCAAATTCTGAAATATCATCATCGTCCGGTAAGGACGATGTTTAAAAGATTGGCAAGGATGCAATAATGCATAAGTATGAGATGCAATCGCTCTAAGCGTGACCTAACCCCGATGATTTAGGATTAGTGAGTTATAATGATTGTTTCAGGGTGTGTTGCACTTTTAGAGTGATTCACTAACAAGGTTCTTATTCAGGGTTGTGTTGTTTTAGAATCATAAGCAGGTGGTAAAATGCATAGTAATAATCATACACACCAAGGGATAATAATTGTAGAATAAGTAAAGAGCAGTTGTCAAGTTTAAGTCCTATAGTGCATGGTTGATGATTACTTATTATATAGTTCAAAAGAATAACTTTTGAAGAACATGTTCTTTAATAAAGAACAAGTATGATAATTGGGTTGATGGTTCTATGGGTTTCTATGGTTCCAATTGGTTTCTGGAGTAAGTATTAGATGGATCTCAACGTTGTTGGACTCATCAATAGCTAGGGCTTGTAGGGTTGAATTAAGCCTGAACATCTTGAGCAATTTATTATAAATAGTTGCGATCAAGGTTGGTATACCTTGCTCGGTGATAACCGACTATTGGCTATGGTTCCTATTAGGCGAGATTGATGATGATTCCTTATTTTCTTCAAAAGAATAACTTTTGAAGAACATACTTCTTAACTAATAAGAAGTATTGCAATTAAAGTTGAGGTTGTCTAGGTTTTACTATTGGATCCACTGAAATAGGACATAGCTGGCTCCTGGATATTATGGTTCATAAGTATCTAATACTTAGTAGGGTTTAGTGGAACATAGTTAGGTAATACACTATATTTGGCATAGTTGTTATTGAAATTCATCACAATGGTGTGATGCTAAGCATGGATAGGTAAGGTTGATGGTTTTGGTAGTAGGATCTAGGGTTTAGGCTTGGTTGATCCTACTTGATCAACTAGGTTGGATAGGTATGCCTACATGGAATACTAAATTATAGATAATAGGGCTCCTACATTTTATGTGGCATGGCAAGCATTTAATTGCTAATTATGGTTCCATGGATCAAAAGGAAGTACATAATATCATGTTATATCTAGGGTTTAGGTTTTAGAATTCATTTAGGGTTCACACATAAAATAGTGGAACTAGGGTTCCTAATTAATTTAGGTTTTTAGGAGTCACATGAAATGATGAGTTCCTGGTTCTATTACTTATGAAATTAGGGTTTTCTAAATACCCTAAGTTCTTGAATTAATAACTTCACTTTAAGGTTGAAGTTATTAATAGCTTTGAAATAAAATTAATATTGGATTTGGTATTTTTTTCTATTTTTAAAGGTTTTAATATTTAGGTAATTATTAATCAGAGTTTAATTCCTTTTAATATAGATTAAATAAGTTCCAAATAAAGAAAATTAGTTTTAATGTTTTCTTTATTTACTTTACTGGTTTTTATTTATTTTATAATCTTTTCCTAATTATTGAATTTTTAATTCAATTAAGAATAAAAGTAAAGGCTTAAACAACCATTATTAAACAATTAAATTTTTATTAAAAATAAAAATTTCATATTATATTTTTATTGGATAGATCTTATTTTTGGGAACATTTTGATATCTCATTTATATTTTTTTGAGTTAAAATGGATTTTATAAATTAATTTGAAATCTCTGGAATTATGGATTTGAAATAAAATGAAACAAACTACTACAGCTACCCGGACAGGGCTACCCACCGCCACAGACAGGTGGGCCAGTGGTCCACGTCGGTTTTGACTAAGTCAAAATCGAGGACGTGTCAAAAGACACGGTGGCCGGCGGGCAGACGTCGCCGGCGGCGACGATTCCGGCCACGCGCAGACGAGCAACCGGTACCAATCGAATCTGCGCGCCACAGGGAACCTACTGGTGGTAGCGCTGCTAGCTAATGGTCACCGGAGCGGCGGTGGCGGTGATACTCGATGGCAGCGCTCACGGACGATCGGTGCGACGGCGATGCAAAGGGAGTAGGGGAAAGCTAAGGTGCTCGGGAGACTCAGTGGCTCACCGTGAGTACGACGGGCTTGTCGGCGAGGTCGGAGATGGCCTAGTTCGCCGGATTTGGTGTCGCCGGCCTTCGGGAAGATGAGTTCGCCGGCGTTGATTTTGAACACGGCGGCTCAATTCCTTCCGTGGGCTGAGCAAGTTGAGGACGGCGATCACGCTGGTGTGCTCGGTTTGGCTCGGGGAAGCTTCTATCGCCGGCGGTGATGGGGACTGGCGGAGCCAGGGTTTCGGTATGGGGAAGAATCGAAGCAGAGGCAGAAGAAACTGAGTTAGGGTTCGTCCTCGAGCTTTTATATGGCGCCAGGGGGTGCCTCGTCACGACGCCGAGCGAGGAGGAGCTGCCAGCGCCGAGGAGAAGACGGTCACGGCGTCTCGCTGTCCTCCATGCGTGAGGAAGAGGATGAGGATAATCTCCTCGTCGTTGTTTTTACGAAGGGTTAAGTGGGCTGCTTAGTGGGCTGCTCCTCGGTGGTGGTTTGGGCCGCGTTGGTGGACTCCTGCTGGGCTCCTTCGGCTGGCAAGGCCCAGGTAAGTCTGGTAACCCTTTTTCTCCTCTTTTCTTTTTCTGTTTGATTTTCTGTTTTGTAATATTTACAATTTAAAATTCATATTTTAATTTGGTTTACTTTTGCAGGTCTTTCCATTATGCAAATTCATTCAAGATTTAGTTTTCTGACTTTTATATCAGTATTCTATTTGAACAAGGATTTTAGATGAGGTTATATTGCATACTTGTGACCTTATTCAAATTATGAATTTATATTTCCACTTAAATTTCCTTCTTATTAGGAGTTCAATTCAATTTATAAGTATGAGAGTTGATATTTTTATCCCAAGTATTTCAGAGGTGGTTATTACATCATGGGTTCTATTTGAGGAATTAATCACTTGTATGTTATTCCATGTGAACACTTATTGATTAAGGTCTTGTGATTTAATTATAACTCATATCAAAATTAGCATTGGTGTTATGTTATCTTTTTTTTAATAACATCAAAAATACTAGAGTAGATATTACCCTCCTCAAGGTTGGGTCTTAATTATATAGATAAGTGGTTGATAATCACACTTATGGTTTTAATTATAAGATGTATCACAAGGGTTTTTCTCAGGTTAAATAAATGAAGCATAAGATTTTATTAGTATGCCATACTAGGGTTCTAATGATATTTACCTAGTGATACTTGGTTCAAATCTCAATTATGGTCTGGTTTTATAATTGTAATCACCCAAGTGATTCACAACCAGGTTTGAGATATAATTCTGGGTTGTAGAATTCAGATGCCATCATATTGCATTTGCTAGGGTTTAATCTCCCCTAACCAAGGTAATATGATTACTTGCTTAATTGTTCATGTGCTCCTTTAATTACTAAGGACTTGAGAATTAGTTTGGTCTTCTCCCAATTAACTTCTATTGATAACCTCAATTTATCATTAAAGTAACTAGACTTGTTATAGTTCTTTTTATAGTTAACTTTGGTCATATAGATGGATGGTTTCTCACCATATTAAGTATGGAGTTTTACTCTAAGGTTTTCTTAGGTTCCTTAATTTATGAAATATAGATATGGTAGGATTCTACTTATGATCACCAAGTGATTCACAAGTTAAGGTGGGGATATAAGCCTAGGGTTGCTTACTAGTTAGCTCCCTATGATTTCATGTGGTGAATGATATCTATTTATACTATTAATATTTAAATTATCCTTACATAACTCAAGAGCATGATCATGGTTTAGACATGATCAACTTGTTATTGGTATCTTTACCTCAAATTCTTAGGGTTTATGATCATCACTCAATTTATAATGATCAAAGCTTGGTTTCCTAAGGATCTCTCATTAAATGTGGTTCTCACTTCCATGATCAAGCATTGTCTTGACCAACTAGGGTATAGTGTACTTCTAATTTACCTTCTTGAATGGGACTTCTATGGTTGCCTCTAAAGTTTATATCCCAGGAGAATGCCTGCGATATTATGTTAGGGTTCTACTTAAGGAATGATGGTTTAATTAACCATTTGGATGTAGGGATAGGTCTCTCCCTAAAGTTCAAGTGTTGCCTCAACTACTTGAGTGTAGCTCCATAGCTTGATCTCTCTCATATAGGTTTAGTTATTCTAGGGTTTATGGTGTACGCACAAGATCTCATTAGGTATGAAAGGTTAAGTCTCTAACTAGATAACTAAATTGAATTAGTCTCTACTTTACTTTATCAATTCATGGATATAATCTTGTTCCATTTGATATTTGGTTATCTCACCACTCCCAGATGAAATGGTTTGTATCCAAGTACTTTAGTTTAAGAATGGTCCTTAGTTCTTAAATAGGTAAAGCTAGGATTGATATGAATGGTCTCTCTCATTTGGGAAGTACTTCAATACTAACCTAAGGTTATTCTCCCAAAGATAATGAGGTGGTCACTAATATCTATAATTATTAGAGATGGGTTTCTCTCACTAGGAAATGTATTGAATAATATCCTAGGGTTCATCTTAAAGATAATGATTTGAATACATGGATATATATCCAAGGTTTAGCTCAAGGTTTGTCATTGCCTCTCTAATAAATTAAATATCACTCTCACCTTTCTAGGTTTGATGTATTTTAATTTGGAATAGAGAAGAATATATACTTCTAGAGTTGATCTCCTTGTCTTGTTTCCAAGATTGAAATAGAATGAATACCATGAGGTTCATGGTAGGATCAAGGATTAGTTTAAGACATGGAAAAGATAAGTCTAGAATAGTTTCTCCATTTTATTGTTACTTGATTTGCAATTGAATAGATGTTTATATGTTATGACAAGGATTACCATATTATGATCTTTTATAAGATCAAGTAATTTGATCCTTGATTAATATGTTATTGTGTTGGTCTTAGTTCCATTTGATCTAACCCCTTTAGATCCAATCATCTCTACCCAAAACAAGGTTTTAACAAAGTCACATTGAGGTTTATAGCGCTTGACTTGATGAGCTACTTCAATTCCACCAAGGACAAGTGAAACTTCAGTGACTGTGACTGTTTTACTTTAAAGCGCGAAAATTCCCCGGATTTTCTATGCATGAATGCAATGCACATATCTGTTTCCTCTATTTTTGTAACCCCAATATCTGGGATATTACAGTCTCTACCCCTTAAACTAAACTTCGTCCTCGAAGTTTGATCTCTCTCACGTTTCCGGAGTGTGGATCTGACTTGTGCAGACTATATCTTTTATTGAACTCCGTATTGATCTTACTGGATATAATTGAATATATCCCTTGTCCATATTCTTCCTGGAATCCATTATTTTCTGTCTCTGAACCATGGCTCTTTACTTCACTTCCATGATTTCCTTCAATATTATAATCGTGTTTCCTTTCTCATTGAAGATTCAATGATTGGGACTTCTTCTTGTCCTGTCAGTCTTAATTGAGGACTAATTGGATAACATTTTCCTATTTGATAAAATAGGTCTTTGTTTTCCCTTACTACCAAAATTGCAGTAATGGTGCTTAATAAGGTACTAACTATGGAATTGGTCGTGATGGTTTATTTTTTTCTAATAATGGATTAGACTTATATAGTCCATCCAATCATGGTTTATAATTGATACCTATAACTATTTTGGATTATTTAGGTTCCATGAAAGGAATCATTCTATTAGTCTTTGGTACTGGTATATTCTATCTTCTTCGATCTTTGGCCTTTTTGGGCTGTATTTGGTCTATAGTATTTCCTTCATCCAACTTCTTTATGCTTGACTTACTTAAGCTTTCGTACTTCTGAGTAAATACTACTCACTTTCTCAAGTTATAATCCACTTCATGCTTCCTCGAGTATAAATCTCGGCTTCTGGTCTGACATCCTTCTGAAAGTAGTGTTCAACAATCTTATGAAAATAAGATCGAACTTCCACTCAGTTCAGACCTTCTTCTTCTATCTTGCTTAAAGTATTGAGTCATTGTACAGTCAACTCAATCTTTACTCTACCCCTTAGAGTTTTCTTATGGTCTTCAATTCCTTTTTCCTTCCAACTATTGAACTTATGGTTGGATTATTGGTCTTGTTCTAACTTATGGGTTTTACTTCTTCTAAGGTCTCGCGAAGAATGTTTGTGGTGTATCCACTCAATTGTGTACATCCAATGTGAATCCTTCGACTAAATGATTATAGATCTAGTTATTTGGTTGACAAGATTTTTATTTGTTCACAAACTTTTGTTACAAATAATTAAATCGTGGACTATTCGTAATACCAACTGATACCAGCTGTGGTTATTATACCAACTGTGGCTATTTGATATCTAAAAATGGATTTTATTATAGGTTCTGATCAACTGGACGAGACATCTTCTACTTTATCTCGCAGTATTGATCCTATACCAATTGTGGTCTTCTGATATCAACTATGGTCTTCTTATATCTGCTATGGTTTTATAGGTCATCTTCCTCTCTTCAGGGTTTATTTTGCAAGAAAACCACTATGAATATAGTATCCAAGGTGATTTCCCATGCATTCCCTCTTCTATATTAATTATGGATCTACTTGAGCTTCACCATAATCATTATCTTTCTCACCTTCATGCTTCTTTCGTACAAAAGTACTCCTCTATTGAGGTAAGCATGAGTTTCTAATTGTACTTCCTTCAGAGTATTGTGGTTACTTCCCACAACTTTACTTCCTTTTTCTGATGAACCTTCATCTTGTCTTTAAGATCTTCAGAGTTCGTCACTTCCTCACACGTTTACCATTACCCTCTAGATCTATAGCACCAAGTAAGGACTTGATATTGCAACATGCATTTGCATATCAAAGTCAAACTTCATGTATGGATCTAGTCAAACAATTAAATTCCAATAAAATCCAAGAAGATTCAGCTTTGTGCATACAATACACATCATCATAAGCCTGAATATAATAGTTGAGTAAGACATCTCTAAACATCAGGCTCTGATGTGTAGTATATACACCACATAAGATAGGTTTATATCGTGATATTTAGCACATATATGTGGATTTCTACTATTTGTCTTAACATTTATCCTAATTGCACATTTGCAAGGAGATAAACTTGAAACAAAGTGGCCTTGAATAGTTAAAATTAACCTAGTTTTCTTTGGTAGTACTAACAAAATAGTATACCATATATTCGTGCTATTGCGGACTACTTCCTAAGATATAATTAGTTCTACCATGTCTACTCTGAATACCTATCTATTAGGTTATAGCTCCTATACTTCCAAGTGTTTCTATCATAAGACTATGGTCATGATGTGCTTGGCACACTTCCCATGGTTTTGAAGCACAATCTTACACCATTGATGAACAACTAACTTCTTATTGTACTCCTCCTAGGTCTTTATGATGTTCTAGTCCTTCACGTAATGATTCACAGATGAATCCTATATGATTAGTAACTCTATCATGTAGACATATTCTATTCCTATCTCTCTTCCTTACCTCCCATGATTGACTCATCATGGTCTATACTACCTCATATAACTTATATTTGTCACTTGCTATCAGTTGTTTCACAAGTTTAGATAACTTTTTCTTACCCTATTACTTGTCCTGGTCTACCTCTTCTATTTGGATATCTTACTTGTCTTTATCACTTGATATTACTCCTATTACAGGTCTGGATAACTCTTACTTAACCATAACATGTGTTGGTATACATCTTCCAATAGGATATTTTCCTTATGGTTGTATCCTCTCTTTGGACTACCATGTATTGTATACCAACTGTGGTCTACTCATCTATGATTTTAAGGACTTGTTGGTGTTCTACATACTTGGGATTAGCTAACTTTACTTGAGAAAGATGGGTAAGAAAGGTTGACTAAAGTGTGTCAGGATTATTCTCAAGTGAATATCCATCTCAAGTCATAAGAGTATTTTGTTTACCTAAGACGGCTTCCTATAGACACTACCAAACCTATAGGTCTCCTTTAAGGGTTTTAATCCTAGAGTCAAAGCATTTGCTCTGATACCAACTGTGGTGACCCAACATACCACTGCATGGTGTAGTATGCAAGTCTGATATAACACCAATGAAACACCGTTCCACTAGTATTATATCGCTCAGAGTGGTACAACAGAAACATATGCGGGTCCAAGGCATGTCTATAGAATTACACACAGACTCTTTACAAAGGATCCACACAGCCTCCTACTTTACAATGAGGTAAAACTGCAAATAAACTCCAGAAGAACGACTCGTGATCTAATCCTATCACGAACTCTATTTGAAGAGTATTTATCTAGCTACAGAGGCTAAGAATAGATTCTAGCTAAATAGGAGCTAGGTTTAGGAAGCTAGTTCCCTTCTATTGCTAATCTAGGTTTTTATCCTTGTTGGATGAGGTGTTTGACTCTTCTGACAGGTTCCTGTCCCTTGAAGTAGTTGTTGACTCCTCGGCCTTCCAGTTGCACTGTAGATCCTTCTTCGATGCCTCCATATCTAAGCAGGGGATTTAAGAGTGGGATGAGTACGAGCGTACTCAACAAGTTCATTATAGGAAAGAGGTGTTTAATGCACTAGCTACGGAATTAGACCAGAAAGTCTAATACCAATGCAGGTTTTCATAATCATTTCTTCAAAAGGTTGCTTTTATTCAGAAGAACTATGTCCGTCAGCCTTCACCGGTTTACTAGAGCTTCATGGAGCTCCTTTCCGGCAGCGTTCGCAGTTCCAAAACCCGGAACAGGGAGTGACTGGTCACAGTTCGTTACACTCTGCAGAGGTGTGTTGCTTTACCCATAAGAGATCTTAACCTTGGTGCCAACCGGGCATATTCCCCGTCCACACTTCCTTTGGTGTGAGGCCCGGTATAAGGTCCTAGTCAATCATGTTCCTCCGCTACCTCGAACACCCACCCTTTGTTGCATACCCCGACCCTGGGTCCTCGTCGGTCCCATTATTCCCACTCACGGGTGGACCCCGACCACGACAACAGTTTGGGATCGAACCAAACTCCTTCGCCGGTAGCCGCAACCCATCATAGACCGCAATACCGTGGGGAACTTCGGGCTTCCCCGGCCTACCGCTTGTTCCTCGGGCGACAAGTGTCTACGGACTATGCCGTGGGGAACTTCGAGGCTTCCCCGGCCTACCGCTTGCCCCCGACGGATACAAGTGTCTACGGTAAAGCGCGTCCGTTGATGTACGAGAGGTGGAAACACTTTTGACTACTCCGTCCCATTCCAGATCTTATGGTTAACACGGGTATTACGGCACAAGAATCACTGGACGACATTTGTTGTTTAATCCTAGATGGATATAAACCCTTGCAATGGAACCTCCACCATATCAACACAATCCATGGTTCCATTGCCCACCACATAGTCATATTCATAGTTATGAAAATAGTGGTTTTGCTTTTTATGCAATAGTGATAAACATAGTACTTTGCAAGTAATTTGGTAAAAATACACAAATGACATGAGCAAGCGATGAACTTGCCTTTCTTGACTGCAAGATTATGCAGACAAGGTCTTCGATACGCAATAACTCCAAATTCTGAAATATCATCATCGTCCGGTAAGGACGATGTTTAAAAGATTGGCAAGGATGCAATAATGCATAAGTATGAGATGCAATCGCTCTAAGCGTGACCTAACCCCGATGATTTAGGATTAGTGAGTTATAATGATTGGTTCAGGGTGTGTTGCACTTTTAGAGTGATTCACTAACAAGGTTCTTATTCAGGGTTGTGTTGTTTTAGAATCATAAGCAGGTGGTAAAATGCATAGTAATAATCATACACACCAAGGGATAATAATTGTAGAATAAGTAAAGAGCAAGTTGTCAAGTTTAAGTCCTATAGTGCATGGTTGATGATTACTTATTATATAGTTCAAAAGAATAACTTTTGAAGAACATGTTCTTTAATAAAGAACAAGTATGATAATTGGGTTGATGGTTCTATGGGTTTCTATGGTTCCAATTGGTTTCTGGAGTAAGTATTAGATGGATCTCAACGTTGTTGGACTCATCAATAGCTAGGGCTTGTAGGGTTGAATTAAGCCTGAACATCTTGAGCAATTTATTATAAATAGTTGCGATCAAGGTTGGTATACCTTGCTGGTGATAACTGACTATTGGCTATGGTTCCTATTAGGCAGGATTGATGATGATTCCTTATTTTCTTCAAAAGAATAACTTTTGAAGAACATACTTCTTAACTAATAAGAAGTATTGCAATTAAAGTTGAGGTTGTCTAGGTTTTACTATTCGATCCACTGAAATAGGACATAGCTGGCTCCTGGATATTATGGTTCATAAGTATCTAATACTTAGTAGGGTTTAGTGGAACATAGTTAGGTAATACACTATATTTGGCATAGTTGTTATTGAAATTCATCACAATGGTGTGATGCTAAGCATGGATAGGTAAGGTTGATGGTTTTGGTAGTAGGATCTAGGGTTTAGGCTTGGTTGATCCTACTTGATCAACTAGGTTGGATAGGTATGCCTACATGGAATACTAAATTATAGATAATAGGGCTCCTACATTTTATGTGGCATGGCAAGCATTTAATTGCTAATTATGGTTCCATGGATCAAAAGGAAGTACATAATATCATGTTATATCTAGGGTTTAGGTTTTAGAATTCATTTAGGGTTCACACATAAAATAGTGGAACTAGGGTTCCTAATTAATTTAGGTTTTTAGGAGTCACATGAAATGATGAGTTCCTGGTTCTATTACTTATGAAATTAGGGTTTTCTAAATACCCTAAGTTCTTGAATTAATAACTTCACTTTAAGGTTGAAGTTATTAATAGCTTTGAAATAAAATTAATATTGGATTTGGTATTTTTTCTATTTTTAAAGGTTTTAATATATTAGGTAATTATTAATCAGAGTTTAATTCCTATTAATATAGATTAAATAAGTTCCAAATAAAGAAAATTAGTTTTAATGTTTTCTTTATTTACTTTACTGGTTTTTATTTATTTTATAATCTTTTCCTAATTATTGAATTTTTAATTCAATTAAGAATAAAAGTAAAGGCTTAAACAACCATTATTAAACAATTAAATTTTTATTAAAAATAAAAATTTCATATTATATTTTTATTGGATAGATCTTATTTTTTGGGAACATTTTGATATCTCATTTATATTTTTCTGAGTTAAAATGGATTTTATAAATTAATTTGAAATCTCTGGAATTATGGATTTGAAATAAAATGAAACAAACTACTACAGCTACCCGGACAGGGCTACCCACCGCCAAAGACAGGTGGGCCAGTGGTCCACGTCGGTTTTGACTAAGTCAAAATCGAGGACGTGTCAAAAGACACGGTGGCCGGCGGGCGTGACGTCGCCGGCGGCGACGATTCCGGCCACGCGCGGACGAGCAACCGGTACCAATCGAATCCGCGCGCCACGGGGAACCCATCGGTGGTAGCGCCGCTAGCTAATGGTCACCGGAGCGGCGGTGGCGGTGATACTCGACGGCGGCGCTCACGGACGATCGGTGCGACAGCGATGCAAAGGGAGTAGGGGGAAGCTAAGGTGCTCGGGAGACTCAGTGGCTCACCGTGAGTACGACGGGCTTGTCGGCGAGGTCGGAGATGGCCTAGTTCGCCGGATTTGGTGTCGCCGGCCTTCGGGAAGATGAGTTCGCCGGCGTTGATTTTGAACACGGCGGCTCAATTCCTTCCGTGGGCTGAGCAAGTTGAGGACGGTGATCACCCTGGTGTGCTCGGTTTGGCTCGGGGAAGCTTCTATCGCCGGCGGTGATGGGGACTGGCGGAGCCAGGGTTTCGGTATGGGGAAGAATCGAAGCAGAGGCGGAAGAAACTGAGTTAGGGTTCGTCCTCGAGCTTTTATATGGCGCCAGGGGGTGCCTCGTCACGACGCCGAGCGAGGAGGAGCTGCCAGCGCCGAGGAGAAGACGGTCACGGCGTCTCGCTGTCCTCCATGCGTGAGGAGGAGGATGAGGATGATCTCCTCGTCGTTGTTTTTACGAAGGGTTAAGTGGGCTGCTTAGTGGGCTGCTCCTGGGTGGTGGTTTGGGCCGCGTTGGTGGACTCCTGCTGGGCTCCTTCGGCTGGCAAGGCCCAGGTAAGTCTGGTAACCCTTTTTCTCCTCTTTTCTTTTTCTGTTTGATTTTCTGTTTTGTAATATTTACAATTTAAAATTCATATTTTAATTTGGTTTACTTTTGCAGGTCTTTCCATTATGCAAATTCATTCAAGATTTAGTTTTTCGACTTTTATATCGGTATTCTATTTGAACAAGGATTTTAGATGAGGTTATATTGCATACTTGTGACCTTATTCAAATTATGAATTTATATTTCCACTTAAATTTCCTTCTTATTAGGAGTTCAATTCAATTTATAAGTATGAGAGTTGATATTTTTATCCCAAGTATTTCGGAGGTGGTTATTACATCATGGGTTCTATTTGAGGAATTAATCACTTGTATGTTATTCCATGTGAACACTTATTGATTAAGGTCTTGTGATTTAATTATAACTCATATCAAAATTAGCATTGGTGTTATGTTATCTTTTTTTTAATAACATCAAAAATACTAGAGTAGATATTACCCTCCTCAAGGTTGGGTCTTAATTATATAGATAAGTGGTTGATAATCACACTTATGGTTTTAATTATAAGATGTATCACAAGGGTTTTTCTCGAGGTTAAATAAATGAAGCATAAGATTTTATTAGTATGCCATACTAGGGTTCTAATGATATTTACCTAGTGATACTTGGTTCAAATCTCAATTATGGTCTGGTTTTATAATTGTAATCACCCAAGTGATTCACAACCAGGTTTGAGATATAATTCTGGGTTGTAGAATTCAGATGCCATCATATTGCATTTGCTAGGGTTTAATCTCCCCTAACCAAGGTAATATGATTACTTGCTTAATTGTTCATGTGCTCCTTTAATTACTAAGGACTTGAGAATTAGTTTGGTCTTCTCCCAATTAACTTCTACTGATAACCTCAATTTATCATTAAAGTAACTAGACTTGTTATAGTTCTTTTTATAGTTAACTTTGGTCATATAGATGGATGGTTTCTCACCATATTAAGTATGGAGTTTTACTCTAAGGTTTTCTTAGGTTCTTTAATTTATGAAATATAGATATGGTAGGATTCTACTTATGATCACCAAGTGATTCACAAGTTAAGGTGGGGATATAAGCCTAGGGTTGCTTACTAGTTAGCTCCCTATGATTTCATGTGGTGAATGATATCTATTTATACTATTAATATTTAAATTATCCTTACATAACTCAAGAGCATGATCATGGTTTAGACATGATCAACTTGTTATTGGTATCTTTACCTCAAATTCTTAGGGTTTATGATCATCACTCAATTTATAATGATCAAAGCTTGGTTTCCTAAGGATCTCTCATTAAATGTGGTTCTCACTTCCATGATCAAGCATTGTCTTGACCAACTAGGGTATAGTACTTCTAATTTACCTTCTTGAATGGGACTTCTATGGTTGCCTCTAAAGTTTATATCCCAGGAGAATGCCTGAGATATTATGTTAGGGTTCTACTTAAGGAATGATGGTTTAATTAACCATTTGGATGTAGGGATAGGTCTCTCCCTAAAGTTCAAGTGTTGCCTCAACTACTTGAGTGTAGCTCCATAGCTTGATCTCTCTCATATAGGTTTAGTTATTCTAGGGTTTATGGTGTACGCACAAGATCTCATTAGGTATGAAAGGTTAAGTCTCTACCTAGATAACTAAATTGAATTAGTCTCTACTTTACTTTATCAATTAATGGATATAATCTTGTTCCATTTGATATTTGGTTATCTCACCACTCCCAGATGAAATGGTTTGTATCCAAGTACTTTAGTTTAAGAATGGTCCTTAGTTCTTAAATAGGTAAAGCTAGGATTGATATGAATGGTCTCTCTCATTTGGGAAGGACTTCAATACTAACCTAAGGTTATTCTCCCAAAGATAATGAGGTGGTCACTAATATCTATAATTATTAGAGATGGGTTTCTCTCACTAGGAAATGTATTGAATAATATCCTAGGGTTCATCTTAAAGATAATGATTTGAATACATGGATATATATCCAAGGTTTAGCTCAAGGTTTGTCATTGCCTCTCTAATAAATTAAATATCACTCTCACCTTTCTAGGTTTGATGTATTTTAATTTGGAATAGAGAAGAATATATACTTCTAGAGTTGATCTCCTTGTCTTGTTTCCAAGATTGAAATAGAATGAATACCATGAGGTTCATGGTAGGATCAAGGATTAGTTTAAGACATGGAAAAGATAAGTATAGAATAGTTTCTCCATTTTATTGTTACTTGATTTGCAATTGAATAGATGTTTATATGTTATGACAAGGATTACCATATTATGATCTTTTATAAGATCAAGTAATTTGATCCTTGATTAATATGTTATTGTGTTGGTCTTAGTTCCATTTGATCTAACCCCTTTAGATCCAATCATCTCTACCCAAAACAAGGTTTTAACAAAGTCACATTGAGGTTTATAGCGCTTGACTTGATGAGCTACTTCAATTCCACCAAGGACAAGTGAAACTTCAGTGACTGTGACTGTTTTACTTTAAAGCGCGAAAATTCCCCGGATTTTCTATGCATGAATGCAATGCACATATCTGTTTCCTCTATTTTTGTAACCCCAATACCTGGGATATTACACGAGATGCCGAAGTGCCAGTTCCTGTTTTCTGCTGTTTTTGGTTTCAGAAATCCTAGTAACGAAATATTCTCGGAATTGGACGAAATCAACGCCCAGGTTCCTATTTTGCCCGGAAGCATCCAGAACACCCGAGAGCCGCCAGAGAGGGGCCACAGGGGGCCCACACATGGTGGTGGCGCGGCCAGGGCTAGGCCCGCACCACCCTGTTGTTTGGCCGCCTCGTCAGCCCTCCGACTCCGCCTCTTCGCCTATATAAAGGTCCCTGACCTAAAACACGATACGGAATAAGCCACGGTACGCGAAACCTTCCAGAGCCGCCGCCATCGCGAAGCCAAGATCTGGGGGACAGGAGTCTCTGTTCCGGCACGCCGCCGGGACGGGGAAGTGCCCCCGGAAGGCTTCTCCATCGACACCGCTGCCATCTCCACCGCCATCTTCATCAACGCTGCTGCTCCCATGAGGAGGGAGTAGTTCTCCATCGAGGCTCGGGGCTGTACCTGGTAGCTATGTGGTTCATCTCTCTCCTATGTACTTTAATACAATAATCTCATGAGCTGCCTTACATGATTGAGATTCATATGATGATGCTTGTAATCTAGATGTCATTATGCTAGTCAAGTGAGTTTTACTTATGTGATCTCCGGAGACTCCTTGTCCCACGTGTGTAAAGGTGACAGTGTGTGCACCGTGTGGGTCTCTTAGGCTATATTTCATAGAATACTTATTCACCGTTATGAATGGCGTAGTGAAGTGCTTATTTATATCTCTTTATGATTGCAATGTGTTTTGTATCACAATTTATCTATGTGCTACTCTAGTGATGTTATTAAAGTAGTTTTATTCCTCCTACACAGTGTAATGGTGACAGTGTGTGCATCCGTGTTAGTACTTGGCGTAGGCTATGATTATGATCTCTTGTAGATTATGAAGTTAACTATTGCTATGATGGTATTGATGTGATCTATTCCTCCTACCTGGTGTGATGGTGACAGTGTGCATGCTATGCTAGTACTTGGATTAGTCGTGTCGATCTTTCATGCACTCTAAGGTTATTTAAATATGAACATTGAATTGTGGAGCTTGTTAACTCCGGCACTGAGGGTTCATGTAATCCTACGCAATGTGTTCATCATCCAAAAAGAGAGTGTAGAGTATGCATTTATCTATTCTGTTATGTGATCAATGTTGAGAGTGTCCACTAGTGAATGTCTAATCCCTAGGCGTTGTTCCTAAATACTGCTATCACTGCTTGTTACTGTTTTACAGAATTACTACTGTTGCGTTACTACTGCATGTTTACTTCCTGCAATATTACTACCATCAACTGCACGCCAGCGAGCTATTTTCTGGCGCCGTACTACTGCTCATATTCATTCATACCACTTGTATTTCACTATCTCTTCGCCGAACTAGTGCACCTATTAGGTGTGTTGGGGACACAAGAGACTTCTTGCTTTGTGGTTGCGAGGTTGCTTGAGAGGGATATCTTTGACCTCTTCCTCCCTGAGTTCGATAAACCTTGGGTGAGCCACTTAAGGGAAACTTGCTGCTGTTCTACAAACCTCTGCTCTTGGAGGCCCAACACTGTCTACAAGAATATAAGCACCCGTAGACATCAGGTGGCCCCCCTTCCCATCTAGGGTTAGGGGCGCAGCGGCCAAAGGGGGGAGAGGGCTTTCCCCTCCCCCAAGTTGATCCCCCCCAGGGAAACCCTAGGGGGTTCGCCGGCCTGGGCCTTGGGGGGCATGTGCCCCTGGCCCATTAGGCCAGGGAGCATCCCCTCGGCCCATGCTAGGCCTCCTAGGTCGTGGGCCCCATGGTGGACCCCTCCGGAACCTTCTAGAACCTTCCAGTCAACCACCGGAAAAATCCCGAATATTTCCGAAACCCAGAAATCAACTTCCCTTATATGAATCTTATTCTTCGGACTATTCCGGACCTCCTCGTGACATCCTGGATCACATCCGAGACTCCGAACAAACTTCGTCTCCATACCATATTCAAATCTACTTATGCGACATCGAACCTTAAGCGCGTCACCCTACGGTTCGCGAACTATGCCGACATGGTCGAGACTCCTCTCCGAGCAATAACCAATAGCGGGATCTGGAGATCCATAATAGCTCCCACATATTCAACGATGACTTAGTGATCGATTGAACCATTTACATACGATGCCAATTCCCTTTGTCTCGCGATATTTTACTTGTCCGAGGTTTGATCATCGGTATCTCCATACCTTATTCAACCTCGTTACCGACAAGTACTCTTTACTCGTACCATGGTATGTGATCTCTTATGAACCATTCATATGCTTGCAAGCTAATCAGATGACATTCCACCGAGAGGACCCAGAGTATATCTATCCGTCATCAGGATGGACAAATTCCACTATTGATCCATATGCCTCAACTCACACTTTCCAAATACTTAATCCCATCTTTATAACCACCCATTTACGCAATGGCGTTTGATGTAATCAAAGTACCCTTCCGGTGTAAGTGATTTACATGATCTCATGGTCGAAGGACTAAGACAACTATGTATCGAAAGCTTATAGCAAGTTGAACTTAATGACTTGATCTTATGATACGCTCATTTGGGTGTGTGTCCAGTATATCATTCAATTAATGACATAACCTTGTTATTAATAACATCCAATGTTCATGATCACGAAACCATGATCATCTATTAATCAACAAGCTAGTTATACAAGAGGCTTACTAGGGACTCCTTGTTGTTTACATAACACACATGTATCAATGTTTCGGTTAATACAATTATAGCATGGTATGCAAACATTTATCATAAACACAAAGATATTATAATAACCATTTTATTATTGCCTCTTGGGCATATCTCCAACACTTTGTAACCACATCATTTCTTCTTTATACAGGAGCTCGTTCATATAATCTGAGACCCTTCGCACCTCACGTTGGTCAGCATTTTGGCCCTGCAGGTTCTCCAATTGATTCCTGGCCTTCTTCAACTCCTTTCGAATATTCCAAATTTCTTTTTGCTCCATCCTTGGAGCTCTGTCATAACTTTGTCCAGCCCCTGCCGTACCTCACCAAGAGAAGCTTTTGTTCCTGCACCCGCCCATGCAAGCTCAATTTGTTCCGCTAGTTCTGCAGAACGCTCCCACATAATCTCGTAGTGTCTCCTAGGTTTTGGGTGGGTCGCTCGTTCTTCCTGCACAATAGAAACATGGAGGGGACAATGGTCAGAACAAGGCGATGTGAGGTGTTTCACCCTAGTATCAGAAAACATGTCTCTCCATGCTGGGCATGCAACCACTCTGTCAAGCCGACTTTGACATTCGCACATCCTTTTCTTTTATTATCAAAAGTGAACGAGATTCCTGAAAATCCAAGATCTGTTAGTTCACAAAATTAAAAGATATGGCATCCCTAAAAGCTTCCATTTGGCCCTCTGTTCTAGGAGTGTTGGATAAATGTTCTTCCTGCCAGAGAGCTTCATTGAAATCGCCCATTACCACCCAAGGCAGGTTTGATTCAGATTTTAAATTTTTCAAGGTCTCCCACATAAGGCGACGGTTCTCTACTCGAGGTTCCCCATAAACACAAGTCAAACGCCAACGAGGAGCAGTAGGGGAAACACTGATATAAGCATCAAAAAACCTTTCATTAACTGTTTGAATCTCCACATCCAGGCTCTCATGCCAGAATAGAGCTAAACCCCCACTCTGACCTACACTACTAAAGGCAACAAAACCTTTAAGACCAAGCCTATGACGCAAATGACGGACTTTATTTTTATTTTTCCTAGTTTCACACAGAAAAACTAACTTAGGATGCAGAGATTGGGAGAGATACAACAACTCACGAACTGTCGGGGCTCCCCCGACTCCCCGACAGTTCCAACACAAGCAATTCATTGCTTCTGACGAGACCCGCCATTAGGTCTCGTCAGTTGACCGGAAGCCCCTGGTCCGGTTGCTGCCATCATGCTAGCCTGCCTGTTGGTGCCATCCATCTGCATATCTATGCCATCTTCACGTCCCTGTAGAGCTCCAGTCTTCCTCCCTTTCTTCTGCTTTCCCCCTGTCGGCACCTCAATGTTTAGCGCTAAGGTGAGATCGAGCTCTTTGCCTTGCACCTCCTCCTCCGGCCCACGTTTGCCCAAGACTGAGTCAGCTGCTGTCATTGGGGTATCTGCACTGCTAAGGGAGACCGTCGAGTTGGACAAGTCCCGGATGGCCGGTATCATGTCATTTGATCCCATCACAGTAGGTATGCCACTCGACCT
The DNA here is from genome assembly GCF_022539505.1 of Lolium rigidum. Taxonomy (NCBI): domain Eukaryota; kingdom Viridiplantae; phylum Streptophyta; class Magnoliopsida; order Poales; family Poaceae; genus Lolium; species Lolium rigidum. The sequence goes on along the minus strand of NC_061510.1, from coordinate 307,262,555 downwards.
TGGTATGTTAGTCAGGTGTTTCTGCATGTTAGGAGCTACACTTACAAGCATATCTTGGTGCTTGCTCCCTCCACTTAACTCCAGCTCTGCGTTTTGCTCTTGGCCTGCTCCCATGCTTTTGGCATTGCTCATACGGGGCCGTTCTTGCGCCAGCTTCAGCTGCAGATTACCGACTACCTTCGCCAGGTCGCGCTTGATGTTCTCGTTGGTTCTGCACTCCTGCTCCTCAAACCCATCTCGTGCATCGACGGCCTCAGGTATGTCCAGTCCAACGTTCAGGTCCTCAGCGAAAGAGCTCACCCCCCCCCCTTAGGGAGACCCAGAGATGACGAGTTCACACTCCTAGACGGCGAGTTAAAATTCAGATTCTTCTTTGCAGCAGTGTTGTACGTAGCTGAGATGACCCGCTGCTCAAATTTGCGCTTCGGTGAACAGCGCAGCTTCGCGTCATAATTCAGCGATGGTACTCCTCGTACCCTCTTCTCACACACCTCCTTACTGTGTCCTATGAAGCCACAATGGAAACAGAAGTGCGGCACACGCTCATACCGCAAGGGGTAAAAAATCGCCTCAGGTTCGCCTCTGATAGTGGTTTTGAACCTGGCTTGCAAACGGCGATTCAGTGGCAGCGCAATGCGAACTTGTAGATAGTCGCTGAACTCCTCCTTATTGACGTCTACTTCCTTGACCTTCCCCAGCTGTGATCCGATTAATCTTCCATAAGCATCAGTTTGCTTGTTCCACGGAACATCATAGAACCTTACCCAAATATGGATGGAATCCAGGACCGTGTCTGATGGTCTCGCCCTCTCATCCAGAGGCGCAAGCAGGCATGCAACTCCCAGGTGGATCCATGGTCCGCCGCCATCCACGAAGTTGTAGTCTCCCTCGGAAGTGAAAGAGATGATGAAAAAGTTATCCTTCAGCGGTTTAAACGTCATGGTACCTCGAATCCCCCCAAACCCTCATGAAGTGCTTGTGGATCTCTGTATAATTCACCGCCTTGAGGGAGTAGTACCTTGCAGCCATCCGCCATACCGAGGGTTTATCATTGACTACCACCTGATACGTCTCAAACGTATCTATAATTTCTTATGTTCCATGATACTTTTATGAAAATACTTGAATGTTTTATACATACTTTACAGCATTATTATACATTTTCCGGCACTAACCTATTAACAAGATGCCGAAGTATCAGTTGTTGTTTTTTGCTGTTTTTGGTTTCAGAAATCCTACAAAGAAAATATTCTCGGAATTAGATGAAATCAACGCCCAGGGTCCTATTTTTCCACGAAGCTTCCAGAAGACCGAAAGGGAAACGAAGTGGGGCGACGAGGCGGCCACACACCAGGGCGGTGCGGCCCAGGCCCTGGCCACGCGGCCCTAGTGTGTGGGCCACTCGCGTCGCCCCCTGACCTACCCTTCCGCCTACAAATAGCCTTCGTCGCGAAACCCCCTGTACCGAGAGCCACGATACGGAAAACCTTACTGAGACGCCGCCGCCGCCAATCCCATCTCGGGGGATTCAGGAGATCGCCTCCGGCACCCTGCCGGAGAGGGGAATCATCACCGGAGGGGCTCTACATCATCATGCCCGCCTCCGGATTGATGCGTGAGTAGTTCATCCTTGGACTATGGGTCCATAGCAGTAGCTAGATGGTTGTCTTCTCCGCTTGTGCTATCATTGTTTAGATCTTGTGAGCTGCCTAACATGATCAAGATCATCTATTTGTAATGCTACATGTTGTGTTTGGTGGGATCCGATGAATATAGAATATTATGTTAAGTTGATTATCAATCTATCATATATGTGTTGTTTATGTTCTTGCATGCTCTCCGTTGCTAGTAGAGGCTCTGGCCAAGTTGATACTTGTAACTCCAAGAGGGAGTAATTATGTTCGATAATGGGTTCATGCCTCCATTGAATCTGGGATCGTGACAGTAGGTTCTAAGGTTGTGGATGTGCTGTTGCCACTAGGGATAAAACATTGATGCTTTGTCTAAGGATATTTGTGTTGATTACATTACGCACCATACTTAATGCAATTATCTGTTGTTTACAACTTAATACTGGAAGGGGTTCGGATGATAACCCGAAGGTGGATTATTTAGGCATAGATGCATGCTTGGATAGCGGTCTATGTACTTTGTCGTAATGCCCTGATTAAATCACATAGTAATCATCGTTGATATGTATTGAATCTTTATTTGTCAATTGCCCGCCTGCAATTTGTTCACCCAACATGTTAGTTATCTTATTGGAGAGACACCTCTAGTGAACTGTGGATCCCGGTCCATTCTTTTACATCTGAATACATTCTACTGCAATCATTGTTCTTTACCGTTCTTTGCAAACAAACACCATCTTCCACTCGATACACTTAATCCTTTGTTTTCAGCAAGCCGGTGAAATTGACAACCTCATTGTTACGTTGGGGCAAAGTATCTTGATTGTGTTGTGCAGGTTCTACGTTGGCGCCGGTTTCACTGGTGTTGCGCCGCACTACACTCCTCCACCAACAACCTTCACGTGCTTCTTGGCTCCTACTGGTTCGATAACCTTGGTTTCATACTGAGGGAAACTTGCTGCTGTGCGCATCATACCTTCCTCTTGGGGTTCCCAACGGACGTGTACATCTACGCGCATCAAGCTAAATTTCTGGCGCCGTTGTCGGGGAGATCAAGACACGCTGCAATGGGAGTCTCCACTTCCAATCTCTTTACTTTGTTTTTGTCTTGCTTTACTTTACTTTATTTACTGTCTTGTTTGCTTCATATTAAAAACATAAAAAAATTAGTTATTTTACTTACTATCTTATTTACTAGCTCAATATCAAAAACACAAAAAATTAGTTACTTGTCTTAGTTTAATGGGTACTCCTGAAAATACTAAGTTGTGTGATTTCACTAGCACAAATAATAATGATTTTATATGTACTCCTATTGCTCCACCTGCTACTACAGCAGAATTCTATGAAATTAAACCTGCTTTACTGAATCTTGTTATGAGAGAGCAATTTTCTCGGTGTTAGTACTGATGATGCTGCTGCCCATCTTAATAATTTTGTTGAACTTTGTGAAATGCAAAAGTATAAGGATATAGATGGTGATATTATAAAACTGAAATTGTTTCCTTTCTCCTTAAAAGGAAGAGCTAACGATTGGTTGCTTTCTTTGCCTAAGAATAGTATTGATTCATGGACTAAATGTAAAGATGCTTTTATTAATAAATATTATCCTCCTGCTAAGATTATATCTTTGAGAAGTAGCATAATGAATTTTAAACAATTTGATAATGAACATGTTGCTCAATGATACGTCGCAAACGTATCTATAATTTCTTATGTTCCATGCTACTTTTATTACAATACTTGAGTGTTTTACACATACTTTACAACATTATTTTACATTTTCCGGCACTAACCTATTAACAAGATGCCGAAGTGCCAGTTGCTGTTTTTCTGCTGTTTTTGGTTTCAGAAATCCTAGTAAGGAAATATTCTCGGAATTGGACGAAATCAACGCCCAGGGGCCTATTTTTACACGAAGCTTCCAAAAGACCGAAAGGGAGACGAAGTGGGGCCACGAGGTGGCCAGACACCAGGGCGGCGCGGCCCAAGCCCTGGCCGCGCGGCCCTGTTGTGTCGGCGCCTCGCGTCGCCCCCTGACCTACCCTTCCGCCTACTTAAAGCCTCCGTCGCGAAACCCCCTGTACCGAGAGCCACGATACGGAAAACATTACTGAGAGGCCGCCGCCACCAATCCCATCTCGGGGGATTCGGGAGATCGCCTCCGGCACCCTGCCGGAGAGGGGAATCATCACCGGAGGGGCTCTACATCATCATGCGCGCCTCCGGATTGATGCGTGAGTAGTTCATCCTTGGACTATGGGTCCATAGCAGTAGCTAGATGGTTGTCTTCTCCGCTTGTGCTTTCATTGTTATAGATCTTGTGAGCTGCCTAACATGATCAACATCATCTATTTGTAATGCTACATGTTGTGTTTGGCGAGATCCGATGAATAGAGAATACTATGTTAAGTTGATTATCAATCTATCATATATGTGTTGTTTATGTTCTTGCATGCTCTCCGTTGCTAGTAGAGGCTTTGGCCAAGTTGATACTTGTAACTCCAAGAGGGGGTAATTATGCTCGATAGTGGGTTCATGCCTCCATTAAATCTTGGACAGTGACAGAAAGTTCTAAGGTTGTGGATGTGCTTGTTGCTACTAGGGATAAAACATTGATGCTTTGTCTAAGGATATTTGTGTTGATTACATTACGCACCATACTTAATGCAATTATCTGTTGTTTACAACTTAATTCTGGAAGGGGTTCGGATGATAACCTGAAGGTGGATTATTTAGGCATAGATGCATGCTGGATAGCGGTCTATGTACTTTGTCGTAATGCCTTGATTAAATCACATAGTAATCATCGTTGATATGTATTGAATCTTTATTTGTCAATTGCTCGCCTGTAATTTGTTCACCCAGCATGTTAGTTATCTTATTGGAGAGACACCACTAGTGAACTGTGGACCCCGGTCCATTCTTTTACATCTGAATACATTCTACTGCATTCTACTGTTTTTACTGTTCTTTGCAAACAACCACCATCTTCCACTCGATACGCTTAATCCTTTGTTTTCAGCAAGCCGGTGAGATTGACAACCTCACTGTTACGTTGGGGCAAAGTACTTTGATTGTGTTGTGCAGGTTCCACGTTGGCGCCGGTTTCACTGGTGTTGCGCCGCACTACATTCCTCCACCAACAACCTTCACGTGCTTGTTGGCTCCTACTGGTTCGAAAACCTTGGTTTCCTCTTGGGGTTCCCAACGGACGTGTACATCTACGCGCATCAAGCACTTTTTCTGGCGCCGCTGCTGGGGAGATCAAGACATGCTGCAAGGGGAGTCTCCACTTCCAATCTCTTTACTTTGTTTTTGTCTTGCTTTATTTTATTTAGTACTTTGTTTGCTGCACTTAAACAAAACACACAAAAAATTAGTTGCTAGCTTCACTTTATTTACTGTCTTGTTCTCTATATCAAAAACACAAAAAAATTAGTTACTTGTCTTTACTTTATTTGCCTAGTTTACTTTTGTTATCATGTCTAGCTCTGTACCTGTTACTTTTTCACCTGAGGAATTAGTCTTTACTTTTAAACAAGGGGATGAGGAGAGTTTTAAAGACGCTTGGTCTAGAATTTTTGATGCTTATCGTAAAACTGAACCTCAAATGACTCTAAGTTTTCTCCTTAGTAATTTTTATTTTGGGCTTATGATTCGCTATAGATATGCCTTAGATGCTATGGTGGGAGGAGATTTCCTTCATTGCAACGGTGATCAAGCTTTTAATGCCATAAAAAAATTGGTTGCATCACATAGTTCGGCTAATAACTTTGATTCAGCTCTTATTAGCATTTATAATAGATTAAACACTCTTGAGACAAATGCATCTTACTTGAAGGAAAGTTGTGGTTATGTTCGAAACCTTCTTCATGAAGTTTTAGTGAACTCTGAACCCTCAATGTGGAATCCTACTATTAAAGTTATTATTGGTGGTGAAACTTTTCATGCCCGTTGTGATCTTATGTCTGAATTTTGTCTTATGCCTGAGAGTATTTATAAATCTTTGACACTTTGGGGACTTGTTGAAGGGGGAGAAGGAATAACTCTTATTGATAACTCCGTTATAATACCTAAGGGAATAGCCGAGAGTGTGCATACAACCATTCTTGGAAGAACGGTATCCACTGATTATCTTGTTATTGAATGTGTAGGAACTGGATAAATCACACTTGGAAGATCCCTGCTGAAACTATTGGGAGCAATCATAAATACGGGAGAAGGCACCCTAAAAATCATACCTGGAGGCCGACATGTATTCCCTAAACCAAAGAGTAAGAAAAAGAACAAGAAGGGTAAGCGTAAGGCCCGAGGTAATGTTGATGCTCCATCTCTTGATGTTACTTGATTTGCACTTTCTGCGCCTAGCTGAAAGGCGTTAAAGAAAAGCACTTCTTGGGAGATAACTGATATGTCCAATTTGCATCACTATTTTGTATCATAATTTGCAGTTATTCATTGATATATTTCATATTGGGACACAATACTTATGTTATTCCATCTATTTTGCATGTTTCATCATTATTGGAGGATCAAGCACCGGAGCCAGGATTCTGCTGGAAAAAGCACCGTCAGAACGCAATATTTCGGAAGATCAACTGTGGAAGGAAATTTCACGAAAATTCCTATTTTTCCAGATGACGGAGGGAGCCAGAAGGGGAAGAAGAGAGGAGCCAAGGTGGGCCCACACTACAGGCCGGCGCGGCCCATGGCCTGGCCGCGCCACCCTGTGGTGTGGGGGCCCCACAGCCCCTTTCGCCTCCTTTTCTTCGCGTACTCCTTCGTCCCGAAAACCTAAGCCAGAGGGAGGACCTCACGAAGAGTTACAGCCGCCTCTCGCGGGGCGGAGAACACCGAGAGAAAAGAGCTCTCCGGCGGGCAGGAATCCGCCGGGGAAATTCCCTCCCGGAGGGGGAAATCGACGCCATCGCCATCGTCATCGAGCGGGACATCATCTCCATCATCATCATCATCATCATCTCCACCATCTACACCGCCATCACCACCGCTGCACCTCGTCACCGCTGTAACAATTCAGGTTGAATCTTGATTGTTTGATAGGGGAAACTCTCCCGGCATTATTCTCTACTTGTTATAGATGATATTTAGTGAAACCATTGAACCAAGGTTTATGTTCAGATTGTTATTCATCATCATATCACCTCTGATTGTATTCCATATGATGTCTCGTGAGTAGTTCGTTTAGTTCTTGAGGACATGGGTGAAGTCTAAATGCTAGTAGTGAATTATGGTTGAGTAATATTCAATGTTATGATATTTAAGTTGTGGTGTCATTCTTCTAGTGGTGTCGTGTGAACGTCGACTACACGACACTTCACCATTTATGGGCCTAGGGGAGTGCATCTTGTATTCGGTTGCTAATTGCGGGGTTGCCGGAGTGACAGAAACCTAAGCCCCCGTTAGTATATCGATGCAAGAGGGATCGCAGGATCTCAGAGTTTAAGGTTGTGGTTAGATTTATCTTAATTAGTTTCTTGTAGTTGCGGATGCTTGCAAGGGGTATAATCACAAGTATGTATTAGTCGTAGGAAGGGCGGTGCATTAGCATAGGTTCACCCACACAACACTTATCAAAACAATGAAGATTATTAAGCCACATGAAGCGAAAGTACTAGACTAAAATCCCCGTGTGTCCTCAAGAACGTCTGGTCATTATAAGTAAACAAACCGGCTTGTCCTAAAAAGGATTGGGCCACTCGCTGCAATTATTTCTCTCGCATTTTACTTACTCGTACTTTATTCATCTGTTACATCAAAACCTCTTGAATACTTGTTTGTGAGCATTTACAGTGAATCCTTCATCGAAACTGCTGCCAACACCTTCTGCTCCTCGTTGGGATCGACATTCTTACTTATCGAAGATACTACGATACACCCCCTATACTTGTGGGTCATCAATAACCCATGTGTTTATTTTACTACAACAATTATTGTTTTGTTGAGTCTTGGAAGTTGTTTACTACTGTAGCAACCTCTCCTTATCATGTTTTTGTGCCAAGTAAAGTTTCTATGCTAAAGTTGATGTTATATTTGGGATCGCTGCGCAGAAACAGCATTGCTGTCTGTCACGAATTCTGGCATAAGTCTCTGTAAAAAAATCGAAAAAATCTGCAAATTTACGAGCGTGATCCTCAGATATGTACGCAACTTTCATTAGTTTTGAGTTTTTCCATTTGAGCAAGTTAAGTGCCCAGTCCAGATGCATATTTACGGACTGTTCTGGTTTTGACAGATTCTGTCTTTTATTTCGCATTGCCGCTTTTGCTATGTTGAATGAGTTTCTTTGTTCCATTAACTTTCAGAAGCTTTGTGCAATATCCAGAAGTGTTAAGAATGATTGTGTCACCTCTGAATATGTGAATTTGTGGTTATGCACTAACCCTCTAATGAGTTTGCTTGGAGTTTGTGTGAAGGAAGTTTTCAAGGGTCAAGAGAAGAGGATGATATACTATGATCAAGAAGAGTGAAAGGTCTAAGCTTGGGGATGCCCCGGTGGTTCATCCCTGCATATTTTAAGAAGACTCAAGCATCTAAGCTTGGGGATGCCCAAGGCATCCCCTTCTTCATCGACAACATTATCAGGTCACTTCTAGTGAAACTATATTTTTATTCCGTCACATTCTTATGTTCTTTACTTGGAGCGTCGGTTTGCTTTTATTTTTGTTTTTGTTTGAATAAAATTGGATCTTGCCATTCTTATATTGGAGATATTACGCTCCGTTTTTTCATATGGAACACTTGTGTTCTTAATTGTGCTTTAATGTTCATGGCGAAAGCTTATTGCTTCGTTAAATTGCTATTTGGTTGGAATTGGAAATTGCTGCATATGGTTTGGTAAATTTGGCAATTGTTTGAGCTCTCATAGATCATGTTTAAGCTCTTGCATCATGTAGTTTAATCTATTAATGAATAACTACTATAGAGCTTGTTTAATTTGGTTTGCATGATTGATCTCTCTAAGTCTAGATATTTTCGGGTAAAGTGTTTGAACAACAAGGAAGACAGTGTAGAGCCTTATAATGCTTGCAATATGTTCTTGTGTGAGTTTTGCTGTACCTGTTCATACTTGTGTTTACTTCAAATAACCTTGCTAGCCCAAACCTTGTACTGAGAGGAAATGCTTCTCGTGCATCCAAACACCTTGAGCCAAACTCCATGCCATTTGTGTCCACCATATCTACCTATTATGTGATATTTTTCTGCCATTCCAAAGTAAATTACTTGAGTGCTACCTTTAAATTTCATTCCTCTACCTTTACAATATATAGCTCATGGGACAAATAGCTTAAAAACTATTGTGGTGATGAATATGTAGTTATGTGTCTTAATTTTTATAAGTTGCTTGTTGAGCGGTAACCATGTTTTCTGGGGACGCCATCAACTTTATCTTTGTTGGATATCATGTGAGATGCTATGCATGTTCGTCTTGTCTGAAGTAGTGGACTTCGCGATCAAATGGTTTGAATATGCATATGTTAGAGAAGAACATTGGGTCGCTAACTAAAGCCATATATCATGGTGGAAGTTTCAGTTTGGACATACAACCTCAATCTCTTATGAGAATATTAACTATTGTTGAATTCTTAAGCATTAAAAAGAGGAGTCCATTATCTGTTATCTATGTTGTCCCGGTATGGATGTCTAAGTTGAGAATAATCAAAAGCGAGAAATCCAATGCGTGCTTTCTCCTTAGACACTTGTACAGGCGGCATAGAGGTACCCCTTTGTGACACTTGGTTGAAGCATATGTTATGCGATGAGAATCCGTGTTTCCGAGATAGTAGGACAAGGTGCGAGCACTATTAGTACTCTATGCATGAGACATGCAACTTGTAGGAAGTATTATGCATAGCACATATGAATTATTACTACCGTTGACAAAAAAAATTCTATGTTTTCAAAACAAAAGATCTAGCACAAAAATAGTAATCAATGCTTCCCTCTGCGAAGGGCCAATCTTTTACTTTATTGTTGAGTCAGTTTACCCATTCCCTTCTATCTTAGAAGCAAACACTTTTGTTAACTGTGTGCATTGATTCTTACATGTTTACTTATTGCACTTGTTATATTACTCTATGTTGACAAATATCCATGAGATATACATGTTACAAGTTGAAAGCATTCGCTGAAACTTAATCATCCTTTGTGTTGCTTCAATGCATTCTACTTCGAATTTATTGCTTATAAGTTATCTCTTATGCAAGTCTTATTGATACTTGTCTTGAAAGTATTATTCATGAAAAGTTTTGCTATATGATTCATTTGTTTAGTCATTATCTTTGTTAGCAATCTTTTGTTCAGATCACTCCATTCATCTCATATGCTTTACAATAATGTTGATCAAGATTATGTTGGTAGCATGTCACTTCGAAATTATTTGTGTTATCGTTTACCTACTCGAGGACGAGTAGGAACTAAGCTTAGGGATGCTTGATACGTCGCAAACGTATCTATAATTTCTTATGTTCCATGCTACTTTTATTACAATACTTGAGTGTTTTACACATACTTTACAGACATTATTTTACATTTTCCAGCACTAACCTATTAACAAGATGCCGAAGTGCCGATTGCTCGTTTTTCTCGCTGTTTTTGGTTTCAGAAATCCTAGTAAGGAAATATTCTCGGAATTGGACGAAATCAACGCCCGAGGGCCTATTTTTACACGAAGCTTCCAAAAGACCGAAAGGGAGACGAAGTGGGGCCACGAGGTGGCCGGACACCAGGCGGCGCGGCCCAAGCCCCGGCCGCGCGGCCTCGTTGTGTCGGCGCCTCGCGTCGCCCCCGACCTACCCTTCCGCCTACTTAAAGCCTCCATCGCGAAACCCCCGTACCGAGAGCCGAATACGGAAAACATTACCGAGAGGCCGCCGCCACCAATCCCATCTCGGGGATTCAGGAGATCGCCTCCGGCACCCCGCCGGAGAGGGGAATCATCACCGGAGGGGCTCTACATCATCATGCCCGCCTCCGGATTGATGCGTGAGTAGTTCATCCTTGGACTATGGGTCCATAGCAGTAGCTAGATGGTTGTCTTCTCCGCTTGTGCTTTCATTGTTATAGATCTTGTGAGCTGCCTAACATGATCAAGATCATCTATTTGTAATGCTACATGTTGTGTTTGGCGAGATCCGATGAATAGAGAATACTATGTTAAGTTGATTATCAATCTATCATATATATGTTGTTTATGTTCTTGCATGCTCTCCGTTGCTAGTAGAGGCTCTGGCCAAGTTGATACTTGTAACTCCAAGAGGGGGTAATTATGCTCGATAGTGGGTTCATGCCTCCATTAAATCTTGGACAGTGACAGAAAGTTCTAAGGTTGTGGATGTGCTGTTGCTACTAGGGATAAAACATTGATGCTTTGTCTAAGGATATTTGTGTTGATTACATTACGCACCATACTTAATGCAATTATCTGTTGTTTACAACTTAATACTGGAAGGGGTTCGGATGATAACCTGAAGGTGGATTATTTAGGCATAGATGCATGCTGGATAGCGGTCTATGTACTTTGTCGTAATGCCCCGATTAAATCACATAGTAATCATCGTTGATATGTATTGAATCTTTATTTGTCAATTGCTCGCCTCGTAATTTGTTCACCCAAGCATGTTAGTTATCTTATTGGAGAGACACCACTAGTGAACTGTGGACCCCGGTCCATTCTTTTACATCTGAATACATTCTACTGCATTCTACTGTTTTTACTGTTCTTTGCAAACAACCACCATCTTCCACTCGATACGCTTAATCCTTTGTTTTCAGCAAGCCGGTGAGATTGACAACCTCATTGTTACGTTGGGGCAAAGTACTTTGATTGTGTTGTGCAGGTTCCACGTTGGCGCCGGTTTCACTGGTGTTGCGCCGCACTACATTCCTCCACCAACAACCTTCACGTGCTTGTTGGCTCCTACTGGTGCGATAACCTTGGTTTCTTTCTGAGGGAAAACTTGCTGCTGTGCGCATCATACCTTCCTCTTGGGGTTCCCAACGGACATGTACATCTACGCGCATCACTCAAGCATGGGAGAGAATGAAATCTTTGGTAAAGAATTGCCCAACCCATGGACTGACTACTTGGATGATCATCCAAACCTTTTATGCAGGATTGAATTTTTCCTCAAGGAACCTATTGGCTTCAGCTGCTGGAGGTACTTTTATGTCCATAACCCTGGGCGCCGCAACTAAACTACTTGATGATATGATGATCAATTACTCTGAATGGCACACTGAAAGAACTCCTCAAGGTAAGAAGGTAAATTCTGTTGAAGAAACCTCTTCTTTGGGTGATAAGATTGATGCTATTATGTCTATGCTTGCAAATGGTAGATCTCATATTGATCCTAATAATGTTCCTTTAGCTTCATTGGTTGCTCAAGAAGAAAATGTTGATGTGAATTTCATTAAGAACAATAATTTCACCAACAATGCTTATAGGAATAATTATGGTAACAACAACTATAGGCCATATCCTTCTAATAATGGTAATGGTTATGGTAATTCTTATGGTAATTCTTACAACAATAATAAGAGTGTACCCTTTGGTCTTGAAGTGATGCTTAAAGAATTTATTAGTACGCAAACTGCTTTCAATAAAACTGTTGAAGAAAAGCTTGGTAAAATTGATGTTCTTACTTCTAAGGTTGATAGTCTTGCTCTTGATATTGATCTTTTAAAATTGAAAGTTATGCCTGAGGAAGTTAAAGATGCTAGGTTTGCTAAAACAAATGCCATCCAAGTTTGAATTAATGATAATATTAGACTGTTGGCTGAATTGCATGCTAGGTGGGATAGAGAAGAAAAAGAAAAACTTGCTAAAGAGAATAATGTAGCTAAAGTATGGACTATTACCACCACTAGTAATGTTGATTGTTCACATGTTGCTGCACCTCCTACTATCAATGGTAAAATAATTGGTGTTGGCAATGTTTCTACTCCTACTGCAAAGCGTACAAAATTGCCTGAAACTGCTGAAAGTGCTGTCTGTGATAAAACTGCTGAAATTTTTCAAAATATTGGTGACAATGATTCTATTGATGTAGATGATGACCCACAAGTATAGGGGATCGCAACAGTCTTCGAGGGAAGTATTACCCAATTTATTGATTCGACACAAGGGGAGACAAAGAATACTTGTAAGCCTTAACAGCGGAGTTGTCAATTCAGCTCGCACCTGGAAACAGTACTTGCTCGCAAGAGTTTATCGGTAGTAACAGTTTTATGGCGATGGAAATAGTGAAATAACAGCAGCGGTGAAATAAAGACAACAAGTAGTGATTATAGTAAACAGCAGGATTAAAATATCGTAGGCATAGGGACGGATTTAACGGGCGTTGCATGGATGAGAGAAACTCATGTAACAATCAAAGCAGGGGCATTTGCAGTATAATAATAAAATGGTATCCAAGTACTAATCAATCAATAGGCATGTGTTCCATATTTAGTCGTACGTGCTCGCAATGAGAAACTTGCACAACATCTTTTGTCCTACCAGCCGGTGGCAGCCGGGCCTCTAGGGAAACTACTCGGATATTAAGGTACTCCTTTTAATAGAGTACCGGAGCAAAGCATTAACACTCCGTGAACACATGTGATCCTCACATCACTACCATCCCCTCCGGTTGTCCCGATTTCGTCACTTCGGGGCCATTGGTTCCGGACAGCGACATGTGTATACAACTTGCGGGTAAGATCATAAACAACGAATATCTTCATGAATCAATAACATGTTCAGATCTGAGATCATGGCACTCGGGCCCTAGTGACAAGCATTAAGCATAACAAGTTGCAACAATATCATAAAAGTGACATCTACGGATACTAGGCACTATGCCCTAACAATCTTATGACTATTACATGACCAATCTCATCCAATCCCTACCATCCCCTTCAGCCTACAGCGGGGGAATTACTCACACATGGATGGGGGAAACATGGCTGGTCGATGGAGAGGCGTTGGCGGTGATGGCGGTGAAGATCTCCTCCAATTCCCCGTCCCGGCGGAGTGCCAGAACGGAGACTTCTGGCTCCCGCAACGGAGTTTCGCGATGTGGCGGCTCTCTGGAGGGTTTCTGGCGATTTCGACTTCTCCCCGTGCGTTTTTAGGTCGAACCCGATAAGTAGTCCGAAGGGGGGCGTCGGAGGCCGGCCGAGGGGGCCACACCATAGGGCCGCGCGGGCCCCCCTAGGCCGCGCCGCCTTATGGTGTGGGGCCCTCGGGCCTCCACCTTTCTTGCCCTTCTGGCTCCGTCAGTATTCTGGTAAAATAGGGCCTTCTACATAAATTCCGAGGATTTTCCCGAAAGTTGGATTTCTGCACAAAAACGAGACACTGGAGCAGCTCTCGCTGAAAACAGCGTTAGTCCGTGTTAGTTGTATCCAAAATACACAAATTAGAGGCAAAACAATAGCAAAAGTGTTCGGGAAAGTAGATACGTTTTGGACGTATCAACTCCCCTAAGCTTAGCTTATTGCTTGTCCTCAAGCAATTCGGTTAACAACCGAGCGATAAAAGAACTTTCACGAACACATTTGCTCATATGATGTATATATTCTCATGCTATGGCTAATACCTAAGCAGTTCATAATGAGATACATGCAAATAAGATCATCCAACAGCTATGTCAATCATGGAGAGGTACCAACAATTAATAATAAGCACCATGAATCATGTATATAAGCAGGATTGCAATGTTCATAAGAGGGTATGACAAACTGGTATCTTACTTGCCCGTATTTGATCGGCAAAACATAAATGCCGAGGCACCTCTGAGGTTCATAGAAAGACTAGAAGTAGTGATTGTCAAAGATAAAAGAGTCAAAGTTATACCACAATCAATCATATTTTGAGACAAGCATATTATACTAAGAATGACAGTAGTGCTCTCAAGATAGTGCTTAAAGAAAGAATGGAGACACAACATAAAAGTAAAAGATTGACCCTTCGCAGAGGGAAGCAGGGATTAACATGCGCTAGAGCTTTTCATTTGTAAAGCAGGAGTAAAATTATTTTGAGAGGTGTTTGTTGTTGTCAACGAATGGTAATGGGTACACTAACTACCTCATCAACCGGACTCCCAAGAGCGGCTCCCATTTTATTTGCATGTTTATGTGGCACTCCTTCCAACCTTTCTTACACAAACCATGGCTAACCGAATCCTCGGGTGCCTGCCAACAATCACATACCATGAAGGAGTGCCTTTTTATTTAAGTTTTATTATGATGATGACACTCCCCCAACCTTTGCTTACACAAGCCATGGCTAACCGAATCCTTCGGGTGCCGTCCAACAATCACAAACCATGGAGGAGTGTCTATTTAAGTCAATTAATTTGGGACTGGGAATCCCATTGCCAGCTCTTTTCGCAAAATTATTGGATAAGAGGATGTGCCACTAGTCCATATGAGAATCCGTCAAAAGTAAATGACAAGGTTGAAAGCTAAACACCACATACTTCCTCATGAGCTATGAAACATTAACACAAATTGAGAAGCATTTTGAAGGTTTTAAAGGTAGCGCATGAGAATTTACTTGGAATGGTTTGAAATGCCATGCATAGGTATTTATGGTGGACACTTTGGAACAACTTGGTTTTCAGGTGTTTGGAAGCACGAGCGGCGTTCCCGCTCAGTACAAGTGAAGGCTAGCAAAGGACTAGGGAGCGACAAATCAAGTGAGCAGTAACTGTCATAATTATGCTTGCAGCAAAATAAGTTAACGGAGGCATAAAAGTGATGCAAGAACTCTGAAGCAATATAAATCATCGAGGCTTAATTGACTTTTTGTTCAGTCATATGCATGCGTGAGAATGTGCCAAGTCGATATAAATGAATTATTCAGAGGAGGATACCACAATGCCATACTTACTTATGAATAAAACAATGCAAGCGAACATCCATGACATGCTACTCATATTAATAAATTGGAGCTAAACATGAGAGATTATGAACTACTAGACTTTCTCAAATAACATATACCTCACATGAACCAACTAAGCATGCTCATATGGATAAGTATATGTACAAAATGAAAGCAAATAGAGTTCATACCAGCCTCTCACCACAATCGGATTGTCGTAGATCGTCATTATTGCCTTTTCACTTGTGTAGCTTGGATAATATGAAATGAAAACCACGCTCCAGCCACCGAAGACCATTGAACTCATGATGAACTTTACAAACCAAAGAAGAACAGCAAATATTTTTGGTGTTTTCGAATTGGAAACAAGAACGAAAGAAAACAAGCAAACAAAGCAAAATCTTTTTGGGTTTTCTCATAACAAACCAACGATAGCAAATAAAGTAAACTAAGAGCAAGGAACCAAATAAACAAATGGTGAAGAGCAACAACAGAAATATTTTTGGTCTTTTTGTGTTTTAGGAAAGAAACAAAGCGAAAACAAAAGAATGCAAACTAACGAAACACGTAAAAGCAGGATGACAGTAAATCTGCCAAATCCCGACAGCAGTACAGAAATCGAAATTAACAAAAATCTTCCATTGCTCAGACCAAAAAGTGTTCAACTAATGAAAGTTAGATAACAACCTGGGGAACATGCTCAAAAATTGGCAGCTCAAAATAACGTTCTGGCTGTGCGTACGAATTTTTTTGGTAACAGCCCAGAATCTGTTTTTGGACAGCACTTCCCCAAATATCATTTCCTTCTCATTAGAAACCACTCTAAGAAACTAAACAAGTATGTACAAGTATCCAGCAGCCATAATATGAAAAGAATGAGTGATGCCGGTATACCTCCCCCCAAGCTTAGGCTTTTGGCCTAAGTGGAGTTCATTCCCACGGTCCCCATGAAGTGGTGTCTCCGTAGTACGACGAAGAACGACCCGGTTCCAGGTATGTGCTTGGAGGAAACGTCGGGGTATGTGACGGTGTAGTCGTAGGAGGGCTCGGCGTTCTCGGAGTCATGTTGCTGGTGGAATTCTTGTATCTTCATATGTTCCTCCACTGCCTCCTTAGTGAGCGACCATGATTGCTCGTCAATATTGAACAAACCTGGGCTGGGGAAGAGGGATTTCCTTCTCATTCCCATCAGCAAACAACATTCTATAGACCATATTATCTATAGTGGAGTCGGTAGTAACAAAATGATGGCTCTTCATAGCAGCAATATCTAGTCTCCTAGGGGTTAATGGCACATCATTAGAATCAAGAGGAATCTTTAGATGTGTTAAAATGCGCGAGTGCAATAGTTCCTCCAAAAATAGGCCCCCGCTAGACAAGCGGCGAGCAATAAGAGAACCAAGATGATAAGATGTTTCTCCAGTAAGTGCAGCGTTCAAGAAAGCAAGATGGTAGCTAGAGATATTGCTAGTATTTTCTCTACCCAAAATGCTAGTAGCAATGTAATATGCAAAATATTTAATAGCGGGGAGTTGAATGTTTCTTATCTTCCCTCGCTGGGATAGTGCGGCAATCATCCTCGGTGATCCCTCGGTAGAGCTCCAACAGGTCTCGGGGGTTGTCATCAATCCTCCTTGCTGTACCTACAGGGGCAATATCCAATGCACGACAAAATTCTTCCAATTCCATAGTAACAGGAATATCATAGATCTTGAATGCAACTGTCGGCTCAAATTGCGCGTTGTGGAACTTGAAGCTCTCGACGAAAATTTTGGTGAGCATGAAGTATTGCTCCCTTTCATCTTCCACGTAGGTGGCTAAGCCTGCCCTGTTGACAAGGGTGAAGAAGTCATCCAATATCCCTGCATTTGTCAGAAAATCATAACATGGGAAGGATGAAGCATTAGGAACCTCATTGTCCTCCTCGGGCGCGAAGCTAGGCGCGATGACATCCTCATTGTAGGATCGCCTAATCTGAGTGGATGCCCTCGAGGGCCTACCGGTGCTGGTTGTTCCCTTCTTGAACAATTCTCCAAATTTGAATTTCTTCATCTCCCTCTTCTGAAATTTTCAACAACCATTATAAAATTTGATTTCAAGGTATGTAATTGAAGGGAACTACTATAGGAACTTGCTAGAGTACTAAACATGCATCAAAACTAGTTTCTTCCACTTAGAACAAGCATGCAAGCTCACTAAACATGTTATCTATAGCAGTAAAATATTGAAGATATACTCAACCAAATGAAATTCTAATTGGACAATCAAAGGAGTCACATACCAAGGAGTAAATATGCCAAATTTCAAACAGAAATCTGGGCTGAGCAAGGAGATCGAAAAATCGCGAGTTCTTGAGCAGAAACACGAGTGAGAGGAACTTGGTACGAGTTTTTTCGGGAGAGAGAAGATGCTGGGAGGAAGAGATGATGTAGTGGGGCAAGGAGGGGCCCACACCACAGGGTGGCGCGCCCACCTCCTTGGCCGCGCCGGCCTGTGGTGTGGCGCCCTCTGGTGCCCCACAGGTCATCCTCTGGTACTCCCAGGTGCCTCGTCGAAAAATAGGACCAACGGTATAATTTTTGTAATTTTTAGAGAACTTCGAAAAATGCACATTTCTGGGTATTAAATTAATGATTACTGCGCAGGAAAATGATTTCTAAAATCTTAAACAACTAAAGCATATTGCAAAACAAAAGGTGCTACAGCAAGTAAAATAAGTGGAGGGAGAAAGAAAGAAAGAAATGTTGTTTAGCTCTCTTATGTATTAAAATATACTTGTTAACAAGGTTGATCAAGTCTTGCTACCAAATAAATTTTATATGACATAAGAAGAAATAAACCTCAAATCAATCATGTTACCTTATATTGAATTGATATGGATCCAATCACAAGAGTTTGATATTCTTCTTTAGGCTCATATATAGGACAATCAATGGATCCCACTTTGATAGTTTTCACATTAAAAATTGTATTAACTCCACATACTTTATCAATCCTCTTGGGAAAATAGACAAGTGTGTTCCTTATCATCAACATTGAAAGTAACCATGCCTTTATTGCAATCAATAACAGCCCCTGCAGTATTAAGAAAGGGTCTTCCAAGAATAATGGACATATTATCATCTTCGAGCATTTCCAACACAACAAAATCAGTTAATATCAAGCAATGCTGAGTAACTTGAACAGGAACATTTTCACATAAACCAACAGGAATAGCGGTAGATTTATCAGCCATTTGCAAAGATATATCAGTTGGTATCAATTTATCTAAATCAAGTCTCTTATAAAGAGAAAAAGGCATCACACTCACACCTCGCTCCCAAATCACATAGAGCAGTTCTAACATAATTATTCTTGATGGAACAAGGAATAGTCGGTATACCTGGGTCTCCAAGCTTCTTTGGAATCTTACCATTGAAGGAGTAATTAGCGAGCATAGTGGAAATTTCCTCATTGGGGACTTTCCTTTTGTTAGTAACAATATCTTTCATATACTTTGAATAAGGAGGCAATTTAATAGCATCGAGTCAAAGGGATTTGCAAAAATAAAGGTTTCATCCAATCACAAAATTTATTATAATGTTCCTCCTCCTTTGATTTTAGTTTCTTAACAGGAAAAGGCATTTTCTTTTGAACCCAAGGTTCTCTTTCATTACCATGTTTCTCAGTAATAAAATCTTCTTTAGTGTACTTTTTATTTTTAGCAGTGCTTTTCGGGTTCTTTTTCAACCTCTTCTTTATCGGAGTATCATTCTTATCATTATCTTCCTCATGTTCATTACCACTTTCAGTTTCAGCATCAGAAATAGAAATACTATTAGGATCATTAACATGTTCAGAGGATTCTACAACATTCTTATGTTTCTTTTTCTTTTTCTTAGATGGAGCACTAGTTTTAATTAGTTGAGAATCTTGTTCAACTCTTTTGGGATGACCTTCAGGATATAGAGGATCCTGGGTAGAAACACCACCTCTAGTTGTTACTTCATAAGCATGTTTTTCTTTAGAATTATTTCCCAACAAGTCATTTTGCACTTTAGTAAGTTGATCAATTTGAGTTTGAACCATTTGAAAATGTTTAACAAGTATCTTAACATCATTGGAGGTTCTCTCCACAATACCATGCAATTCACTAATAGCTCGAGAATTTTCCATTAAATGATTCTCTACTCTCATATTAAAGTTTTCTTGCTTAACAATATAATTATCAAATTCATCTAAGCATTGAGCAGGAGGTTTTGAATACGGAATATCTTCCCTAGTAAAGCGTTGAAGCGAGTGTACCTCAATCATGGATGAAGGGGGAGTTATCTCACATAAATCTTCTATAGGAGGTAAATTTTTCACATCTTCAGGTTTAATACCTTTCTCTTTAAGAGACTTCTTGGCTTCCCTCATATCTTCATCATTTAATTTAATCATACCCCTCTTCTTCACTATCGGTGTCGGGGTTGGTTCGTGTGTAGACCAATCATCATGATTCTGGCCTATTTTAGCCAATAATTCTTCGAGCGTCGTCCGGAGTTCTTTTCCGAAAACACAACCAGCACAACTATCCAGGTATGCCCTAGACTCAATGGTTAGTCCACTATAAAATATATCAAGTAAATCATGTTTTTCCAAATCATGGTCAGGCTGAGCTCTAATAAGAGAGCAAAATCTCGCCCAAGCCTCAGGCAATTTCTCTCCATCTTCCTGGTCAAAATTATAAATTCTCTGCAAAGCAGCATGTTGAGCACTAGCAGGAAATTATTTCCGGAAGAAAACATCAAGCAATTCTTTTGGACTTTTAATAGAACCAGGAGGCAAATTATTATACCAAGTTTTAGCATCATCCTTTAATGAGAAAGGAAAAAATTTAGCGACAAAATAAGTACGCATCTTAATATCATCAGAAAACAAGCCACTAAGAGTAGATAACTCAGTCATGTATTCAACATAACTTTCTTTTTCAGTACCACAAAAGGGTGTTTTCTCAACAATAGCTATATGAGATAGATCAAGAGAAAAATCATAATCTTTATCCCTAATGTTTATAGGAGATGTGGCAAATTTAGGATCGGGAGACAGCTTTATATCTAACGAGCATGTTCTCGCAAGCAACTTTTTAATTTTTCTTGCATCAGTAGTAGCATTGCATTTTTCAATAAAATCATCATCAAGCTCTACATAATCTTCATCAAGATCATCACTAGAATATTCAACGGACTCGAGTGAATTAACAGGTGTAGCAGCATTTTCATTAGGAGTTTCGGTATTTTCAATTTGTCTAGACTTAGCAATTGTAGCATCTAGAAAAGATCCTAACGAACCATCATTATCAAGCACAGCAGAAGCATCATCACAATTATGAGAGGAATTTTCAGATTCAGCAGAAGTACCGACATTTGAAGCTTGTGGTGGTGAAACAAGTTTACTTATCACGGATGGTGAATCAAGAGCAGCAGAGGTACTAAGAGTTGTACCTTTTCTTGTAGTGGATGGTAATATGGCGATCTTAGTATCGCGAGGTTTACCCATGATGGAGAATTTGCAGCGAACAATATCAATCCAAGTGAACTTCCAAATAAAGCTATGCTCCCCGGCAACGGCGCCGAGAAAATAGTCTTGATGACCCACAAGTATAGGGGATCGCAACGGTCTTCGAGGGAAGTATTACCCAATTTATTGATTCGACACAAGGGGAGACAAAGAATACTTGTAAGCCTTAACAGACGGAGTTGTCAATTCAGCTGCACCTGGAAACGAGACTTGCTCGCAAGAGTTTATCGAGAGTAACGGCTTTATGGCAGTGGAAATAGTGAAATAACAAGCAGCGGTGAAATAAAGACAGCAAGTAGTGATTATAGTAAACAGCGAGGATTAAAATACCGTAGGCATAGGGACGGATTTAACGGGCGTTGCATGGATGAGAGAAACTCATGTAACAATCAAAGCAGGGGCATTTGCGGATAATAATAAAACGGTATCCAAGTACTAATCAATCAATAGGCATGTGTTCCATATTTAGTCGTACGTGCTCGCAATGAGAAACTTGCACAACATCTTTTGTCCTACCAGCCGGTGGCAGCCGGGCCTCTAGGGAAACTACTCGGATATTAAGGTACTCCTTTTAATAGAGTACCGGAGCAAAGCATTAACACTCCGTGAACACATGTGATCCTCACATCACTACCATCCCCTCCGGTTGTCCCGATTTCGTCACTTCGGGGCCATTGGTTCCGGACAGACGACATGTGTATACAACTTGCGGGTAAGATCATAAACAACGAATATCTTCATGAATCAATAACATGTTCAGATCTGAGATCATGGCACTCGGGCCCTAGTGACAAGCATTAAGCATAACAAGTTGCAACAATATCATAAAAGTGACATCTACGGATACTAGGCACTATGCCCTAACAATCTTATGACTATTACATGACCAATCTCATCCAATCCCTACCATCCCCTTCAGCCTACAGTGGGGGAATTACTCACACATGGATGGGGGAAACATGGCTGGTCGATGGAGAGGCGTTGGCGGTGATGGCGGTGAAGATCTCCTCCAATTCCCGTCCCGCGGAGTGCCGGAACGGAGACTTCGGCTCCCGCGACGGAGTTTCGCGATGTGGCGGCTCTCCGGAGGGTTTACGGCGATTTCAACTTCTCCCCGTGCGTTTTTAGGTCGAACCCGATAAGTAGTCCGAAGGGGGCGTCGGAGGCCGGCCGAGGGGGCCACACCATAGGGCCGCGCGGCCCCCTAGGCCGCGCCGCCTTATGGTGTGGGGCCCTCGGGCCTCCACCTTTCTTGCCCTTCCGGCTCCGTCGATATTCCGGTAAAATAGGGCCTTCGCATAAATTCGAGGATTTTCCCGAAAGTTGGATTTCTGCACAAAAACGAGACACCGTAGCGATTCTGCTTGAAAACGGCGTTAGTCCGTGTTAGTTGTATCCAAAATACACAAATTAGAGGCAAAACAATAGCAAAAGTGTTCGGGAAAGTAGATACGTTTTGGACGTATCGGTAGAACATAATGGTTTAGATTTTGATGATTGTCATATTATCGAAGTTATAAAGTTCTTACAAAAACTTGCTAGAAGTCCCAATGCTAGTGCTATAAATTTAGCCTTTACAAAACACATTACAAATGCTCTCATTAAAGCTAGGGAAGAGAAATTAAAACTTGAAGCTTCTATTCGTAGGAAGTTAGAAGATGGTTGGGAGCCCATCATTAAAATGAAATTCAATGACTTTGAGTGTAATGCTTTATGTGATCTTGGTGCAAGTATTTCTGTTATGCCTAAAAAGATTTATGATATGCTTGACTTGAAGAATTGTTATTTGGATGTTAATCTTGCCGATAATGTTAAAAAGAAACCTTTGGGGAGGATTGATAATGTGCGCATTACGGTTAACAATAACCTTGTCCCCGTTGATTTTGTTTTCTTGGATATGGAATGCAATGCATCTTGTCCTATTGTGTTGGGAAGACCTTTTCTTCGAACCGTTGGTGCTGTTATTGATATGAGGAAAGGTAATATTAAATATCAATTTCCTCTCAAGAAAGGTATGGAACACTTCCCTAGAAAGAGAATGAAGTTGCCTTTTGATTCTATTATTAGAACAAGTTATGATGTTGATGCTTTTTCTCTTGATGTTACTTGATTTGCACTTTCTGCGTCTAGCTGAAAGGCGTTAAAGAAAAGCACATCTTGGGAGATAACCCATGTTTTATTTTATTTACTGTATTGTTGAGTCTTGGAAGTTGTTTACTACTGTAGCAACCTCTCCTTATCATGTTTTTGTGCCAAGTAAAGTTTCTATGCTAAAGTTGATGCTATATTTGGGATTGCTGCGCAGAAACAGCATTGATGTCTATCACGAATTATCGCAGAGCTCCCTGTAAAAAAATCGAAAAAATATGCAAATTTACGAGCGTGATCCTCAGATATGTACGCAACTTTCATTAGTTTTTAGTTTTTTCATTTGAGCAAGTTAAGTGCCCCTGCCAGATTCATCTTTACGGACTGTTCTGTTTTTGACAGATTCTGCCTTTTATTTCGCATTGCCGCTTTTGCTATGTTGAATGAGTTTCTTTGTTCTATTAACTTTCAGAAGCTTTGTGCAATGTCCAGAAGTGTTAAGAATGATTGTGTCATCTCTGAATATGTGAATTTGTAATTATGCACTAACCCTCTAATGGGTTTGCTTGAAGTTTGTATGGAGGAAGTTTTCAAGGGTCAAGAGAAGAGGATGATATACTATGATCAAGAAGAGTGAAAGGTCTAAGCTTGGGGATGCCCCGGTGGTTCATCCCTGCATATTTTAAGAAGACTCAGGCATCTAAGTTTTGGGATGCCCAAGGCATCCCCTTCTTCATCGACAACTTATCAGGTCACTTCTAGTGAAACTATATTTTTATTCCATCACATCTTATGTTCTTTACTTGGAGCGTCGGTTTGCTTTTATTTTTGTTTTGTTTTGAATAAAGTTGGATCCCATCATTCTTATATTGGAGATATTACGCTCCGCTTTTTCATATGGAACACTTGTGTTCTTAATTGTGCTTTAATGTTCATGGCGAAGGCTGATTGCTTCGTTAAATTGCTATTTGGTTGGAATCAGAAAATGCTGCATATGGTTTGGAATAACTTGGCAATTGTTTGAGCTCTCATAGATCATGTTTAAGCTCTTGCATCATGTAGTTTAATCTATTAATGAAGAACTACCGTAGAGCTTGTTTAATTTGGTTTGCATGATTGGTCTCTCTAAGTCTAGATATTTTCGGGTAAAGTGTTTGAACAACAAGGAAGATAGTGTAGAGTCTTATAATGCTTGCAATATGTTCTTGTGTAAGTTTTGCTGTACCTGTTCATACTTGTGTTTGCTTCAAACAACCTTGCTAGCCCAAACCTTGTACTGAGAGGAAATGCTTCTCGTGCATCCAAACATCTTGAGCCAAAATCCATGCCATTTGTGTCCACCATATCTACCTACTATTTGGTATTTTTCTGTCATTCCAAAGTAAATTACTTGAGTGCTACCTTTAAAATTTCATTCCTCTATCTTTGCAATATATAGCTCATGGGACAAATAGCTTAAAAACTATTGTGGTGATGAATATGTAGTTATGTGTCTTAATTCTTATAAGTTGCTTGTTGAGCGGTAACCATGTTTACGGGGACGCCATGAACTTTTTACCTTTGTTGGATATCATGTGAGATGCTATGCATGTTCGTCTTGTCCGAAGTAAGTGCGATTTCATGATCAAATGGTTTGAGTATGCATATGTTAGAGAAGAACATTGGGCAGCCAACTAAAGCCATGTATCATGGTGGAAGTTTCAGTTTGGACATACAACCTCAATCTCTTCTGAGAATATTAACTGTTGTTGAATGCTTAAGCATTAAAAGAGGAGTCCATTATCTGTTGTCTATGTTGTCCCGGTTGTAATGACCTTGGATCGGGTAGGATCCTAAGTCCCTGTGATTAACATGCTAGTCCCTGGATCATAAGCTAGCACTCACAGTCGATGAAATACCATGTAAAACACAATGTCATTATTACACGAATCGAATAAATCCGGAGTTTAATTTATTACAACTTTGCATAGCTCAAGGCTAGCTCAAATAAAAGCAACGGAAAAACTTAAAGATAAATTGAGTCCATCAACGCCACAGGCTCATTGAGTGTAGACCCGCGATCCTAGCGCACCTTTCTTCAACCTTCGTATTCTGCACATGAGTGCAGCCAATGAATTGGTCAATACTTTGAATGTATGGCAAATTACACCAAGAAGAGAAACTTACATCTACATGCAAGGCAGACAAGAGGAGGCTTGAGTTTTATTTGCATAAAGCCAATTTTTACAAAGTTAAAGAGAGAAAATCTTTTACCCTACTTTGCAAAATTTTGATAAATAAAATTGGCCGAGTGGAGCACATGGATATTACACACCAAGTGTCCAAATCAACCTACCACTTGGATATGACACACCAAGTCCCCGAGCACTTGTATATTACACACCAAGGCCCCAAAACCCACCTATGAACGATATTACACACGCCATAGGGTTTTGAAAACATTTACTTAGAAAAAGAGAGGAAATCCTTCAGAGGCTCCATCCTTCAGATGCTCAAATTGTCCTTTTACCGTGGACACGGCTGATCGATCAGGTTAACACTCTCGAGAGGTTGCGCTCTTTACCCACAATTCACAACCAAGCCTTTTTGCCAAAATTGTTCATCTTCATTAAGGCCAGGACGAGGTCACGACGAAGCTTTTCCTTAGTAGCCCCTCCACCTTCCGGATCCGCCCGTGCCCAAAATTCCTCCCAATGGCGGTACCCAGGCGAGGTTTCCCACTAAGTACTTAACCAAGACAGAGCCCATATTGTATTGTGGCTACACTGGAAGCTTCTGACATCTGGAACATGGCAGATTTCTTTGATCCTGGGCGGCAGTCCTCCACCAATCTCACACTCGTTGTCCCGTCAAAACCATTCCGCCCAGAAGAAAACTTAGTTTTATTTTGAAGAAGGATTTTGGGAGAAAAGTTGCGCTCATAAACAGAGCTCAAGTACTTAGAAAATTTTCTTGTTTCGAACCCCTTTTTATAATTGCGTAGCATAAGCATAGCACTTAGAAAAATTTAGGGATTCCTATGGCCATGATATCAAGTGGAAATATTTCTAAGTAATATTTCTACTCATGGCAATCTACAAAATAGCACGCAACTTTGCAAAATATTTTACCAAGTAAAATCTACCAAAACATCCTACACATGCATACTATTCATTTGAAGGAAAAAGACATGCATAGAAAACTTGGGACAAAAATTTGAACAAAGGTGTAACTTGCCTTGATCCGAACAGCACTCTAAACAATATTCCTCCTCAGCAGCACTCGCGCACTCCGCACAATCTATCGCAAAGGTAAAAATAATTTCAATGAATAACCAATGCAACAATAATGTTTCACACTATATGCATGCATGCAATTATGATATAATGATAAAATACTTTAATTTCGACCAAAAATATTACGCATTAAGTCTAACATGCAGGGAGCATCCCACACATTGATATCCAACATATACACATTGATTTCCAACATATATTAATAAAAAAACGTGAAAATTAGTTACTTATAATTCGAAAATTCCAGCTTTAAGGTGTAGTTAATGAAATTCTGAAACTAACGCAAAAAGAATCGATTAAAACAGAGTTACGGTTATTTAGTTATGATTTTCGGAAGTATTCAGATTTTGTTGTTTTTACGCAGGAACGTGGCGCGTCTCGAAGCATCGGATCTCGATCAGACGGACGTGGCGCTCCTCGGCTTCAGCTTGGCTGGACTTCGGCTGGCGGCTTGGCTCGGCTCCGCTTCGGCGACACGTGAACGACACGAAGTAGCGCTAATATACTAAACTCAATTTTTAACTGATAGATTCAAAAATTCTATAATTTGCAAAATTAGTATCAGCAGGTAGAGAATTTAATTACGATTTCATTGCAAGAACCAACATTTGAAAATACGGTTTAGATTTAAAGTTACGAATTTTTGAAGTCTAACATGTAACATGAGCTAGCAGTTTTCTGATCCGATCGATCACATGATTTAATTATTTTCTTTAAAAGAAAAGTGACAGATTTGAAAATTGTATAATTAGAAAATTTTACACCAGCAGATAGAGAATTTAACCACGAAACTAATGTAAAATAAATTAACTAAAACGAAGATCTAAAGTTAAAGTTATGATTTTTCAAAGTTTTGCCGTGAGCTACTAAGCATTGGAATCGATCTAATTTAGCGCGTAGGGGGACTGAACAGCCCACGTGGCAAAACATGATAAGCTGATACCGGTGTATTGATTCATATGTACCGAGTACTACTTTCTACACACGATGCTGGGGGCGTTACCGTGGTGGACGGAAGCGGCGGCCGGGCGTGGATGGAGATGGTGTGGTGGTCTCCCGGCTTGACGAAGGTGACGGCGAGGTGTGGCTTGACGAGAGATCTCCTTCTCCCTCCTCGTTCGCGGCTCTCCTACTTCCGAACGGCGCCTAACTCCGGCTGGAAACGATGAAGTCCGGCGAAACTCCGGCGGTGTTGTCTGGTCGTTTCCGTGGTCCTTGACTTCAAGTTCGCGACGGCGGAACTCCGGCGAGATCGGAACGAGCTCTCGGGTGGTCTAGGGTTTGCGATTTTTAGAAAAACGGAGAGAGGCTGATGCGGGGGATTATATAGAGGGGATTTCGTGGAGTAGGGGTCACAAATTTGAACGGAATCGTTGCGATTATCTGAGGATTTTCGAGTCGGTAAGCAGTTCCGTATTCGTGCCAAACTCGGGCAGGAGGTTGAAGACGGTACGAGCAACGGCCCAGCTGTCAGCGTTGGCTGGAAAGAGAAGAGAGAGAGAGAAAAAAAGAAGAAAAAAAATATAGAAAGGAAAAGATACGGGAGGCGCTGCCTGGCCGATGCGTCTTGCGTGTGCGCGGAGGAAGATGAGTTTGTTTGGTAAGTCGGATCCGGTCGTTCTGTTTTTTTTTTTTATCTTTTTCTTTTATTTGTTTCTTATCTCATATGAGCTTTACAAATTTGAAAAGAGTAAAACAAGGACCAGATAAAATCTGCGAGACTAAAACATTTAATCTTGAAATAATTTGGAAACCAAATATGCAAGTTTTAAAATAGTATGCCATGATGATATGATGCAACTATTAACATCCTTAATTGTAAAATTTGGGATGTTACAAACCTACCCCCCTTAAGAAGAATCTCGTCCTCGAGATTCAGGTTGGCTAGCAAATAGGTATGGGTATTCTGTCTTCAAATCTTCTTCACGTTCCCACGTAGCTTCTTCCTCTGAATGGTGATTCCATTGAACTTTGCAAAACTTAATGGTCTTAGTTCGAGTAAACCTTTCAGCCGTTTCTAGAATTTTAATAGGCTTCTCCTCGTAAGTGAGATCACTTTCCAACTGAACCTCCTCTAGCGGAACTGTATCTCTCAATGGTGTATCGGCCATTTCTGGGTGACACTTCTTCAGCTGTGACACATGGAACACATTGTGGACGGCTGATAGGACTTCTGGCAATTCCAGCTGATATGCAACTTCTCCTTTGCGTGCTAGAATCTTGTATGGTCCTATAAAACGTGGTGCTAACTTTCCTTTGATTCCAAATCTTTTAACTCCACGCAGTGGTGAAACTCTGAGATATGCTCGGTCTCCTATTTCATAAGTTATTTCCCTACGCTTAGAGTCAGCATAACTCTTCTGTCTGGATTGTGCTATTTTCAGTCGGTCACGGATAAGTCTGACTTTTTCTTCAGCTTCTTTGATCATGTCGGGCCCAAACAACCTACGCTCTCCTACTCCATCCCACAACAATGGAGTTCTGCACTTCCTACCATATAGTGCTTCGAATGGAGCCATCTCAATGCTTGATTGATAGCTATTATTATATGAGAACTCTGCGTACGGTAAATTCTCATCCCAACTGGATCCATAATCTAGAGCACAAGCCCTCAACATATCCTCTAGGATTTGATTCACCCTTTCTGTCTGACCATCAGTCTGCGGGTGAAACGCTGTACTAAATTCAAGTCTGGTGCCTAAGGTTTCATGCAATTGGCGCCAAAACTTTGATGTGAATTGAGTACCTCTATCTGAAACAATACCTTTAGGAACTCCATGTAAGCATACAATTCTGGACATATAGATCTGTTATCACCAGAATTTGACCAGGTCAGAGGTGGGCCGCGATCAAGATGGACTTGAAGATATACATATGGAAGAGATATGTAAATCGGCCTTGTTAATCAAGTTTGGGCTAGTTAGCCCGTGTACCTTTATAGTAGGTTACGTAGAAGTTAGAATTTATCTCGTGCACGGTTTAGTGCACGCCCACATTAGAAAGTCCCCTGGACTATAAATATGTACCTAGGGTTTATGGAATAAACAACAACCAACGTTCAACACAAACCAATCTCGGCGCATCGCCAACCCCTTCGTCTCGAGGGTTTCTCCGGTAAGCACCATGCTGCCTAGATCGCATCTTGCGATCTAGGCAGCACGAGCCTGCCCACGTTGTTCATGCGTTGCTCGTGCTGAAGCCTTTTTGATGGCGAGCAACGTAGTTATCATAGATGTGTTAGGGTTAGCATTGTTCTTAGTATCATATGCTTGTCGTAGTGCAACCCTTGCGCATCTAGCCGTCCTTGCACTTCATCACGGGTGCAGGGGCGGCACCCCGCTTGATCGTTATTTAGTAGATCTGATCCGTTACGATTGCTCCTTGGTTCATCAAGGATTAGTTTAATATCTGCAATAGTTAGGCCTTACAAAGGGTTGGAGGATCCAGCGGCATGTAGGGTGTAGTTTGCTGCCCCTAGACAGGATGTTCCGAGGATCAACCTAGTGTTGGTTTTTAGGCCTTGTCTAGGGTTGGCTTACGATCACCATGCGTGAGCGCGAGGCCCAATCGTGAGTAGGATGATCCGATTATGCGGTGAAAACCCCAAATCGTCGTGGATCTCATATGTTTTATCTTGATCAAGCAGGACCACCATATATTCGGCCACCTTGGACGAATCATGGGTGGATCGGCTCCATAAGCCGATTCACAGGATAGCCTGAGAGCCGATCGAGGCTCGTATTTAACGTGTACGTGTGTGCCCTGCAGGAAACTAAGCGAGGCATCATCCACACCTTCCCGACCGGGTATAGGTCAGGTGGCACGCCCTTGCAATTTGCATCGGCGCGCGACCAGGAGGCTTTGCGGGCCGTCGCTCCGAGGGACTGGGGCCAGCCGCAGCCCTAGTTGTTCCCGGCTCTACGGTGTTGACCAGTCACTGCCCGCCAGTGGGTTTCTGACGTCAACACATTCTGGCACGCCCGGTGGGACAATCCTGGACATCCACCACATCGCCATCTACATCTGAGATGGCGGAAAGCACTCCGGTCAAGTACGAGGACCCGGCTGACAAGCTCAAGAAGAAGCATAACCAGGTCAAGACGGTCCTCGGAACCGAACTCGTCGGCTCCTGTGGGGAGACCCGTTCGCACGGCATCAAGCTCGACGGAGACACACGTCCGTTGCCTGATGACAACACAGTCGATCTCAGCCACTCCATAAGGGAACCAGGGTTCTCCTTCGATGCCAATATGGCAGGGTTCGTGATTCGCCATGACGCGGACAAGGCAGAGAGCAACCACTCTCGTGGCAAAGAGAAAGAGGAGGCCGTTCCACGTGACCGGCCCCAAGACGACGATCAACGATACCTGGCCGAGGGGGAGGTGAGAAACATACGGCATCCACGCCTATTATCCGAGCATCTCCTCAGCAAATATGGACAGCCATACGACCGACATCGCCGCTACGATAACGACGATGAAGGATATCGTCGGTCTGGTGCAAACAGGAGGTATCGTCAGAACAACGGCCACGACGACGGGTCCAAACGTCGCGCCAGAGGGAGGTCTGAGGAGCCGGACAACGTGGATAGGCATTGGGACTGCCCCTTCTTCAGACACTGCTGGGATTCCGGAATGAGCCGATTACCAACAATCGGCAATTGCCCAGAATGTAAACAAAAGGAGAAGGGTCCAACTAAGGTGTCCGTGTTCGAGCGTCTAGGGCCTCTCCCGCCTCGGAGCAAGCATGCTGAGCCCGTGGAAGATCGCGAGGAACTAGAGGACGATGATGAAGAGGATAAGTATCATCGGCCAAGATGGTGTCCCGATGGGCTCAGCCACTCCCAGAAACGAAGGGTTCAGCGACTACGTGCGTTGGAAGAAGCCGAAAGGTTATATCTGCGCGCGTTGAGGAAGGCACGGCCTGACCTGGCCGCCAAAATTCAGCGAACCCTGGATGAAGAAGGTCGGCCACAAAGAAAAGAGTGGCGCCCTAGGCAAAGGAAAGCCGATGATGAAACATCGGCTGGCACAAACATGGTCTTCATCCTTCCAGCGGAATTTAGCGCTCCGAGGTTATATGAGGCACCCGTGGCGCAATTGGACTGCGGCCCACGGCCGGTCATCTTCGAGAAGCCACGAGAAAGGAGTTACAGACATCTGAAGGCCCTGTACTTGCGAGGTTACATCAATGGGCAGCTTGTCAATAAGATGTTGGTGGACACCGGAGCGGCAGTCAACATTATGCCATACTCCATGCTACGTCGGTTGGGACGCTCCAGCTCGGATTTAATCAAAACCAATGTAACATTGAGCGATTTCAACGGCCAAGCATCTGACGCACAAGGTGTTCTAAACGTGGATCTGACCGTAGGAAGGAAAACCATCCCTACGACGTTTTTTTATTGTCGACAGCAAAAGCACCTATGCTGTAATATTAGGGAGGGATTGGATCCACGCCAACTGTTGCATCCCATCCACGATGCACCAATGCCTAATACAGTGGGATGGAGATGAAGTGGAGGTCGTCCACGCCGATGATTTAGCCGAGATTTCAACAGCCGGCATGGGCATTTGGGAGGCATCAGGTCAAGAACCACTCTCGGGCATTAGTTTGGACGACTGCGAACGCATCGATGTGACAAAGAACAGGGTAAGGCTGGTTCTATCCACCGGACTGGCCGTATAAACGAGAACAACATCGATGGACAAACGTGGTGAGGCTGATCCTTGTGATCGGCCCCAAAAGATTTGTGAAGGAACATTACAAAGACCTTCACCGAGCAAGCAACGTGGAGGCCGATTCCAGCAATCGGCCAGAATTATCCCCACCATCTATTTCGCCTGGGGTCGACATTTGACCCAGCAGGGACTACCTCAAGAGCCGATACCATCAATTTTCTTGACAGAATCGGCTCGGGGGGCATCTAGATGGATA
The DNA here is from genome assembly GCF_022539505.1 of Lolium rigidum. Taxonomy (NCBI): domain Eukaryota; kingdom Viridiplantae; phylum Streptophyta; class Magnoliopsida; order Poales; family Poaceae; genus Lolium; species Lolium rigidum. Next base: position 307,230,195 of record NC_061510.1, on the reverse strand, counting down.
AAATACATATGAGGCAACATTATCAAGTATGGGGGCCGACACACAAGTCGGCCGTGAAAAAATTGAAAATTTTTGAGCACAGCCGATGCGCAGACATCGACTCAAGGAATACAACTGTTGCAAATGGAAGCCCAGGGCTACTTTTAGTCCATTAGAGCCACTACATCTGGGGGCCTCTCAGTTCAAGGGGGAGGTTGACTGCATCAGCTCTTTGGATAGAAGTTTTTTCTGCGACATTGGTGAAAGCTGAAGAAGCTCGGGGGGCAGTTCTCGGTGAAGGTCCTCTGCTTTTGAAAAGCCGATTTGGTTAGAATCGGTTGGTGCTACACTTGTTACAGGATGAGGCTCTGCGAAGATTTCTCCAACTGTTTGGTGATTCAGGTCTTCTCCGCGAGGATCTCCAGCGTCGTTTGCAAGCCTTCAGGTGTAACGCTGCTGGCAAATTCAAGGATTGCAGCCGTACCTAATCAGGCTAGAGTCAAGAGGACAACCGGCGATCATCCGGCTAGATTGAACTCATTTTCACCAGAGGTTGCCCCATTGGTCTGAAGGTCCTCTGTTGTTGAACAGCCGATTTGGTCAGAATCGGTTGATGCTGCACCGCAGCTGAGAAGCGGATGGTGGCCCGATACTACCGGTACACTTTCATGCTCGCCTTGGTCAAAGGCTCGGGGGGCATCTGACAGTGGAGATTTCTTTGCACTGGAGGATCCTTTGATGTCAGAAGCCGATTTATTTTTGGAATCGGCTAGCGTTATACCATAACTTGTCAGAGGAATAGCGCTGGTGTCACCAAAGTATATCAGTTCCCACATCAATGGAGAGACAAGCCTAGAGCTCCGTTGAGGACACTTGCCCAAGATCAAATTACCAGCATGCCCGGTTAATGGGTGAGAGTCATGATCCTGTTTGAAGTGTCTCATGGCGCAAAACCGATGCGCGGCCATCGGCTCTAGTACGAGCGCTCAAAGTTGCCTCATTACCAGTTTGGCAATACTGTTATGAGAGAGTGGGCATCCCAAGACAGCCTATTGTTCATTGAGTCAAGGGTGATCGCCTAAAGTAGTGGCTGACAATGGGAGAAGGATGATCGGCTGGTTAGCCCTGCGCGATGTCTCTTCCAGGCGTGATCATACCTGGGACTGTTTGTTTGAATTGCGGGCCCTCATCATGGTTCTCACCCCGGCTGAAGCTCGGGGAGCAGCTGGCCTCCTGGATGCTCTGTTGGAGAAGCCGATTACATGGTCATCGACTGGTTCCGCGGATATAGGCTTGTTGAGCACTGATCAGGCTCACAATCATTCCGATGCCAAAAGGATGGGGAACGGATCATGGGGGATCGATGTGTGGAAATCGGCTCATTAAAAATCGATTGGGTTGACAATCGGCTAAGTTAGCATAAAAAAGAACCAGTGAAATCAAGTTGGGGAATTTTCCATTGATAACTAGATTTCTTACAAGGGAGGAACCGATTGCTTAAGAAGAGAAGAACAAAAGGAGGGGCCACTACTACTAGACCTACACTGGTAGATCCTAATCTACGGGCCGTCACTACCTTCATCATCATCCCCGGAGTTCCCATCGGCGCTGCTGCCGACGGGCTCCTCGTCGCTGCTCCCGAGGCCCTTTGCGGGGGCTTCATCCTCTTCTTCGTCATCGCTGTCGTCGTCGTCCCACCACATGCGGAGGCGCTTCGCTGGTGGGTAACCCTCGAGGGAGTCGTCCTCGTCTTCTTCCTCCTCTTCCTCCTCCTCGTCGGAGGAGAAGCCCCCTTCCCAGGGGAAGAGGTCGTCGTCACTTGTTGCTTCCAGCTCTCCGTCAAGGAGGAACTGAAGGTCTTCTTCCCCGTCGGTGAGGGGTTCGTCGTCTTCCGACTCATTGGAGAAGTCCCAGTCCCGCGCGTCCCAATATTCTGGGGCGCGGGCCTCGTAGATGGCCATCAGATCGACCTCCTGCTCGAGCTCGCTGGAGGAGGAGGACTGGAGGGACAGGCCAGAGGAAGCAGTGGAAGAGGAAGAATCCATGGGGGCTAATGGGGTTTTTTTGGTTTGCCGATGGCTACTGTGGAGCAAGGGGATGAAGAAAGGAATTATGGGGGGTGGCCAAATAAAAAGGGGCAAAGCGATTTAATGCCCAAGCAGTTTCCGAGGACGTGGTGCCAGAACCGTCAAATCGCGAAGAGAAGGCGAGGAGGCAAGACGTCATCATGAAGTATACTGCAACAGTTCTGCTCTGCCATGACATGACCCGACGGAAAAAGCATAATGATTTTGGAAATGTCATTTCCAAAACCAGGGGGCATGTGTTATCACCAGAATTTGACCAGGTCAGAGGTGGGCCGCGATCAAGATGGACTTGAAGATATACATATGGAAGAGATATGTAAATCGGCCTTGTTAATCAAGTTTGGGCTAGTTAGCCCGTGTACCTTTATAGTAGGTTACGTAGAAGTTAGAATTTATCTCGTGCACGGTTTAGTGCACGCCCACATTAGAAAGTCCCCTGGACTATAAATATGTACCTAGGGTTTATGGAATAAACAACAACCAACGTTCAACACAAACCAATCTCGGCGCATCGCCAACCCCTTCGTCTCGAGGGTTTCTCCGGTAAGCACCATGCTGCCTAGATCGCATCTTGCGATCTAGGCAGCACGAGCCTGCCCACGTTGTTCATGCGTTGCTCGTGCTCGAAGCCTTTTTGATGGCGAGCAACGTAGTTATCATAGATGTGTTAGGGTTAGCATTGTTCTTAGTATCATATCGTTGTCGTAGTGCAACCCTTGCGCATCTAGCCGTCCTTGCACTTCATCACGGGTGCGGGGCGGCACCCGCTTGATCGTTATTTAGTAGATCTGATCCGTTACGATTGCTCCTTGGTTCATCAAGGATTAGTTTAATATCTGCAATAGTTAGGCCTTACAAAGGGTTGGAGGATCCAGCGGCATGTAGGGTGTAGTTTGCTGCCCCTAGACAGGATGTTCCGAGGATCAACCTAGTGTTGGTTTTTAGGCCTTGTCTAGGGTTGGCTTACGATCACCGTGCGTGAGCGCGAGGCCCAATCGTGAGTAGGATGATCCGATTATGCGGTGAAAACCCCAAATCGTCGTGGATCTCATATGCTTTATCTTGATCAAGCAGGACCACCATATATTCGGCCACCTTGGACGAATCATGGGTGGATCGGCTCCATAAGCCGATTCACAGGATAGCCTGAGAGCCGATCGAGGCTCGTATTTAACGTGTACGTGTGTGCCCTGCAGGAAACTAAGCGAGGCATCATCCACACCTTCCTGACCAGGTATAGGTCAGGTGGCACGCCCTTGCAATTTGCATCGGCGCGCGACCAGGAGGCTATGCGGGCTGTCGCTCTGAGGGACTGGGGCCAGCCGCAGCCCTAGTTGTTCCCGGCTCTACGGTGTTGACCAGTCACTGCCCGCCAGTGGGTTTCTGACGTCAACAAGATCTTAGCTAACTTAGCGCTTGTGTATGTGGTTTTTACAGGTATGAAATGAGCCACCTTTGTTAAATGATCAACCACTACCCATATAGAATCATATCCAGATCAAGTTTTGGGTAATCCTGTGATAAAATCCATGCCTATCTTATCCCATTTCCAATCAGGTACAGACAACGGTTGTAACAATCCTGCTGGTTTTTGATGTTCTGCTTTGACTCTGTTGCACACATCACATAAGGCAATATACTCAGCGATCTCTCTTTTCAGGTTACTCCACCAAAACCTTTCCTTCACATCCATGTACATTTTTGTGTTACCCGGATGTATCGAGTATGGCGAGTCGTGAGCCTCTTGGAAGATTAACTTCCTAATTTCAGGGTCATTGGGCACACACAAACGCCTTTCAAACCATAGTGTTCCATGTTCATCCTCGTGAAATCCTTTTGCCTTGCCTTTACTCATGTTTACTCTTATTTCATCCATTTCCTTGTCTTCCTTTTGGGCTTCTCTAATCCTGTCTAGCAGTGTAGGCTTTACCTCCATCGATGCTAAATATCCTTCGGGAACTATCTCCAATCTAAGATCTTTAAATTGATCACACAAGTCCCCTGGCAATTCTCCAGCCATGAGTCCATTTACATAGGCCTTACGGCTTAAGGAGTCGGCTACAACATTAGCCTTTCCAGGATGGTATTGCAAACTCAAGTCATAATCCTTTATAAGTTCTAACCATCTCCTTTGCCTCATATTCAGCTCCTTCTGTGTGAATATATATTTCAGACTCTTGTGATCCGTGAACACATCACAATGCTTTCCCATGAGGTAATGCCTCCATACTTTAAGTGCATGCACAACAGACGCTAATTCTAAGTCATGCGTAGGATAATTCCTTTCATGATTTTTAAGTTGACGTGAGGCATATGATACTACCTTTCCTTCTTGCATTAGCACACAACCAAGTCCTTGACGAGAAGCGTCGCAATAGACTTGGAAATCCTTCTGAATGTCTGGTAGACACAGAACTGGTGCGGACACTAGACGTTGCTTCAACTCTTGAAAACTAGCTTCGCATGCATCGGTCCAAGCAAACTTCTTTTCCTTCTTCAACAACTCAGTCATGGGCTTTGCTATCTTGGAAAAGTTCTCGATGAACCTTCGATAATACCCTGCAAGTCCTAAGAAACTCCGGATTTCACCCACATTCTTAGGTGACTCCCATTCTGTCACGGACGCTACTTTGCTTGGATCCACGGCAACTCCATTTGCTGACACTATGTGACCAAGGAACCCAACTTCGTTTAACCAGAACTCACACTTGCTGAACTTGGCATACAACTTATGTTCTCTAAGCTTCTCCATGATTAAGCGTAGATGCTTCTCATGCTCTGCCTCATCCTTGGAGTAGATGAGTATATTGTTGGAGATATGCCCAAGAGGCAATAATAAAAGTGGTTATTATATATCTTTATGTTTATGATAAAAGTTTATATACCATGCTATAATTGTATTAACTGAAACATTGATACATGTGTGATATGTAAACAAACAAAGAGTCCCTAGTAAGCCTCTTAACTAGCTTGTTGATTAATAGATGATTAGTTTCATAATCATGAACATTGGATGTTATTAATAACAAGGTTATATCATTGTATGAATGATGTAATGGACACACCCAATTAAGCGTAGCATAAGATCACGTCATTAAGTTATTTGCTATAAGCTTTCGATACATAGTTACCTAGTCCTTATGACCATGAGATCATGTAAATCACTTATACCGGAAAGGTACTTTGATTACATCAAACGCCACTTGCGTAAATGGGTGGTTATAAAGGTGGGATTAAGTATCCGGAAAGTATGAGTTGAGGCATATGGATCAATAGTGGGATTTGTCCATCCCGATGACGGATAGATATACTCTGGGCCCTCTCGGTGGAATGTCGTCTAATGTCTTGCAAGCATATGAATAAGTTCATAAGAGACCACATACCACGGTACGAGTAAAGAGTACTTGTCGGAGACGAGGTTGAACAAGGTATAGTGTGATACCGATGATCAAACCTCGGACAAGTAAAATATCGCGTGACAAAGGGAATTGGTATCGTATGTGAATGGTTCATTCGATCACTAAAGTCATCGTTGAATATGTGGGAGCCATTATGGATCTCCGGATCCCGCTATTGGTTATTGGTCGGAGTGAGTACTCAACCATGTCCGCATAGTTCGCGAACCGTAGGGTGACACACTTAAAGTTGGATGTTGAAATGGTAGTACTTGAATATGGAATGAAGTTGGAATATTTGTTCGGAGTACCGGATGGGATCCCGGACATCACGAGGAGTTCCGGAATGGTCCGGAGAATAAGATTCATATATAGGATGTCATTTTATGTGAATAAAATGTCGCGGAAGGTTCTATGGAAGGTTCTAGAAGGTTCTAGAAAAGTCCGGAAGAAACCACCAAGGAAGGTGGAGTCCACAAGGGACTCCACCTCCATGGCCGGCCAACCCTAGTGGGGGTGGAGTCCCAAGTGGACTCCACCATAGGGGGCCGGCCACCCCCCCTATGGAAGGTGGAAATCCCACCTTTGGGTGGGAGTCCTAGTTGGGCTAGGTTTCACCACCATATGGAAGGTTTTTGGTTCGGGTCTTATTCGAAGACTTGGAGACCAACTCTTGGGGATCCACCTATATAATGAGGGGCCAAGGGAGGGGGCCGGCCACCCCAAGACCACAAGCTGGCCGCCCCATAGAGTGGCCGGCCACCCCCTCCCAAACCCTAGCTAAGCTCCTCTCCTCCATATTGCCCGCATAGCTTAGCGAAGCTCCGCCGGACTTCTTCACCGCCACCGACACCACGCCGTCGTGCTTGTCGGATTCAAGAGGAGCTACTACTTCCGCTGCCCGCTGGAACGGGGAGGTGGACGTCGTCTTCATCAACAACCGAACGTGTGACCGAGTACGGAGGTGCTTGCCCGTTCGTGGCGCCGGAACCGATCGTGATCAAGATCTTCTACGCGCTTTTGCAAGCGGCAAGTGAACGTCTACCGCAGCAACAAGAGCCTCCTCTTGTAGGCTTTGGAATCTCTTCAAGGGTGAGTCTCGATAATCCCCTTGTTGCTACCGTCTTCTAGATTGCATCTTGGCTTGGATTGCGTGTTCGCCGTAGGAAATTTTTTGTTTTCTATGCTACGTTGTCCTACAGTGGTATCAGAGCCGTGTCTATGCATAGATGGTTGCACGAGTAGAACACAATGGTTTGTGGGCGTTGATGCTCTTGTTATCTTTAGTTGAGTACTTTGCATCTTTGTGGCATAGTGGGATGAAGCGGCTCGGGCTAACTTTACATGACCGCGTTCATGAGATTTGCTCCACGCTTGACATGCAACTTGTATTGCATAAGTGGCTTTGCGGGTGTCTGTCTCTCCTACTATAGTGAAGATTCAATTTACTCTTCTATTGACAACACTAGTATCACCGTTGTGGTTCATGTTCGTAGGTAGATTGGATCTTGCTCGAAAACCCTAAACCACGTAAAATATGCAAACCAAATTAGAGAACGTCTAACTTGTTTTTGCGGGGTTTGGTGATGTGATATGGCCATAATGTGATGATGAATATGTATGAGATGATCATTATTGTATTGTGGCAACCGGCGGGAGCCTTATGGTTGTCTTTAAATTTCATGTTGAGTAGTATTTCAAAGTAGTTGTAATAGTTGCTACATGGAGGACGATCATGAAGACGGCGCCATTGACCTTGGTGCTTCGCCGACGATGATGGAGATCATGCCCGTTGATGATGGAGATCATGTCCGTGCTTTGGAGATGAAGATCAAAGGCGCAAAGACAAAAGGGCCATATCATATCACATATGAGCTGCATGTGATGTTAATCCTTTTATGCATCTTATTTTGCTTAGATCGCGACGGTAGCATTATAAGATGATCCCTCACTAAAATCTCAAGATAATAAAGTGTTCATCCTTAGTAGCACCGTTATCAAGTCTTGTCGTTTCGAAGCATCTCGTGATGATCGGGTGTGATAGATTCAATAAGTACATACAACGGGTGCAAGACAGTTTTGCACATGCGGATACTAAGGTGGCCTTGACGAGCCTAGCATGTACAGACATGGTCTCGGAACACGTGATACCGAAAGGTAGAGCATGAATCATATGATTGATATGATGAACACTTTGAGCGTTCGCCATTGAAATCACACCTTTTCTCGTGATGATCGGGTTTAGGTGCGGTAGATTTGGTTCGTGTGATCACTAAGACAATGCGAGGGATATTGTTTTGAGTGGGAGTTCACCTAGATTTTTAATTATGTAGAATTAAAATTTGAACTCAATTTGTCATAAACTTAGTCTAAACTATTGCAAATATGTTGTAGATATGGCGTCCTCAATCAATTTTAACCAGTTCCTAGAGAAAGAAAAGCTTAAGAGCAACGGTAGCAACTTCACCGACTGGTTCCGTCATGTGAGGATTTTCCTCAATGGCGGAAATCTGCAATATGTGCTTGATGCACCGCTAGGTGACCCTCCTGCGAACTGAAACCGATGAAGTAAAGAATGTTTACGCGACTCGGAAAACTCGGTACTCTCAAGTTCAGTGTGCCATCTTATGCAGTCTGGAATCCGATCTTCAAAAACATTTTGAGCACCACGATCCTCATGAGTTGATAAAAGAGTTGAAGACTATTTTTGAGACTCATGCGGCCGTGGAATGCTATGAAGCATCGAAACACTTTTTCAGCTGTATGATGGAAGAAGGCAGCTCCATCAGTGAGCACATGCTCGTTATGACCGGGCATGCGAAGAAACTCGGTGACTTGGGAATAGTGATTCCTAACGGATCGGGGATTAATCGTGTCCTTCAATCACTGCCACCAAGTTACAAGAACTTTGTGATGAACTACAATATGCGAGAACATGAACAAGGAGTTTCCTGAACTCTTTGGCATGCTAAAAGTCTGCTGAGATTGAGATCAAGAAAGAGCACCAAGTGTTGATGGTCAACAAGACCACCAGTTTCAAGAAACGAGGGCAAGTCTAAGGGAAAATTCAAGAAGGGTGGCAAGAAAGCTGCCACGCCTCCTATGAAACCTAAGAACGGCCCTAAGCCTGATGCTGAGTGCTATTACTGCAAGGAGAAGGGACACTTGGAAGCGTAATTGCTCCAAGTATTTGGCGGATCTGAAGAGCGGCCTTGTCAAGAAGAAGAAAGAAGGTATATCTGATATACATGTTATAGATGTTCATTTCACTTGGTTCTCGTTCTAGTACACTGGGTATTTGATACTTGGTTCGGTTGCTCATATTTGTAACTCGAAACGGGAACTAAAGAATAAACGACAAGCTGCTGAAAGATGAAGTGATGATGCGCGTTGGAAACGGATCCAAGGTCAATGTGATCGCGATCGGGACACTTCCTCTACATCTACCTTCGGGATTAGTTTTAAGCCTAAATAATTGTTATTATGTACCCGCGTTGAGCATGAACATTATATCGGGATCTTGTTTAATGCAAGACGGTTATTCATTCAAGTCCGAGAATAATGGTTGTTCTATCTTTATGAATAATATCTTTTATGGTCGAGCACCACGAAAAGAATGGCTTATTTACGTTAGATCTCGATAGTAGTGATACACATATACATAACATTGATGCTAAGCGAATTAAATTGAATGATAATTCTACTTATATGTGGCATCGTCGTCTTGGTCATATTGGAGTGAAACGCATGAAGAAACTCCATACCGATGGATTACTTGAATCACTTGACTTTGAGTCACTTGATAGATGCGAAGCATGTCTGATGGGAAAAATGACTAAGACTCCATTCTCGGGTATGATGGAGCGAGCTGCTGACTTATTGGAAATCATACATACGGATGTGTGTGGACCAATGAGTGTAGCATCGCGCGGTGGTTATCGTTATGTTCTAACCTTCACGAGATGATTTGAGTAGATATGGGTATATCTATTTAATGAAACATAAATCCGAAACTTTCGAGAAGTTTAAGGAATTCCAAAGTGAAGTAGAAAATCAACGTAACAAGAAGATTAAATTTCTACGATCCGATCGCGGAGGTGAATATCTGAGTTATGAGTTTGGCATGCATTTAAAGAAATGCGGAATACTTTCACAATTGACACCGCGGGAACACCACAACGAAACGGTGTGTCGAACGTCGTAATCGAACTCTCTTAGATATGGTTCGTTCTATGATGTCTCTTACTGATTTGCCGTTATCATTTTGGAGTTATGCATTAGAGACAGCCGCATTCACTTTAAATAGAGCACCATCAAAATCCGTTGAAACGACGCCGTATGAATTATGGTTTAATAAGAAACCTAAGTCTGTCGTTCCTAAAAGTTTGGGGTTGCGAAGCCTATGTAAAAAAGTTACAACCGGACAAGCTAGAACCCAAAGCGGAGAAATGCGTCTTCATAGGATACCCTAAGGAAACTATAGGGTACACTTTCTATCACAAATCCGAAGGCAAGATCTTTGTTGCTAAGAACGGAACCTTTCTTGAGAAAGAATTTCTCACTAAAGAAGTGACTGGAAAAAAGTAGAACTCGATGAGATTGAAGAATCTCTACTCGTTGATCGAGTAGCGCGATGCGGAAAATGTTCTGTACCACCTGCACCAGCAACAGAGGAAGCTAATGATAATGATCATGAAACTTCAAATGAGACAGCTGCTGAACCTCGCGGATCGACAAGGGATCGTGCCACTCCAGTTGGTATGATCCTTGTCTAAATGTCATGATTGTGGATAACAATGATGAAGACCTACGCGACGTATGAAGAAGCGATGATGAGCCCGATTCCAACAAATGGCAAGAAGCCATGAAATCCGAAATGGGATCCATGTATGATAACAAAGTATGGACTTTGGTAGACTTACTCGATAGCCGCAAGGCTGTCGAGAATAAATGGATCTTCAAAAGAAAAACGAGATCTCGATGGTAATATTACTATCTATAAAGCTCGACTTGTCGCAAAGGGTTTCAGACAAATTCAAGGTGTTGACTACGATGAGACTTTCTCACCAGTAGCGAAGCTAAAATCTGTAAGGATTTTGTTAGCAATAGCTGCATTTTTCGATTATGAGATTTGGCGAGATGGATGTCAAAACGGCATTCCTTAATGGAGACATTGAGGAAGAGTTGTATATGGTACAACCCAAAGGTTTTGTCGATCCTAAAAATGCTGACAAAGTATGCAAACTTCAGCGTTCAATCTATGGACTGAAGCAAGCATCGAGAAGTTGGAACCGACGCTTTGATAAAGTGATCAAAGACTTCGGATTTATACGATGTCATGGAGAGGCCTGTATTTACAAGAAAGTGAGTGGGAGCTACGTAGCATTCTCGATATTATATGTAGATGACATATTATTGATTGGGAATGATATAGAACTATTAAGCGAGTGTAAAGGGTTATTTGAATAATAGTTTTTCAATGAAAGACCTTGGTGAAGCATCATATATATTAGGCATCAAGATTTATAGAGATAGATCAAGACGTCTAATAGGGCTATCACAGAGTACATACCTGGACAAGATTCTAAAGAAGTTTAGAATGGACGAAAGTAAGAAAGGATTCTTACCTATGTTACCGGGCAAGGTCTTGAGTAAGACTCAAGGACCGGCTACGGCAGAAGAAAGAGAAAGGATGAGTCGGATCCCCTATGCCTCGGCAGTAGGCTCTATCATGTATGCCATGCTATGTACAAGACCGGATATAGCACATGCTGTTAGTTTGACTAGCAGATATCAAAGTGATCCAGGAATAGAACACTGGACAGCGGTCAAGAATATCCTGAAGTACTTGAAAAGAACTAAGGATATGTTTCTTTGTTATGGAGGTGACCAAGAGCTCGTTGTAACAAGTTACACCGATGCAAGTTGGAACACTGATCCTGATGACTCTAAGTCACAATCTGGGTACGTGTTTATATTGAATGGTGCTGCAGTAAGCTGGGCAAGCTCGAAGCAGTGCACGGTGGCGAAATCCTCAACAGAATCGGAGTACATAGCGGCTTCAGAGGCTTCATCAGAAGCGATATGGATGAAGAGGTTCATTGTAGAGCTCGGTGTGGTTCCTAGTGCATTGGACCCACTAGTCATCTACTGTGACAACATGGGTGCCATTGCCAATGCACAAGAACCAAGGTCACACAAGAGGCGAAGCATATCAAGCTGCGTTACCACTCGATTCGTGAGTACATCGAAGATGGAGAAGTAAAGATTTGCAAAGTACACAGCGATCCGAATGTAGCGGATCCGTTGACTAAAGCTCTCCCTAGGGCAAAGCATGACCAACACCAGAATGCCATGGGTGTTAGGTACCTTACAATGTAATCTAGATTATTGACTCTAGTGCAAGTGGGAAGATTGTTGGAGATATGCCCAAGAGGCAATAATAAAAGTGGTTATTATATATCTTTATGTTTATGATAAAAGTTTATATACCATGCCATAATTGTATTAAGCTGAAACATTGATACATGTGTGATATGTAAACAAACAAAGAGTCCCTAGTAAGCCTCTTAACTAGCTTGTTGATTAATAGATGATTAGTTTCATAATCATGAACATTGGATGTTATTAATAACAAGGTTATATCATTGTATGAATGATGTAATGGACACACCCAATTAAGCGTAGCATAAGATCACGTCATTAAGTTATTTGCTATAAGCTTTCGATACATAGTTACCTAGTCCTTATGACCATGAGATCATGTAAATCACTTATACCGGAAAGGTACTTTGATTACATCAAACGCCACTGCGTAAATGGGTGGTTATAAAGGTGGGATTAAGTATCCGGAAAGTATGAGTTGAGGCATATGGATCAATAGTGGGATTTGTCCATCCCGATGACGGATAGATATACTCCGGGCCCTCTCGGTGGAATGTCGTCTAATGTCTTGCAAGCATATGAATAAGTTCATAAGAGACCACATACCACGGTACGAGTAAAGAGTACTTGTCAGGAGACGAGGTTGAACAAGGTATAGTGTGATACCGATGATCAAACCTCGGACAAGTAAAATATCACGTGACAAAGGGAATTGGTATCGTATGTGAATGGTTCATTCGATCACTAAAGTCATCGTTGAATATGTGGGAGCCATTATGGATCTCCAGATCCCGCTATTGGTTATTGGTCGGAGTGAGTACTCAACCATGTCCGCATAGTTCGCGAACCGTAGGGTGACACACTTAAAGTTGGATGTTGAAATGGTAGTACTTGAATACGGAATGAAGTTGGAATATTTGTTCGGAGTCCCGGATGGGATCCCGGACATCACGAGGAGTTCCGGAATGGTCCAGAGAATAAGATTCATATATAGGATGTCATTTTATGTGAATAAAATGTCGCGGAAGGTTCTATGGAAGGTTCTAGAAGGTTCTAGAAAAGTCCGGAAGAAACCACCAAGGAAGGTGGAGTCCACAAGGGACTCCACCTCCATGGCCGACCAACCCTAGTGGGGGTGGAGTCCCAAGTGGACTCCACCATAGGGGCCGGCCACCCCTATGGAAGGTGGAAATCCCACCTTTGGGTGGGAGTCCTAGTTGGGCTAGGTTTCACCACCATATGGAAGGTTTTTGGTTCGGGTCTTATTCGAAGACTTGGAGACCAACTCTTGGGGATCCACCTATATAATGAGGGGCCAAGGGAGGGGGCCGGCCACCCCAAGACCACAAGCTGCCCGCCCCCCATAGAGTGGCCGGCCACCCCCTCCCAAACCCTAGCCAAGCTCCTCTCCTCCATATTGCCCGCATAGCTTAGCGAAGCTCCGCCGGACTTCTTCACCGCCACCGGCACCACGCCGTCGTGCTGTCGGATTCAAGAGGAGCTACTACTTCCGCTGCCCGCTGGAACGGGGAGGTGGACGTCGTCTTCATCAACAACCGAACGTGTGACCGAGTACGGAGGTGCTGCCCGTTCGTGGCGCCGGAACCGATCGTGATCAAGATCTTCTACGCGCTTTTGCAAGCGGCAAGTGAACGTCTACCGCAGCAACAAGAGCCTCCTCTTGTAGGCTTTGGAATCTCTTCAAGGGTGAGTCTCGATAATCCCCTCGTTGCTACCGTCTTCTAGATTGCATCTTGGCTTGGATTGCGTGTTCGCCGTAGGAAAATTTTTGTTTTCTATGCTACGTTGTCCTACATATATCGTCTATGAATACGACTACAAACTTGTCCAAGTATTCCATGAAGACCTTGTTCATCATAGTCATGAAATACGCTGGGGCATTGGTTAAACCAAACGACATTACAGTATATTCATACAAGCCGTACCTTGTGGTGAAGGCGGTTTTGGGTATGTCTTGTCCTCGAATTTTCAATTGAAAATATCCTGATCGAAGATCAATTTTGGAGAATACTCGCGCCCCCTTCAATTGGTCGAATAGGTCATTGATATTGGGTAGAGGATACTTGTTCTTAATTGTCACCTCATTAAGCGAGCGATAATCCACAACTAACCTCTTAGTTTTATCCTTCTTCTCCACAAACAATACGGGTGCTCCCCAAGAAGACGAACTTGGTCGAATAAAACCTTTATCTAGTTGTTCCCTGAGTTGCTTCTTAAGTTCTTTCAATTCCTCCACATCCATCTTATAGGGTCTCTTGGCTATGGGTCCAGTACCGGGCATCAAATCAATAAGAAACTCAATGTCTCGGTCAGGTGGCATTCCTGGTAACTCCTCAGGAAAAACATCTGGAAACTCTTGGACAACAGGCACACCTTCGATGCTAACCCCCTTAAGAGAATTCACCATAGACCCCTTAAGTTCAAAGTTTGACTTGAAACGGATTCGTTTCTTTTCTGGAGTTGTGAGTGTAACTACTCTCTTGGCACAATCTATGATGCCCTCATAGGCGGTCATCCAATCCATGCCTAAGATTATGTCTAAGCCTTGGGATTCCAAGATGATTAGGCTAGTGGGGAAACTATATGCACCAATCTTTAGGCTCAGTCCACGACATCCAAACTTTGACACTAATTCCCCTCCAGGTGAGCTTATCCTAATGGGTGTATTAATAGTTTCAATAGGTATCTTACTTCTATCCACGAATACCCTTGATATGAATGAATGTGATGCACCGGTATCAAAAAGAACAACTGCTGGAATGGAATTGAGCATAAACTTACCAATCACAGAGTCTGGTGCTTCATAAGCTTCTTCCACGGAGACATGGTTCAACGTAGCCTTAACGAACGGGTTTGGTTTCTTGCCATTGCCATTGCCATTTCCATTCCCATTGTCAATCTTCAGCCTCTCGGGACATTCATTAGCAAAATGCCCAGTTTTGCGGCACTTGAAGCATGTGACCTGACTAATATCCTTCTGGTGATTACCATTGTTGCCATTGCCCCCATTTCCATTACGGTGCTTATGGTCATTATGATTGTTACCATTGTGATGACGATGACCATTATGGTTGTGGCCATTGTGCCTACTTGCAGAAGACCCATTATGGTGGTGGGGTGGTGGGGAAGAAGTACGCCTTGCAGTATGGAACAGAGTTATTATGCTTGTGGAATGTAGACTTCCTCTTACGGTTTTCTATGCTCTTACGCTTGGCTTCCACCATCACGGCCTTGTCAACGAGCTCTTGATAGTTGTTGAATCTTATAGCGACAAGCTGGATTGATATCTCATCATTAAGTCCCCTCATGAACTCTTCCCGCCTTTTTGCATCAGTGGACACATCATCGGGAGCATAGCGTGCCAAACTATTGAAGAGGTCCCCGTACTCAGACACGGTGCGTGTCCCTTGACGCAAGTCGCGAAACTCACGCCTCTTCAATGATATAGCTCCAGCTGCTACATGGGCAGTACGAAAAGCTTCCTCAAACTGGTTCCAACTAATGGCATTTATATCAGGATAAGTAACTTGGTAATTATCCCACCACTCAGCGGCGGATCCCTCAAGTTGATGTGCGGCAAACCGCACCCTTTCTGCTCCATCAGCCTGAATGGTGTTCAGCCAGTCATCCGCCACTATCGGCTCAGTACTACTCGAAAAAGTAGGAGGGTTCAACCTCAAGAACCGAGTCAGACGATCCTCGATTTGGAGGCGTGTTGTTGTTGTTGTTGTTATTGTTGTTGTTTTGCATATTCTGAGTCAGAAGTTGGATCAGCTGATTCTGGGTATTCAGGAGTTGCGCAATTTCAGGAGTGAGCTCACGTCTCGGCGGCATCTGAGGTTTAGGAAAAAAAAAGGTAAGACATAGACAGAGAAGACTAAGGAATAAAATCTACCCTTATGCATGCATCAAACATAGAAACACAAAACATCCATATAAAGTATGAAAAGGTTTTTATCAAACTATTATTGCCATACCACAAGGGATTGGTATGGTCAAACAACTAAGCGAAGATAAAGCGGTAAGATAGATAATGGTGGTCAACTATTTAGCTTCCTCGTCTACGTCTACTTCCTCTTCTACTATCTCAAATGTGAGTCCGGCCTCTAAGAATCCTGCCTTGTACTCTTTGAGCTCCTTAGCCAACTCTTCATTCTTCTCCTGCAAGTCCCTCTTCTCAGCACGCAACTTCTCAATCAAATTGTGATCGGCCTCGAACTCTACTTCATTACTATCAATCTCCTGCTTTTGCTTTCTAAGCATCTCATTCTTCTTTTGGACTCTCCTCTCTTGGTTCTGGAACTTCTTGTCTTGCGCTTGGAATTCCTCTTCTTGGGCCTTGATCATCTCTTCTAGCTCTTGTATCTTCTTGTCTTTCTCCCTGAGTTGACCGCAGAGTTCATCATTCCTTAGTAGCTCAAAACAACTTTCCTCCTCGAGAGCATTGATGTGATTCTCTAAGTCCTGGAAGTGAAGTCGTTGACGCTTGACAACCTTTCTACCCGCTTCGCTTAACTCTATGGGAACTCCTTTCTCGTCGCGCCTTCCAAAGGGAAAGGAGTAGTGGCCCTTCAGTTCCGTCGAATGACGTCCGCATAGGCGCCCTATTAGTTCCTGCATGACAATGCTAAGGCACTTCTCCATGGAGTCGCTAACGAGGTTAATCACAATGTCATCGGTCTTCGGCTCGGTGTCACGTCCATGTTGAACCGCCTTGACTCCCCAACAACCTTCTTTGTTGAATCTCTTCAAAAGACTTCCCTTGATCAAAGGTACAGGTAGCTTCAACTCTTCAACGATGTCAAGAAGGCAAGCTCCAAAGCGAATATCCTTGAAGTCCTCAGCGGTGGTGTAGTTGAAGCTCGTCATCTTCAAGTGGAGAGTAGAGATTAGAGGCATAAAACAAAATAAGTAAGGAAAGAATTACTAGACATTAAGTGCAATAAATAACTTAACAAAATAGAAAGTCCTATTTCTATGAAGTGTATTTATCCAATCCTAGGGTCACGTCCTACAGTCAACATGTGCTCTGATACCATCTGTAATGACCTTGGATCGGGTAGGATCCTAACTCCCTGTGATTAACATGTTAGTCCCTGGATCATAAGCTAGCACTCACAGTCGATGAAATACCATGTAAAACACAATGTCATTATTACACGAATCGAATAAATCCAGAGTTTAATTTATTACAACTTTGCATAGCTCAAGGCTAGCTCAAATAAAAGCAACGGAAAAACTTAAAGATAAATTGAGTCCATCAACGCCACAGGCTCATTGAGTGTAGACCCGCGATCCTAGCGCACCTTTCTTCAACCTTCGTATTCTGCACATGAGTGCAGCCAATGACATTTGGTCAATACTTTGAATGTATGGCAAATTACACCAAGAAGAGAAACTTACATCTACATGCAAGGCAGACAAGAGGAGGCTTGAGTTTTATTTGCATAAAGCCAATTTTTACAAAGTTAAAGAGAGAAAATCTTTTACCCTACTTTGCAAAATTTTGATAAATAAAATTGGCCGAGTGGAGCACATGGATATTACACACCAAGTGTCCAAATCAACCTACCACTTGGATATGACACACCAAGTCCCCGAGCACTTGGATATTACACACCAAGGCCCCAAAACCCACCTATGAACGATATTACACACGCCATAGGGTTTTGAAAACATTTACTTAGAAAAAGAGAGGAAATCCTTCAGAGGCTCCATCCTTCAGATGCTCAAATTGTCCTTTTACCGTGGACACGGCTGATCGATCGAGTTAACACTCTCGAGAGGTTGCGCTCTTTACCCACAATTCACAACCAAGCCTTTTTGCCAAAATTGTTCATCTTCATTAAGGCCAGGACGAGGTCACGACGAAGCTTTTCCTTAGTAGCCCCTCCACCTTCCGGATCCGCCCGTGCCCAAAATTCCTCCCAATGGCGGTACCCAGGCGAGGTTTCCCACTAAGTACTTAACCAAGACAGAGCCCATATTGTATTGTGGCTGCACTGGAAGCTTCTGACATCTGGAACATGGCAGATTTCTTTGATCCTGGGCGGCAGTCCTCCACCAATCTCACACTCGTTGTCCCGTCAAAACCATTCCGCCCAGAAGAAAACTTAGTTTTATTTTGAAGAAGGATTTTGGGAGAAAAGTTGCGCTCATAAACAGAGCTCAAGTACTTAGAAAATTTTCTTGTTTCGAACCCCTTTTTATAATTACGTAGCATAAGCATAGCACTTAGAAAAATTTAGGGATTCCTATGGCCATGATATCAAGTGGAAATATTTCTAAGTAATATTTTTACTCCTGGAAATCTACAAAATAGCACGCAACTTTGCAAAATATTTTACCAAGTAAAATCTACCAAAACATCCTACACATGCATACTATTCATTTGAAGGAAAAAGACATGCATAGTAGAAACTTGGGACAACAATTTGAACAAAGGTGTAACTTGCCTTGATCCGAACAGCACTCTAAACAATATTCCTCCTCAGCAGCACTCGCGCACTCCGCACAATCTATCGCAAAGGTAAAAATAATTTCAATGAATAACCAATGCAACAATAATGTTTCACACTATATGCATGCATGCAATTATGATATAATCATAAAATACTTTAATTTCGACCAAAAATATTACGCATTAAGTCTAACATGCAGGGAGCATCCCACACATTGATATCCAACATATACACATTGATTTTCAACATATATTAATAAAAAAACGTGAAAATTAGTTACTTATAATTCGAAAATTCCAGCTTTAAGGTGTAGTTAATGAAATTCTGAAACTAACGCAAAAAGAATCGATTAAAACAGAGTTACGGTTATTTAGTTATGATTTTCGGAAGTATTCAGATTTTGTTGTTTTTACGCAGGAACGTGGCGCGTCTCGAAGCATCGGATCTCGATCAGACGGACGTGGCGCTCCTCGGCTTCAGCTTCGGCTGGACTTCGCGGCTTGGTCGGCTTCGGCTCGGCTCCGCTTCGGCGACACGTGAACGACACGAAGTAGCGCTAATATACTAAACTCAATTTTTAACTGATAGATTCAAAAATTCTATAATTTGCAAAATTAGTATCAGCAGGTAGAGAATTTAATTACGATTTCATTGCAAAGAACCAACATTTGAAAATACGGTTTAGATTTAAAGTTACGAATTTTTGAAGTCTAACATGTAACATGAGCTAGCAGTTTTCTGATCCGATCGATCACATGATTTAATTATTTTCTTTAAAAGAAAAGTGACAGATTTGAAAATTGTATAATTAGAAAATTTTACACCAGCAGATAGAGAATTTAACCACGAAACTAATGTAAAATAAATTAACTAAAACGAAGATCTAAAGTTAAAGTTATGATTTTTCAAAGTTTTGCCGTGAGCTACTAAGCATTGGAATCGATCTAATTTAGCGCGTAGGGGGACTGAACAGGCCACGTGGCAAAACATGATAAGCTGATACCGGTGTATTGATTCATATGTACCGAGTACTACTTTCTACACGATGCTGGGGGCGTTACCGTGGTGGACGGAAGCGGCGGCCGGGCGTGGATGGAGATGGTGTGGTGGTCTCCCGGCTTGACGAAGGTGACGGCGAGGTGTGGCTTGACGAGAGATCTCCTTCTCCGCTCCTCGTTCGACGGCTCTCCCTACTTCCCGAGACGGCGCCTTCAGACTTCCGGCTAGGAAACAGATGAGAGTCCGAGTCGAAACTCCGGCGGCGTTGTGCGGGTCGTTTCCGTGGTCCTTGACTTCAAGTTCGCGGACGGCGGAACTCCGGCGAGATCGGAACGAGCTCTCGGGTGGTCTAGGGTTTGCGATTTTTAGAAAAACGGAGAGAGGCTGATGCGGGGGATTATATAGAGGGGATTTCGTGGAGTAGGGGTCACAAATTTGAACGGAATCGTTGCGATTATCTGAGGATTTTCGAGTCGGTAAGCAGTTCCG
Organism: Lolium rigidum; assembly: GCF_022539505.1. Taxonomy (NCBI): domain Eukaryota; kingdom Viridiplantae; phylum Streptophyta; class Magnoliopsida; order Poales; family Poaceae; genus Lolium; species Lolium rigidum. The sequence continues at coordinate 307,210,380 of NC_061510.1, read as the reverse complement.
TATTCGTGCCAAACTCGGGCAGGAGGTTGAAGACGGTACGAGCAACGGCCCAGCTGTCAGCGTTGGCTGGAAAGAGAAGAGAGAGAGAGAGAAAAAAAGAAGAAAAAAAATATAGAAAGGAAAAGATACGGGAGGCGCTGCCTGGCCGATGCGTCTTGCGTGTGCGCGGAGGAAGATGAGTTTGTTTGGTAAGTCGGATCCGGTCGTTCTGTTTTTTTTTTTTATCTTTTCTTTTATTTGTTTCTTATCTCATATGAGCTTTACAAATTTGAAAAGAGTAAAACAAGGACCAGATAAAATCTGCGAGAAACTATAAACATTTAATCTTGAAATAATTTGGAAACCAAATATGCAAGTTTTAAAATAGTATGCCATGATGATATGATGCAACTATTAACATCCTTAATTGTAAAATTTGGATGTTACACCGGTATGGATGTCTAAGTTGAGAATAATCAAAAGCGAGAAATCTAATGCGTGCTTTCTCCTTAGACACTTGTACAGGCGGCATAGAGGTACCACTTTGTGACACTTGGTTGAAACATATGTTATGCGATGATAATCTGTGTTTTCCGAGCTAAGTAGAACAAGGTGCGAGCACTATTAGTACTCTATGCATGAGACTTGCAACTTGTAGGAAGTATTATGCATAGCACATATGAATTATTACTACCGTTGACAAAATTGTTTCTATGTTTTCAAAACAAAAGCTCTAGCACAAAAATAGTAATCCATGCTTCCCTCTGCGAAGGGCCATTCTTTTACTTTATTTTGAGTCAGTTTACCCACTTCTTTCTATCTTAGAAGCAAACACTTGTGTTAACTGTGTGCATTGATTCTTACATGTTTACTTATTGCACCTGTTATATTACTCTATGTTGACAAATATCCATGAGATATACATGTTACAAGTTGAAAGCAATTGCTTAAACTTAATCATCCTTTGTGTTGCTTCAATGCATTCTACTTTGAATTTATTGCTTATGAGTTAGCTCTTATGCAAGTTTTATTGATACTTGTTTGAAAGTACTATTAATGAAAAGTTTTGCTATATGATTCATTTGTTTAGTCATTATCTTTGTTAGCAATATTTTGTTCAGATCACTCCATTCATCTCATATGCTTTACAATAATGTTGATCAAGATTATGTTGGTAGCATGTCACTTCAGAAATTATTTGTGTTATCGTTTACCTACTCGAGGGCGAGTAGGAACTAAGCTTGGGGATGCTTGATACGTCTCAAACGTATCTATAATTTCTTATGTTCCATGCTACTTTTATGACAATACTTGAATGTTTTATACATACTTTACAGCATTATTATACATTTTCCGGCACTAACCTATTAACAAGATGCCGAAGTGCCAGTTGCTGTTTTCTGCTGTTTTTGGTTTCAGAAATCCTACAAAGGAAATATTCTCGGAATTGGACGAAATCACCGCCCAGGGTCCTATTTTTTCACGAAGCTTCCAGAAGACCGAAAGGGAAACGAAGTGGGGCGACGAGGCGGCCACACACCAGGGCGGCGCGGCCCAGGCCCTGGCCACGCGGCCCTAGTGTGTGGGCCCCTCGCGTCGCCCCCTGACCTACCCTTCCGCCTACAAATATCCTTCGTCGCGAAACCCCCTGTACCGAGGGCCACGATACGGAAAACCTTACTGAGACGCCGCCGCCGCCAATCCCATCTCGAGGGATTCAAGAGATCGCCTCCGGCACCCTGCCGGAGAGGGGAATCATCACCGGAGGGGCTCTACATCATCATGCCCGCCTCCGGATTGATGCGTGAGTAGTTCATCCTTGGACTATGGGTCCATAGAAGTAGCTAGATGGTTGTCTTCTCCGCTTGTGCTATCATTGTTTAGATCTTGTGAGCTGCCTAACATGATCAAGATCATCTAATTGTAATGCTACATGTTGTGTTTGGTGGGATCCGATGAATATAGATTATTATGTTAAGTTGATTATCAATCTATCATATATGTGTTGTTTATGTTCCTGCATGCTCTCCGTTGCTAGTAGAGGCTCTGGCCAAGTTGATACTTGTAACTCCAAGAGGGAGTAATTATGCTCGATAGTGGGTTCATGCATGCCTCCATTGAATATGGGATCGTGACCGTAGGTTCTAAGGTTGTGGATGTGTTGTTGCCACTAGGGATAAAACATTGATGCTTTGTCTAAGGATATTTGTGTTGATTACATTACGCACCATACTTAATGCAATTATCTGTTATTTACAACTTAATATTGGAAGGGGTTCGGATGATAACCTGAAGATGGATTATTTAGGCATAGTGTTACCACCCGATTTTGGCCAAATCAGGAGATGGGCCGTAAGTGGAGATGGGCTTGAAGGACGTACACGTGGAGCATCTTCGAAGCGGCCTCACGCTAAGAGTTTGGGCTAAGTGGCCCGTGTATCTGTAATATAGTAGATCGCATTGTAATTTAGATTAAAGAGATAGAGTCTGGCCCGTGCACGGTTAGGTGCACGCCCCAATTAGAAAGTCCCTTGGACTATAAATATGTATCTAGGGTTATCGGAAAAGGAGGACAATCATCGTTCAACCAACACAAATCAGGCGCATCGCCACCCCTTTCTTCGAGGGTTTCTCCCGGGTAAGCACCATGCTTGCCTAGATCGCATCTAGCGATCTAGGCGATATACGTTATTCGTCAACCTTGTACTTGCTCGTGCTGAAGCCTTGTTGATGGCGAGCAGTACTATTTATCCTTAGGTGTTTAGGGGCTTGCATTGATGCTTTCACGTGCATATCTGCGTGGCAATGCCGTCCCTCGACACCTAGCTGCCCTTACGTCTATCCAGACGTAAGGGCAGCATCTTGCTTGTTCGTTACTTAGTAGATCCGATCCGTTATAGTTGCTCCTTGCTCCGCAAGGATTAGTTTAATATCTGCATAGTTAGGCCTTACGTTGGGGTCGGAGGATCCGGTAGTGCGTGAGATGTTGTTCACCGTCCCTGCGAGGGATGTTCCGGGAATCGACGTTATGTTGGTTTTTAGGCCTCTCGTAGGGGTGGTTTGCATCGTCTTCCGTAGCTGCTAGGCCCGATCACACGTAGGACGTTCCGGTTATGCGGTGAAAACCCTAAACTGTCGTGGATCGTTTTAGCTTTGTCCTGATCAAGCGGGATCCCCATGCCATTGTAAATCCAACGTGAAACATGGGGCGATCGGCTCCTTGAGCCGATCCACAGGAAACCCGAGAGCCGATAGGGCTCGTATTTAATGTTTACGTGTCTACCATGCAGGAACAATCGAAGCACTAACACCTTCCCGATCGGGTCTAGGTCGGGTGGCACGCCCTAGCAACCGCCGGGACGTTGGCCGAAGATTTGCGGGACGACGCGAGGTGCCAGGGATCCACTAAGCGGCCCTGGGAGCTTCCCGGCTCTTCGTGTTGCTCAGCCATTGCCCGTCGGTGGGTTTTGGAGGGTAACACATTCTGGCACGCCCGGTGGGACAATCTTCTGCAACATCCACGTCAACATCGACATCCGAGATGGCAGAAGAGCAAATCACCTACAAGGATCTCCCTGCGGAGCACAAGAAGAAATACGATGAGCTGAAGGCCATCTGTGAAGCCGAGCTCATCGGCTCCTCTGAGACAACCCGTTCTCGCAACATCAAGCTCAAAGGAAACACGTGTCTGTCGCATGGCGTCAATACAGTAGATCTCAGCCACTCTATATGGGAGCCAGGGTTCTCTTTTAGTGTCAATATGGCTAGGCTGGTGAACCGCCATAGCGCGGACAAAGCTGAGAGCAGCCACTCTCGTGGCAAAGATAAAGAGGAGGCCGTTCCACGTGACCGGCCACAAGATGATGATAGACGGTACATAACCGAGGAGGAGGTGAGAAGCATACGGTATCAGCGCCCACTCCCCGTGCATCTCCTCAACAAATATGAGCAGCAGTATGACCGACGTCGACGCTACGACGAAGACGATGAGAAATATCGTCGGTCGGATGCGGAAAGCGAGGAGGTATCGTCAGTATGATGGAAGCAACGATGGGTACGAACGTCACGCCAGAGGGAGGTCAGAGGAGCAAGATGACATGGATAGGCACTGGGACTGTCCTTTCTTCAAACATTGCTGGGACTCAGGAATAAGCCGATTGCCAACAATCGAGAACGCGCCGTAATGCAAACCAGCAAAGGAAAAGGACAAGTGAAGTTTCAGTGTTCGAGCGTCTAGGACCTCTCCCACCTCAGAATAAACGAGCTGAGTCATCTCAAGAAGAAGACTTTGAGGAGTCAGATGGAGAAGAAGATAGGTATCACTGACCAAGGTGGTGCCCTGATGGACTCAGCCATTCTCAGAAGCGGAGGGTGCAGCGGCTGCGAAACCTGGAAGAAGCCGAGGCACAGTACCTGTACACATTAAGAAGAGCACGGCCTGATCTGGCCATGAAAATCCAGCAAACATTGGAGACGAAGGCGCGCCCGCCAAAGAGAATATGGCGCCCTAAACAGACGAAAGCCGATGCACAGGCATCGGCTGATGCCGATGCAGAGACGTCGGCTGGTACAAACACAGTGTTCAGGATCTCGTCAGAGATTTATGACCCAAGACATGGTGAGCATGCCTCCGTCGAGCCACGTCACCATAGTAAGAGACCAAGAAGTTGTAAACCCTCATTAAGCATTACAATGGAAAAGGAGGCCGATTTCAGCGATCGGCCAGCATTATCCTCAACATACGCTTTGCCTGTGTTCAACGTTGACTTGGCAAGCGATGGAAAGCTGGGTTATGGGTTTACGTCAGCTGACAAGCTAGAAGAGATTGAGGAAGTCAAGAAGGATATCAAGCAGATGTTGGACGCCGGGTGCCTCGGGCCGTACGAGTACACCGAATGGATTTCCAATGTTGTACTTACGAAGAAAAAGGATGGCCGATGGCGCGTCGCTATAGATGTCCGGAACCTCAATGGCGCTACTCTACCGGATGAATAGTCGGATCGACAACTGCAAGGGAAGCCGATTCCAGCGATCGGCTAAAATTATTCTCACTATGTGGATTCACTGTTGTGTTGTTTATCATGGTGAATTGTGAGATAATCTTGAATTGGCTGAAAAGCCGACATCTTCAATCATTTGAAGGATTCGGCTTGGGGGGGCATACACACAGAGAAGGGTTAAGGCCACGGAGTATGTACCCAAAGGAGCCGATTCATGAGATCGATCGGCTAATAATAATAATAAAAAAAATGCAAATTTCGACGCAAGAGGCACAAGCTGTCATCCGCAATCAAAGGTGCAAAGGTGCAAGTTCAGTACAACATTCAGTAGCTTACAGCATTCAGTAGCTTACACAGAGAGATTCTTCTGAAGAAATTCATCAAGAGCGCGAAGGGCGTCAGCACGGATACGATCCACTTCGGCAATCTCAGCCTCGTCGTCTTCGTCTTTGCCTGTCACCAACTGGCCGCTCAGAGCGCGAATCTCCGCCAGATCAGTTTTCAGATCGGTTGTGAGGCCTTGCGCTTCCTCTCGAGAGCGGGCAATGAAGGTTTCCTTCTCTTGGATGAGCTGCTTGGTCATCCTCACCTTCTCTTCGAGGCTCTCCAGTTCCTTGCGCAGGGTTTCGAGTTCAGCATTATTGGCAGAAGTATCAGTCTTGGCGTCTAGAGCAGTCTTTTTCTCGTTAAGCCGCTGACATTTCTCTGCAATATCGGCTCTCAATGGGAGCTGAGCGCGACGAAGGGTAATTCTTTGGCGAGCCGATTGCACCCCTAACTTGAAAGCTGACAGGGTCGCAGCTGGCCAAAGCTTCACCTGCAGTGTCATAGGGAGATGAGGCTGGATTTCATCGAGGATACCCTTGATTGCCTCGGGATTTTCAACCAAGATCTCAACTGAGGAGGAGAGCAAAGCCTTGAGGCGTTGGAGGGGACCGTGGACCATGTCAAAGTTCGGCTCTTCACTTGCTCTGGGTGCAGCTGGCTCGATGGATTCCGGATCGAACGTCAGTAAGCTCGAAGGATCACATCCCTGACGGACAGACAAGAACGACGTGAGTATGCAACACATGAAAGGGTAGAGCCAAGGGAGTGGAGCATACCTCTCCCAAAGAAGGGGGAGCAGCCTGTAGGATAACGTAGCATAGAAAACAAAAATTTTCCTACGGCGAACACGCAATCCAAGCCAAGATGCAATCTAGAAGACGGTAGCAACGAGGGGATTGTCGAGACTAACCCTTGAAGAGATTCCAAAGCCTACAAGAGGAGGCTCTTGTTGCTGCGGTAGACGTTCACTTGCCGCTTGCAAAAGCGCGTAGAAGATCTTGATCACGATCGGTTCCGGCGCCACGAACGGGCAGCACCTCCGTACTCGGTCACACGTTCGGTTGTTGATGAAGACGACGTCCACCTCCCCGTTCCGGCGGGCAGCGAAGTAGTAGCTCCTCTTGAATCCGACAGCACGACGGCGTGGTGTCGGTGGCGGTGGAGAAATCGGCGGAGCTTCGCTAAGCGTGCGGGATATGGTGGAGGAGCGGGGCGCTAGGGTTTGGGGAGAGGGGTGGCCGGCCACTATAGGGGGCGGCCAAGCTTGAGGCTTTGGTGTGGCCGGCCCCCTCCCTTGGCCCTCATTATATAGGTGGAACACCCAAGAGTTGGTGTACAAGTCTTCGAATAAGACCCCAACCCAAAACCTTCCATGTGTAGGGAAACCTACCCAAGGTGGGATTCCCACCTCAAGTGGGATTCCCACCTTTCCATGAGGGTGGGTGGCCGGCCACCTTGGGGGGAAGTCCACCTTGGACTTTCCCCTCTAGAGTTTGGCTGGCCAAGCTTGTGGAGTCCTTCCGGGACTCCACCTTCCATAGTGCGTTTCTTCCGGACTTTTCTAGAACCTTCTAGAACCTGCCATAAATGCACCGGATCATTTCCAAACTTGGAATATGACTTCCTATATATGAATCTTATTCTCCGGACCATTCCGGAACTCCTCGTGATGTCCGGGATCTCATCCGGGACTCCGAACAAATATTCGAACTCCATTCCATATTCAAGTTCTACCATTTCAACATCCAACTTTAAGTGTGTCACCCTACGGTTCGTGAACTATGTGGACATGGTTGAGTACTCACTCCGACCAATAACCAATAGCGGGATCCGGAGATCCATAATGGCTCCCACATATTCAACGATGACTTTAGTGATCGAATGAACCATTCACATACGATACCAATTCCCTTTGTCTCGCGATATTTTACTTGTCCGAGGTTTGATCATCGGTATCACACTATACCTTGTTCAACCTCGTCTCTCGACAAGTACTCTTTACTCGTACCGTGGTATGTGGTCTCTTATGAACTTATTCATATGCTTGCAAGACATTAGACGACATTCCACCGAGAGGGCCCGAGTATATCTATCCGTCATCGGGATGGACAAATCCCACTGTTGATCCATATGCCTCAACTCATACTTTCCGGATACTTAATCCCACCTTTATAACCACCCATTTACGCAGTGGCGTTTGGTGTAATCAAAGTACCTTTCCGGTATAAGTGATTTACATGATCTCATGGTCATAAGGACTAGGTAACTATGTATCGAAAGCTTATAGCAAATAACTTAATGACGTGATCTTATGCTACGCTTAATTGGGTGTGTCCATTACATCATTCATATAATGATATAACCTTGTTATTAATAACATCCAATGTTCATGATTATGAAACTAATCATCTATTAATCAACAAGCTAGTTAAGAGGCTTACTAGGGACTCTTTGTTGTTTACATATCACACATGTATCAATGTTTCGGTTAATACAATTATAGCATGGTATATAAACATTATCATAAACACAAAGATATATAATAACCATTTATTATTGCCTCTTGGGCATATCTCCAACAGATCTCCCACTTGCACTAGAGTCAATAATCTAGTTTACATTTGTAAAGATATAACACCTTGGCCTTCCGGTGCTTTATCATGTTTTGCTCACGAGAGAGGTTTTAGTCAACGGATCTGACGTGCTCAGAAACGTATGTATTTTGTAATTTATTTGCGTCTCAACGCATCACTCATTTCCAAATGAGTCGGCCTTAAATATGTTTGGTCTTCTGGTGGAACCTTAATTCCGCGGTCTGAAATATGTCACTAATATTGTCACATACAATATAGCTTCAAAGTTCTGACTCTGTCGGAACTGCACCAAGTTCTCAAAGAACCTCTTGACTTTAACATTCTTTGTCATTGTCAAAACAATGACATACTTTGCCTTCTTTTGTAGATTCCGTCACAATATTTTGAACTCTTCTAAATCTAGCATAGACAACTTCTAGCTCATTGTGCTACCTTTTAAACAACACTTAGTCTAATTTGAGATTGAAATTATATTTTATATGTGACAAAACCAATATCGGTGTAACACCTTACGGCGATTTGTTTGTCATTTCTTCATACAAAAATATAATATATCCTTAGTTCTTCTAAAGTACTCAAGGATATTCTTACTCGTTGTCCAATGATCATCATATGAATCATTACGGTATATGCTCATAACAATTTATAGCACATGATATCCGATTGTGTACATGTTATTCGTGATCTATAATCACTCATGTGTTTTTACTCATTGAGTGTCGGATACACTCAAGTCTTGTTAAACCTTCACATGACAAGAACATTTTCTTAATATTTCTATATTGAACTACTTCAATATCCATCATATGTACTTTGACTTAAACTTATTTATGTGTTTCAATCTATCTTCATAGATCTTGACACTAAATTTGTTTCGATCCATATCCTTTCATTGAAGTTAATTCTCAATGAAACCTTTTAATCAAGTATATAATTACATCATTTATAACCAACTATATGTCACCTACATAAAGTATTATAAATGTGTCTTAGCGCTCCCACTTAATTTCTTGCAAATGCAAGCCTCTTCATCGTCTCTGATGAAATCAAAAACTCTTTGACTATTTCATCTGGTGAAGATTCTAACTCCGTGATACTTACTTCATCCAATTGAAGTTTGTATACCTATCTAGTATTCCACGGACCAGCAAAACTCTTGGTTGTATTTTGTATACACCTTTAATACACACTTCTGTTAAGTAGTGTATTTTGCCATCCTACTAGCATATCTCATAAAAGAAATATGTAGTGATTACTAGAATAAATCACATAGACTATAAGCATTGCTACGGAAGATCTAATCTTATCGTAGTCAACTCTTTGAACTTTGTCGTAAACAATTTTTTTTTGACAAGTCGAGCTTCTTTAAGGATATTCCATCCAAGTCCATCAATTTTATAGATCCATTTACTTTCAAAAAGTATTTATCTATCTTGGATTTCATGGCATATAGCCATTTTAACGGAGTCAGGGCCCATCATAACTTCTTTGTTTGTAGTTGGTTTATCATTATTCAAAATCAATCCTTTGTTCACAAATCATTTATTTGATTACAAAGTAAACCATACCTACAAGGTTCAATATGTACTTCGATCTCCATGGCTAAAACACTTTGTAGTCATGGGAGCCATGATCATCGTGGCCGCTTCCGAAACAAATTCCGATGCTGCGCTACTCTGACCATTATGCTCAGGTTCATAAACCTTATAAAATTATATTGTCCTCCCACTCAAATACTTCACTAGAAACAATTTCTCGGAAATAAGAAACATTGACAAACACTTTTGTCTTTGTCTTGTGGGAAGAATTCCCAATTAAATCTCTCGGGATAACCAACAAAGACATTCATCCGATTTTGGTTGTAAACTCTTAGACCAAAATTTAAAGAAAGACTATTAGGGTTTATACCCATACCATAACTCGTATGGTGTCATTTCAACGGATCATGATGATGCTCTATTCAGTGTAAAAGCGGTAGTCTCTAAAACATAATCCACAAAAATATAATGGCATCAATATTTTATCTCATCATTGATCCAACAAGGTTTGGATACATCTCTCGGATACTCCATCATCACTATGATACTCCAAGAAACGTGAGTTGTAGAACAACTTCATAACTCTCTTAGATGTTCGCTAAAACTCGTAATTCAAATATTTCCACTATGATCTAATCATAGATATTTGACTTTTCTATTACGATGATTTCCACTTCATGCTGAAATTTATTTGAATCCATTCAAATGTTTCAAACTTCTTCCTTATTGAATATATCCACATATATATACTCAATTCATTGTTGAAAGTTTTCATGAAGTAGAAGAATCTCCCGCACACAACTATGCCCGAGTGAACCACATACATCATCATGTATTTTTCCACTAAGTTAGTTGCCCGTTCAACTTTTGGCCTATGAACGGTATTTTAATCATTCTCTTTTAGAAAAGATTTGCAAGCGTCAAATGATTCAAAAATCAAGTGACTCCAAAAATCCATTTACATGGAGTTCCTTCATGCGTTCCTTTCTAACATGACCTAAATGGCGGTTCCATAAATGAGTGGAATTCAAATCACTTGCCTTATGGCATTTTAGCGTCAGTGTTATGTATGTGTGTTTCACCATTAAGATTTATAATAACTTATCCATCGTTCATGGAGTAATGTCATAATTATTATAAATTCTAAGGGCTAGATAGAATGCCAACGATGAACATAATAACACTTTATTTTTGTTCCAGACGTGCATACCTATCATATTCCTTGTTAGTCACTTAGGCCATTGTACTCTTGTATTGCGTTGTTTTGTATGACACTTCATACCAACCAATGTGGTACAAATACCCAAGAATTTTATTGTGTGACCAAATGAGGAATACATCCATAACATGTATATCATTTATATACACACGAGCTAGACTTTCTAGTCTTTTCTTTCTTTCTTTACGCCAATAATCTTTTGTAGTTTCTCTTTTAGCTTTCCTCATTATTCAGAAAAACACTTCAATATCAATAACTTCTAGGTTTGTTGATCAAATACCAATAACCTTGAGGTTCTTTGAAGTTGATCATCATATGACAAGTGTTTCGGATTTCACTATTAGTAACCTTTTAATATGATGAACAATTTCACTCATAATTTTATCCATCATATCATGACGACTTTTTGAGACCATGTCTGTACATGCTAGGCTCATAAAGTTTAACCTTAGTATTCGCATGTGCAAATCTGGCTTGCACCCGTTGTAAGCACACGTAGAATCTATAACACCCGATCATCACGTGATGCTTCGATACGACGAGTCTTAGCAACGGTGCATACAAAGGATGATAACTTCATGGATATGCGAATATCGTTAGTGCTCCAATAGTTGGAGGATTGTGACGCCTGGCGTCTTCAACCTTCATACATTCCCATAAAACTTATGAGTTTATGTAGTCTCACCAAATTATATTCTATCATCTTGCAATAAGGTCTTAGATATCACATATATCTCATGCCTTGATTATTTCTGAAAACTAAATTTTCAGCTCCTTACTTTTCAAACAGATTTGAACTTCAAGTTTCACGGAGACAAGATAACTTTAGGTACTAATTGAAACCATAGCTCTCTGAATCAACAAAGTGAGTTTCACTAAAAGTTTGCAATAGGACTTAATCAATTCTTTATTCTTTAACAATACGGTACTAATCCGTAAAGCTTCTTATCAGATTTTAACAGTATTTCTATCTCAATAACAAGACTAGCGCATAGTAGTAAACGGATGCCAATACTACAAAATTAATTCAAAATACTACTCAGACTAAGTTTATGACAAATTGAGTTCAAATTTTAATTCTACATAATTAAAAATCTAGGTGAACTCCCACTCAAAACAATATCCCTCGCATTGTCTTAGTGATCACACGAACCAAATCCATCACACCTATGCCCGATCATCACGAGACAAGATGTAATTTCAATGGCGAACACTCAAAGTGTTCATCATATCAATCATATGATTCATGCTCTACCTTTCGGTATCACGTGTTCCGAGACCATGTCTGTACATGCTAGGCTCGTCAAGGCCACCTTAGTATCCGCATGTGCAAAACTGTCTTGCACCCGTTGTATGTACTTATTGAATCTATCACACCCGATCATCACGAGATGCTTCGAAACGACAAGACTTGATAACGGTGCTACTAAGGATGAACACTTTATTATCTTGAGATTTTAGTGAGAGGGATCATCTTATAATGCTACCGTCGCGATCTAAGCAAAATAAGATGCATAAAAGGATTAACATCACATGCAGTTCATATGTGATATGATATGGCCCTTTTTGTCTTTGCGCCTTTGATCTTCATCTCCAAAGCACGGACATGATCTCCATCATCTTCGGGCATGATCTCCATCATCGTCGGCGAAGCACCAAGGTCAATGGCGCCGTCTTCATGATCGTCCTCCATGTAGCAACTATTACAACTACTTTGAAATACTACTCAACATGAAATTTAAAGACAACCATAAGGCTCCTGCCGGTTGCCACAATACAATAATGATCATCTCATACATATTCATCATCACATTATGGCCATATCACATCACCAAACCCTGCAAAAACAAGTTAGACGTTCTCTAATTTGGTTTGCATATTTTACGTGGTTTAGGGTTTTCGAGTAAGATCCAATCTACCTACGAACATGAACCACAACGATGATACTAGTGTTTTCAATAGAAGAGTAAATTGAATCTTCACTATAGTAGGAGAGACAGACACCCGCAAAGCCACTTATGCAATACAAGTTGCATGTCAAGCGTGGAGCAAATCTCATGAACGCGGTCATGTAAAGTTAGCCCGAGCCGCTTCATCCCACTATGCCACAAAGATGCAAAGTACTCAACTAAAGATAACAAGAGCATCAACGCCCACAAACCATTGTGTTCTACTCGTGCAACCATCTATGCATAGACACGGCTGCGATACCACCTGTAGGATAACGTAGCATAGAAAACAAAAATTTTCCTACGGCGAACACGCAATCCAAGCCAAGATGCAATCTAGAAGACGGTAGCAACGAGGGGATTGTCGAGACTAACCCTTGAAGAGATTCCAAAGCCTACAAGAGGAGGCTCTTGTTGCTGCGGTAGACGTTCACTTGCCGCTTGCAAAAGCGCGTAGAAGATCTTGATCACGATCGGTTCCGGCGCCACGAACGGGCAGCACCTCCGTACTCGGTCACACGTTCGGTTGTTGATGAAGACGACGTCCACCTCCCCGTTCCGGCGGGCAGCGGAAGTAGTAGCTCCTCTTGAATCCGACGGCACGACGGCGTGGTGTCGGTGGCGGTGGAGAAATCCGGCGGAGCTTCGCTAAGCGTGCGGGATATGGTGGAGGAGCGGGGCGCTAGGGTTTGGGGAGAGGGGGTGGCCGGCCACTATAGGGGGCGGCCAAGCTTGAGGCTTTGGTGTGGCCGGCCCCCTCCCCTTGGCCCTCATTATATAGGTGGAACACCCAAGAGTTGGTGTACAAGTCTTCGAATAAGACCCCAACCCAAAACCTTCCATGTGTAGGGAAACCTACCCAAGGTGGGATTCCCACCTCAAGTGGGATTCCCACCTTTCCATGAGGGTGGGTGGCCGGCCACCTTGGGGGGAAGTCCACCTTGGACTTTCCCCTCTAGAGTTTGGCTGGCCAAGCTTGTGGAGTCCTTCCGGGACTCCACCTTCCATAGTGCGTTTCTTCCGGACTTTTCTAGAACCTTCTAGAACCTGCCATAAATGCACCGGATCATTTCCAAACTTGGAATATGACTTCCTATATATGAATCTTATTCTCCGGACCATTCCGGAACTCCTCGTGATGTCCGGGATCTCATCCGGGACTCCGAACAAATATTCGAACTCCATTCCATATTCAAGTTCTACCATTTCAACATCCAACTTTAAGTGTGTCACCCTACGGTTCGTGAACTATGTGGACATGGTTGAGTACTCACTCCGACCAATAACCAATAGCGGGATCTGGAGATCCATAATGGCTCCCACATATTCAACGATGACTTTAGTGATCGAATGAACCATTCACATACGATACCAATTCCCTTTGTCTCGCGATATTTTACTTGTCCGAGGTTTGATCATCGGTATCACACTATACCTTGTTCAACCTCGTCTCTCGACAAGTACTCTTTACTCGTACCGTGGTATGTGGTCTCTTATGAACTTATTCATATGCTTGCAAGACATTAGACGACATTCCACCGAGAGGGCCCGGAGTATATCTATCCGTCATCGGGATGGACAAATCCCACTGTTGATCCATATGCCTCAACTCATACTTTCCGGATACTTAATCCCACCTTTATAACCACCCATTTACGCGAGTGGCGTTTGGTGTAATCAAAGTACCTTTCCGGTATAAGTGATTTACATGATCTCATGGTCATAAGGACTAGGTAACTATGTATCGAAAGCTTATAGCAAATAACTTAATGACGTGATCTTATGATACGCTTAATTGGGTGTGTCCATTACATCATTCATATAATGATATAACCTTGTTATTAATAACATCCAATGTTCATGATTATGAAACTAATCATCTATTAATCAACAAGCTAGTTAAGAGGCTTACTAGGGACTCTTTGTTGTTTACATATCACACATGTATCAATGTTTCGGTTAATACAATTATAGCATGGTATATAAACATTATCATAAACACAAAGATATATAATAACCATTTATTATTGCCTCTTGGGCATATCTCCAACACAGCCGATGTAGGGACAATCGGCTGAACCGTGGGCTTGGCCAGGTTAGCAACTGGGCCAGCCACACTTGTCGAAGCGGCCAGACCTAGCGTGGCCGAGGGCATCGGGACCTCCTCATCGTCCCCGCTAGATATCTCATTAATCTGCAAAAGGAATGGTGAGCCGATCCAAGTAACATCGAGACAACAGGGGATATGAATTGATGAAGTGGTTACATTCGAAACCTCTTGGCTTGAGGAGGAAGCTTGCGAGTCTCTGCGAGCCCTTTTGATGCATCGATGCTTCACACGGGACCTTGCTTGGATTGGAGCTTGAGGGGCGACAGGCTCGGAGGTCGATCTTTTCCCAGAAACTGACGCTGGCGAGTCCGTATGGCTCTGCGTGGTGGATCTCCCAGAATTACCTGGGTTCGAGTCCCTTTGACTAGAATGTGCCTCCTTGCTGGAGTTTTCTTCGGTGGAAGTCTGCAAAAGGAAGTGGATGCATGTCGGAAAAAGACTGGGAGGACAGATAGCAGTCAGGGCTCGGGTCAGCTTACATGCAAGTTTTCCTGGATAGGAGCTTTGCGCTTCAGGGTCTTCCTGGCAGCTACTTTCCTCACCGCCTTCCTCGCTTGGGTTGAAGCTCGGGGGGCAACAGGCCCCGAAGATGCTTTACTCTTGGGAGCCGATTTTGGTGAAATCGGCTGGCCTTGCATTATGACCTTCTTCAGGGCCGGCGAGTTCTGACAGAAGAGAACTACCGGGGCTGGCGGAAGGAATGTGAAGGGAGAGCCGTCGATCTGCGTGGGCTCTGGGCCGTCTTGTTCCTGCCAAGAAATAAAACCATGTTTTTAGACAATTCTCATGGGCAATTGCAAGAAATTTCAATGTAATGGTACCTGATGTGCAGGAATGCCATATTCAGCATCGAGTTGCCTCAGCAACGGTCCTAGAGCTCTTCTGAAGGCATGGGTCTTCCACATGGACCACCAGGTATCAAATCCATCGGTAGTGGTGGTGAAACAGAGGTTGTGGGGAATTGGAATGGCCAGAGCGTCAAAGAAGGTGTAGCACCTTTGGCCAGTAAGGATGTCAGGCAGTTCAGCTCTGCTTGCTGTCAGGTGATGAAGAAAGAAGTGTGGAGGCACTTGCCCAAGATCGAGCTGGCGAGCTACTACCACTGGTTGGTAAGACTCGTAACCAGGCTTGATGATCCGGTTAGAGGTACTCATGCCAACTGGGAGGAAGCAAGGACGGATCATGATGGAGTACAAGTGCCGGGTGCCAGCGTCATCGGCAAAGCTGTCTAATCGGAAGGAGACTGGATTCTCGAAGTTCTCCGATTCAGTGTAGGGGAAGAACAGGGGGTCCTCTAAGCCTTGGTAGAAAATCTTGAACCATCCTGCGGCTTCCTTAGGGATCAGCCTGCTGCCTGGGAGGCTATACAGAGCTTGACCATAGCTAGTGCACCGTATCTCCTTCCCATTGGCATCTGGAAAGGTACAGGTGGCCAAAGATGGAAAGTCTGGGATCTGGTTCTGGAAGTACAGCTGAGCCCATAGCTGGATAAACCACCAGGGGCCTCCTGTCTTAACTGTCCTTTCAGAGAACAGTTTAACCGATGTCAGTTGAAGAGATCGATAGACCTCTCCAAGGAACAGCTTACCAAGTCCGAGTTGAGTGCCTTTGGCGAGTTCATAGGCCAGGGAAAGGTAATTCTTGGTTGGAGCGAGTGAGGGACCACAGAATATGAAGTGCTCCAACCAGAAGTTCAAGAAGGCCGTGTGTTCTCTTTCAGTTACAGGGCCTTTGGTTTTCATATAACGCCTAAGGTAGGCGCCCCAGCTTGTACACTCTGTTTTAGAAGAGAGGGTGAAGGGGACTTTCGGCAGCTTAAAGGCAGAGGGGCTGGGGGATGCAATGTCAAGACCTGTGATCATGGCTACATCCAGCAGAGTTGGCGTCATGGGACCATGACCAAACATGAAACAGTTCAGTGCGTCGGACCAAAAGTAGCCGATGGTCTTCAGAATGTTTTCGTTCTTTTCAAGAGGAGACAATGATAATGACAATGCATCGGCTATCCCTGTCGTTTCCCAGGTGGCGTAATGGGTTTTGGACACTCTAGTGTACCATGTCACCCAACCTTCAGGAGGGTTAGGCCAGGCTCGTAGGCAGTCGGCCCAGGAGGTCAGATCTAAATTTTGATTCACGAAGGGGATCCTGTTCGCCTCACAGGAGATTAAGTGGGCGGTACTCTCGGAAGAACGGGGGCCAAGACACATGGAATTTGGGAGAGAAGGATGCGGCAACAGGATATCGGAGACCTAAAATTAATAACGGAATAGAACATTAATTCAGGTGTTTCTCTGTTCAATCCTAAGATTGATCCTAATAGCGAAGAAGCAGTGGAGTATTACCTTCATACCCGAGACCATGGCGTTGGTGTTGGAGGACTCCGCCATTTGATGCACTGCAGAGTTGGGGCGGCGCGGCTGAGATCTGAAGCTCGTGAAGCTGTGCGGGCGGCGGATTTTGGGGATCTGAGGTTGCTTTTTTAGACGGAGGTTGCTAGTTACCGTTTGGAGGGACAATTAGGTTTGCCCTTGCTCGTTTTATGGTGGAGGCCGATGCGACATCATCGGCTCTTTTGGGGGTTGTTTGGCTTTGGCCGTCGGCCAAGTTAATTAGAAGCAGACAGCTCAAAAGAGAATGAACAAAAAGAGGAGCCGATTACTCGGGAGTTGTCAGAGCTGTTAGATCGTGCAGAAAAGGATGGGAGGCAAGACGTCATCACGAAGAATACTACGACGGTTCTGCTCTGCCACGACACGACCCCTCGAGGAAAAAACAGATGGTTTTGATATTATCATTACCAGAACCAGGGGGCATGTGTTACCACCCGATTTTTGCCGAATCAGGAGATGGGCCGTAAGTGGAGATGGGCTTGAAGGACGTACACGTGGAGCATCTTCGAAGCGGCCTCACGCTAAGAGTTTGGGCTAAGTGGCCCGTGTATCTGTAATATAGTAGATCGCATTGTAATTTAGATTAAAGAGATAGAGTCTGGCCCGTGCACGGTTAGGTGCACGCCCCAATTACAAAGTCCCTTGGACTATAAATATGTATCTAGGTTTATCGGAAAAGGAGGACAATCATCGTTCAACCAACACAAATCAGGCGCATCGCCACCCCTTTCTTCGAGGGTTTCTCCCGGGTAAGCACCATGCTGCCTAGATCGCATCTAGCGATCTAGGCGATATACGTTTATTCGTCAACCTTGTACTTGCTCGTGCTGAAGCCTTGTTGATGGCGAGCAGTACTATTTATCCTTAGGTGTTTAGGGGCTTGCATTGATGCTTTCACGTGCATATCTGCGTGGCAATGCCGTCCCTCGACACCTAGCTGCCCTTACGTCTATCCAGACATAAGGGCAGCATCTTGCTTGTTCGTTACTTAGTAGATCCGATCCGTTATAGTTGCTCCTTGCTCCGCAAGGATTAGTTTAATATCTGCATAGTTAGGCCTTACGTTGGGGTCGGAGGATCCGGTAGTGCGTTAGATGTTGTTCACCGTCCCTGCGAGGGATGTTCCGGGAATCGACGTTATGTTGGTTTTTAGGCCTCTCGTAGGGGTGGTTTGCATCGTCTTCCGTAGTTGCTAGGCCCGATCACACGTAGGACGTTCCGGTTATGCGGTGAAAACCCTAAACTGTCGTGGATCGTTTTAGCTTTGTCCTGATCAAGCGGGATCCCCATGCCATTGTAAATCCAACGTGAAACATGGGGCGATCGGCTCCTTGAGCCGATCCACAGGAAACCCGAGAGCCGATAGGGCTCATATTTAATGTTTACGTGTCTACCATGCAGGAACAATCGAAGCACTAACACCTTCCTCGATCGGGTCTAGGTCAGGTGGCACGCCCTAGCAACCGCCGGGACGTTGGCCAGAAGATTTGCGGGACGACGCGAGGTGCCAGGGATCCACTAAGCGGCCCTGGGAGCTTCCCGGCTCTTCGTGTTGCTCAGCCATTGCCCGTCGGTGGGTTTTGGAGGGTAACACATAGATGCATGCTGGATAGCGGTCTATGTATTTTGTCGTAATGCCCTGATTAAATCACATAGTAATCATCGTTGATATGTATTGAATCTTTATTTGTCAATTGCCCGCCTTTAATTTGTTCACCCAACATGTTAGTTATCTTATTGGAGAGACACCTCTAGTGAACTGTGGACCCCGGTCCATTCTTTTACATCGGAATACATTCTACTGCAATCATTGTTCTTTACTGTTCTTTGCAAACAAACACCATCTTCCACTCGATACGCTTAATCCTTTGTTTTCAGCAAGCCGGTGAGATTGACAACCTCACCGTTACGTTGGGGCAAAGTATCTTGATTGTATCGTGCAGGTTCCACGTTGGCGCCGGTCTCACTGGTGTTGCGCCGCACTACACTCCTCCACCAACAACCTTCACGTGCTTCTTGGCTCCTACTGGTTCGATAACCTTGGTTTCATACTGAGAGAAACTTGTTATTGTGCGCATCATACCTTCCTCTTGGGGTTCCTAACGGAAGTGTACATCTACGTGCATCGCCACCTCCTCTGGTTCCTCTTCAATGCAAGCTTCATCATCCAGATCCACCTCTCCATCGATCCTCGCCTCTGGTCCAACGTTTCCTCCTTCAATCTCCGCGCTCTCCCAACTGCAATCAGATGCCTCCCATCCTCAACCGCAACGATCTGGCGCCCCACCTCAGACGTCACGATCGCGTCGCTGGAAAACAGCTTTGGGTGGGTAGGCACCTCACTGGCGCCCCCTTGATCACCCCCACCGTGAACCAACGCCATCGCTCGTGAACGCCGGGAAGATGGTTTTGCACCCGGATCGTAGGTAGCTGTTTGGTCGTCGAAGATCTTGATCAGATTGGATATGACCCTGCCCCTGGTTGGCTTTATATCCTCATCCCGTGAGAGACAGCCTGCAGGCAAACCTTGCAGATCACAGCAAACCTTGCCTTCCGCTGCAGTCTTGTTCACCCTGGACTCTTCAAAACCATCATAATCTCGAAACCAATCCCAATCGGGCGCGCTCCCGTCCATGGCCTGGTGGCGGCGCGCGATCGCCTCGGCGTCGCCTCCCATAACCCTAGACGTAGCGTAACAACAGTTACAGTAATTCAAGCAAAGATATGTTGTGCAGCACCCATAGTTACTATTGTTTGATGATCTCATGCCATCCATATCGTATCCAAATCCATATAAGGCTTATGGTCTAATGATCTTAGTAACGACAATACTTGTCTTTGAGAAACTACGATACTAGAATTGACGATGTGTTTCACTGTATATCAATTGGGTCTATCCAACACCATTGTTCCACTAAAAATATTGTTCTCTTATATCACCGACAACATTGTAACACTTTACATTTGCTAATAGTAACATGTATTAGGTTTTTTTTTTCTTTGATATCACGAATATCAGAAACTAATACAATTGTACCATCACTAGTGGAAAACAGGGCTTCCGTGGGAGCCTTTTGTCGCGGGCGCGCATGCACCCGCGACAAATGGCCTGGCCACGTCGCCCCGAAACCATGTGGAGCGGGCAGGTCCTTTTGTCGCGCCCTTTTGGCGCGGGCCGTATTACGACCCGTGACAAAAGGGGTCTGAGGGCTGGCCCCTGCTGTCGGTACCCCTTTTGTCGCGGGTCGTAATACGGCCCGCGACAAAAGGGCCATGCCTATATATATAGAAGCAGCCAGCCCACCCCACCTCATTTTTTCCT
Source organism: Lolium rigidum (assembly GCF_022539505.1). Lineage (NCBI taxonomy): Eukaryota > Viridiplantae > Streptophyta > Magnoliopsida > Poales > Poaceae > Lolium > Lolium rigidum. The sequence continues at coordinate 307,189,952 of NC_061510.1, read as the reverse complement.
TGGTGGTGAAGGTGGAGGTGTATGCTAGCTCATTTTTTCTACATGTGCACAAGAGGTGTTTGATGGAATGCTTGTGAGAGGGATGCCACTTGGTTTTATTTGATAAGATTTCTCCTTTTTTTGATCCTAAAAGGTTAGCAACTATTTTCTCGACTATATATATATATGCATAGTCCGTACAATACTAAGTTTAGCAAGGTGATTGCATCTGATACATATATAATTATACTTATGATGCAGATGAGTCATCCATGGATGTACGGTAACCGATGTGCCCCCGCTTTCAGAGAGGGCGTGAATTCTTTCCTGCTTGTGGCCGAGGCCAACAAGTCGAAGCAAGGTTTTATGTGCTGTCCATGTCTAAAATGTAAGAACGAGAAGGATTACTCTTGCTCAAGAGACATTAAAAGCCACCGCTTCGGTTTGGATTCATGTCCGGCTATAATGTTTGGACCAAGCACGGAGAAGAAGGGGTTATGATGGAAGACGGCGATGAGGAAGAAGATAATGATGACCGGTACCGATCTATGTTCTCTCGAATGCTTTGATACCGCAATGGATGACAATGAAGAAGAAGGAGGTGAAGAACGGGCATCGGATGATCATGTTGATGATGATCTTCGTCGGGCCATTTCGATGCAAGAAGAGAGCGTGGCACGGATAAGGAGAGGTTGCGGTTCGACAAGATGTTAGAGGACCACCACAAATTGTTGTACCCGAGGTTGTGAAGATGGGCATAGAAAGCTGGGTAGCATATTGGAATTGCTGAAATGGAAGGCGAGAGGTCGGTGTGACTGACTCGGGATTTGAGAAATTGATGATAATATTAAAGAAGTCTGTTTGCAAGAAATAATGAATTGCCCGTCGGTACATATGAAGCAAAGAAGCTTGTCTGCCCTCTAGGATTAGATGTGCGGAAGATACATGCATGCATTAATGATCGTATCCTCTACCGCGGTGAGAAGTACGAGAATTTGAATAAATGTCCGATATGTGGTGCATTGCGGTATAAGATCGAGAAAAGATGACCCTGGTGATGTTGAGGGCGAGCCACCCAGGAAGAGGGTTCTGCGAAGGTGATGTGGTATGCTCCAATAATACCACGGTTGAAACGTTTGTTCAGAAACAAAGAGCATGCCCGAGTTGTTGCGATGGCACATGGAAGAACGTAAGAAAGACGCGATGTTGAGGCACCCCGCTGATGGTCGGCGGTGGAGAAACATCGGGAGAGAGTTCCCGGATTTTGCGGGTGAGGCAAGGAACTTATACTTTGGTCTAAGTACATATGGCATGAATCCTTTTGGGGAGCAGAGCTGCGATCCACAGCACTCGGCCCGTGACTCTATGTATCTACAACCTTCCTCCTTGGTTGTGCATGAAGCGAAGTTCATTATGATGCCGAGTGCTTATCCAAGGCCCAAAGCAACCGGGCAACGACATTGATGTGTACCTAAGGCCATTAGTCGATGAACTTTTGGAGTTGTGGGCCAAACCAGGTGTACGTGTGTGGGATGAGCACACCGAGCAAGAATTTGACCTACGAGGGTTGCTATTCGTAACCATCAATGATTGGCCTGCTCTCGGTAACATTTCGGGACGGACGAACAAAGGATACAATGCATGCACACACTTGTTTAGATGAGACTCGAAAGTAAATATTTGGGAAAAAGCAAAAAAGTTGTGTACCCGTTCAATCGTCGTTACCTTCCACGCAAGCATCCCTTAAGGAAAAAAGGAAAGCATTTCGATGGCGAGGCGGACCGCCGTCCGAAGCTTGTCCCCGTAGTGGTGCTGATATATTTGACATGGTCAAGGATTTAAATGTTATCTTTGGAAAGGGTCTAGGCAGTCGACCTGTTCCGAAAGACGTTGACGGACACGCGCCCATGTGGAAGAAGAAATCTATTTTTTGGGAGCTAGAATACTGGAAATTCCTGGAAGTCCGCTCTGCAATCGACGTGATGCACCTGACCAAGAATCTTTGTGTGAATATTCTAGGTTTTCTGGGCGTGTATGGAAAGACAAAAGATACACCAGAAGCACGGGAGGACCAGGAACTTCATAAAGGACGAAACGGCAAACATCTAGGGCAGTTTGTAGGGCCTGCCAGCTACGCTCTTACCAAACAAGAGAAGGAGATCTTTTTTGAAGCCCTATTCAGTATCAAGGTTCCGTCTGGTTTCTCGTCGAATATAAAGGGGATAGTAAATATGAAGGAGAAAAAATTCCAAAACCCGAAGTCCCATGACTCGTCACGTGCTTATGACACAATTGCTTCCGGTTGCATTGAGGGGACTTCTACCGGAAAATGTTCGACTAGCCATTGTGAAGATATGTGCATTCCTCAACGCAATTTCTCGAGAAGGTAATGGATCCGAAACTTTGTCGGGATTACGGGAAGATGTGGTCGAATGTCTTGTCGGCTTCGAGTTGTTGTTCCCACCATCCTTCTTCAATATTATGACGCACCTCCTCGTTCACCTAGTTGAAGAGATTAGAATTCTCGGTCCTGTATTTCTACACAATATGTTCCCCTTCGAGAGGTTCATGGGAGTCTTAAAGAAATATGTTCATAACCGAGCTAGGCCGGAAGGAAGTATCTCAAAGGGCTACGGAGCTGAGGAGGTCATTGAGTTTTGTGTTGACTTTCTTCCTGACCTTAAGCCGATTGGTGTTCCTGAATCTCGGTATGAGGGGAGGCTGACTGGAAAAGGCACACTAGGAAGGAAATCAATGGTGTGCAGGGACAAGATTTCTTTCAATCAAGCACACTACACGGTTCTATACAATTCCATCTTGGTGGCTCCGTACATCGAGAAACATAAGAATGCTTTACGAGAAATAAACCCGGGCCAGCCCGAGTCCTTGATTACACGTCAACACATGAATACCTTCGGAAGTTGGTTGCAAAGACATCTCATTAATGACCCATCTGTTGTGGACCAGCTGTTCTTGTTGGCCGAGGTTACCATCTTCAAACATATGTACATTCCAAGGGTACGAGATAAATGGGAATACATTTTACACGATCGACCAAGATAAAAAGAGCACCAACCAAAACAGCGGTGTCCGCTTCGATGCAAAAGACGAGAATGGGCAGACCACCACATATTATGGATACATAGAGGAGATATGGGAACTTGACTATGGTCCCACTTTTAAGGTCCCTTTGTTTCGGTGCAAATGGGTGAGGCTCGGCGGTATACATATTGACGATAAGTACGGTATGATAACAGTGGATCCCAACAATCTTGCGTACCTGGACGAGCCATTTGTCCTAGCCAGCGAGGTGGCTCAAGTTTTCTACGTGAAGGACATGTCTAGCAAATCAAGAAAAAGAAATCAACAAAAGAATACATCAACCGAGGTGCGGGATGAAAGTTTCGCGCGCCTCTTCGTTCCCGCCTATTTTCTTCCCGCATTCCCGCCATTTTTCCACTATATATATGTAGGCTTGGACTCATATCTGCAAACCTCATCACTCTCTCCCATGGCTTCCATCGTATGTCTAACACCCGGGAGGCGGAGGCGCTTTGCGCCTCGAACTACCCCTGCCCGCCCGGCTACCGCGTCCCGACCGGCTGGTTGCTGAGCGTCGGAGGCGTACCAGTCCCTCCTATCCCTGTAGGTGTGCCACGCGAGATGGCCATCACGAACCACTACTATTTCGAGCTCACACCGGAGCAGCGGAGGAATCCCCAGTGGCATCCCGACTACAGCCCGACTTGGGACAGCTTCTTCATCAATCGGCGTGAGAGGGCGGTTGCCAGGTACGAGGAGGACGGCCCGCCTCCTTCTAACTTCAACGAGGCCGGCCGTCGGATGTGGTGGCGCGGCCGGACTCTCCAGAGCGTCATGGCCTATCGTGGCCCCCGCCTGCGCTACCCTCAATCCTAGCCCACGCGTGGTCATCCGCCGAGGTTCTACAACCGCGACCCCGATGCTAGCGACGATGACGTCGGCGACTTTGATGACTACAGTGGCGACTATTATAGGACTAGGCACGACTATGATTGAATGGCTCCAACATTCGAATCTGGCCATGTATCTTATTTTTCAGTTGAGCTCTGTACTTTAATTTCAGTTCAATCGTAATAAATTTCGTGTCAACCACTTTATTGAACAAAAACAACCGAAAACGACTTTATTGAAATTACAATAAAATAGATAAATTACTAGTCTAGTCTCTACTCGTCGTCGGAGGTTGTCTCCGTCCAAATGTCATCCCACCGAGGGTCGTTTTCGGTCCAAGTTGTATTCGGGTTCTCGAGCTCGAAGGCGGCGACGGCCCGACGGTGGCGTCTGTTGGACCTGCGTTGTGTCCTAAGGTTAGAAAAGAACGCGTCGGGGGAGTGCGCCCTCCACTGGCGCATCAACTGCTCGTCGCGCTCGGCGATGGCGATCCTGCGCTGCACCTGGCGATGCCGGCGACGGTCCTCGTCGTCGACGAGGCACGGCGGTGGCGCGAGGAACTCCGCCTCCTCTAGCGATTCAACATCCGGGAAGTTCATGTCGTGCCCCGGCCGCCGAAAGCGCCACGCCACCGCGTCGTAGGCGCGCGCCGCCTCCTCCGGCGTGTTGTACGTGCCGAGGGTGAGGCGGAAGCCACCGGCGCGTATCTCGGCGGTGAACCTACCGCTCGGACGCACTCGAACGCCACGGAAACCGGACGCCCCTCGACGACGTGGAGGCATCCCGGAGATGAATGAGCGGAGGCGGTGGCGACATGTGGTTGCGCCCGCACTCGTCGCTCTATATAGCGCACGCGGGGCATGGCACGTGTCAGCGGTGGCTACACGTCGCACGCCGGCGTCGGCGGGGCGAGGCACGTGGAAGCGGTGGCGACACGTGGCACGGGGACGCGACACGAGTGGCACGGCGGCGGTGCACGAGGGTGAAACATACACGACTATCCGTTTCATATGATGCGAGATGCAAATAGTTATATGGATGTCATATTCATATTCATTGGATTTTTCTGATCAATTTTCATATATAAAACTTTTCTATTTGAGTTACCATTTAAAAGTTATTGAAATAATAGTTTTATTAAGTTAAAATAGATAAAGCAGGGTTTATTTTTAAAACGAGAAAAAAACAGCTCCGGGGGCTGATCCGCGTCCAACGGCTCCGGGCCGTTGGATTCAAACGGCCGGAGCCGTTGGATGCACATGGCGCGGATCAGCCGCCTCCCCTCCCACCCCCCTTTTGTCGCGGGTCGAGCCACGGCCCGCGATAAAGGACCCCTTATCGCGGGTGGTGGCACGACCCGCGATAAAGGGGCCTCTATCGCGGGCCGTGGCTCGACCCGCTACAGGGGTTAGGTATAAATACCTAACCCCGCGGGCGGAGCCCCACCCGCGACACCCCGGAGGCCAGCACTTAGAAAAATCGCGCCGCCAGGCTGCCAAATTTTTCTCCGCCGCCGCCGGCCATCTCTCTCGCCTCCGGCCGCCGCCTCTTCGCCTCCGGCCGCCGCCTCTTCGCCGCCCCCGCCGTCTGCGCCGCCTCCGCCCTCTGCGCCGCCTCCGCCCTCTGCGCCGCCTCGCGCGCGCGGCCTCGATCTACTCCGGCCGCCGCCGCCCCTGGGGCACCCCGGCCCGGCCGCCGCCGCCCCCTCAGCGCCACTGCAGGTAGCCGCCACCCTCCGCCGCTCCGCGCGCGCGGCCGCCGGTGCCGGCCGGCGCCATGCCCCGGCTTTTTTTTTCTTTAAGTTGTTTATTAATTTTTTTATTAAGTTAGTGAGTTTAGTTTAGTTAGTATTAGTTAGTATTAGTTAGTATTAGTATTAGTATTTAGATTAAATTTAGTATTAGTTAGTTAGTTTAAATTTGTGTACATAGTTCATTCGAATTTTGTAGTTACTTAGTTTAAATTTTGTATTAATTCAAATCTTGTAATTAGTTAGATTAAATTTTGTATTAATTTAAATTTTATATTAGTTAGTTTGTAAACAATCGACGCAAACACTCTCGCGAACAACACTCGCCAACACCGCTCTCCCTCTCGCGAACACTCGCCGACACCCCTCTCCATCTCGCGAACAATAGCCGACACCCCTCTCCCTCTCGCGAACAACCGACGCGAACACTCGCCGACACCCCTCTCCCTCTCGCGAACAACCGACGCGAACACTCGCCGACACCCCTCTCCCTCTCGCGAACAACACTCGCCGACACCCCTCTCCATCTCGCGAACACTCGCCGACACCCCTCTCCCTCTCGCGAACAACACTCGCCGCCACCGGCCCTCTCCCTCTCGCAAACACCTCTCTCTCCCTCTCGCGAAAACCACCGACGCCGATTAGTGTTAGGGTTAGGTAGTGTTTGGTTATCTAGGGTTAGGGTTTGCTTAGTATTTGATTAGGGTTAGGGTTAGAACATGTACTTATCGATTTAATTTTTTGCGAAACAATGGATCCATTCGAACGGGACTTCGAACAGGAAGACATTTTCGAGAACATAATCCGCGATGGTGATGGAGAAGCCGGCGGCTCCGGTGATCATGGAGAAGCCGGCGGCTCCGGTGATCATGGAGAAGCCGGCGGCTCCGGTGATCATGGAGAAGCCGTCGGCTCCGGTGATGGAGAAGCCGACGGCACCGGTAATGACCAGGTATACGATCAGTTGAGGCATTAATGGAATTCTATATGTACATATGTATATAAATTAACTGATTTTTATTCTCTTAGGCCTCCGAAGATAAGTTGGAGAAACGAGGCCCGGCAAAGAGACTGGGCAAAAGAGACCACTTCAACATTGAAGCTATATCACCGGAAGGCCAACCTGTGGCACCCGCGAGTGTCAGAGTGACATTTAAGAATCAGTGCGGAGTTGTGGTTAGAGATCATATCCCGATCAACTTGTTAGAGAATGGAACAAGACCAAGAATGTGTCCGAAGATCAGGTTGCCGATAGGTACAAGAACACACTTTTTGACGACCTCATGTCACATTTCACTTTGCCAAATTTGGGATCGGACTCGAGAATGCCAAGCGGAGGGCGCTAGTGAAGAAATGGGCTCTTAAGAAGATGGGGGAACTTTTCCGAGCGTACAAGAACCGGTTATGGAAAGCTTATAAGGCCGAGAAGAAGCCTCCGAGTATTCGAAAACTACCTAGCGAAGCAGGAGCATAATTGGGAAGAATTTGTGAAGTACAAAGAATCGAGAGGAGGCTGTGAACCTGTCCAAGATAAACAAGAAGAATGCAAGCGAAAAGAAATATCACCATCATACGGGGGAGGGGGCTACGAAGTAGCCATGCCTAAGTGGGATGCACAAGAGGCTGAGATGAAGCTGAATGGGATCACTCCGAGAACCGGAGCGAGAAGGATGGGACACTAGGGCTCGGAATTGGTTCCTCGCGCATGGCTGTGAGTATGATATGAAGACGGGGAACATTGTTGAAAGTGACGAGCAGGGTTAGGGTACCCGGGGAAGAATGGATTAAAGTGACGAAAGAAATAAAGGCGGGAAAACTAAAGTTTGTTCCCGATAGAGAGAAAGACTTGCTGACGCTTGTCCTCGGTAATCCTGAGAAGGGAGGACGAACAAGAGGCTTCGGCCCTAGTGTTCCATGGTCGCTTGGGTTTCCGGCCGACGCGGAGACTTATAGAAGCCGAGCGAGAGCTAAAAAACGCGAGCTGGAGGTGCAGAATGACCGGATGGCCGAGTTCCAACGCCAGCTTGACCAGCAGCAGCGGGAGATTCAGCAGCCGCGGCGGGAGATAAATGAACTAAAAGGACAGCGCCGGCCGGATAATACCGCTGGCATATCTCGGCGACGAGACGAGCCAGCGTGGCCGACTCGGAGGCCCCTACTACACGGATGATAGATGGCGGTCCTGGCGACCCCGTGGATGGAATCAAGGAGCAAACACCTTGTGATCTCCTTGTGGTGTTCAGGAACATGTCTGTTAAGGTGGCGGTCGGCTATGTCTTACCTGCATTTGGACCTGAAGGTGAGCCGGCAACATGGCATGGCAATGAGATTCCAGCTGGCTATGCTCGTGTCGGGGTGGATTCAGTTGTACCGTCGTGGGAGTCATTGGAGCTCGAAATCCCTGGAGGTGATGGGGGGCTTACACTCAGAGAGGTGCTTGGGAGAAATCATTCTGCGGGAAAAGAAGAACATCGGGCTGCCGGGCTGGGTAGCCCCTAGTACCGGTCGTCCGAGCAGGTCACCATCACCTCCTCCGGGTGATCGCAGGCCACCATCACCTCCTCCTACCGATCACATGTCGCCACCATCACCCCATGGGTACGACGTTGACCACGACATCTGTAGTCCATCTCCATCTCCAGCGCCGCCGCCTCCGCCCACTAAGACTCGGAATGCACCCTACCGGAAGCGTTTCAAGAGTCCTATCCGCAAGATGTCGCCCCTCCCAAAAGTACCAAAGGTTCCCCCCGTCCTTGGGATCTTGCCGTCGAGGAAAATGCGGCCGCTGTTGCGCAACACAACTATGATCATTTCCATAAGCCAAAACCTCCAGCGCCGAGCCATACACCGAGAAGCAAATAGCATATGCTACTTCTTTTCTGAACACACCATCGCAATATGACTTACACGAGAAGAAGGATGACTATACACGCCACCTTGCGAGGGTAATTGATGACAAGAGGGAGAATAAAAATGCTAAGAAGAAGGATGACAAGGATAAGAAGAAGGATATTGCTACCACGAGCAAATCATCAGCTAGAAGTGCAGCCGAGAAGAAGTCAAGTTCAACAACTGCACCCCTCAAGGCCAAGGAAACGACGAAAGGAAGAAAAAGAAAGGAAGTTCCCCTCCTCGGAGATCAGCCCAAACAATCGATCCCAGCACTCAAAGTGTTTAATGTTCCCAAGCTGTACCAGGAACAGGGTGGTTTCGATATGGAAGAAGCTGCAAAGTTAGCGGCTGCCTGTGACGTTACCGTGGAGGAATTGATGTCTGCAGCAGATGCTGCAGTACCCACTGCTGATATAGTTCCTCAATTTGTCTACGGGGCCGACTTGGTCAGCAAAGAGCAGCTGCATAAACTGCCAACACATATGCGGAATTTGCATCAGTGGTACCTTGATGCATGCAAGGAGAACATAAGGTTCATCGTGGCGCATATACCACGTGAATATTACTACCGAAAGGAGGAGATCCATATTGAGATAAATGAACTCACGGCGAGTTATTCAATTTAGATGCCCTCGACAAATCTCTCATGAGTTGCTATTGCTTGCAAGTTGTTAACTACATATAAGTTCATTTTCATTCAGTTCATATTCGTTTTCAATGCATATACTCATTATTTCTTATGTGTTCTCTTATGCAGACTGAAGATCAGTGAATGCAAAAGTCACAATATTATCAATATTGGGTTTGTTGACCCGGATAAAGTAAATGTTCAAACGGTAAAGTATAACCGCGAAGAAACGGGGGGAAACCTACTCAGGTTTTTGGGCGAGCAATATTTCTGTGATTCAATATTGTTTCCTTACAACTACGAGTGAGAGTCTTAATGATCTTTTATGCACATCCAATTAATCATTCTTTTGCTTGGCAGGGCTTGGACAGCTTTCAAGAACCATCATAAGCAGAGTACCTGGGCAGAGAAGCTAACATTTACTCCTGTACCGTGCCCTCAGCAGCCACAAGGGACGAATCTATGTGGATACTACGTTTGCGAGTCCATTCGCATGTTAACCACCGAGAAGCGAGAACAATAATAAATTCAACGTAAGCAATAACATTCACAACTTTATTTATTTTCGTCAATATTTCGTTATCAACATTGATATAGTCATACTCATCTCATTTTCCTATATAGGTCGATTACATGCGGGACACACTCCAACCAAAGAAACACCTACTAGGAATTGCGGAGGAACTGGCGGGACTTTTGGTTAAAGAAGTACTAAACAACAAAGGCTTGTTTAGTCCAAATAGAAGCTCTACCTCCAAATAGACGGTCGTTAGTACCGCTTGTCGATCGTGAGCTAAATGTATACATATATATATGTAAGGGGAATGTACATGTAAAGGGGAATCGACTTTTGCTTCCAATATTTGTTCGATCGATTATATGAATGAACGTGTACCACTTCTAGTAGCGTACAATGCAACTTTTATTTTCGAATGAAAAAATGAGGTGGCGGGGTGGTGGTGGTGGGGGGTGCTGCACCCCTCAAACCCTAAAGCAGCAGCGTTGTGCGCCCGCCACGTAGAGGGCCTTTTGACGCGGGTGGTAATACCACCCGCGACAAAAGGGCCTGTCCCTGCGTGCCCCGCGGCTGCTACGTGGTGGACCTTATATCGCGGGTCGTAAGAGACCCGCGACAAAAGGTGGACCTTTTGTCGCGCCTCCCTTGTCGCGCTTGGCCGCCCGCGACAAAAGGCTCATACGACCCGCGACATTAGGCCTGTTTTCCACTAGTGCATAAAACCATAAACTTAATTATAAAATAGGAGATATAGAATAATACAACCTCTAGGGCATATTTCCTTCACTTTCTTTGGAATATCCTACACTTGCGACGCTACAATGGCTAAAAATTGTAAGGACCTATAAAAGCCCCGTTCTTCCACAAGAGGAGTTAGCTTTTCTTCTCTCTCTCCTAGATGAACGCTGAGCTCAATTCTTGGTGGATCTCCATCCGTTGCCGCGGACGGTTCTGTCCATGCAGGACTTATGCCGTTGTATGGATACCATGTAGAAGAAATGGGTGTCGGGTTGGTAATATAGTGACCGTGCGGATAAGTTGAGACATGGCCTAGGGTTTGGCTCGGATTCGGGGCTGAGTAAGTTAAGGACACATTCCATGAAGGTCAGGGCACTGCGGTCGAATCTTTATTTTTGTTTCTGTCGATACATGCCTAAATCTGAAGACCCGACAACTGGTTCCTCAGCGGCGAATGTCAGTCGCCTGCCCTAGGTGAGATGCTAACCATTCGTTGAGGGTTGCTCCGGTGCTTCCCCCTAAATGAAGTTGATGGGTTATAGTTGGGTATTTTTTCTTGTGTTGAGTCCGCCGAAACCTATATCCAGCCCATGTATATCCGTCTATATTGATACGGTATATATGTCACTAGTAGGAAAACCATTATAGGTGGAAACCACCTCTGTGGCGCACCAAATGGCTCATGCGCCACAAAAGTATTTCTGTGGCGCACCATTAAAATGCACCATAAAAACATTGATGTTTCTGTGGCGCACGTGGAAGCATATGCGCCACAGAACAAGGAGATTCTGTGGCGCACGGTGAGTAGTGCGCCACAGAAAGTTCGTGGGACCCACGCTGGGTCCACCACTGCATATGGCCGAAGGAAATTCTGTGGCGCATGGTCCAACGTGCGCCACAGAAAGTTAAGATTCTGTGGCGCACGCTGGTCCATGCGCCACAGAATTTCCTGCGGGGACCACCCCCCGGCTCACGCCACCATGATTCTGTGGCGCATGAGCTCATATACGCCACAGAAGTTCATGTTTCTGTGGCGCATATCCTCTAATGCGCCACAGAAAGTGAATAGTAGATCTCACTTTTGGAGGCAGCTCCCCTCTTTTCTTCCACCCACCACCCTTTCCATTCTTGTCTTCTCCAACCAGCTCGTGTTCCTCCTCTCTCCCACTCCATTTTGGTCATACTTTTCTCCATTGTTGATAGCTCTAAGCCTATTTTGTGGGCATATTTGTGAGGGGAAGCCACACCAACTTGTAGAGGGGTACTAAAAACCACAATTCTCTTTCCCTCCTCCTCCACTTTCCCTCTTGCATGGTCCATTGTTTTGTCTCCACCACCCCATCCTCTTGCTCCACCATGATGTTGGTAGATTTGTGAGAGGTTGAGTACTATTGGATGCATGTTTTGTGTGTATGGATGTTTTGTAGGTGAAGATTATTATCGCGCTCCCGGACGGTTTGCGGTGGCGAGAAGATGATGTTTATATGTGTTGAGCTTTGTGTTGTGGTTGAATGTTTGCTTGCGAAGAAGCTTATTTGTGTAGTTGGTTTGTGCCGGCGTGTGGTGCATGGATGTTTGCCGAAATGTTGATTCATTTCCATTTCGGAAAATTCTTGCACTAGCCATATGTCCCACTTTTAGGATAGGTCATGTCGAAATTTTCCGGCGATCATGCATGCATGTGTGTTTATGCATGGTGTGTGTGGTTCTAATTAACTCTCTTTTGCTCTATATATGTATGATGCAGTCAACCATGGTCGTCCATATGAGGGAAGGACAAGTGGTTAGATACAAGGTGAACGCGAAGGCCGACATGGTTAGGAGCAACATGACCCTGATAAGATGTCCGTGTCGAAAATGCGGACTCCGGCGGTGGATCGACCACGATTCCGGACAAGCTGGAGGAACACCTGCTCGGGCGCGGTTTCATGCTCGGCTTCAACGAGGAGCCGGCGGCAAATGTTGGTCATGAAGAAGAGGCCGACATCGGGCGAGAAGACGAAGAGTCTCCCGAACATGGTGTTCATCATGAGGAAGGAGAGGGCGATGAAGGAGATGATGATGCCGGAGGAGATGGTGGTGGAGATGCCGAGAGCAAGCAGACACCGCTAACGTCGGCCCTGCGGGACCCTCATGTTCAAGAGCTTCTCCTGAAGGACACGGGCAACGCCAAACCTGAAGCCAAGGCTGGCGCAAATGGAGGTAGACGGGATGACTCCATTGTATCCAGGGTGCCGGCCCGAGGATACACGCTTGAGTGTAACGCTCGAGTGTCCGGAGATGAAGGCGGAACACAAATGGACCGACGAGCAGCTTCAGCGATAACATGAAATCCTGGCATGCTCGTCTTCCCAAGGACAACACATTGCCGACAAGTATCGACGAGGCCAAGAAAGTAGTTTGCCCACTCGACCTACCGCACGTAAAGTACCACGCATGCATCAATGATTGTGCACTTTTTCGGAATGAGTACAAGGATAGAACCACATGTCCGGTGTGCGGCCAAGGACGGTACAAGAGAGGGAACAAGAAAGTTCCTCTGAAAGTTGTCTGGTACTTTCCTATCACTCCCCGTCCGCAGCGGTATTTCGTAGATCCTAAGGAAGCAAAGCTCATGCAATGGCACGCGGAAAGGGAGAAGCCCGCGGATGATCCGGAGAAGGGCAAGATCCGACACACCCTGCGGACGCTAGCCGGTGGAATGCGTTGGACATTGAGTTCGCAGATGAGTTCGGGAGCGAACCGAGGAACATTCGTCCGGGCATGAGCACCGACGGACTCAATCCCTTTGGAAACCGGAGTAGCACGCATAGCACTCGGCTCGTGTTTGTATGGCCATACAACCTCCCCCCGGCTGTGCACAAAGCAGCGGTACGTACACATGAGTATTCTTATTCGGGGGCCAAAACAACCGGGCGTGGACATGCATACGTATCTCGGTGCTGTTGAAAGAGGAGTTAGCCACTGCTCGTGGCGGACGCCGGCCCGTACTTGGGATGCGTACAAAGAGATTATTTCCCTCTCGGAGCCGCATTGCTAACGACGGTGCGGGACTATCCTGGTTACGCATATGTATCGTGCCAGGTGAACCACGGATTCAAGGGATGTGTCAAGTGCATGGATAAGACCCCGCATCTGCAGCTGCCGAAGCCTCCCGGGTCTTGTAAAACTGTGTTCCAAGGGACTCGAATGTGGCTTCGCTTCGATCACTGATGACCCACAAGTATAGGGGGTGTATCGTAGTACTTTCGATAAATAAGAGTGTCGAACCCAACGAGGAGCAGAAGGTGTTGACAAGCAGTTTCGATGAAGGTTTCACTGTAAATGCTCACAGACAAGTATTCAGGGGGTTTTGATATTGCGGATAAATAAAGTACAAGTAAATAAAATGCGAGAGAAATAATTGCAGCGAGTGGCCCAATCCTTTTTAGCACAAAGGACAAGCCGGTTTGATTACTTATAATGACCAAACGTTCCCGAGGACACACGGGGATTTTAGTCTAGTGCTTTCGCTACATACGAGCTGATTAATCTTCATTGTTTTGATAAGTGTTGTGTGGGTGAACCTATGCTAATGCACCGCCCTTCCTAGGACTAATACATACTTGTGATTATACCCCTTGCAAGCATCCGCAACTACAAGAAAGTAATTAAGATAAATCTAACCACGGCCTTAAACTGCGAGATCCTGCGATCCCTCCCGCATCGATATACTAACGGGGGCTTAGGTTTCTGTCACTCCGGCAACCCCGCAATTAGCAACCGAATACAAGATGCACTCTCCTAGGCCCATAAATGGTGAAGTGTCGTGTAGTCGACGTTCACACGACACCACTAGAAGAATGACACCACAACTTAAATATCATAACATTGAATATTACTCAACCATAATTCACTACTAGCATTTAGACTTCACCCATGTCCTCAAGAACTAAACGAACTACTCACGAGACATCATATGGAATACAATCAGAGGTGATATGATGATGAATAACAATCTGAACATAAACCTTGGTTCAATGGTTTCACTCAATAGCATCTACAACAAGTATAGAATAACACCGGGAGAGTTTCCCCTATCAAACAATCAAGATTTAACCCGAATTGCTACAGCGATGACGAGGTGCAGCGGTGGTGATGGCGGTGTAGATGGTGGAGATGATGATGATGATGATGGAGATGATGTCCCGCTCGATGACGATGGCGATGGCGTCGATTTCCCCCTCCGGGAGGGAATTTCCCGGCGGATTCCTGCCCGCCGGAGAGCTCTTTTCTCTCTGGTGTTCTCCGCCCCGCAGAGGCGGCTGTAACCCTTCGTGAGGATCCCTCTGTGGCTTAGGTTTTCGGGACGAAGGAGTACGCGAAGAAAAGGAGGCGAAAGAGGCTGTGGGGCCCCCAGAGCATAGGGTGGCGCGGCCAGGGCCTGGGCCGCGCCGCCCTATGGTCTGGGCCCACGATGGCCCCTCTCTTCTTCCCCTTCGGCTCCCTCCGTCATCTGGAAAAATAGGAATTTTCGTGAAATTCCCTTCCACGATTGATCTTCCGAAATATTGCGTTACGACGGTGCTTTTTCCGGCGAGAATCCCGGCTCCGGTGCTTGATCCTCCAATGATGATGAAACATGCAAAATAGATGGAATAACATAAGTATTGTGTCCCAATATGAAATATATCAATGAATAACGAGCAAATTATGATACAAAATAGTGATGCAAATTGGACGTATCAACTCCCCCAAGCTTAGACCTCGCTTGTCCCCAAGCGAGCCGAGCTCGATAAACAAGACCACATGTTTATGGAGTGAAGAGTCGATAAATAAAATACGGACAAGAAGCATCATATTCATTCACACAAGACATTCTAGTAAACAACTTCCTCATATAACTCATCTCGAAATAAGTAAAGAGAAATCACAAGTAAAGGTGCATAAGAAATCATAGTTGGTGATGGCAAACTTTGTTCTTGGTCAGAGAACTGCTAACGGATTGTACTTCTAAGCAAAGCTTTCATATTAGAATTTATAGCTGAGCCTTCATATTTAAGCATAACAATCTCTTCATAATCATTGATAACTTCAAAGTCATATTCATTCAGATAAAATTGGTACTAAACAAGAAAGTATAAAAGACATGATCAACTGAATCATAGCATAAATGATTGGTTCACAACAACTCAATTGCTTGCTTGAGATAGAGGGAAATAGGTTTACTGACTCAACATAAAAGTAAAAGATAGGCCCTTCGCAAGAGGAAGCGAGGATTAAATCATGTGCTAGAGCTTTTCAAGTTTTGAAATCATATAAAGAGCATAAAAGTAAGATTTTGAGCGGTGTTTGTTGTTGTCAACGAATGGTAGCGGGTACTCTAACCCCCTTGCCAAACGAACCTTCAAAGAGCGGCTCCCATGAGGGACGGTATCTCTACCAGCAAGGTAGATCATCCCCCTTCTCTTTTGTTTACACATGTATTTTAGTTTTATTATGGGTGACACTCCCCCCAACCTTGGCTTTCTCAATCCATGGCTAACCGAATCCTCGGGTGCCTTCCAACATTCACATACCATGGAGGAGTGTCTATTGCAAAATTAAGTTGCTTACTGATAAGTCAGAGCAAAACATGTGAAGAGAATTATTAATGAAAGTTATTAATTGGGGCTGGGAACCCCGTTGCCAGCTCTTATTGCAAAATTATTGGATAAGCGGATGTGCCGCTAGTCCATTAGTGAAAGTCCGCCCAACAAGATTGAAAGATAAAACACCACATACTTCCTCATGAGCTATAAAACATTGACACAAATAAGGAGTAGTATAGTTTGAATAATTTAAAGGTAGCACATGAAGTATTTACTTGGAATGGCAGAAAATACCATGTAGTAGGTAGGTATGGTGGACACAAATGGCATAGGTTTGGTCTAAGGTTATGGATGTATGAGAAGCATTCCTCTCGATACAGGTCTTTGGCTAGCAAGGTTTGATAGCAAGCATAAAGGTTGAGGGAAACAAACAAATATACATATGATAGAAACAATCATGCATCTTTCTCATAAGCACAAGCAATTTTAACTTAAGAATACTAAGCATAGAGATAATGGAGTAATGTATCTAAGTGTATTTCTCTCTTCTATTAAACATCAAGATGTTGTTGCTATTGACCAATGCTAAGTTTGCCAAAACCAAATAGATTTACTTAATGTTCCCAAAGTGATATCAATACTCATGTCAAGAATAATCATATAATGGAGATTGCAAACTAAAATAAGGTGTGCAAAAAGTAAATGATAAGACTTCTCATTAATATTCCATAACGATAACTCACACCAACGGATACATCGATAACTAACTAAGAGAGATACTTCCACATTGCATACTATTCTATATGATAACTTCCCTACTCATGATATGACGCTACTTAATAGTAAAAGATAAAGATGGTGATGATGTGATACCGCGGCACTCCCCCAAGCTTGGAACAAACCAAGGGGATGCCAATACCGATGATGAATTACTCCTTCGGCGATGGTGGTGATGAATTCCTGACAAGCTTCTCAATAAGCTCCTGGAGCTCGTCAATCCTGTATATGAGATTGCGAATCATCTCTGAATTGTGCTCGACGCGGTTAAGGAGTCTGTCCGACGGTGAGTCCCAACTCTTGGAGTTATTTCCCCACTCTTCAGCCTCAGGCTCCTTCTCTCCTGCAGTGTCAGAACGGTTTATATCCCAATTACTTGGCAACACTACCTTGGGGGTCCTTTCAGTTTGGCGATCGTAGATTAGATTGCGGTAAGGGTTGTAATGGCTCGGATAAGATGTCCTTGGAGCCAAGTAGTGACGTGGAACCGCCCCTCCGGTGGCGATTCGTGCACTCCTCTTGATGTTGGATGGACTTGATATCACGCCAATACTTGCGACGGTGGCTTGTTGGCGTTCCTGCGGAGCTTCCTCCACTTCTTCATCCTCTCTTACATCTTCTTTCTTCAGCTCCGGGTCTTGAATATTTTCCTTCGAAGGTTCCTTGTCCTTGTTGTTGGAGACCATGGTGCTTCTAGATCAAAACAAATCTGGCAGAAAACAGCTCGAAACGAAACACGACGAGAAAACGATATTACGGACCTCCAGGGGTCCGGGAGATTATATAGCAAATATTTTCACGACAAAAGGAAGGTTCCAGGCCGAAAACGAGTGGAAACGGGACGCCGAGGTGCCGTCACCATAGGTCGGCGCGGCCGGAGTGGGGCCCGCGCCGGCCTGTGGTGACGGGCCCTCGCGCGTCTCTTCCACTCCGTTTCGATTCCGTAATTTTTCATATTTTCCAAAAACAGCAGAAATAATGTTCGGAAAGGTAAACGCGGACTTTTTATTACCTATACTGTTACCTATTCAAAGTCCGGTTACGGCGGACTGTCAATTTGTCCTTTGATGAAAGCCTCCGGTGTTTCCACTTGAATAATATCAACATCAACATTATAAGAATCGCCCGAGATATAATGCTTGAGTCTTTGTCCATTCACCACTTGTGTGGCATTGCCTTGGAGAGAGCTAATTTTAATTGCTCCTGAACGATACACCTCCTCAACAACATATGGTCCTTCCCACTTCGAGAGTAATTTCCCTGCAAAGAATGCGAGACGAGACCGATACAATAGAACTTGATCTCCAACATTAAATTCTCTTTTGATGATCCTTCTATCATGCCATTTCTTAACTTTTTCTTTAAAGAGTTTAGCATTTTCATAAGCTTCACTTCTCCATTCATCTAGAGAACTTAATTGCAACAACCTCTTATTACCGGCTAATTTAGGATCTTTATTTAGTTCTCTAACTGACCCAATAAGCTTTGTGCTCTAGTTCTAAAGGTAAATGACAAGCTTTTCCATAAACCATTTTATAAGGCGACATTCCCATAGGATTTTTATAAGCAGTTCTATAAGCCCATAGTGCTTCTTTCAACTTACTAGCCCAATTCCTTCTAGATTTATTAACAGTCTTTCCTAAGATAGCTTTAATCTCTCTATTTGATAATTCTACTTGACCACTAGTTTGAGGGTGATAAGCAGAAGCAATTCTATGATTAATACCATACTTAGCAAGAGTTTTTCTAAAACCTCCATGAATGAAATGAGAACCTCCATCAGTCATAATATATCTAGGTACTCCAAATCTAGGAAATATAATATCTACCAGCATTTTTATAGAGGTCTCACCATCAGCACTTTTTGTAGGTATAGCTTCTACCCATTTAGTAACATAATCAACAGCGACAAGTATATGAGTGTTACCTTCTGAAGCAGGGAAAGGTCCCATGAAGTCGAATCCCCAACAATCGAATGGTTCAATAAAAAGAGTATAATTCATAGGCATTTCATTGCGTCTAGAGATATTACCAACTCTTTGACATTCATCACAAGATAAAATAAATTTCCTTGCATCTTTGAAGAGTGTTGGCCAATAAAAACCTGATTGTAGAACCTTTTGCGCGGTTCTATCTCCAGCGTGATGTCCTCCATAAACACTTCCATGACATTTATTCAATATCTCCTGTTGTTCATATTCAGGAACACATCTTCGCATAATACCATCCACTCCTTCTTTATATAAGTGTGGGTCATCCCAAAAATAATGCCTCAAGTCATAAAAGAATTTCCTCCTTTGCTTGAGCTGAAAAGGTTGGAGGCAAATACTTCGAAACAATAAAGTTAGCATAATCTGCATACCAAGGGCTCTCTCGCGAGCTCACCTTTATTACAGCCAATTGTTCATTTGGAAAACTATCATTAACGGGAACAGGATCATAAGCAATATTTTCCAATCTAGACAAATTATCAGCAACAGGATTATCAGCACCTTTCCTATCTATAATATGTAAATCAAATTCTTGCAACGAAGTACCCATCTAATAAGCCTTGGCTTAGCATCTTTCTTTGTCATAAGGTATCTAATTGCAGCATGATCGGTATGAATTGTAACTTTTGAATCAACAATATAAGGTCTAAACTTATCACAAGCAAAGACTACAGACTAACAATTCTTTTTCGGTTGTAGCATAATTTCTTTGAGCAGCATCAAGAGTCTTACTAGCATAATGAATAACATTTAATTTTTTATCTACTCGCTGTCCAAGAACAGCGCCTACGACAAAATCACTAGCATCACACATAATTTCAAAAGGCAAATTCCAATCGGGAGGTTCAACTACGGGAGCGGTTGTTAAGGCTTTCTTTAAAGTTTCAAAAGCTTCCTTACAATCATCATCAAAAACAAAAGGTACATCTTTTTGAAGAAGATTAGTAAGAGGCTTTGAAATTTTAGAGAAATCTTTAATAAATCTCCTATAAAACCCAGCATGACCAAGAACACTACGAATACCTTTAACATCCCTCGGATAGGGCATCTTCTCAATCGCTTCAACTTTAGCTCTATCAACTTCAATACCTTTCTCAGAAATTTTATGTCCCAATACAATTCCTTCATTAACCATAAAATGGCATTTCTCCCAATTAAGAACAAGGTTAGTTTCTTCACATCTCTGCAAAACTTTATCGAGGTTTCGCAGGCAATTATCAAAAGAATTCCCATAGACAGAAAAATCATCCATGAACACCTCTACAATACTTTCGCAAAAACCATGAAAAATAGCAGACATGCATCTTTGAAAAGTAGCAGGAGCATTACATAAACCAAAAGGCATACGCCTATAAGCATAAGTTCCATAAGGACAAGTAAAAGTGGTTTTCTCTTGATCTTTAGCTTTAACTGCAATTTGTGAAAACCCAGAATAACCATCAAGAAAGCAAAAATGAGTATTTTTAGACAACCTCTCTAACATTTGATCAATAAAGGGTAAAGGGTAATGATCTTTCTTAGTAACTTTATTAACTTTTCGAAAATCAATGCACATTCTATAACCTACAACTATTCTTTGAGGAATAAGCTCATCATTATCATTAGGCACAACAGTCATTCCTCCTTTCTTAGGAACACAATGCACAGGACTAACCCATCTACTATCAGCAATAGGATATATAATACCAGCTTCAAGCAGTTTTAATACCTCATTCCTTACCACTTCCTTCATCTTCGGAATTAGACGACGTTGATGTTCAACAACAGGCTTTGCATCTTCTTCCATATTAATAGCATGTTGGCAAATAGAAGGAGAAATCCCTTTCAAATCATCAAGAGTATAGCCAATAGCCCCTCGGTGTTTCTTCAATATTTCCAATAACCTTTCTTCCTCAATCTCTGAAAGCTTAGAACTAATAATAACAGGATATATTTTCTTATCATCAATATGAGCATATTTAAGATTATCAGGTAAAGGCTTTAGATCAAAAACAGGATCTTCCTTCGGTGGTGGTGTTGTACCCAGATCTTCCACCTAGGTAAATCATGCTTGAGAATAGGTTGGCGACGAAAAATTTCCTCAAGCTCATCTCTTTCTTTCCTAAAAGCTTCACTTTCACTATTCTCCAAATGTTGCTTGCAAAGGGTTATTAGGAACAAGAACAATAGATGCACACTTGCTCCATTTTAAAATCATTACTAGGCAAGTCAACTTTATAAGGAGTTTTGGTAAATTTAGAAAAGTTAAATTCATAAGGTTCACCAGCAAATCTAGTCAAAATTTTCTCTTTCTTACAATCTATAATAGCTCCACAAGTATTTAGAAAAGGTCTACCAAAAATGATAGGACAATAATCACTAGCAGCGAGAACCAAGTACCAAAAAGTCAGCGGGATATTTAATCTTACCACATAGAACTTCCACATCTCGAACAATACCAATTGGAGAAATAGTTTCTCTATTAGCCGAGATGAATAACCACATCAATATCTTCAAGTTCACAAGAACCAATTTCGTGCATAATCTCCGTGTAAAGTTCATAAGGTATAGCACTAACACTTGCACCAATATCACATAAACCATAATAGCAATGATCACCAATTCTAACTGATAGCATAGGAACACTAACTTGTTTGGGTTTATTAGGATGTGAAACAATATTAGAAGCATCTTCACGAGAAAATAATATGACCATCCTCCACATTCTCGAGTCACAAGATCTTTAACTATTGCAACGGCGAGGTTCAATTTTAATTTGTTCTTCGGGTTCTTTAGGTTTCTTTTCACTTTTATTAACTGCACTAGATATGACGAGTACTCCTTCATTTTAGCGAGGGAAAGGAGTTTTTTCAATATAAGCTTCGGGAATAACATTATCAACGGTTTCAATCACTACACATTTGTTTACGAGATGAATCAATTTTATCTTTATACGGTTCATGATACTTATCAAAATTCTTCTTAGGCAGTTCATAATGAGAGGCAAAAGCTTTATAAAGATTTGCAACAACTTGGGAATCAAGACCATATGTAGCACTCATATTACGAAATTTATCGAGTATCCATAAAAGCTTCAATGCATTTATAATCATAAATTATACACGATTCTCTATCTCCGTCGTTCTCCCATCCTTCGGTATTTTCTTGGATCCGATCAAGAAGGTCCCTTTTAAACTCTTCATTCTTGCGTGTAAATGATCCAGAACAAGAAGTATCCGAGCAAGGTCTTGTCTTGAAAAGAAAGTCTTGCATAGAAATTATCAATAATAACATTACCAGGAAGCTCATGAATGGGGCATTTGAGCATTAAAGACTTCAATCTCCCCCAAGCTTGGGCAATACTTTCTCCATCATGAGGCCAGAAATTATATATGCGGTTCCGATCTTTGTGAATTTCACTTGGAGGATAAAATTTGGAATAGAATAAAGGCACAATGTCCTCCCAATCAATAGAATCACCATTCTTCAGCAATTTATACCAGTGCGCCGCTTTACCAGACAGCGATATAGTGAATAGTTTCTTCCTAACTTCATTCATGGAAATACCTGCACATTTGAATAACCCGCATAATTCATGCAAAAATAGTAAATGATCACCAGGATGGACGAGTTCCATCCCCTTCATAAGCGGTTATCCATAACACGTTCAATAATTTTCGTAGGTATTTTATATGGTACTACTTCCTCACACGGCGCTTCATCCACTACCGTTGCGAGTAGTAGTAGATTTCCCAAATAGAAATTGAAGAGAAGATCTCTCCATAATGATTATAGCAGCAGGCAGAAATAAAATCAGCACAAACGAGTAAAGGTTTTCCTTACCAATTCCACTTACCAATAGCGCTTCACTCCCCGGCAACGGCGCCGAGAAAATAGTCTTGATGACCCACAAGTATAGGGGGTGTATCGTAGTACTTTCGATAAATAAGAGTGTCGAACCCAACGAGGAGCGAGAAGGTGTTGACAAGCGGTTTCGATGAAGGTTTCCTTGTAAATGCTCACGAGACAAGTATTCGGGGGTTTTGATATTGCGAGATAAATAAAGTACAAGTAAATAAAATGCGAGAGAAATAATTGCAGCGAGTGGCCCAATCCTTTTTAGCACAAAGGACAAGCCGGTTTGATTACTTATAATGACCAAACGTTCACGAGGACACACGGGGATTTTAGTCTAGTGCTTTCGCTACATACGGTGATTAATCTTCATTGTTTTGATAAGTGTTGTGTGGGTGAACCTATGCTAATGCACCGCCCTTCCTAGGACTAATACATACTTGTGATTATACCCCTTGCAAGCATCCGCAACTACAAGAAAGTAATTAAGATAAATCTAACCACGGCCTTAAACTGCGAGATCCTGCGATCCCTCCCGCATCGATATACTAACGGGGGCTTAGGTTTCTGTCACTCCGGCAACCCCGCAATTAGCAACCGAATACAAGATGCACTCTCCTAGGCCCATAAATGGTGAAGTGTCGTGTAGTCGACGTTCACACGACACCACTAGAAGAATGACACCACAACTTAAATATCATAACATTGAATATTACTCAACCATAATTCACTACTAGCATTTAGACTTCACCCATGTCCTCAAGAACTAAACGAACTACTCACGAGACATCATATGGAATACAATCAGAGGTGATATGATGATGAATAACAATCTGAACATAAACCTTGGTTCAATGGTTTCACTCAATAGCATCTACAACAAGTATAGAATAACACCGGGAGAGTTTCCCCTATCAAACAATCAAGATTTAACCCGAATTGCTACAGCGATGACGAGGTGCAGCGGTGGTGATAGCGGTGTAGATGGTGGAGATGATGATGATGATGATGGAGATGATGTCCCGCTCGATGACGATGGCGATGGCGTCGATTTCCCCCTCCGGGAGGAATTTCCCCGGCAGTTCCTGCCCGCCGGAGAGCTCTTTTCTCTCGGTGTTCTCCGCCCCGCGAGGCGGCTGTAACCCTTCGTGAGGATCCCTACGTGGCTTAGGTTTTCGGGACGAAGGAGTACGCGAAGAAAAGGAGGCGAAAGAGGCTGTGGGGCCCCCGAGCATAGGGTGGCGCGGCCGGGGCACGGGCCGCGCCGCCCTATGGTCTGGGCCCACGATGGCCCCTCTCTTCTTCCCCTTCGGCTCCCTCCGTCATCCGGAAAAATAGGAATTTTCGTGAAATTCCCTTCCACGATTGATCTTCCGAAATATTGCGTTCGACGGTGCTTTTTCCAGCGAGAATCACGGCTCCGGTGCTTGATCCTCCAATGATGATGAAACATGCAAAATAGATGGAATAACATAAGTATTGTGTCCCAATATGAAATATATCAATGAATAACAGCAAATTATGATACAAAATAGTGATGCAAATTGGACGTATCAATCACCCGTGGAGAAAACGCAAGGATCTGTTCAACGGCGAAGAGGAGCTCGGAAGAGCCCCACGACCGAGGAGCGGCGAAGAAATATCCGAGTTTTTGGAAAATTGGGAAGAGTGCCCTGCCGGGAAAGAAGCGACCGCGAGAATCGCCGCTGCTGGGAGTATGGAAAGCGAGGTCTGTTTTACGGGACCTGCCGTGCTTGGAAGGTCCTCCACACGCCCCATAGCCTCGATGTCATGCACATCACGAAAAGCGTTACCGAGAGCCTACTTGGCACTCTGATGAACATGCCGGAGAGGACCAAGGATGGCCCGAAAGCAAGAACCAACCTGAAATTGCTTGGCCTCAAGAAAGAACTTCAGTACCCCACCGATAGTGATGATGATGATGAACAGACGGAAACGACTCAGGGTCACCACAAAAGGGCTAAGAAGAATGAGGTGGTGGTGCTTAAACCTGCCTACTTCACTCTGAGCGAGGAGGAGCTCGAGAGGTTTTTCGAGTGCCTCCTAGGAGTAAAAGTTCCTCACGGTTACTCGGGGAAGATAAGCAGATATCTGGACGTAGCGAAGAAGAGGTTTAGCGGGATGAAGTCTCACGACTGTCACGTGCTGATGACACAGATACTTCCCGTTGCGATGCGAGGGATAATGGACGACCACGTCCGCGAGACGTTGTTTGGCCTCCGCAGCTTCTTCGACGTCATCTCTAGGAAGTCCATTGGCGTTAAGCAGCTCAACGAGGCTACAAGAAGAGATCGTCGAGATACTATGCGAGCTCGAGATTTACTTCCCGCCGGCGTTCTTCGACATCATGGTGCATCTGCTTGTCCATGTAGTGGATGACATCATCCACCTCGGGCCGACATTCCTGCACAACATGATGCCATTCGAAAGGTTGAACGGTGTCATCAAAGGATTCGTTCGCAACGGGGCCCGTCCGAGATGGAAGCATAGCCAAGGGCTTTCTCACCTACGAGTGCATCTCCTTACGCAGAACTACCTAAGCACCGAGAACGAGGATGTCGGTCCGCCCACCGGGAAGCACGTCGGCGAGGCTAGCGGGGTTTGGTCACCGCGAGGGCTACCGCGCAATGCATGTCGGCATCGGCTGAGTCGACACGCCGACTTTGACAGGGCACACCGAGTCGCGCTACAACACATAGAATTGGTCAGCCCTTGGGTGGATAAGCACAAAAGCTTAATCGAGCGAAGTTCATCGACCTAGGACGGCCGAGGAAAACAGGGGACGTTACGAAAGAGCACAACTCCAACTTCACGGGGTGGTTCAAGAAAAGGCTACTTGGAAAGTCCTGCACCGATGCCTTCTGCGAAGAGCAGAAACTCATATTCTCCCTGTCGCGGGGACCCGGAGCACAACGTAAGGACCTATCGGTCGTACGACATCAACGGCTATAGATTCTACACCGAGGAAAAGGACAAGAATAGCGAATATCAAAACTCAGGAGTAACTATGCTATCCTACACCGATGACAAGACTGATGTCAAGGAAAGATTCTACGGAAGGATCGAGGAGATTTGGGAACTCGACTACGTTGGAGTGACGATACCGATGTTCCGTGTGAGATGGGCCAAGAGCGTCGAAAAAGATGGACTATATTTCACCACCATGGTTATACCCGATGCCAAATCGAAGACCCCCTCCGCGAAAAATGAGCCGTGGGTGCTCGCTAGCCAAGTTGAGCAATGCTTCTTCATTACCGACCCGTCAAAGCCCAGCCGTGTGGTCGTGAGGAGGGGCAAGAGGAGCATCATCGGAATGGAAGGAGAAGCCGACAAGCAAGACATCGACAAGAACGGCGATCCGAAGATCGAAGAGGAATTTGACAAGTACTTCGACAAGCCTACTACTTATTCAAAAGTAAGAAGGAAGACCACCCTACCGGCTAAAGGTTGCCCGTACACGAGAAGAAATCTCAAGGTGGCCGGGCTAAAGTATTCAACAACCGCGATGAAGAAGGGCAAGAACATTGTCAAGAAACGCGCTAGCCACCGATCGGAACCGAGAAGTTCAATTGTGGCTTTTTTTGTGTACTATGTACTTTGGCAAAAACACATGTGTGTATATGTGTGTGTATGACACACAAGCATCCATACATGCATGTGTGTGTGTGGATGTGTGTATATTGTGATTTTTTTTTGAATTATCTATATTAATTAACTTGCATAATTGAACCTTCATTTATTTCTTGGAATAATACACTAGGAATGTATTAAAGGAAATACTATTAAACATTAATAAAAATCACAATGGCTAAGTGTGGAATGATGCAGGGATTTACAAATATGGCTAAGTGTGGACTTTCTGTGGCGCACCAAAGCCAACATGCGCCACAGAATTTAAAGATTCTGTGGCGCATGTTGGCTTTGGTGCGCCACAGAAAGTCCACACTTAGCCATATTCCAGAACCCACAGTTACTCTGCGCCACACGGTTACTATATGGCCAAAATTCTGTGGCGCACCACAGCCTACATGCGCCACAGAATTTCAAGATTCTGTGGCGCATGTGGGCTGTGGTGCGCCACAGAATTTTGGCACTTAGCCATATCAAGTCCCCTCTTCCTCGCGTCCTTACTTTCTTCCCCAACACACACCCGCCCGCGCCGCCGCTTCTCTCACCTAACCGCCGCCCAGAACCCTAACCGCCGCCCGCGCCGCCGCCTCGTCGACGACCACCACGCCGCCGCTTCTCTCACCTCGCCGCCGCTGCTCGCCCACGCCCAGAGGAGCCCGCCGCCCGCGCGCAGAGGGAGCGCGAGGAGCAGGAGGACCACCGCGCCCACGCCCAGAGGAGCCCGCCGCCGCTGCTCGACGGCCACCGCGCCCTCGCCGCGCCCTCGCCTCGTCGACGGCCACCACGCCCTCGCCGCGCCTTGCCCGACGCCCCCTTCCCTGGTGAGCTTCCCCTCTCTCCCCCTCCCCTCTCCCCTCTCTCCCCCTCCAAATTGATTGATGAACGCTGATTTCAGTAGAAGGATTTCCCCAATTCAAATATGCATCATGCATTCTGACATGCTAATGTGTGCCTAGAATCTTCACGGGTTGTATTAAAACAGTATAATGTGGAAAATTGGGTTAGAAGAAAATTTGAGTGTTCAAAAAAAAGTCCATTATTTTCCAAATTGGGTTTAAGTTAGAGACAACAAGCTAAACATAGAATGTGAATATGTTTAAAACCATGTGATGTACAACTTTGTCTTGTAATCTAAGTCTCTTCCCCTTTGTACCCTATTTCGATGAAGATGAGATAAATAAAACACACAGATAAGCTTCACATATTTACTGTATTTCACAGCTGGTCCCATGATTAATTCAGAACCAAGAAAACAGATGATTACTAGAGTATATAAGAGTATATAAGAGTATATAAGAGTATTTCACAGCTGGTCACATATTTTACTGTATTTCCAATTTGCTAATTGGGGATTTTATTGTTCTAGCTATTGTAGCAAGCTATGTGTAAGTAGCAGTAGCATCATAAGAGTAGCAGTAGCAGTAGAGTGTGGGTAAAATGCCCACTGGTTATAATTAAAATAAGCAAGTGTAGTAGTAGCAAGCTAGAGTGTGGGTAATTAAAATGAGCAAGTGTAGCAGTAGCAAGCTATGTTACAATTGTATCATTTTGGATATGCTACAGTGTATTTCTGATATGCTACAGCAAATAAAAATGCAAGTCTGTTTGTATTTCTGATATGCTACAGTGTATTTCTGATATGCTACAGCAAATAAGCTAGACAGGATTTTTATTGTGCATCTATGTTTGTCCTTTCAATATGTATATATGGTGGAAGCTGCTGCATTGATATATTAAAACCTCGGGCAGTTGGTATAAATGAGCATCAGGAAGTTGGGGAGATAATAATTGGAGATTAATGAAGTATTGTCTACTCTTATTTGTTAGTCATCCTATAAGCTGTTAAAATGCCCACTGGTTATAAAATGAGCAAATAAAATGAGCAAGGTGGCTAGCAGGATAAAATAAGCTGTTAAGGTGCTGCATGATGTAATAAATCAGAAGTAGTAGCATTTTTAATTCATCATGTTTAGTTTATTATTGCTCTGGTTTAAGTATTGCTGCTGTAGCTAGGTTAATGTCACTTCATTTCTATACTGATAGTGGCAGTAGCTAGGTTAGTTGTATACTTGTATATTGGCTATACTTGTATACTGGCTATACTTGTATACTTGTATACTGGTATTCATTTATCAATTTCATTTATTTGAAATGTTCAATTATATTCATTTATCAGTCAGAGGAGCAATTTAGTCAGAGAGAAGAATTTCAGTCAGAGGTGGTTATAAAATGAGCAAATAAAATTTTGGGTGACCCACATTTTTAGTCGATGAGCATTATATTGGCAGTAGTGGCATGCGATAGTGGTGTGTATGTGCTGCTGCTTTGTACACACAATTTTAGTATCTGCTTGTCTGTATAAGTGTATAAGTGCAATTGATGCTATCATAAAATTTATATATTGTTGCTGCTGTTGTTGTATAAGTCACTAGCTATCATTTACTGTTGTTGTATTGCTGTGCACATTAATTAAGTGTATGTGCTGGTGATGGTGGGGATGGTGTGTATGTGCTGGTGATGGTGATGGTGATGGTGGGGATGGTGTGTATGTGCTGGTGATGGTGATGGACCTGATGGTGTGTGTATGCTGGTGATGGTGGGGATGGTGTGTATGTGATGGTGATGGTGATGGTGGTACTGTGTACTTCAAATGAGCTGCCCATTTCTCCCGAAACGTTGATTCACTTCCGTTTCGGTTGAGAAATGGGGCTCCTATGTCCAAAAATTAGCAAAGGTCATGCCGAATTTTCCGGCCGACAATTGTACTAATAGATTTCATCCTCTTCTTTATAGAAATTGCAAATATGTCGGCCGACGACAACGTGGCCGGCACTTCTAAGGCCGCCATGACCCTCGAAGAGGAAGCCGGAGCGGCGAACGTCGAGTTGCGGGAATTCGGCCCCTCCCAGCGACAAGAGGAGGAGGAGGTGGACTTGGCGGCGGAGGAAGTCGGAGCTGACCGTCAGATGACTGAAGCTGGGGAGGAGGAGGAGTATGAACCCACCACCGACGGCAGCGACCACACGGGGAGTGACGGCGTCGGGGAGGCTGACGGCAGCGGCAACCCGGCTGCTAAGAAGAAGAAGCCGCGGAAGGATCGGAAGCCGACGGTGCTCGCCAACACCACCAGCGAGATCACATTGGTCTCCGAAAGTGGGCAACCACAGGAGCCGGAGGCTCTTGCCGCTGGGTACGGCATGCAACTCGGGTGCATTGTCCGGGAAAGCATGTCGATCAACACGGTGAATATCCGAGGTGAAGGCAATGAGCATTTGGTCGAGCTTTGCCTTCGGAAGCTTCACCGACGGTACACGTTCCCGGCGCCATACAATAACTTGGAAAGATCCAACCCGGTGAATAAATTGGCCATCACGAAGATGAGCAACGCCCTGAGCAGCTGGAAAAGCCGGGTGAAGGCCAAGATCGACAAAGGTGAAAGCTTTGAGAGTATTAAGAAGGGTGAGCCGATGCTCGATGAAGCGAGTTCCGGATATTCAAGGAGCGGCTGGATAGCGAGGATGCGAAAGCATGGACGGAGTGGGGTAGACAAATGCATGAGCTCAACTTAGGAGCACATCACCTTGGAAGCGGCGGTTATAGAGGAAAGATTCCCATTTGGGAAAAGGAGGACGAAGAACTTGCACGTGCTGGGAAACCGAACCCATGGTTGAAAATTGCGGACCTGCAGGTGAGGTACTTTGTCCGGGCCCGCTACACTCTGGACAGGAATACAATGGAATTCGTTACCGAGCATGACGACGTGAGGAAGTTCGAGGAAAAGCTGGTAAGGGAATTTACTCGCGCGGTCCATTGCTGCACATATTACATATATGACGTGAATGCAATGCCCTAAATGTGTTCACCCTATCCTTGTCCGCGAGAACGAGCGAGTTGGCGAAGGCCGATCTCCCCGAGGCCGAATCGTCGTCCCGGGGCTCGACGGAGCCGTGGGACACGCCTTTCAACAGGGCGTTGAATATCCTCAAGGAGAGGCCAGTATCCAAGCCGCCGACGTCGGCTGGACGTGTCTGCGGCTTTGGTACAAGCATGAAGTTTCGCGAGTACTACAAAGAGGAAAGCAGCAAGAAGAGAAGGAGGAGCGCGATGTCAGAAGAGGATAAAGCCGAGGTGGAAGAGCTGAGGAAGAAGGTCTCCATGCTCGAGGAAAAACAGGCAAACTCGATGGACAAAGATGAGGTGGACAAGCTTTTCGAGAAGAAGCTCCGCGATTTCCTGCCCCTCGGGTCATCGAGGGGATAGCTGCGTGGAATGCGGCCGGTCAGGTGGGGTCGATAAAAGTGCCTAGCGCCGGGGCCAGCAACTCGATCTTCAACGCGTCGCCATCTCCGGATCTAGTTACCCCGCCGCCCACCATTGCCGCGGGGCAGCCGATGGAGTTGGATGAACCGGTGCCCCCCGCTGATCCTGCCGAGGCTACCAAGGCGCAGCAGGCGGCGGTGGTGCTTCATAATGCACCCGAGCCGCAGAAGATTGATAGGCCGGCCGCCACTGTCTCCACATTAGCACAGCTCAACGCCATCACCAAGGTACTTAAATAATTAGTTATTCCATGCCATCTCCTTCATGCGTTTTGATACCTGGCTATCTAATTAATGATGCCCAACATTACTCAGGACACTCCTTGCGTGCTCCTTCACTGCGCGCCCGGCGGCGAGTTGAAGGATGTTGCCACGGGAATGATCATACAACCGAAGAGCACCACGTTGCACACCGTGGCTATGGACGCCAACGTCCTGAAGGTCACTTTGGGTCGGGTGTTGCCGGGGTGCGAAGACATGGACCCCCCAATACAGCCCGAGGGAGCCGACGAGCACCGACGCTTGAGAACTGCCATGGCTATACCATGGTATGGCCAAAGACCCAGATCCGTCTTGGGGGTCGCTCCACCGGCGCCTCCTCGATCATCCGGCAGCCGATCGTCCGGCCGCCTGCTCGGAGGGCAGCTCCTCCCGTCGTCACCGCCACAACAAGCCGCCACAAGAAACTGCTGGGAGAGTCTCTGCCTCAACCGCCACCGGCGGAGCCTAAAGGCAAGGCCGCTGCACCGCTATCGCCCATCCCATCACCCAACGAAGATGACATCGATGATGATGGGCCGGTAGACGTCGATGCCTACCTCAACACCGGCGCCGACATAGATGATTTGTACATGGCGGGCGCAGATGAAGAAGCATACCGCGCTCGCGTCGAACCAGCTGGCCCACCCAAGGCAACCAAACAGCGCCTGGTGTTCCGCGGCTTCTCTCAAGAGACGCCTCCGGCAGCCGATACACAAGAGCCAACCGCCGCAAACATCTTCAGCCCCAATACGCTGATCAAGAAGGTCAACGAGCAGTTTGAAGCGTCAGGGGCCGTTGCTCCGAAGAAGCCCCGTAAAAGACCTAGTAAGAACAAGGAGAAGTCTGCGAGCCAGCCACCTCCGACGATCCGTCATCGGGACTCCATGGTACCTCCCAGCAAGGATGGCTTGACCGAGAATGCATGAAGCGGGCAAACCAATACTGGGTCCGGAGCTGCAACACCTTGCTTCCGGAGATATGCTGCCTCTGCAGGACAGTATCCTGGTCCTAGAGAGTATCCTTCTTAAGGACAAAGATCCAAATTACCCGGTCTTCACGGTCAAGGTGCCAAGAGATGTGGGCTTCGTCACTGATGCCCCCGCGGATATATTCTTTATAGCGTACGAGGACATCTTCAAGCTATTCCACGCGAGAAGGCTGGACTATAACTTGGTCCGCCTATTCGCGCTCAATCTGGCGATGAAGATCAAGAGAGAGTACCCCGGACGTCGCGATAGCGGACCCCTACTACATGCGTGAAAGCCGGTTGAACTTATCGGCGGTGCGGGTACGGGCTTCGTTGTACCTACGAAGTGCTTCTTGGACAACAAGAGGAAGGACAACATCCTCTTGGCTTACTTTCCCGAGTAAGTACACATCCGCTAGCCCTGTAATAAATTTCTTTTCCATTGCTCATTTCCAACCTCGATCTTGTTCCAAATTTGTGTTGCGCAGAGACACGCCTTGCGTACTCATCTCCATTGCCCCGAAGTTTTCTCTTGCCACCTATTTCGACTCGGGAGTGCGAAAAAGAAGAACTACGCCAGAATAAGGGGTGTGCTAGATGATGCTCTCGAGGGCTACTTCAAAAGGGAGGCGCCTTCAAAGAAAAGGCGGAATGTTTCGAGGATGATGGTAAACACAAGTTCAAGCACGTGTTCGAGTTCCCCTGTGTCAAGCAGCCGGAAAACAGCACTCTGGACGCCTTCTATGTCATGCATCACCTAAAAGGGTTTGTCCGGGATAGCCAGAACTTGCGTTTACCATCTGCTCTCCGAGGATGGGCCGAAAAGTTGGCGCGGATCAACGATGATGACCTCAGAGAAGACTTCCAGGATACCAGGGTCAAGTTATCACATATCATCATTCAAGACGTCACCACGGGGGAGGGCCCTTGCACCAGGGTAGAGCGTTATGCAAGAGGGACATCGAGCACCGCCTCAAAGTGCGGGGTGACACGAGGACGTGGATTACAAAAGATCCGTACAAGCCGTTCCCGGAGCCCTGCGAGCCTTGACTTAGTGTGTGATAAACTAGCTATCTTCATCGGTTAGTTTGTATATATATCGATGGACGTGGTCTTTTGTGTGGGTCGTAATTAAACTCTAAGTACTATGTTCATCGGTTTATGTGTATCGGTGGACGTCGTCTTGTGTGTGCGTGTCGCAAACTTATTGTTGCCGTGCTCAACTTTACTATATACTTTGGTCTAATATTTATCAACATATATATATATATATATATGCATGATGTACTAATATGATATACTAATATGCCCTTGTCAATAGAGATGCCGACGTACGTTGTGTACAAGGGTCGGGTTCCAGGTGTCTACGAGGAGTGGCAGGACTGTCTCGAACAGGTGCACAAGTTCGGCGGGAACAGCTACAAGGGATACGCGACTAGAGAGGAGGCGGTAGCACGGTGGAGGGCACACGTGGGCAAGAAGAAGAACCGGCTGAAGTTCTTGGTCCCCCTCTTACTCACCGCCACCGCGGTTGTACTCTACTTTACTTTAGTCTAGGTGGCCGGTGACGATGCATGTGCATATGAGACGAGATGAACACATGTATGTGTATGCGACGATCAAACACATTTCTACTTGTGTAATTTGGATCTAAATGATGTAATGATGAAGACTTGTGTGTATCATGTCATTTGTGTGTCATTTGTGAGTAATTCTGTTATTTCCGGAATGTGCTATGTATTTCTTGTATATATCTGTATATTTCCTGTGAAATACCACTATATACTGCGAAATGGAAAAAATTCGAAAATTCAAAAATTAACATTCCGTGGCGCATGAGCCGGCAGTGCGCCACAAAAACTTATAAATATTCTGTGGCGCATGGAGAGGTAGTGCGCCACAAAATCTGCGCCAAATTCGTGGCGCACTATCAATGGTGCGCCACGAAGTCTAAGATTCTGTGGCGCACTGAACAGCGTGCGCCACAGAATTCCAAACTTCTGTGGCGCACCCGCTGCTGCGCCACAGAATTCTAATACTAGTCGCGTGGCAACTGTGACGACGACCATATGCGCCACAGAATCTAAATTCGGTGCGCCACAGTTAGCCCTTTTACCACTAGTGTGTATGCCGCGTAAGAAAAAAAAAGGTCATGTGAGCAAGATATTTATAGGACCTTTCTATTTCGGCACACGCACGTGACCTTAGATACGTATAAAAACGAGATACAACACATCGCAGGCCGTACGGGCCTGTACAAGATTGTACGGACGGTGGACCTACACTGAAATTACGATCGTGCACCCACTTATGAACAGGTATGGAAAAATCTCTACCGTTGTTGTGCTTGACGCATCTAGAATTTTTTCAGGGGAGGAGCACCGGAGCAAAAAGGCAATGAAATCTTGGCTACCCATATCTGCTCGTTTCATATCGATATAGCATATCATTAAGTACATTTGATTTAAATAAAAATGCAATGAAATCTTGGCTACCCATTTCGTCCACGTGTGTCTGGTTGATAAAATATCGTTTCCTAACTCGGCAACCTATTCCTATGTTTTATGTAAGCGGACCTAAATTCAGCCTAACTTTGGGTCCGCTTTATGTCCCCCTGGACAACACGCGGATCCATGTAATTTGAAGGTCTTGTATTTGTGACATGAACGGGGTACAGGACAGCACGACCCTGATTGCTATGTTGATATTTTGTCCGAGGTTCTCAACACCCACACGTACACGAGTTACATTTCTGGAAGGCAAGCAAAAGGCAATACCAAGGAGGAATGGACAGCAACAACAAAAGACGACGTCTATTTGTTAACTCATGGGTCCATACAACATCGATGCCAAGCACAAGATGGCGCGGAACA
Source organism: Lolium rigidum (assembly GCF_022539505.1). Lineage (NCBI taxonomy): Eukaryota > Viridiplantae > Streptophyta > Magnoliopsida > Poales > Poaceae > Lolium > Lolium rigidum. The sequence continues at coordinate 307,155,272 of NC_061510.1, read as the reverse complement.
TTTTTCTCGCTTTGCCGTATCCGTGTCCTTGACTCTATTATCAAGCGGCAAATGTCACGGGGACGCACCAGCTTTCAGGCTTTATTAAAGCGAGTCCGCCGTAGATCTAACTAATTGGTCCTTTCCTCCGTCTCTCAAGTCACAGCACCAGAAGCGGCGGCCCCAGCCGCGAGGCTTTTATTCGCTATCTTTTTCAACTTTCACACCATCCTTGATTGTTGAGTCCTTGTTCTAATGTGTTTTTCCTGCCTCCCTTTAGCTTGCACTTCTTGTTTAGTTGGCGTGCGTGATAGTGTATAAGTTTTGACTGATGTTAGATGTCGGTCATGCAGGTTTCATGCTTAATGCGTTCTAATATACAACTGAAAAGTTCAAAACTTAGACAGGTTATACAAGTGTAAAGACTCGAGGAGTTGAGCAGCTTTCGTGCAACAGGAGACCATCTTCTTCTGTTATTTATTCAACCATATATTTTTAAAGAGATTATTCATTCATTGATAATGGAAGAAAGAATAATTTGGACAGAACATTAGACAGGGAAGACTGCTGATAAAGCTCCATCCGTCTACAGTGGAAGTACTACCCCTTGCAAATTAAGCTGCAATCTGATCCAAATCCAACCCATGACCCAATCCAAGACTGATGACAACTTGATTTCAAGAAAGCTACATCCATCCATGATCCGTCCAACCATCTCCCAATCCCTTTCCATCACCGCCATTTCTCCCCAAATCACCATCTAAAAGTTATGATACACACTTTGAGATGTTTGAGATACCACCAACACTTTTCCTCCCTCCAAAGTTTACACCAACGTGGTCAGCACACTTGGCTTGCGCCATTTTCGTGTCACTCATGTCCACGTCACCGCTATCGGGCTCGCCACGCTGTGCTTACCGCCGTCGGACCACACGAGCCGCCCGAAGCCCACGGTGCCCGACGGCTGCGACTTGGCCGCCGTGAAGCTCACCGTGAAGCTCTTCTTCTCCCCGACCGCCGCGAAGTCCAGCTCCGTCGGCTTCACATCCACGCTCACGCCGGCCATGGACACGGAGGCGTCCACCTTGTACGTGCCCGCCGCGCCCACGTTGGTCAGCGTCCGCGTGTGCGTCACCGTTGTCGAGCCGGAGTCGCCGGCCTCGCCGTTCGCCGTGGAGTAGGCCACGGAGAAGGACGGGTAGTTCAGGTCGGAGACGGAGTAGGTCTTGTTGGCGGCGCACGCGTAGCTCTTGCTCCGGGACAGCGCGGCGATCATGTTGGGCGTGTACTTGAGCGCGCACAGGAACTCCACGTACTCGCCGGTGCCGATGTCGTACACCAGCCCCGGCTCCACCGCGCGGGTCGGGTCCACGTGGCCGGCGCCGTAATCGAACGGCGTGGCGGCCTTGTCGGTCGCCGCGTCGAGGATCGGCCCGGTGGCGCCGGCGGTGTACGTGGAGTAGGCGGTGGTCATCAGCGCCGACCGCACGGCGGCGGGGCTCCACTCCGGGTGCGCGCTCCTGAGCAGCGCCGCGAGCCCGCTCACGTGCGGGCACGACATGGAGGTGCCCGAGATGATGTTGAAGCTCACGCGGCGCGTGTCGGCGGCCTGCCCCGTCGGCCCCTCCTTGCCCGTCCACGCTGCCAGGATGTTCACCCCCGGCGCGATGATGTCCGGCTTCAGGATCTCCGGGGTCACCATGTTCGGCCCGCGCGACGAGAACGCCGCCACCAGCGGTGACGGCCGCACGTCCACCTGCGTACCGGCCACCACGATCGTCGCCGTGGGCTTGGGGTCGGACGCGATGTACGACTTTATAAGCGCGCCTTCTTTCTCGCCCACGCCGGCCGCGGGGAGGAGGTGCGCGTCGGCGACCAGCTCCTGCCCGTTGGCGGCGGTGTTGGCCAGCACCATGCCCGCCCCGCCGGCGTCGCGCACCACGAACCCCTTCTGCACGCGCGCGTTGATGCCGCGGTCGCACAACACGATCTTGCCCGACACCTTCTCCGGCGAGAGCGTCCCCGGCATGCACAGGTTCCCGCTCGTGGAGTTGGACGCGTTGCCCGCGTAGACGATGGGGATCGGGGTCGTCGGGAGGGCCTTCCCGGCGTACAGGGACACGCCGGTGTAGTTCCTGCCGTCCCCGAGCACGACGTACGCCGGGAAGTCGCGGTCGAGGGTGCCGGCGCCCACGGTGGTGATCCACGGCGCCACGTTGGAAAGCGTCGAGCTCCCTGGCCCGGCGTTACCCGCGGAGCAGGACACCAGCACGTTCTGCTCCATCGCGGAGAAGGCGCCGATGGCGACGCTGTCGCGCGCGTAGTCGGAGGACCCGCCGCCGAGCGAGAGCGAGAGCACGCCGCAGCCGTCGGCGACGGCGGCGTCCATCCCGGCGAGGATGTCGGAGCTGAAGCAGCCCCCGAGCCAGCACACCTTGTACACCGCCACGCGCGCCCTGGGCGCCATGCCGCGCGCCGTGCCGGACGCGAACCCGAACAGGTTCGCCCCCGCGACGGCGGACCCGGCGGCTGTGGAGGAGGTGTGCGTGCCGTGCCCGTCGTCGTCCCGCGGGGACCGTGACTCCCGGGTCGGGTCCATTGGCCCCATCGCCGCCTCGTAGCCCCGGTTGAAGAAGCGCGCGCCGATGAGCTTCTTGTTGCAGGCGGAGGAGTTGAAGTCCGTGCCGGCCATGCAGGTCCCCTTCCACGACGACGGCACCTCGGCGAGGCCCGCGTCGTCGTAGCTCTTGCTCTCGGGCCATACGCCGGTATCCAGCACCCCGACGACGACGTCGCCGGCCGTGCCGGACTGCGGGAACAGGTTCTCGCTCCCGGCGAGGCCCAGGAACTCGGGCGTCCGCGTGGTGTGCAGCTCGTACCGCGTCTCCGGGTTCACCGCCAGCACGCCGTCCATGGCCGCCATGTCGCTGGCTTCCTGCGCCGTGAGCCGCGCCGAGAAGCCGTGCGCGACGGTGTCGTACGAGTAGAGCATCTTGGCGGTGGAGACGGAGCGCAGCGACGCGCCGTACCACTCGCCGTGGTCGGCGTACTCCGCCGGCATCGCGGACTTGGCCATGTGGACTATGTACGTCGCGCGCGGCTCCGTCTCCGTGTCCGCCGCCGCCACCGCGGCGGCGAGCGCCAACACCAGCAGGAGCAGCAGCCTCGTCGTCATCTCGTCACTGCACGGGCCGGCGGCAGCTAGCGCGCCGTGTTATGTCTGTATGTGTAGCCGTGGCGTAAGCAAATCCGTCGTGGTAGTGTCACGACGAAGCTCAGCTCAGCTTAGCTTAGCTCGTAGCTGCTACAAAGAGGCGTCGTGATATATATACGGCAGCAGTGGCTACTGGCTACTGATTAAGAGATGAGTGGAAGAGTGTGAGCAAAAGATGGACGGTTGGTTGGTGTTGGTCCATGCTACAAGAGGAGAAAAGGAGGTGAAGCTTCTGTGTGGCTAAGTGGTTGCTTGAGGGTAAGTGTAGATGGAAATTAAGGGAGTAAACCAAAGACCATGATATCCTCCTACTGCCTCCGTCCATAAATTTTTTCAAAATTTTAACTAAATTTAAATATATTTATACACTAAAGAGTGTCTAGATACATCTAAATTTAAACAAATTTGTGACATCATTTTATGGATAAAGGTAATAGTATTTTTTTTACATATCTAATCCTTGGCATAACTAATCCTTTTATGGAGAGTCTGCTACACTGGTCGTGTGCTCCTCTTTCGCCATACGGTGACTCAGAGAGGCCCCTGGCCTTTTAGCTGATGGGTGTTTGTTTCTGTTTTTAGGGCATAGGCCCTAACGATATGTTTCTTACACATTGTCGGGTTTGTAGGTGTTGTGTGGTAGCTTTCGGTTTTGCAATGTATGCTTTAGCAGATATCTGTTCAATAAAATGTAAATAAAGACCGTATGCATCACTTTGATGCAGAGGCCGGGGCTCCGTTCCCCCTTTCGGAAAAAACTATTCCCTCACTTGCCTCCTCGGCGAAACTATTTTAAAATCTAACTCCTAATGTTGGCGCCATTTTGGACGGTGTCGAGGTTGTACAGATTGGCGTCAAAGAAACTGAACGGGAAGCAGCTAAAGGAGTTTGGCACTAATGGCATTCCCACCGACCTCTGTTCGTCTCCATGGGGTGTAGTGCGGCATTGTTTCAGCACCGGATAGTGTTGGCGCCAACCTGCACAACTTTGGCACCGTTAGACGTTGGCGCCGAGCTCAAAGGTTACATTTCGAAATAGTTTTGCCAAGAGGTTAGATGAAAAATTAGTTTCCTTGAAGATATGGGTTTCTAGAAGAAATACGATATATTTAGCAACAAAAAGGTACTCCCTCCTTCCCGGCACCACACTTTTTCAGCTAGACCTTTGAGTATCACAAAAAATATACCATTGAATTCATGTTTTAAATATGTTTCCAACAATTTTTTATACCATATAGCTTATATTTGATCAGTTAAAATGTTGGTAAAAGATGTAGCTGAAAATACCAAGTAAAAATAATAGGAGTATGTAGGGGCACCGGAGGGAGAGAGTGACAGAGAGGGTGGGACAAAAGAGGTCACATGGATTTGTTTTCTTCGCTACATTTGGGACTTTGCCTCTGCCAATCGGTCGACCTAGCTGCGCGTCGTTGCCTGCCTTTTTCATGAGGCTTTCAGAGTACGTGGGTGTGTGGTGTCTGGTCCAGAGGATTCTCTCGCAAAAGAACTAAATCATACCGACCTGTCAGCTAGGGCCAATGTGTGGATTGTGTGCGTGTGGGGTAAGATTCGGTAAAACAATGCAGCCATCCGTGGGAAAACGTGAAACATTCCCCTGAATTTTATTCATGGAGCGGAGGCATCCCTGAATTCTGTCTCCCACACATGTGTCGCTCCTTTCGGCCAAAGGAGTACCCAGATGTCATTCTTCGTTGGAATGAAGCGTGTATTGGTTTTCAAACGTTCCATTATATTTTTAGGTGCCTCAGAAAATGTGGAGATTTTGTTACATATACATAGACTAGCATGAAACGAGAACACATAAAATTCCATCAAACCATGAAAGTAAATGTCCTTTGAAACTATAACAAGAGAAATACATTTGTCTTTTGTGTTTTTGTATGGCAAATGATCATATTGGTTGTGGGTTCTTTTTTTTTTTTTGCTGTTGTTGGTACTTTATATAACACTACTATGCTTATAGGCGTAAAAATAGTAACGGCCACAACGATAAAACCCACACCGCCGGTGGGTTTGGCCAAAATAACGGCGGCCTACAAAATCATAGAATATCGTTATTATTTGACTACTGGTGGCGCGGCCTAAAATTGTTATGCCACCTAAATTGCGGGACCTACAAACCTGCCTACTAAAGGATAGGAGTGTCGTAGAATATCACATCACGCCACCGATATTTAGGCTATCAGCGGCATACCCTATTCTCACATGCCATGAGAATATTAGACGCAAACCAGTTTCGGGACGCCAAAATAGTGGCGTACGAGTTATTGGTACGCCACTAATAATATAGTTTCGGGCGGCGTGTCATGTTGTACAACGCCTCAAATGTGGCGCATACCACTTCTCAGCTAAGTTGCCCCCCCCCCCCCTCCCCCTTCTCTTCACTTTCCCCTCACTAGCTTTCTTCTTCTTGGAAAGAAAAGTCCTCAAAAGGTTGAAATGGTACTTAGAGCTTATTCCCGTCTACAACGGTATTATGCGGACCCGAAGAAAGTAAAACTCATGAATTGGCACAAGGATAGAGCCCACACACATACATATGATGGTGTGCTAAGACACCCTGCAGATGGTACCCTGTGGAATTTCGGGACAGATCCAATGCACCTTAGGTTGGGTATGTGTACGGATGGAATAAATCCGGTTGGTAACCAACGCAGCAACACATAGCACTTGGCATGTGTTTGTATGGATGTACAACCGTTCCATGGTTATGCATAAAGAGGAAATATATACACATGGTTATGCTAATTCAAGAACCAAAACAAATTGGGAACTATATTCACTTGTATCTCAAATTAATGAAGGAGAATCTAGACATAGTATGGGCCTCAAAAGGAGTAGAACACCCGGGACACCAACGTAAGAGGTGATTTACCTACGAGAGATGCATTTATCATGACGGTGAAAGACTATATTGGTTATGGCTATGTCTCTGGCTAGGTGTGCCACGGACACTCTCGATGTGTTAAGTGTATGGATGGTACAACTTACAAGCAGCTATAGCTAGTGGGCTCTCAAAAAATAGTGTATATGGGTCATCGAAGGTGGCTTCACAAAGATGACGAGTGGAGAAGTTGTCGAGACTTGTTCGATGGTGAAAAAGAGACCGGGTAAATCCACGTATGAGGACCGGACGTGAAATCTTTGAGCTATTGGAAAATTGAATACATTGGCCTCCACCGGGAAAAAATTCTGAATGTCCTAAATCAGTTGTTAAAAGTCTGGAAAAGGAAATATGTTTTCTGGGACTTGGAGTACTGGCCATACCTCGATATGCCCCATTGTCTTGATCTCATGCATATCATGAAAAATGTTTGTTACTATTTTGGTTGGTACATTGCTGAACATGTCGGAGAAGACTAAAGATGGACGAAAGGCAAGATAAGACATGATATTCTTTGGTATTAGGGAAGAGATTCACGGACAATTTGAGAAGCTCACGACAACCTAAGGCAAAAAAAAGTTATCAATGATTATACCCCCTCTCCTCATGCTTCACTTTAAGCCCTAAGGAGCTCGTTCAAGTTTTCAAGTGCCTTGTAGGTATAAAGTTAGTTCCGGTTACTCAGCGATCCACGACAGATATCTAGACCCCAAGAAGAAAATGTTCAACAGGATGAAGTTCCATGACTATCACGTGATGTTGACATAGTTACTTTCGATAGTACTTCGAGAGTGAACGAATTATCACGTCCGTTGAACACTTCATGACTTGTGTAATGTTTTTGACGTGATCTCGAGAAAGTAATTCAACGTGAAGATTATCAAAAGGCTAGAGGAAGCGATCATTGTTATAGTATGTGAGCTCAAGATGTACTTCCCACTCACTTTATTTTACGGTATGTTGCATCCGTTGGTCCATATTACCAATGAAATCAAAGATCTAGGACCTCTATTTTTGCACAACATGATGCCATTCGAGGGGACGAATGGATTCATTAAGAAAAACATGATTGTAACATGGCCCGTCCGGATGGAAGCATTGTCCAGGGATTTCTCACCGAGGAGTGCATCTCATTCTGCATGAGTTATATGGAGGTAGATAAATCTATTGATATGCCCGTTAATAAGCACTTTGGTAGGTTTGAAGTAGTAGGTCACACAACTTTGAAGAAATATGCATGTGAACATTGATACACCAAACAGACGCAAGGACTTGAACAAAGCGCACACGTGTTTTTACAATACTCAATAGTGATTGATCCTTGGTTAAAGAAGCACCAAAGAATAATCAAGAATTTGCAGGCGAACTCTCGGCCGAAGAGGACACACTATGAGATCACTAAAGAGCACAATAGCAAGTTCGTGGCTGGGTTCAAAGAGACAATTATGGCAAAAAAAGTCAAAGAGTAGTGTCGATAAAAAAACTCATAATTTTCTTAGCACATAGTTCCACACACAACCTCGCGAATATGATATCAATGGGAACACATTCTATACGGAGGCCAAAGATAGAACTAGTGATTAACAAAACTCAGTGGTGACAATGGAGTCCTTCAAAGAGAATGGTAATGGATCGAAAAGCACTTTTGCTTCGGTGTCCCCCCCTTCCTTCGAACTTTGGTGAACTAAAACATATGAATGGCCAAGATCTCTTCATATCTCTTAGTAACAAGGGGAACAATAATTAAAAGTGATTAAAAGATATAAGTACAAGCCCTAAAGTAGCCCGTAAGGTCCGTTTAAGTCTATACTATTCACCAGTTAGACGCACAGACAACGATGTACGCTGAAAACTAAAACATCCGCGGGTAAAATATTCCGTCGGCCAAATCGGTTGGTAGAAATGTTGAGTACACCTAGTATATCTATAGGAGAGTTTATATGGCTTGATATGGATTTTTACGGGCTAAAAAAGGCACCATAGAAAACTCACCCCTTCAAGTTTTGGTGAGGGGAGGAGGGGGGGGGGGGGGAGGGCGGGGCAACGAAGCAAGCCTCATCAAAAAGATACTATGGCTGGCTCAAAAAATATATGGGAACATGACTATTCGGTCTTGTTTAGTTTTAAATAATGTCAAAGAAAATCTCAGATAAAATCTAGGTAACCATGCATGGGACAGAGATTGAGTGCCTTGCTCTAGGCAAGGCACACTGCCGTCCAACTGCATCGGACGGACATCAACAATACCACACCAAAACGACTTGGATCGCCAATTTCAGAACGCGAGGAGTTTTTTGACAAAGGAAATATATTAATATCAAAAGATACTAATTTCACCTAGCCTCTACAACAACGCAATGCCCAATGGCATTACGGATGCACACAACCAAAAGAGAGAAAAATAAAACTAAGAAAAATGTCCCGCTACAATATCCCAGCCTTAGGAACAACAATAGATCCACCACCAAGAAAACACCTGAAATTCAGACTCTCCAAAAGCGACGCCTCCAAGATAGGAACAGTGCACCAGCGCCGTCGTCGCCCGATCAAAGATCTTAGATTTTCACCCTGAAGATAGTCCCCGCTCTCAAAATAATGCCTTCAAAACAAGGATATTGCCATGCACAACCAGTTAAGGCCAGACCTTGGATCTTCACCCTGAAAGGTAAAACTCCGAACTTCACATGTGCTGCTGCCCCCACTTTCATACCACTGTTGCGAAGCCCGGAACACCAATCATGTACCTCAACAACGCAGAGACTTGAACCTCCCTTAGCTAGTCCTTCAATCTGACCTTCATGATATTCTCTTCTTCTGACTTCACCATGAATAAAATGTCACTTGATGTCAACACAGAACAGAGCTTCGCGCAGCTCCCTCCAGAACCAAACGGTCGGAATAAAAACATGGGTGCGCACGACCGAATATCATCGATCCAACAAACTCCAGGTAATAGAAGGACTGTTACATTTGCTGGCGGCGCCTTCCGGAACTCAACACTTCGGCCAGATCGAGAAGGGCATGCCTCAGGTAGGTCTTCATCTTCGCCTAAGAGAGACCCTTGGACCGCCGACTTTATTCAGGTCGGGCCTCCACGCCGGCAACCATCCCAGGCTGGCCAAGGTTGCCAGCGGAGACAACGAGCGCAGATCACGTAGTTCGGAGACACCGCTCACGCCTGGGCAGTGCCGCAGCCGAAATGCCAGCCCACCACCGTCGGCCGTCGAGAGGCATGGAGAAGAGGACCTAGGGTTTCCCCTACAACCCGCTCCCACCTACCTCCACCGCCGGCATGGCTCACCACTCCCTCGGCCCTCGCCGCCCGAACAGGGCGCGAACCACCACCTCGTCGCCCGTCGTGCCGCCGCCCAGCTGATCCCGAGTGCCACCACCGAGGCCCCCGACGAGAGGGCCGCGCCCTGGCCCGAGGAGGGAGACCCGCGTCCAACCCGCGCGCGAGAGGACAAGAAGTCCCCTTTGCCGCCACCGCCGACCAGGCTTTGCCTGGCCGCGGCCCCTTGTGGTGCCGAGGGAGGGGAGGGGGAGAGGGGGTGGCGGCGGCGCGGTTTTTAGGGTTTCTCCCGGCCGCCACGCAGGGGTGACTCGGGAGAGGGAGGGGAGGGCGAGTGGGAGAACTCTCGGAACACGAGCATGGGGCACATCGCGGGATGCGGGGGAGTTCGTGGTGCAATAAATAGCCAATTGTCCCTCATTCTCAAACCAAAAATAAATAAAATAACTTGAGCGTGTTAGAATAGTGTACACAAAGGTTAGCTATCACGGTACTCAATCAATCAGTCTTACATAAACAAGTTTCAGCAACACGATTGCTTACTAGAGGCCTCTATATATCGACTTTGACGTCCTGATGTAACCAACCTGATCGAGCTCCTAGAAGCTATATGTCCCGGTATCGAATCCGAGATATCAGCGTAAAATGAAGGGAGAAAAAAATCCAACCAGCTGCAACTATCATTATGGAATCCAGCGGTATTACAAGCAAAAGAAGAGTTAGGAAGACACCAAACTTGTTCATCTCATCTATTGCACATTCAGCGGAGAAGGTTTTTCTTTCTTTCATTCGTTGGTACTGATAAGTAGTTTAATAATACAGTAGTACAGATATACTGCTGACTAGCATGATGAGTAATTGAGTATATAATGGACATAGCTCGAGAAATGCCGTTTCTCTTCACCCTGTACAAGTGTATGTAATGGACGGAAGACCACTTTTTTTTTCCAAAATGGAGGTCACTACTCTAACTTCTGCATCGGTCGATGTATGTGGCTTTTATCACATTATTGAAATACGGACGGACGACAATTGAGCTGTGTGGATGTACAATTGTACATTCTCTCCTGCTTGCCCAGGGATAACTTGACCAGGGATAACTTGATAAGATAAGATTTATAAGGTTGACGCTCGAAGAATGCCACCCCTGATGTGGAGGTGATCGGCTAAATGAGGTGATTCGTTTCCCGGAGGGGAAATACCAAATGGGGCGTTGTCAAATGTCAATTATAGTTGCTGCTGTCATGACCAGTAAATGTCAATGTGAATGGAGCCTACAAAGAAGTGGCAACTAGCTGCTGGAGGAAGCAGAGGTAGTATCTTTGTTGGTTAATTTTGTTATGCTTCTTAATTACAATACACTGGTTCGAAATGACCTAAATAACGAAGACCCATTTCAAGTATTAGTCAACTTTCTTCCTAGGAACGTGCCCTATCTGCCATCCTTTGCTTCGCTTGCGCCGTAGGCATGTGAACGAAGAGACACGGGAACTCCTCGCTATCAGTTAACTCATGCGCCTTCGCTTTGTCTCCTGTGGTTAGAGACCACACGTCGTCACTGGTTCTCGATGCGTGACAGCTCACAAGCAAATCCGTGATGCACTACGGCTATGTGCCGGTGCCCGCACAGGCTCAGCCGCGGTCCTCGGCGCTCGACCGGTGTGTCAAGGTTGAGGTCTTCCACCTCATGTTCTTCGTCGTGATGCAGCTCCACCGGCGTAGTCTTTTGGGCAGCACCACTCGTGCCGAAGAACGAGGCGCTTCTTGTCCCGAACAAAGAGAAGGAGGCGGTGTAGCCTGGGTGCCTCTTTCTCAAGCGTCCTGGCAAGAAGAGGGCAATGTTGCCACCAAATAAGCGATAGCCTGAGAAAGTTGCGGAGTATCTAAATTGGCATGCGCCAATGAACACCCCTGACGGCCCGGCCGACATGCCGGGGCTCAACAAGGTGCTGGTGCGTTCCACCAGCGATGTTCCACTGGCAACTAGATCTAGGTTTTGGGTAGTTTATCTGAATTTTGTTCAAACTTCATAAAAAAAACCTAAATATTTGAATGGGTTTCGTGAGTCGTTTAAAGTTTGTTGTTCTGTTTGTGGATAATTTTTTAGGGTCGCCAGTATGGGCAGACCCTTAGAAATCGGCAGAGGTTAATGTCGGCGCCCACAAAGCATTTGTCCAACGGGCGGTTGCCATACAGTCATACACTATATAGGAAGTGTAGTGGAGATGCCTTGGAGGGAAGAAAAGAAGTAACTTGAGTGTACTCATGATAGAAAAGTGTTCCCAAAGATGAACTATCAGATTACTCAATCATTCAAATTTTCCATATAAACAATTCACCAACACCATTATTGTTTATCTACTAGATGCCTTTTATGCACTTTGACGTGCTGATGTAAGTTACTAACGCGGTGGAGCCCCTAGAAGCCATATGTTGACACCAAATCCGATATATAGAATCCAACTGAAAACAATCATCATGTAAAACACCTGTATTGCAAACAAAATATAGCTAGCAAGCTAGACACCAAACATGTGCATAACATCTCTTGCAACCAACCTGGATGGTTTTTTCCTTATAAACGGGAAGGATGTTTCCTTCTTTCTTTGGTATGTAGAGATAATACACTGATATTTTTAGGGCCAGTAAACTGATGACTAGGATAAGTATATGATACGTCCATTTTGCATCACTATTTTATATCATAATTTGCTGTTATTCATTGATATATTTCATATTTAGAGATGATACTTATGTTATTTCACCTATTTTGCATGTTTCATGATCATTGGAGAATTATTCACCGGAGTCAGGATTCTGCTGGAAAAAGCACCATCAGGACACCATATTTCTGAAGATCAACAATTGACGGAAGTTATATGAAAAATCCTATTTTTCCAGAAGACGAAGGGAGCCAAAAGGAGGAGCCGAGAGGGGCCACCATGGGCCCCCCCATAGGCCAGCGCGGGCCCAGGCCTGGCTGCGCCGCCATGTGGGGAGGGGGCCCACAGCCCCCTCTGGCCTCCTCTCCTTCGCGTACTTCTTCACCCAGAAAACCTAAGGCACGGGGAGTTACGGAGAATTGACAAAGCCGCCTCTGCGGGGCGGAGAAACACCAGAGAGAAAAGAGCTCTCCGGCGGGCAGGAATCCGCCGGGGAAATTCCCTTCCGGAGGGGGAAATCGACGCCGCCATCGTCATCGAGCTGGACATCATCTCCATCATCATCATCATCATCTCCACCATCTACACCGCCATCTCCACCGCTGCCTCTCGTCACCGCTGTAACGATTTGGGTTGGATCTTGATTGTTTGATAGGGGAAACTCTCCCGGTGTTGATTACTACTTGTTATTGATGCTATTGAGTGAAACCATTGAACCAAGATTTATGTTCAGATTGTTATTCATCATCATATCACCGCTGATCATGTTCCATATGATGTCTCGTGAGTAGTTCGTTTAGTTCTTGAGGACATGGGTGAAGTCTAAATGTTAGTAGTGAATTATTGTTGAGTAATATTCAATGTTATGATATTTAAGTTGTGGTGTTACTCTTCTAGTGGTGTCATGTGAACGTCGACTACATGATACTTCACCTTTATTGGCCTAGGGGAGTACATCTTGTATTCGTTTGCTAATTGTGGGGTTGCCGGAGTGACAACAACCTAAACCCCCGTTAGTATACCGGTGCAGGAGGGATAGCAGGATCTCAGAGTTTAAGGCTATGGTTAGATTTATCTTAATTACTTTCTTGTATTTGCGGATGCTTGCAAGGGGTATAATCACAAGTATGTATTAGTCCTAGGAAGGGCGGTGCATTAGCATAGGTTCACCCACACAACACTTATCAAAACAATGAAGATTAATCAGCCGTATGAAGCGAAAGCACTAGACTAAAATCCCCGTGTGTCCTCAAGAACGTTTGGTCATTATAAGTAAACAAACCGGCTTGTCTTTTGTGCTAAAAAGGATTGGGCCACTCGCTGCAATTATTTCTCTCGCATTTTATTTACTTGAACTTTATTTATCTACTATATCAAAACCCCCTGAATACTTGTCTGTGAGCATTTACAGTGAATCCTTCATCGAAACTGCTTGTCAACACCTTCTGCTCCTCGTTGGGTTCGACACTCTTATTTATCGAAAGTACTACGATACATCCCCTATACTTGTGGGTCATCAAGACTATTTTCTGGCGCCGTTGCCGGGGAGTGAAGCGCTATTTGTAAGTGGATTGGTAAGGAAACTTTTACTGTACGTGCTGATTTTGTTTCTGCTTGCTGCTATAAGTCATTATGGAGAGATCCTCCCTTGAATTTCTATTTGGGAAATCTACTACTACTGCAACGGTAGTGGATGAGGTGCCAGGTGAGGAAGTAATACCATATAAAATACCTATGAAAATTATTGAACGTATTGTGGATAACCGCTATGAAGGGGATGGAACTGTTCATCCTGAAGATCATTTACTGTTTTTACATGAATTATGCGGGTTATTCAAATGTGCAGGTATTTCAATGGATGAAGTTAGGAAGAAATTATTTGTTATGTCGCTATCTGGTAAAGCGGCGCATTGGTATAAACTGCTGAAGGATGGGCGTTCTCTTGATTGGGAGGATATTGTGCCTCTATTTTACTCTAAATTCTATCTTCCAAGTGAAATTCACAAAGACCGCAACCGTATATATAATTTCTGGCCTCATGATGGAGAGAGTATTGCCCAAGCATGGGGGAGATTGAAGTCTTTAATGCTCAAATGCCCCATTCATGAGCTTCCTGGTAATATTATCATTGATAATTTCTATGCAAGACTTTCTTTTCAAGATAAAACCTTGCTGGATACTGCTTGTTCTGGATCATTCACGCTCAATAAAGAAGAGTTTAAATGGGACCTTCTTGATCGAATCCAAGAAAATACTGAAGGATGGGAGAACGACAAAGGTAGATTGTCAGGTATAAATTATAATTATGAATGCATTGAAACTTTTATGGATACTGATAAATATCGTAATATAAGTGCTACATATGGTCTTGACTCTCAAGTTGTTGCAAATATTTATAAAGCCTTTGCCTCTCATTTTGAATTGCCTAGGAAGAATTTTGATAAGTATCATGAACCATATAAAGATAAAGTTGATTCGCCTAAAGGTAAATGTATTGAAATTAAAACTCGTTGATCATGTTCTTCCAGAAGCTTATATTGAAAAAACTCCTTTCCCTGCTAAAATGAAGGAGTATTCTGTTATAACTAGTGTAGTTAATAAAAGTGCAAAGAAACCCATAGAACCTGAAGAACAAATAAAGGTTGAACCTGCTGTTGCAATAGTTAAAGATCTTGTGACGGAAAATGTGGAAGATGGTCATATTATTTTTTGTGAAGATGCTTCTAATATTGTTTCGCATCCTAATAAGTATAGGAAAGCCAGTGTTCCTGTGCTCTCTGTTCGAATTGGTGATCATTGCTATTATGGTTTATGCGACATTGGTGCAAGTATTAGTGCCATTCCTTATGAGCTCTACACGGAAATTATGCATGAAATTGGTTCTTGTGAACTTGAAGATATTGATGTTGTTATTCGGCTAGCTAATAGAGAAACTATCTCTCCCATTGGTATTGTTCGAGATGTTGAAGTTCTATGTGGTAAGATTAAATATCCTGCTGACTTTTGGTACTTGGTTCTCGTCGCTAGTAAGTCTTGTCCTATTATTTTTGGTAGACCTTTTCTGAATACTTGTGGAGCTATTATAGATTGCAAGAAAGAGAAAATTGTTACTAAATTTGCTGGTGAATCTTATGAGTTTAACTTCTCTAAATTTTCCAAAACTCCTTATAAAGCTGATTTGCCTAATGATGATTTTAGAGTTGAACAGTGTGCACCTATTGCTCTTTCTCCTAGTAATCCTTTGCAGCAACATTTGGAGAATAGTGAGAGTGAAGTTTTTAGGGAAGAAAGGGATGAGCTTGATGAAATTTTCCTTCGTCAACCTATTCTTAAACATGACTTACCGGTTGAAGATTTAGGCGTAACACCACCACCAAAAGAAGATCTTGTATTTGATTTGAAACCATTACCTGATAATCTTAAGTATGCTTATATTGATGATAAGAAAACATATCATGTTATTATTAGTGCTAAGCTTTCAGATATCGAGGAAGAAAGGTTATTGGAAATATTGAAGAAACACCGAGGAGCTATTGGCTACAATCTTGATGATTTGAAGGGGATTTCTCCCGCTATTTGCCAACATGCCATTAATATAGAAGATGGTGCAAAATCTGTTGTTGAACATCAGCGTCGTCTAATTCCTAAGATGAAGGATGTGGTAAGAAATGAGGTATTAAAACTTCTTGAAGCAGGTATTATATATCCTATTGCTGATAGTAGATGGGTTAGTCCTGTGCATTGTGTTCCTAAGAAAGGAGGTATAACTGTTGTTCCTAATGATAATGATGAGCTCATTCCTCAAAGAGTAGTTGTAGGGTATAGAATGTGCATTGATTTTCGAAAAGTTAATGAAGTTACTAAGAAAGATCATTACCCTTTACCTTTTATTGATCAAATGTTAGAAAGGTTGTCTAAAAATACTCATTTCTGTTTTCTTGATGGACATTCTGGGTTTTCACAAATTGCTGTTAGAGCTAAAGATCAAGAGAAAACCACTTTCACTTGTCCCTATGGAACTTGTGATTATAGGCGTATGCCTTTTGGTTTATGTAATGCTCCTGCTACTTTTCAAAGATGCATGTCTGCTATTTTTCATGGCTTTTGTGAAAGGATTGTTGAGGTATTCATGGATGATTTTTCTGTCTATGGGAATTCTTTTGATAACTGCTTGCGAAACCTTGATAAAGTTTTGCAGAGATGTGAAGAAACTAACCTTGTTCTTAATTGGGAGAAATGCCACTTTGTGGTTAATGAAGGAATTGTATTGGGACATAAAATTTACGAGAGAGGTATTGAAGTTGATAGAGCTAAAGTTGAAGCAATTGAGAAGATGCCCTATCCTAGGGATGTTAAAGGTATTCGTAGTATTCTTGGTCATGCTGGTTTTTACAGGAGATTTATTAAAGATTTCTCTAAAATTTCAAAGCCTCTTACTAATCTTTCTTCAAAAAGAAGTACCTTTCGTTTTTGATGATGATTGTAAGGAAGCTTTTGAAACTCTAAAGAAAGCCTTAACAACTGCTCCTGTAGTTGAACCTCCTGATTGGAATTTGCCTTTTGAAATTATGTGTGATGCTAGTGATTTTGCTGTAGGTGCTGCCCTTGGACAACGAGTAGATAAAAAATTGAATATTATTCATTATGCCAGTAAAATTCTAGACGCTGCTCAAAGAAATTATGCTACAACTGAGAAAGAGTTATTAGACGTAGTTTTTGCATGTGATAAGTTTAGACCCTATATTGTTGATTCAAAAGTTACATTTCATACTGATCATGCTGCAATTAGGTACCTTATGGAAAAGAAAGATGCTAAGCCAAGGCTTATTAGATGGGTGCTTCTTTTGCAAGAATTTGATTTACATATTGTAGATAGGAAAGGTGCCGATAATCCTGTTGCTGATAATTTGTCTAGATTGGAAAATATTACTTATGATCCTCTTCCTGTTAATGATAGTTTTCCAAATGAACAATTGGCTGTAATAAAGGTGAGTTCTCGAGATAGTCCTTGGTATGCTGATTATGCTAACTTTATTGTTTCGAAGTACTTGCCTCCAACCTTTTCAGCTCAGAAAAAGGAGGAAATTCTTTTATGATTTGAGGCATTATTTTTTGGATGACCCACACTTATATAAAGAAGGAGTGGATGGTATTATGCGAAGATGTGTCCCAGAATATGAACAACAAGAGATATTGAGTAAATGCCATGGTAGTGTTTATGGAGGACATCACGCCGGAGATAGAACCGCACAAAAGGTTCTACAATCAGGTTTTTATTGGCCAACGCTTTTCAAAGATGCAAGGAAGTTTATCTTATCTTGTGATGAATGATACGTCCAAAACGTATCTACTTTCCCGAACACTTTTGCTATTGTTTTGCCTCTAATTTGTGCATTTTGGATACAACTAACACAGACTAACGCTGTTTTCAGCAGAATTGCTCTGGTGTCTCGTTTTTGTGCAGAAATCCAACTTTCAGGAAAAACCTCGGAATTTATACATAAGGCCCTATTTTCCCAGAAGACTCACGGAGCCAGAAAGGCGAGCCAGGTGGGGGCACGAGGGGCCCACACACTAGGCCGGCGCGGCCCAGGGGGAGCCCGCGCGGCCCTAGTGTGTGGCCCCCTCGGCTGGCCCCCGACGCCCTCCTTCGGACTACTTATCACCCTCGACCTAAAAACACACGAAAAGAAGTCGAAGTCGCCAGAAACCCTCCAGAGAGCCGCCACATCGCGAAACTCCGTCTCGGGAGTCAGAAGTCTCCGTTCTGGCACTCCGCCGGGACGGGGAATTGGAGGAGATCTTCACCGCCATCACCGCCAACGCCTCTCCATCGACCAGCCATGTTTTCCCCATCCATGTGTGAGTAATTCCCCCGCTGTAGGCTGAAGGGGATGGTAGGGATTGGATGAGATTGGTCATGTAATAGTCATAAGATTGTTAGGGCATAGTGCCTAGTATCCGTAAATGTCACTTTTATGATATTGTTGCAACTTGTTATGCTTAATGCTTGTCACTAGGGCCCGAGTGCCATGATCTCAGATCTGAACATGTTATTGATTCATGAAGATATTCGTTGTTTATGATCTTACTCGCAAGTTGTATACACATGTCGCTGTCCGGAACCAATGGCCCCGAAGTGACGTAAATCGGGACAACCGGAGGGAATGGTAGTGATGTGAGGATCACATGTGTTCACGGAGTGTTAATGCTTTGCTCCGGTACTCTATTAAAAGGAGTACCTTAATTTCCAGTAGTTTCCCTAGAGGCCCAGCTGCCACCGGCTGGTAGGACAAAAGATGTTGTGCAAGTTTCTCATTGCGAGCACGTACGACTATATATGGAACACATGCCTATTGATTGATTAGTACTTGGATACCGTTTTATTATTATCTCGCAAATGCCCATGCTTTGATTGTTATATGAGTTTCTCTCATCCATGCAACGCCCGTTAATCCGTCCTCGTGCCTACGTATTTTAATCCTGCTGTTTACTATAATCACTACTGCTGTCTTTATTTCACCGCTGCCGTTATTTCACTATTCCTACCGCTATAAAACTCGTTACTATCGATAAACTCTTGCGAGCAAGTCTCGTTTCCAGGTGCAGCTGAATTGACAACTCCGTTGTTAAGGCTTACAAGTATTCTTTGTCTCCCCTTGTGTCGAATCAATAAATTGGGTAATACTTCACTCGAAGACTGTTGCGATCCCCTATACTTGTGGGTCATCAAGACTATTTTCTGGCGCCGTTGCCGGGGAGCATAGCTTTATTTGGAAGTTCACTTGGATTGATATTGTTCGCTGCAAAGTCTCCATTATGGGTAAACCTCGCGATACTAAGATCGACATATTACCATCCACTACAAGAAAAGGTACAACTCTTAGTACCTCTGCTGCTCTTGATTCACCATCCGTGATAAGTAAACTTGTTTCACCACCACAAGCTTCAAATGCTGGTACTTCTGCTGAATCTGAAAATTCCTCTCATAATTGTGATGATGCTTCTGCTGTGCTTGATAATGATGGTTCGTTAGGATCTTTTCTAGATGCTACAATTGCTAGGTCTAGGCAAATTGAAAATACTGAAACTCCTAATGAAAATGCTGCTACACTCGTTAATTCACCCGAGTCCGTTGAATATTCTAGTGATGATCTTGATGAAGATTATGTAGAGCTTGATGATGATTTTATTGAAAAATGCAATGCTACTACCGATGCAAGAAAAATTAAAAAGTTGCTTGCGTAACATGCCGTTAGATATAAACTCGTCTCCCGATCCTAAATTTGCCACATCTCCTATAAACATTAATGATAAAGATTATGATTTTTCTCTTGATCTATCTCATATAGCTATTGTTGAGAAAACACCCTTTTGTGGTACTGAAAAAGAAAGTTCTGTTGAACACATGATTGAGTTATCTACTCTGAGTAGCGTGTTTTCTGATGATGTCAAGATGCGTACTTATTTTGTCGCTAAAATTTTTCCTTTCTCATTAAAGGATGATGCTAAAACTTGGTATAATAATTTGCCTCCTGGTTCTATTAAAAGTTCAATTGACTTGCGTGATGTTTTCTTTCGAAAATACTTTCTCGCTAGCGCTCAACACGCCGCTTTGCGAGAGAATTTATAATTTTGACCAGGAAGATGGAGAGAAATTGCCTCGAGGCTTGGGCGAGATTTTGCTCTCTTATTAGAGCTCAGCCTCGATCATGATTTGGAAAAGCATGATTTACTTGATATATTTTATACTCGGACTAACCATTGAGTCTAGGGCATACCCGGATAGTTGTGCTGGTTGTGTTTTCGGAAAAGAACCCCGGACGACGCTCGAAGAATTATTGGCTAAAATAGGCGGAATCATGATGATTGGTCTACACCTGAACCAACCCCGACACCGATAGTGAAGAAGAGAGGTATGATTAAATTAAATGATGAAGATATGAGGGAAGCCAAGAAGTCTCTTAAAGAGAAGGGTATTAAACCTGAAGATGTGAAGAATTTACCTCCTATAGAAGATTTATGTGAGATAACTCTCCCTTCATCCATGATTGAGGTACACTCTCTTCAACGCTTTACTAGGGAAGATATTCCGTATTCAAAACCTCCTGCTCAATGCTTAGATGAGTTTGATAATTATATTGTTAAGCAAGAAAACTTTAATATGAGAGTGGAGAATCATTTAATGGAAAATTCTCGAGCTATTAGTGAATTGCATGATATTGTGGAGAGAACCTCCAATGATGTTAAGATACTTGTTAAACATTTTCATATGGTTCAAACTCAAATTGATCAACTTACTAAAGTGCAAAATGACTTGTTGGGAAATAATTCTAAAGAAAAACATGCTTATGAAGTAACAACTAGAGATGGTGTTTCTACCCAGGATCCTCTATATCCTGAAGGGCATCCCAAAAGAATTGAACAAGATTCTCAACTAACTAAAACTAGTGCTCCATCTAAGAAAAAGAAAACGAAACATAAGAATGTTGTACAATCCTCTGAACCTGTTAATGATCCTAATAGTATTTCTATTTCGATGCTCGAAACCGAAAGTGGTAATGAACATGATAAAGATAATGATAAGGATGATACTCCGATAAAGAAGAGGTTGAAAAAGAACCCGGAAAGCATGCTAAAAATAAAAAGTACACTAAAGAAGATTTTATTGCCGAGAAACATGGTAATGAAAGAGAACCTTGGGTTCAAAAGCAAATGCCTTTTCCTGCTAAGAAACTAAAATCAAAGGAGGAGGAACATTATAATAAATTTTGTGATTGGATGAAACCTTTATTTTTGCAAATTCCTTTGACTGATGCTATAAAATTGCCTCCTTATTCTAAGTATATGAAAGATATTGTCTCTAACAAAAGGAAAATTCCCAATGAGGAGATTTCCACTATGCTCGCTAATTACAACTTCAGTGGTAAGATTCCAAAGAAGCTTGGAGACCCAGGTATACCGAATATTCCTTGTTCCATCAAGAATAATTATGTTAGAACTGCTCTATGTGATTTGGGAGCAGGAGTTAGTGTAATGCTTTTTTCTCTTTATAAGAGACTTGATTTAGATAAGTTAATACCAACTGATATATCTTTGCAAATGGCTGATAAATCCACTGCTATTCCTGTTGGTGTATGTGAAAATGTTCCTGTTCAAGTTACTCAACATTGCTTGATATTAACTGATTTTGTTGTGTTGGAAATGCCTGGAAGATGATAATATGTCCATTATTCTTGGAAGACCCTTTCTTAATACTCGCAGGGGCTGTTATTGATTGCAATAAAGGCATGGTTACTTTCAATGTTGATGATAAGGAACATACCGTCTATTTTCCCAAGAGGATTGATAAAGTATATGGAGTTAATACAATTTTTAATGTGAAAACTATCAAAGTGGGATCCATTGATTGTCCTATATATGAGCCTAAAGAAGAATATCAAACTCTTGTGATTGGATCCATATCAATTCAATATAAGGTAACATGATTGATTTGAGGTTTATTTCTTCTTATGTCATATAAAATCTATTTGGTAGCAAGACTTGATCAACCTTGTTAACAAGTATATTTTAATGCATAAGAGAGCTAAACAACATTTCTTTCTTTCTTTCTCCCTCCACTTATTTTACTTGCTGTAGCACTTTTTGTTTTGCAATATGCTTTAGTTGTTTAAGATTTTGGAAATCATTTTCCTGCGCAGTAATAATTAATTTAACACCCAGAAATGTGCATTTTTCGAAGTTCTCTAAAAATTACAAAAATTATACTGGTAGTCCTATTTTTCGAAGAGGCACTGGGAGCACTCGGGCTGACCGATGGGGCACCCTGTGGTGGCACCCCACAGGCCGGCGCGGCCAGCCAGGGGGCGCGCCACCCCGGTGTGTGGTCCCCCTTTGCCCCACTTCAGCATCTCTTCCTCCCATGCTCTTCTCTCTCCCGAAAAAACTCGCACCAAGTTCCTCTCACTCGCGTTTCTGCTCAAGAACTCGCGATTTTTCGATCTCCTTGCTCAGCTCGATTTCGTCTGAAATTTGGCACATTTGCTCCTTGGTATGTCACTCCTTTGATTGTCCAATTAGAATTTTGTTTGGTTGAGTATATCTTGAATATTTTGCTGCTGTAGATAACATGTTTAGTGAGCTTGCATGCTTGTTCTAAGTGGTAGAAATTAGTTTTGATGCATGTTTAGTACTCTAGCAAGTTCCTATAGTAGTTCCCTCAATTATATACCTTGAAATCAAATTTTATAATGATTGTTGAAAAATTTCAGAAAATGGAAGGGAGTAGGCACCAACTAAATCAACAAGAATTGGAGGTACAGCAAGTCATGAGAGTTCATCGTGAAGAGGGAGTATACCCCTCTTACTACCCATGCACGGATTTTATGCGGAATGCAGGAATCCTGCAAGATGTTCAAACACTGATTTCCAATGCAGGGTTGGAAGGTTTTATCGTTGGTGAACCTCACCAATATGCTAAACTAAAGGTGTCGGTTGTGCAGGATTTCGAATTTCATCGGTCTCAAACTAACCCCATGGTCCGGTACAAGATTTATAACAAAACTATCAACTTGCCTTTCAGTGATTTCGTAGCAAAGCAATTAGAGTGCCGTGGTGGGGATCCTGCGAGAAGGTCAGGGGAACGCCGCGGGAGCTCTCGAATCTTTATACCATGATTTGTAATGGGAGGAGCTTCTCCGATGATGGTGGTAAGATTAGTAGCATTCAAAAACCAGCTATCCGCTACTTCGCTTACTTCGTTACAAAGTGTGTTCTTGCTAGAAGGAATGCGAGTAAGTTGTCTGTTCAAGATATGGTTTTCTTAGCTGCCGCTTTGCAACAGGATAGGACCTATAATTTGGGTGCTTTAATAGCTTGTAGACTTGCTACTAACCGTGAGAAAGGAGGAATTTGTGGAGGTCTTATCGCCTCTCGCTTATTAGCTATGCATGGTGTAGGACCTCACCATTTAGAAATTCCGCTTTCTATAGAGAAGCTTGATGTTGTTTCCATGATTAAACATGAGTTTATTTCAGATGCATCTAATTTGAACAACCTGTATTATAGGATAACTTTGTATAAGAAAAATTGGAGAATAACTAAGAAAATTGAAAAATTAGTACGGTTGCTCGCACTCGCTCCGCTTAACCTTGATGCCAGGAAAGGGTGGTCGATCACAGAAAATGAGCTAAACGCATACATAGAAAGGGAAAGCCATCGTGCAAGGGAAGGCATGGAGGAGGCCGAGGAGCACCCCGATTCTTCATCCGATGCAGCGAGCTCCTCATATCGACATTATGGTCATGTGGAACCTCCACGACATTCTTCTGCGCAGGGGCCCTATTATCACTCCATGTATGATCCACCGGCGTGGAACTCCGACCCTCGTTGGGAATGAACTCCACTTAGGCCAAAAGCCTAAGCTTGGGGGGAGGAATACCGGCATCACTCATTCTTTGCATATTATGGTTGCTGGATACTTGTACATACTTGTTTAGTTTCTTAGAGTGGTTTTCTAATGAGAGGGAGATGATATTTGGGGAAGTGCTGTCCAAAAACAGATTCTGGGCTGTTACCAAACAAATTCGTACGCACAGCCAGAACGTTATTTTGAGTTGCCAATTTTTGAGCATGTGCCCCAGGTTGTTATCTAACTTTCATTAGTTGAACACTTTTTGAGCTGAGCAATGGAAGATTTTTGTTAATTTCGATTTCAGTACTGCTGTCGGGATTTGGCAGATTTGTCATCCCGCTTTTCTCGTGTTTCTGTTAGTTTGCATTCTTTTGTTTTCGCTTTGTTTCTTTCCTAAAACACAAAAAGACCAAAAATATTTCTGTTGTTTCTCTTCACCATTTGTTTATTTGGTTCTTTGCTCTTAGTTTACTTTATTTGCTATCGTTAGTTTGCTATGAGAAAACCCAAAAAGATTTTGCTTTGTTTTCTTGTTTTCTTTTGTTCTTGTTTCCAATTCGAAAACACCAAAAATATTTGCTGTTCTTCTTTGGTTTGTAAAGTTCATCATGAGTTCAATGGTCTTCGGTGGCTGGAGCGTGGTTTTCATTTCATATTATCCAAGCTACACAAGTGAAAGGCAATAATGACGATCTACAACAATTGGACTGTGGTGAGAGGCTGGTATGAACTCTATTTGTTTTCATTTTTGTACATATACTCATCCATATGAGCATGCTTAGTTGGTTCATGTGAGGTATATGTTATTTGAGAAAGTCTGGTAGTTCATGATATCTCATGTTTAGCTCCAATTTATTAATATGAGTAGCATGTCATGGATGTTCGCTTGCATTGTTTTATTCATAAGTAAGTATGGCATTGTGGTATCCTCCTTTGAATAATTCATTTATATCGACTTGGCACATGCTCACGCATGCATATGACTGAAAAAAAGTCAAGTAAGCCTCGATGATTTATATTGCTTCGAGTTCTTGTATCACTTTTATGCCTCCGTTAATTTATTTTGTCGCAAGCATGATTATGACGAGTCATCGCTCTCTTGATTTGTCACTTCCCGGTCTTTTGCTAGCTTTCACTTGTACTCGAGCGGGAACGCCGCTCGTGCTTCCAAACACCCGAAAACCAAGTTGTTCCAAAGTATCCACCATAAATACCTATGCATGGCATTTCAAACCATTCCAAGTAAATTCTCATGCGCTACCTTTAAAACTTTCAAAATGCTTCTCAATTTGTGTTAATGTTTCATAGCTCATGAGGAAGTATGTGGTGTTTAGCTTTCAACCTTGTCATTTACTTTTGGCGGACTCTCATATGGACTAGTGGCACATCCGCTTATCCAATAATTTTGCAAAAAGAGCCGGCAATGGGATTCCCGATCCCAAATTAATTAATTCAAATAGACACTCATCCATGGTTTGTGATTGTTGGACGGCACCCGAAGGATTCGGTTAGCCATGGCTTGTGTAAGCAAAGGTTGGGGGGAGTGTCATCATCATAATAAAACTTAAATAAAAAGGCACTCCTTCATGGTATGTGATTGTTGGCAGGCACCCGAGGATTCAGTTAGCCATGGTTTGTGTAAGAAAGGTTGGAAGGAGTGCCACATAAACATGCAAATAATTCATGGGAGCCGCTCTTGGGAGTCCGGTTGATGAGGTAGTTAGTGTACCCATTACCATTCGTTGACAACAACAAGCACTTCTCAAAATAATTTTACTCCTGTTTTAAAAATAAAAAGCTCTAGCGCATGTTAATCTCTGCTTCCCTCTGCGAAGGGTCAATCTTTTACTTCTATGTTGTGTCTCCATTCTTTCTTTGAGCTCTATCTTGAGAGCACAACTGTCATTCTTAGTATAATATGCTTGTCTCAAAATATGATTGATTGTGGTATAACTTTGATGCTTTTATCTTTGACAATCACTACTTCTAGTCTTTCTATGAACTCCACAGGTGCCTCGGCATTTATGTTTTGCCGATCAAATACGGGCAAGCGAGATACCACTTTATCATATTCTCTTATGAACATTGCAATCCAGCTTATATACATGATTCATGATGCTTATTATTAATTGTTGGTACCTCTCCATGATTGACATAGCTGTTGGATGATCTTATTTGCATGTATCTCATTATGAACTGCTTAAGTATTAGCCATAGCGTGAGAATATATACATCATATGAGCAAATGTGTTCGTGAAAGTTCTTTTATCGCTCGGTTGTTAACTCGAATTGCTGGAGGACAAGCAATAAGCTAAGCTTGGGGGAGTTGATACGTCCAAAACGTATCTACTTTCCCGAACACTTTTGCTATTGTTTTGCCTCTAATTTGTGCATTTTGGATACAACTAACACGGACTAACACTGTTTTCAGCAGAATTGCTCTGGTGTCTCGTTTTTGTGCAGAAAGCCAACTTTCAGGAAAAACCTCGGAATTTATACAGAAGGCCCTATTTTCCCAGAAGACTCACGGAGCCAGAAGAGCGAGCCAGGTGGGGGCACGAGGGCCCCACACACTAGGCCGGCGCGGCCCTAGTGTGTGGCCCCCTGATACGTCTCCAACGTATCGATAATTTCTTATGTTCCATGCTACTTTATTGATGATACCTACATGTTTTATGCACATTATATGTCATATTTATGCATTTTCTGGAACTAACCTATTAACAAGATGCCGAAGAGCCGATTCTCTGTTCTCTTGTTTTTGGTTTCAGAAATCCTAGTAAGGAAATATTCTCGGAATTGGACGAAACTTTCGCCCGGGGTCCTATTTTTGCACGAAGCTTCCGGAAGACCGAAGAGATAACGAAGTGGGGCCACGAGGCAGCCAGGGGATAGGGCGGCGCGGCCCGGGCCACCGCCGCGCCGGCCTACCCCCGGGCTCCTCGTGTGGCCCCCGCGTTGCCCTTCCGCCTACTTAAAGTCTCCGTCGCGAAAACCCCGGTACCGAGAGCCACGATACGGAAAACCTTCCGAGACGCCGCCGCCGCGAATCCCATCTCGGGGGATTCGAGAGATCACCTCCGCGCACCCTGCCGGAGAGGGGATTCATCTCCCGGAGGACTCTACACCGCCATGGTCGCCTCCGGAGTGATGAGTGAGTAGTTCACCCCTGGACCATGGGTCCATAGCAGTAGCTAGATGGTCGTCTTCTCCTTGTTGTGCTTCATTGTTGGATCTTGTGAGCTGCCTAACATGATCAAGATCATCTATATGTAATTCTATATGTTGTGTTTGTCGGGATCCGATGGATAGAGAGTACTATGATTATGGTGATTATCAATCTATTGTTTATGTGTTGTTTATGATCTTGCATGCTCTCCGTTATTAGTAGAGGCTCTGGCCAAGTTTTTACTCTTAACTCCAAGAGGGAGTATTTATGCTCGATAGTGGGTTCATGCCTCCATTAAATGCGGGACAGTGACGTGAAAGTTCTAAGGTTGTGGATGTGCTTGTTGCCACTAGGGATAAAACATTGATTCTATGTCTAAGGATGTAGTTGTCGATTACATTACGCACCATACTTAATGCAATTGTCTCGTTGCTTAGCAACTTAATACTTGAATGGGGTTCGGATGATAACTCTGAAGGTGGACTTTTTAGGCATAGATGCAGTTGGATGGCGGTCTATGTACTTTGTCGTAATGCCCAATTAAATCTCACTATATTTATCATATCATGTATATGCATTGTTATGCCTTTCTCTATTTGTCAATTGCCCGACTGTAATTTGTTTACCCAACATGATTTTATCTTATGGGAGAGACACCTCTAGTGAGCTGTGGACCCCGGTCCTATTCTTTACATAGCATACAATCTACGCAATTGTGTTTACTTGTTTTCTTTGCAAACATCTTCCACTCGATACGTTTAATCCTTTGTTACAGCAAGCCGGTGAGATTGACAACCTCACCTGTTTCGTTGGGGCAAAGTACTTGGGTTGTGTTGTGCGGGTTCCGCGTTGGCGCCGGAATCCCTGGTGTTGCGCCGCATCACATTTCGCGACCATCAACCTTCAACGTGCTTCTTGGCTCCTACTTGGTTCGATTAAACCTTGGTTTCATACTGAGGGAAACTTGCTTCTATACGCAACATACCTTCCACTTGGGGTTCCCAACGGACGTGTGCATCTACGCGTATCAAGCTAAATTTACGGCGCCGTTGCTGGGGAGATCAAGACACGGCTGCAAGGGGAGTCTCCACTTCTCAATCTCTTTACTTTGTTTTTGTCTTGCTTTATTTTATTTACTACTTTGTTTGCTGCA
The DNA here is from genome assembly GCF_022539505.1 of Lolium rigidum. Taxonomy (NCBI): domain Eukaryota; kingdom Viridiplantae; phylum Streptophyta; class Magnoliopsida; order Poales; family Poaceae; genus Lolium; species Lolium rigidum. Next base: position 307,127,484 of record NC_061510.1, on the reverse strand, counting down.
CTAAATCAAAATACAAAAAAATTAGTTGCTAGTTTTACTTTATTCTATGTCTTGCTCTCTATATCGAAAACACAAAAAAATTAGTTACTTGCATTTACTTTATCTAGTTTGTTTTATTTACTGTTGCTAAAATGAATACTCCTGAAAATACTAAGTTGTGTGACTTCACAAATGCAAATAATAATGATTTCCTATGCACACCTATTGCTCCACCTGCTACTACAGCAGAATTCTTTGAAATTAAACTCGCTTTCTTGAACTTGGTTATGAGAGATCAATTTTCTGGTGTTAGTTACGATGATGCTTGCTACCCATCTCAATAATTTTGTTGAACTTTGTGAAATGCAAAAGTATAAAGATGTAGATGGTGATATTATTAAATTGAAAGTGTTTCCTTTCTCATTAAGAGGAAGAGCTAAAGATTGGTTGCTATCTTTGCCTAAGAATAGTATTGATTCATGGACTAAATGCAAGGATGCTTTTATTGGTAGATATTATCCTCCAGCTAAAATTATATCTTTGAGAAGTAGCATAATGAATTTTAAGCAATTAGATACTGAACATGTTGCTCAAGCATGGGAGAGAATGAAAACTTTGGTAAAGAATTGCCCAACCCATGGAGTGACTACTTGGATGATCATCCAAACCTTCTATGCGAGGACTAAATTTTTCTTCGCGGAATTTATTGGATTCAGCTGCTGGAGGTACCTTTATGTCCATCACATTGGGGCGGCTACAAAACTTCTTGATGATATGATGATAAATTACTCTGAATGGCACACGGAAAGAGCTCCACAAGGTAAGAAGGTAAATTCCGTTGAAGAAACCTCTTCCTTGAATGATAAGATTGATGTGATTATGTCTATGCTTGTGAATGGTAGATCTAATGTAGATCCAAATAATGTTCCTTTAGCTTCATTGGTTGCTCAAGAAGAAAATGTTGATGTGAATTTCATTAAAAATAATAATTTCAACAACAATGCTTATAGGAACAACTCTGGTAATAACTATAGGCCATATCCTTCTGCTAATGGTAATGGTTATGGTAATTCTTATGGGAATTCTTACAACAATAATAGGATTGTACCCTCTGGTCTTGAAGCCATGCTTAAAGAATTTATTAGTACACAAACTGCTATTAACAAATGCGTTGAGGAAAAGCTTGATAAAATTGATACTATTGCTTCTAGAGTTGATAGACTTGCCTCCGATGTTAATCTTTTAAAATTGAAAGTTATGCCTAATAATGATATTGATAATAAGATTACTACTACAGCAAATGCCATCCAAGTTAGAATTAATGAGAATATAAGATTAATGGCTGAACTGCGTGCTAGGTGGGATAGAGAAGAAAATGAAAAACTAGCTAAAGAGAATAATGTAGCTAAAGTTTGGACTATCACCACCACTAGTAATGCTAATTCTTCAAATGTTGCTGCACCTCCTACTATCAATGGTAAAATAATTGGTGTTGGCAATGTTTCTACTCCTAGTGCAAAGCGAACAAAACTGCCTGAAATTGCTAAAGCTGCTTGAAACTGATTGTGATAAAACTGCTGAAATTTTTTCCAACCTTGGGAACAATGATCCCATTGCTGTAGCTCATAATGATTTAGATTTTGATGATTGCCACATCTCTGAAGTTATAAAGTTCTTACAAAAACTTGCTAAAAGTCCTAATGCTAGTGCTATAAATTTAGCCTTTACAAAACATATTACAAATGCTCTCATAAAAGCTAGAGAGGAGAAACTTAAACTTGAAACCTCTATTCCTAGAAAGTTAGAAGATGGTTGGGAGCCCATCATTAAAATGAAATTCAATGACTTTGAATGTAATGCTTTATGTGATCTTGGTGCAAGTATTTCTGTTATGCCTAAAAAGATTTATGATATGCTTGACTTGCCACCATTGAAGAATTGTTATTTGGATGTTAATCTTGCCGATAATGTTAAAAAGAAACCTTTGGGGAGGATTGATAATGTGCATATTACGGTTAACAATAACCTTGTCCCCGTTGATTTTGTTGTCTTGAATATCGAATGCAATGCATCTTGTCCTATTGTATTGGGAAGACCTTTTCTTCGAACTGTTGGTGCTTGTTATTGATATGAGGGAAGGTAATATTAAATATCAATTTCCTCTCAAAGAAAGGTATGGAACACTTCCCTAGAAAGAGAATGAAGTTGCCTTTTGATTCTATTATTAGAACAAGTTATGATGTTGATGCTTCTACTCTCGATGTTACTTGATTTGCACTTTCTGCGCCTAACTGAAAGGCGTTAAAGAAAAGCGCTTATGGGAGACAACCCATGTTTTTACTACAGCAATTTTTTGTTTTATTGAGTCTTGGAAGTTGTTTACTACTGTAGCAACCTCTCATTATCATGTTTTTGTGCCAAGTAAAGTTTCTATGCCAAAGTTGATGTTATATTTGGGATCGCTGCGCAGAAACAGCATTGCTGTCTGTCACGAATCTGGGCACAGTTCTCTGTAGAAAATTCGAAAAAATCTTCCAATTTACGAGCGTGATCCTCAGATATGTACGCAACTTTCATTAGTTTTGAGTTTTTCCATTTGAGAAAGTCTGGTGCCAGCTTTAAATTCGTCTTTACGGACTGTTCTGTTTTTGACAGATTCTGCCTTTTATTTCGCATTGCCATATTTGCTATGTTGGATTCATTTCTTTGATCCACTAATGTCCAGTAGCTTTATGCAATGTCCAGAAGTGTAAAGAATGTTTGTGTCACCTCTGAATGTGTGAATTATTAATTGTGCACTAACCCTCTAATGAGTTTGCTTGAAGTTTGGTGTGAAGGAAGTTTTCAAGGGTCAAGAGAGGAGAATGATATACTATGATCAAGAGGAGTGAAAGCTCTAAGCTTGGGGATGCCCCCGTGGTTCACCCCTGCATATTTTAAGAAGACTCAAGCGTCTAAGCTTGGGGATGCCCAAGGCATCCCCTTCTTCATCGACAACATCATCGAGTTCCTCCCCGAAACTATATTTTTATTCAATCACATCTTGTGTTCTTTACTTGGAGCGTCGGTTTGTTTTTGTTTTTGTTTTTGTTTGAATAAAATGGATCCTAGCATTCACCTTGTGGGAGAGAGACACGCTCCGCTGTTGCATATGGACACATGTGTCCTTAGGCTTTACTCATAATGTTCATGGCGAAGTTTCTTCTTCGTTAAATTGTTATATGGTTGGAATTGGAAAATGCTACGTGTAGTAATTCTAAAATGTCTTGGATAATGTGATACTTGGCAATTGTTGTGCTCATGTTTAAGCTCTTGCATCATATGCTTTGCACCCATTAATGAAGAAATACATAGAGCTTGCTAAAATTTGATTTGCATATTTGGTCTCTCTAAGGTCTAGATAATATCTAGTATTGAGTTTTGAACAACAAGGAAGACGGTGTAGAGTCTTATAATGTTTACAATATGTCTTTTATGTGAGTTTTGCTGCACTTGTTCATCCTTGAGTTTGCTTCAAATAACCTTGCTAGCCTAAACCTTGTATCGAGAGGGAATACTTCTCATGCATCCAAAATCCTTGAGCCAACTACTATGCCATTTGTGTCCACCATACCTACCTACTACATGGTATTTCTCCGCCATTCCAAAGTAAATTGCTTGAGTGCTACCTTTAAAATTCCATCATTCACCTTTGCAATATATAGCTCATGGGACAAAATAGCCTTAAAAACTATCGTAGTATTGAATATGTACTTATGCACTTTATATTTTATTAAGTTGCTTGTTGTGCGATAACCATGCTTCGGGGAACGCCATCAACTATTGTTGAATATCATGTGAGTTGCTATGCATGTCCGTCTTGTCCGAAGGATCTATCATTTTAGTGGTTGGAGCATGCAAAATTGTTAGAGAAGAACATTGGGCCGCTAACTAAAGCCATGAATCATGGTTGAAGTTTCAGTTTTGGACATATATCCTCAATCTCATATGAGAATAATAATCATTGCTACATGCTTATGCATTTAAGAGGAGTCCATTATCTGTTGTCCATGTTGTCCCGGTATGGATGTCTAAGTTGAGAATAATCAAAAGCGAGAAATCCAAAATGCGAGCTTTCTCCTTAGACATTTGTACATGCGGCATGGAGGTACCCCTTTGTGACACTTGGTTGAAACATGGCATGCAAAGATCCGGTAGTCCAAGCTAAGTAGGACGAGGTGCGGGCACTATTAGTATACTATGCATGAGGCTTGCAACTTGTAAGATATATTTTACATAACTCATATGCTTTATTACTACCGTTGACAAAATTGTTTCATGTTTTCAAAATAAAAGCTCTAGCACAAATACAGCAATCGATGCTTTCCTCTTTGAAGGACCTTTCTTTTATTTTTATTGTTGAGTCAGTTTACCTATCTCCTTCCACCTTAAGAAGCAAACACTTGTGTGAACTGTGCATTGATTCCTACATACTTGCATATTGCACTTGTTATATTACTTTATGTTGACAATATCCATGAGATATACATGTTATAAGTTGAAAGCAACCGCTGAAACTTAATCTTCCTTTGTGTTGCTTCAACACCTTTACTTTGATTTATTGCTTTATGAGTTAACTCTTATGCAAGACTTATTGATGCTTGTCTTGAAGTACTATTCATGAAAAGTCTTTGTCATATGATTCACTTGTTTACTCATGTCATTACCTTTGTTTTGATCGCTGCATTCATTACATATGTTTACAAATAGTATGATCAAGATTATGATGGCATGTCACTTCGAAATTATCTTTGTTATCGTTTTACCTGCTCGGGACGAGCGAGAACTAAGCTTAGGGATGCTGATACGTCTCCAACGTATCGATAATTTCTTATGTTCCATGCTACTTTATTGATGATACCTACATGTTTTATGCACATTATATGTCATATTTATGCATTTTACGGAACTAACCTATTAACAAGATGCCGAAGAGCCAATTCTTTGTTTCTAGCTGTTTTTGGTTTCAGAAATCCTAGTAAGGAAATATTCTCGGAATTGGACGAAACTTTCGCCCAGGGTCCTATTTTTGCACGAAGCTTCCAGAAGACCGAAGAGATAACGAAGTGGGGCCACGAGGCAGCCAGGGGATAGGGCGGCGCGGCCCTGGCCCTGGCCGCGCCGGCCTACCCCCTAGGCTCCTCGTGTGGCCCCCGCATTGCCCTTCCGCCTACTTAAAGTCTCCGTCGCGAAAACCCCAGTACCGAGAGCCACGATACGGAAAACCTTCCAGAGACGCCGCCGCCGCGAATCCCATCTCGGGGGATTCAGGAGATCGCCTCCGGCACCTGCCGGGAGAGGGGATTCATCTCCCGGAGGACTCTACACCGCCATGGTCGCCTCCGGAGTGATGAGTGAGTAGTTCACCCACGGACCATGGGTCCATAGCAGTAGCTAGATGGTCGTCTTCTCCTTGTTGTGCTTCATTGTTGGATCTTGTGAGCTGCCTAACATGATCAAGATCATCTATATGTAATTCTATATGTTGTGTTTGTCGGGATCCGATGGATAGAGAGTACTATGATTATGGTGATTATCAATCTATTGTTTATGTGTTGTTTATGATCTTGCATGCTCTCCGTTATTAGTAGAGGCTCCGGCCAAGTTTTTACTCTTAACTCCAAGAGGGAGTATTTATGCTCGATAGTGGGTTCATGCCTCCATTAAATCTAGGACGGTGACGAGAAAGTTCTAAGGTTGTGGATGTGCTTGTTGCCACTAGGGATAAAACATTGATTCTATGTCTAAGGATGTAGTTGTCGATTACATTACGCACCATACTTAATGCAATTGTACGTTGCTTAGCAACTTAATACTGAATGGGGTTCGGATGATAACCTGAAGGTGGACTTTTTAGGCATAGATGCAGTTGGATGGCGGTCTATGTTCTTTGTCGTAATGCCCAATTAAATCTCACTATATTTATCATATCATGTATATGCATTGTTATGCCTTTCTCTATTTGTCAATTGCCCGACTGTAATTTGTTTACCCAACATGCTTTTATCTTATGGGAGAGACACCTCTAGTGAGCTGTGGACCCCGGTCCTATTCTTTACATAGCATACAATCTCACGCAATTGTGTTTACTGTTTTCTTTGCAAACATCTTCCACTCGATACGTTTAATCCTTTGTTACAACAAGCCGGTGAGATTGACAACCTCACTCGTTTCGTTGGGGCAAAGTACTTGGGTTGTGTTGTGCGGGTTCCGCGTTGGCGCTGGAATCCACGGTGTTGCGCCGCATCACATTTCGCGACCATCAACCTTCAACGTGCTTCTTGGCTCCTACTGGTTCGATTAAACCTTGGTTTCATACTGAGGGAAACTTGCTTCTATACGCATCATACCTTCCACTTGGGGTTCCCAACGGACGTGTGCATCTACGCGTATCACCCCCTCGGCTGGCCCCCGACGCCCTCCTTCGGACTACTTATCGCCCTCGACCTAAAAACGCACGGAAAGAAGTCGAAGTCGCCAGAAACCCTCCAGAGAGCCGCCACATCGCGAAACTCCGTCTCGGGAGTCAGAAGTCTCCGTTCTGGCACTCCGCCGGGACGGGGAATTGGAGGAGATCTTCACCGCCATCACCGCCAACGCCTCTCCATCGACCAGCCATGTTTTCCCCATCCATGTGTGAGTAATTCCCCCGCTGTAGGCTGAAGGGGGTGGTAGGGATTGGATGAGATTGGTCATGTAATAGTCATAAGATTGTTAGGGCATAGTGCCTAGTATCCGTAGATGTCACTTTTATGATATTGTTGCAACTTGTTATGCTTAATGCTTGTCACTAGGGCCCGAGTGCCATGATCTCAGATCTGAACATGTTATTGATTCATGAAGATATTCGTTGTTTATGATCTTACCTGCAAGTTGTATACACATGTCGCTGTCCGGAACCAATGGCCCCGAAGTGACGAAATCGGGACAACCGGAGGGAATGGTAGTGATGTGAGGATCACATGTGTTCACGGAGTGTTAATGCTTTGCTCCGGTACTCTATTAAAAGGAGTACCTTAATTTCCGATAGTTTCCCTAGAGGACCGGCTGCCACCGTGCTGGTAGGACAAAAGATGTTGTGCAAGTTTCTCATTGCGAGCACGTACGACTATATATGGAACACATGCCTATTGATTGATTAGTACTTGGATACCGTTTTATTATTATCTGCAAATGCCCATGCTTTGATTGTTATATGAGTTTCTCTCATCCATGCAACGCCCGTTAATCCGTCCCTGTGCCTACAGTATTTTAATCCTGCTGTTTACTATAATCACTACTTGCTGTCTTTATTTCACCGCTCGTTGTTATTTCACTATTCCTACTTGCTATAAAGCTGTTACTACTGATAAACTCTTGCGAGCAAGTCTGTTTCCGAGTGCAGCTGAATTGACAACTCCGATGTTAAGGCTTACAAGTATTCTTTGTCTCCCCTTGTGTCGAATCAATAAATTGGGTAATACTTCCCTCGAAGACTGTTGCGATCCCCTATACTTGTGGGTCATCAATGAATGTCAAAGAGTTGGTAATATCTCTAGACGCAATGAAATGCCTATGAATTATACTCTTGTTATTGAACCATTTGATTGTTGGGGATTCGACTTCATGGGTCTTTCCCTTCTTCAAAAGGTAACACTCATATACTTGTCGTTGTTGATTATGTTACTAAATGGGTAGAAGCTATACCTACAAAAAGTGCTGATGGTGAGACCTCTATAAAAATGCTTGTAGATGTTATATTTCCTAGATTTGGAGTACCTAGATATATTATGACTGATGGAGGTTCTCATTTTATTCATGGTGGTTTTAGAAAAACTCTTGCAAAATATGGTATTAATCATAGAATTGCTTCAGCTTATCATCCTCAAACTAGTGGGCAAGTAGAATTATCGAATAGAGAAATTAAAGCTATTTTGGGAAAGACTGTTAATAAATCTAGAAAGAATTGGGCTAGTAAGTTAAAGGAAGCATTGTGGGCTTATAGAACTGCTTATAAAAATCCTATGGGAATGTCTCCTTATAAAATGGTTTATGGAAAATCTTGTCATTTACCTTTAGAACTAGAGCACAAAGCTTATTGGGCTGTAAGAGAACTTAATAAAGATTTTAAACTTGCTGATACGTCGCAAACGTATCTATAATTTATTATGTTCCATGCTACTTTTATTACAATACTTGAATGTTTTATACATACTTTACAGCATTATTATACATTTTCCGGCACTAACCTATTAACAAGATGCCGAAGTGCCGATTCTTGTTTTCTGCTGTTTTTGGTTTCAGAAATCCTAGTAAGGAAATATTATCGGAATTGGACGAAATCAACGCCCAGGGGCCTATTTTTACACGAAGCTTCCAGAAGTCCGAAGAGGAAACGAAGTGGGGCCACGAGGCGACGACACGCTAGGGCGGCGCGGCCTAGGTGCTGGCCGCGCGGCCCTGTTGTGTCGCCACCTCGTGTGGCCCCCTGACCTACCCTCCCGCCTACTTAAAGCCTCCGTCGAGAAACCCCATGTACCGAGAGCCACGATACGGAAAACCTTCCAGAGACGCCGTCGTCGCGAATCCCATCTCGGGGGATTCAGGAGATCGCCTCCGGCACCCTGCCGGAGAGGGGAATCATCACCGGAGGGGCTCTACATCATCATGCCCGCCTCCGGATTGATGTGTGAGTAGTTCATCCTTGGACTATGGGTCCATAGCAGTAGCTAGATGGTTGTCTTCTCCGCTTGTGCTATCATTGTTATAGATCTTGTGAGCTGCCTAACATGATCAAGATCGTCTATTTGTAATGCTACATGTTGTGTTTGGCGGGATCCGATGAATATAGAATATTATGTTAAGTTGATTATCAATCTATCATATATGTGTTGTTTATGTTCTTGCATGCTCTCCGTTGCTAGAAGAGGCTCTAGCCAAGTTGATACTTGTAACTCCAAGAGGGAGTAATTATGCTCGATAGTGGGTTCATGCCTCCTTTTAATCTGGGACAGTGACAGAAAGTTCTAAGGTTGTGGATGTGCTGTTGCTACTAGGGATAAAACATTGATGCTTTATCTAAGGATATTTGTGTTGATTACATTACGCACCATACTTAATGCAATTATCTGTTGTTTACAACTTAATACCGGAAGGGGTTCGGATGATAACACGAAGGTGGATTATTTAGGCATATATGCATGCTTGGATAGCGGTCTATGTACTTTGTCGTAATGCCCTGATTAAATCACATAGTAATCATCGTTGATATGTATTGAATCTTTATTTGTCAATTGCCCGCCTGTAATTTGTTCACCCAGCATGTTAGTTATCTTATTGGAGAGACACCTCTAGTGAGCTGTGGACCCCGGTCCATTCTTTTACATCTGAATACATTCTACTGTTTTTACTTGTTCTTTGCAAACAAACACCATCTTCCACTCGATACGTTTAATCCTTTGTTTTCAGCAAGCCGGTGAGATTGACAACCTCAGCTGTTACGTTGGGGCAAAGTACTTTGATTGTGTTGTGCAGGTTCCACGTTGGCGCCGGTTTCACCGGTGTTGCGCCGCACTACATTCCTCCACCAACAACCTTCACGTGCTTCTTGGCTCCTACTGGTTCGATAACCTTGGTTTCATACTGAGGGAAACTTGCTTCTATACGCATCATACCTTCCACTTGGGGTTCCCAACGGACGTGTGCATCTACGCATATCACTTGCCGGTAAGAAGAGGTTGCTACAATTAAGCTCTTTAGATGAATGGAGAAGTGAAGCTTACGAAAATGCTAAACTTTTTAAGGAGAAAGTTAAGAAGTGGCAGGATGGAAGAATTATTAAAATAGAATTTAATGTTGGAGATAAAGTCCTATTGCATCGGTCTCGTCTCAGATTTTTTGCAGGGAAATTACTCTCAAAATGGGAAGGACCATATGTTATTGAGGAGGTATATCGTTCAGGGGCAATAAAAATTAGCTCTTTGGAAGGTAACGCCACACAAGTAGTGAATGGACAAAGACTCAAGCATTATATTTCTGGAGATTCTTTTAATGAAGATATTGATATTATTCAAGTGAAACTCCGGAAGCTTTCATCGAAGATCAAATTGACAGTTCTGCAGAGTCCGACTTTGAATAGGTAATAGTGTTAGTAATAAAAAGTCCGCGTTTAGCTTTCCGAACAATATTTCTGCTGTTTATGGAAAATATGAAAAATTACGGGATCGAAACGGAGTGGAGGAGACGCGCGAGGGCCCGTCACCATAGGCCGGCGCGGGCCCCACCCTGGCCGCGCCGCCCTATGGGTCCGACTGCACATAACCGAACCGAAACCAAAAACCGAACCGGAAAAAACCTAACCGAAACCGAATTTCAGTTTTTATGGTTTTATGGTTAGGTTTCAGTTAGCAAAAATGCTAACCGTTTATACTTCAGTTAATTCGGTTAAAAACCGAGAATACCATGGTTAACCGAATAAAACCGAATAGCCAATCACAACAAAGAATTTTGCTTTCTGGTCACCATACCAAATCACGTTAACCTCTTTTATATATGTATAGCATGTGCATTTTACAAAGAAGCTACTCTGTCGTGGTGGTAACTGGCAACTCCGTGTTTGTATGCATGTATTTGTGACAGGTCGAGGGTTCAAGTCCCTAATAATGCTTAAATTTTTTATTTTGGCTGCACTTCCGTTATTTATCATTTCTTTCTCCTGTAACTCAATCGGTTTGGTCATAAATAATAAAAATATCAAATATATGCCCATAAAAATAGATGTTATTTAAAAATTCGCGTCAACTTTGGTTAATTTGGTTAATACCGAAACCGAACCAAATTTATATGGTTATTACCGAAACCGAATCGTATTTTTATACGAAACCGTATTTACCGAAGTATTAAAATCGTATTTACCGAAAAACCGTATTAACCGAACCGAACTAACCATATTAACCGAACGCGCAGCCGGACCTATGGGGACAGCCCCTCGGCGTCCCGTTTCCACTCGTTTTCGGCCTGGAACCTTCCTTTTGTCGTAAAAATATTTGCTATATAATCCCTGGATCTCCAGAGGTCCGTATATCGTTTTCTCGTCGTGTTTTGTTTCGAGCTGTTTTCTGCCAGGATCTGTTTTGATCTAGGAGCACCATGGTCTCCAACAACAAAGACAAGGGACCTTTGGAGGAAGATATTCAAGACCCTGAATTGAAGGAAGAAGTCGAGAACGAGGATGAGGAAGAAGAGGAGGAAATTCTGCGAGTACACCCGCGTGCCACCATTGCAAGCACTGGCATGATATTAAATCCGTCCAACACCAAGAGAAGTGCACGGATCGCTACCGGAGGAGCAGTTCCACGTCGCTTCTTAGCTCCAAGGACATCTTCTCCAGGCAATTACCACCCTTTCCGCAATCTAATCTGCAATCGTCAAACTGAAAGGACCCCCAAGGTAGTATTGCCAAGTTGTTGGTATATAGATCGTTCTAACATTGCAGGAGAGATGAAGCCTGAAGCTGAAGGGTGGGGAAACAACTCTAAGAGTTGGGACTCGCCATCTGACATGCTTATGAGCCGCGTTGAGCATAACTCGGAGCTGATTCGCAACCTCACCTATGAGATTGAGGATTTAAAGGAACTTGTTAAGAAGCTTGTCGAGAAGAATTCACCATCGCCACCGAAGGAGTAATTCATCATCGGTATTGGCATCCCCTTGGTTTGTTCCAAGCTTGGGGGAGTGCCGCGGTATCACATCATCACTATCTTTATCTTTTACTATCAAGTAGTGTCATATCATGAGTAGGTGATGACCCACAAGTATAGGGGATCGCAACAGTCTTCGAGGGAAGTATTACCCAATTTATTGATTCGACACAAGGGGAGACAAAGAATACTTGTAAGCCTTAACAGCGGAGTTGTCAATTCAGCCGCACTGGAAACGGACTTGCTCGCAAGAGTTTATCGATAGTAACGAGCTTTATAGCAAGTAGGAATAGTGAAATAACAAGCAGCGGTGAAATAAAGACAGCAGTAGTGATTATAGTAAACAACGGGATTAAAATACTGTAGGCATAGGGACGGATTAACGGGCGTTGCATGGATGAGAGAAACTCATATAACAATCAAAGCAGGGGCATTTGCAGATAATAATAAAACGGTATCCAAGTACTAACAAATCAATAGGCATGTGTTCCATATTTAGTCGTACGTGCTCGCAATGAGAAACTTGCACAACATCTTTTGTCCTACCAGCCGGTGGCAGCCGGGCCTCTAGGGAAACTGCTGGAAATTAAGGTACTCCTTTTAATAGAGTACCGGAGCAAAGCATTAACACTCCGTGAACACATGTGATCCTCACATCACTACCATTCCCTCCGGTTGTCCCGATTTACGTCACTTCGGGGCCATTGGTTCCGGACAGCAACATGTGTATACAACTTGCGGGTAAGATCATAAACAACGAATATCTTCATGAATCAATAACATGTTCAGATCTGAGATCATGGCACTCGGGCCCTAGTGACAAGCATTAAGCATAACAAGTTGCAACAATATCATAAAAGTGACATCTACGGATACTAGGCACTATGCCCTAACAATCTTATGACTATTACATGACCAATCTCATCCAATCCCTACCATCCCCTTCAGCCTACAGCGGGGGAATTACTCACACATGGATGGGGGAAACATGGCTGATTGATGGAGAGGCGTTGGTGGTGATGGCGGTGAAGATCTCCTCCAATTCCCCATCCCGGCGGAGTGCCAGAACGGAGACTTCTAGCTCCCGAGACGGAGTTTCGCGATGTGGCGGCTCTCTGGAGGGTTTCTCGCGACTTCGACTCCTCTCCGTGCGTTTTTAGGTCGAGGGCGATAAGTAATCCGAAGGAGGGCGTCGGGGGCTAGCCGAGGCCGCCACACACTAGGGCCGCGCGGGCCCCTCCGGGGCCGCGCCGGCCTAGTGTGTGGGGCCCTCGTGCCCCCACCTGGCTTGCCCTTCTGGCTCCGCCAATATTCTGGGAAAATAGGGCCTTCTGTATAAATTCCGAGGTTTTCCCGAAAGTTGGATTTCTGCACAAAAACGAGACACCGGAGCAATTCTGCTCGAAAACAGCGTTAGTCCGTGTTAGTTGTATCCAAAATACACAAATTAGAGGCAAAACAATAGCAAAAGTGTTCGGGAAAGTAGATACGTTTTGGACGTATCAACTCCCCCAAGCTTAGCTTATTGCTTGTCCTCAAGCAATTCAGTTAACAACTGAGTGATAAAAGAACTTTCACGAACACATTTGCTCATATGATGTATATATTCTCATGCTATGGCTAATACTTAAGCAGTTCATAATGAGACACATGCAAATAAGATCATCCAACAGCTATGTCAATCATGGAGAGGTACCAACAATTAATAATAAGCATCATGAATCATGTATATAAGCAGGATTGCAATGTTCATAAGAGAGTATGATAAAGTGGTATCTCGCTTGCCCGTATTTGATCGGCAAAACATAAATGCCCATGCACCTCTGGAGTTCATAGAAAGACTAGAAGTAATGATTGTCAAAGATAAAAGCATCAAAGTTATACCACAATCAATCATATTTTGGGAAAAGCATATTATACTAAGAATGACAGTTGTGCTCTCAAGATAGTGCTCAAAGAAAGAATGGAGACACAACATAAAAGTAAAAGATTGACCCTTCGCAGAGGGAAGCAGGGATTAACATGCGCTAGAGCTTTTCATTTTTAAAACAGGAGTAAAATTATTTTGAGAGGTGCTTGTTGTTGTCAACGAATGGTAATGGGTACACTAACTACCTCGTCAACCGGACTCCCAAGAGCGGCTCCCATGAATTATTTGTATGTTTATGTGGCACTCCTTTCAACCTTTCTTACACAAACGATGGCTAACCGAATCCTCGGGTGCCTGCCAACAATCACATACCATGAAGGAGTGCCTTTTTATTTAAGTTTTATTATGATGATGACACTCCCCCCAACCTTTGCTTACACAAGCCATGGCTAACCGAATCCTTCGGGTGCCGTCCAACAATCACAAACCATGGAGGAGTGTCTATTTAAGTTAATTAATTTTGGACTGGGAATCCCATTGCCAGCTCTTTTTGCAAAATTATTGGATAAGCGGATGTGCCACTAGTCCATATGAGAGTCCGTCAAAAGTAAATGACAAGGTTGAAAGCTAAACACCACATACTTCCTCATGAGCTATGAAACATTAACACAAATTGAGAAGCATTTTGAAAGTTTTAAAGGTAGCGCATGAGAATTTACTTGGAATGGTTTGAAATGCCATGCATATGTATTTATGGTGGACACTTCGGAACAACTTGGTTTTCAGGTGTTTGGAAGCACGAGCGGCGTTCCCGCTCAGTACAAGTGAAGGCTAGCAAAAGACTAGGGAGCGACAAATCAAGAGAGCAGTAACTGTCATAATCATGCTTGCGGCAAAATAAATTAACGGAGGCGTAAAAGTGATACAAGAACTCTGAAGCAAAGTAGATCAGCGAGGCTTAATTGACCTTTGTTTTAGTCATATGCATGCGTGAGCATGTGCCAAGTCGATTCAAGTGAATTATTCAGAGGAGGATACCACAATGCCATACTTACTTATGAATAAAACAATGCAAGCGAACATCCATGACATGCTACTCATATTAATAAATTGGAGCTAAACATGAGAGATCATGAACTACTAGACTTTCTCACATAACATATACCTCACATGAACCAAATAAGCATGCTCACATGGATGAGTATATGTACAAAAATGAAAACAAATAGAGTTCATACCAGCCTCTCACCACAATCCAATTGTTGTAGATCGTCATTATTGCCTTTCACTTGTGTAGCTTGGATAATATGAAATGAGAACCACGCTCCAGCCACCGAAGACCATTGAACTCATGATGAACTTTACAAACCAAAGAAGAACAGCAAATATTTTTGGTGTTTTCGAATTGGAAACAGGAACAAAAGAAACAAGAAAAAACAAAGCAAAATCTTTTTGGGTTTTCTCATAGCAAACCAACGATAGCAAATAAAGTAAACTAAGAGCAAATAACCAAATAAACAAATGGTGAAGAGAAACAACAGAAATATTTTTGGTCTTTTTGTGTTTTAGGAAAGAAACAAAGCGAAAACAAGAGAATGCAAACTAACAGAAACACAGAAAAGCAGGATGACAGAAATCTGCTAAATCCTGACAGCAGTACAGAAATCGAAATTAACAAAAATCTTCCATTGCTCAGCTCAAAAAGTGTTCAACTAATGAAAGTTAGATAACAACCTGGGGCACATGCTCAAAAATTGGCAACTCAAAATAACGTTCTGGCTGTGCGTACGAATTTTTTTGGTAACAGCCCAGAATCTGTTTTTGGACAGCACATCCCCAAATATCATCTCCCTCTCATTAGAAAACCACTCTAAGAAACTAAACAAGTATGTACAAGTATCCAGCAACCATAATATGCAAAGAATGAGTGATGCCGGTATACCTCCCCCAAGCTTAGGCTTTTGGCCTAAGTGGAGTTCATTCCCACGGTCCCCATGAAGTGGTGTCTCCGTAGTACGACGAAGAACGACCCGGTTCCAGGTATGTGCTGGAGGAAGCATCAGGGTATGTGACGGTGTAGTCGTAGGAGGGCTCGGCGTCCTCGGAGTCATGCTGCTGGTGGAAGTCTTGTATCTTCATATGTTCCTCCACCTCCTCCTTAGTGCGCGACCATGATTGCCTGTCAATATTGAACAAACCTGGCTGGGGAAGAGGGATTTCCTTCTCATCCCCGTTAGCAAACAACATTCTATAGACCATATTATCTACAGTGGAATCAGTGGTAACAAAATGATGGCTCTTCATAGCAGCAATATCAAGTCTCCTAGAGGTTAATGGCACATCATTAGGATCAAGAGGGAGTCTTAAATGTGTTAGAATGCGCAGTGCAATAGTTCCTCCAAAAATAGGCCCCCTGCTAGATAGGCGGCGAGCAATAAGAGAACCAAGATGATAAGGTGCAGCATTCAAGAAAGCAAGATGATAGCTAGAGATATTGCTAGTATTTTCCCTACCAAGAATGCTAGTAGCAATGTAATATGCAAAATATTTAATGGCGGGGAGTTGAATGTTTCTTATCTTGCCGCGCTGAATGGTGCGGCAATCATCATCGGTGATCCCTCGATAGAGCTCCAACAGGTCCCGGGGGCTGTCATCAATCCTCCTTGCTGTACCTACAGGGGCAATATCCAACGCACGACAAAATTCTTCCAATTCCATAGTAACAGGATTACCATAGATCTTGAATGCAACTGTCGGCTTATATTGCGTGTTGTGGAACTTGAAGCTCTCAACGAAAATTTTGGTGAGCATGTAGTATTGCTCCCTTTCATCTCCCACGTAGGCGGCTAAGCCCGCCCTGTTGACAAGGGTGAAGAAATCATCCAATATCGCTGCATTTGTCAGAAAATCATAACATGGGAATGATGAAGCATTAGGAGCCCCATTGTCCTCTTCGGGCGCGAAGCTAGGCGCGATGATATCCTCATTGTAGGATTGCCTAATCTGAGTGGACACCCTCGAGGGCCTCCCGGTGCTGGTTGTTCCTCTCTTGAATAATTCTCCAAAGCTGAATTTCTTCATCTTCCTCTTCTGAAATTTTCAACAACCATTATAAAATTTGATTTCAAGGTATATAATTGAGGGGAACTACTATAGGAACTTGCTAGAGTACTAAACATGCATCAAAACTAGTTTCTACCACTTAGAAGAAGCATGCAAGCTCACTAAACATGTTATCTACAGCAGCAAAATATTCAATATATACTCAACCAAACAAAATTCTAATTGGACAATCAAAGGAGTCACATACCAAGGATCAAATGTGCCAAATTTCAGACGAAATACTGGGCTGAGCAAAGAGATCGAGAAATCGCGAGTTCTTGAGCGAAACGCGAGTGAGAGAAAGTGAGTACGAGTTTTTTCGGGAGAGAGAAGAGAGTGGGAGGAAGAGATGCTGAAGTGGGGCAAAGGGGGACCACACACCGGGGTGGCGCGCCCCCTTGCTGGCCGCGCCGGCTCTGTGGGGTGCCACCCAGGGTGCCCCACTGGTCAGCCCAGGTGCTCCCGAGTGCCTCTTCGAAAAATAGGACTACCGAGTATAATTTTTGTAACTTTTTGAGAACTTCGAAAAATGCACATTTCTGGGTGTTAAATTAATTATTACTGCGCAGGAAAATGATTTCCAAAATCTTAAACAACTAAAGCATATTGCAAAACAAAAGGTGCTACAGCAAGTAAAACGAATGGAGGGAGAAAGAAAGAAAGAAAGAAATGTTGTTTAGCTCTCTTATGCATTAAAATATACTTGTTAACAAGGTTGATCAAGTCTTGCTACCAAATAAATTTTATATGACATAAGAAGAAATAAACCTCAAATCAATCATGTTACCTTATATTGAATTGATATGGATCCAATCACAAGAGTTTGATATTCTTCTTTAGGCTCATATATAGGACAATCAATGGATCCCACTTTGATAGTTTTCACATTAAAAATTGTATTAACTCCATATACTTTATCAATCCTCTTGGGAAAATAGACAGTATGTTCCTTATCATCAACATTGAAAGTGACTTTTTCTTTATTGCAATCAATAACAGCCTCTGCAGGTATTAAGAAAGGGTCTTCCAAGAATAATGGACATATTATCATCTTCGGGCATTTCCAACACAACAAAATCAGTTAATATCAAGCAATGTTGAGTAACTTGAACAGAAACATTTTCACATACACCAACAGGAATAGCGAGTAGATTTATCAGCCATTTGCAAAGATATATCAGTTGGTATCAACTTATCTAAATCAAGTCTCTTATAAAGAGAAAAAGGCATTACACTAACACCTGCTCCCAAATCACATAGAGCAGTTCTAACATAATTATTCTTGATAGAACAAGGAATAGTCGGTATACCTGGGTCTCCAAGCTTCTTTGGAACCTTACCACTGAAGGAGTAATTAGCTAGCATAGTGGAAATCTCCTCATTGGGAATTTTCCTTTTGTTAGAGACAATATCTTTCATATACTTTGAATAAGGAGGCAATTTAATAGCATCGATCAAAGGGATTTGCAAAAATAAAGGTTTCATCCAATCACAAAATTTATTATAATGTTCCTCCTCCTTTGATTTTAGTTTCTTAGCAGGAAAAGGCATTTGCTTTTGAACCCAAGGTTCTCTTTCATTACCATGTTTCTCAGCAATAAAATCTTCTTTAGTGTACTTTTTATTTTTAGCATGCTTTTCGGGTTCTTCTTCAACCTCTTCTTTATCAGGAGTATCATCCTTATCATTATCTTTATCATGTTCATTACCACTTTCAGTTTCAGCATCAGAAATAGAAATACTATTAGGATCATTAATAGGTTTAGAGGATTCTACAACATTCTTATGTTTCTTTTTCTTTTTCTTAGATGGAGCACTAGTTTTAGTTAGTTGAGAATCTTGTTCAACTCTTTTGGGATGCCCTTCAGGATATAGAGGATCCTAGGTAGAAACACCACCTCTATTTGTTACTTCATAAGCATGTTTTTCTTTAGAATTATTTCCCAACAAGTCATTTTGCACTTTAGTGAGTTGATCAATTTGAGTTTGAACCATATGAAAATGTTTAACAAGTATCTTAACATCATTGGAGGTTCTCTCCACAATATCATGCAATTCACTAATAGCTCGAGAATTTTCCATTAAATGATTCTCTACTCTCATATTAAAGTTTTCTTGCTTAACAATATAATTATCAAACTCATCTAAGCATTGAGCAGGAGGTTTTGAATACGGAATATCTTCCCGAGTAAAGCGTTGAAGAGAGTGTACCTCTATCATGGATGAAGGGGGAGTTATCTTACATAAATCTTCTATAGGAGGTAAATTCTTCACATCTTCAGGTTTAATACCCTTCTCTTTAAGAGACTTCTTGGCTTCCCTCATATCTTCATCATTTAATTTAATCATACCCCTCTTCTTCAATATCGGTGTCGGGGTTGGTTCAGGTGTAGACCAATCATCATGATTCCGGCCTATTTTAGCCAATAATTCTTCGGCGTCGTGCGGAGTTCTTTTCCGAAAACACAACCAGCACAACTATCCAGGTATGCCCTAGACTCAATGGTTAGTCCACTATAAAATATATCAAGTAAATCATGCTTTTCCAAATCATGATCAGGCTGAGCTCTAATAAGAGAGCAAAATCTCGCCCAAGCCTCATGCAATTTCTCTCCATCTTCCTGGTCAAAATTATAAATTCTCTGCAAAGCAATGTGTTGAGCGCTAGCACGAAAGTATTTTCGAAAGAAAACATCACACAAGTCAATTGGACTTCTAATAGAACCAGGAGGCAAATTATTATACCAAGTTTTAGCATCATCCTTTAATGAGAAAGGAAAAATTTTAGCGACAAAATAAGTACGCATCTTGACATCATCAGAAAACAAGCTACTCAGAGTAGATAACTCAATCATGTGTTCAACGAGCACTTTCTTTTTCAGTACCACAAAAGGGTGTTTTCTCAACAATAGCTATATGAGATAGATCAAGAGAAAAATCATAATCTTTATCCTTAATGTTTATAGGAGATGTGGCAAATTTAGGATCGGAGACAGTTTATATCTAACGAGCATGTTACGCAAGCAACTTTTTAATTTTTCTTGCATCAGTAGTAGCATTGCATTTTTCAATAAAATCATCATCAAGTTCCACATAATCTTCATCAAGATCATCACTAGAATATTCAACGAGACTCGGGTGAATTAACGAGGTGTAGCAGCATTTTCATTAGGAGTTTCAATATTTTCAATTTGCCTAGACCTAGCAATTGTAGCATCTAGAAAAGATCCTAACGAACCATCATTATCAAGCACAGCAGAAGCATCATCACAATTATGAGAGGAATTTTCAGATTCAGCGGAAGTACCAGACATTTGAAGCTTGTGGCGGTGAAACAAGTTTACTTATCACAGATGGTGAATCAAGAGCAACGAGAGGTACTAAGAGTTGTACCTTTTCTTGTAGTGGATGGTAATATGGCGATCTTAGTATCGCGAGGTTTACCCATGATGGAGACTTTGCGGTGAACAATATCAATCCAAGTGAACTTCCAAATAAAGCTATGCTCCCCGGCAACGGCGCCGGAAAATAGTCTTGATGACCCACAAGTATAGGGGATCGCAACGAGTCTTCGAGGGAAGTATTACCCAATTTATTGATTCGACACAAGGGGAGACAAAGAATACTTGTAAGCCTTAACAGCGGAGTTGTCAATTCAGCTGCACTGGAAACAGACTTGCTCGCAAGAGTTTATCAGCGATAACAGTTTTATAGCGAGTAGGAATAGTGAAATAACGACAGCGGTGAAATAAAGACAGCAGTAGTGATTATAGTAAATAGCAGGATTAAAATACTGTAGGCATAGGGACGGATTAACGGGCGTTGCATGGATGAGAGAAACTCATATAACAATCAAAGCAGGGGCATTTGCAGATAATAATAAAACGGTATCCAAGTACTAATCAATCAATAGGCATGTGTTCCATATATAGTCGTACGTGCTCGCAATGAGAAACTTGCACAACATCTTTTGTCCTACCAGTCGGTGGCAGCCGGGCCTCTAGGGAAACTACTGGAAATTAAGGTACTCCTTTTAATAGAGTACCGGAGCAAAGCATTAACACTCCGTGAACACATGTGATCCTCACATCACTACCATCCCCTCCGGTTATCCCGATTTCGTCACTTCGGGGCCATTGGTTCCGGACAGACAACATGTGTATACAACTTGCGGGTAAGATCATAAACAACGAATATCTTCATGAATCAATAACATGTTCAGATCTGAGATCATGGCACTCGGGCCCTAGTGACAAGCATTAAGCATAACAAGTTGCAACAATATCATAAAAGTGACATCTACGGATACTAGGCACTATGCCCTAACAATCTTATGACTATTACATGACCAATCTCATCCAATCCCTACCATCCCCTTCAGCCTACAGCGGGGGAATTACTCACACATGGATGGGGGAAACATGGCTGATCGATGGAGAGGCGTTGGTGGTGATGGCGGTGAAGATCTCCTCCAATTCCCCGTCCCGGCGGAGTGCCAGAACGGAGACTTCTGGCTCCCGAGACGGAGTTTCGCGATGTGGCGGCTCTCTGGAGGGTTTCTCACGACTTCGACTCCTCTCCGTGCGTTTTTAGGTCGAGGGCGATAAGTAGTCCGAAGGAGGGCGTCGGGGGCCAGCCGAGGCCGCCACACACTAGGGCCGCGCGGGCCCCTCCTGGGCCGCGCCGGCCTAGTGTGTGGGGCCCTCATGCCCCCACCTGGCTTGCCCTTACGGCTCCGCCAATATTCCGGGAAAATAGGGCCTTCGTATAAATTCGAGGTTTTTCCTGAAAGTTGGATTTCTGCACAAAAACGAGACACCAGAGCAATTCTGCTGAAAACAGCGTTAGTCCGTGTTAGTTGTATCCAAAATACACAAATTAGAGGCAAAACAATAGCAAAAGTGTTCTTGAAAGTATATACGTTTTGGACGTATCAGTAGGGAAGTTATCATATAGAATAGTTTGCAGTGTGGAAGTATCTCTCTCTTAGTTGGTTATCTATGTATCCGTTGGTGTGAGTTATCGTTATGGAATATTAATGAGAAGTCTTATCACTTACTTTTTGCACACCTTATTTTAGTTTGCAATTTCTTTTATATGATTACTCTTGACATTAGTATTGATATCACTTTGGGAGCATCAAGTAAATCTATTTGGTTTTGGCAAACTTAGCATTGTTCAATAGCAACAACACCTTGATGTTTAAATAGAAAAGGGAAATACATGTAGATATATTACTCTATTATCTTTATGCTAATGAGTTTAGTATTCTGAGGTTAAAATTGCTTGTGCTTATGAGAAAGATGCATGATTGTTTCTATCACATGTATATTTGTTTGTTTCCCTCAACCTTTATGCTTGCTATCAAACCTTGCTAGCCAAAAACCTGTATTGAGAGGGAATGCTTCTCATACATCCATAACCGTAGACCAAACCCATGCCATTTGTGTCCACCATAACTACCTACTATGTGGTATTTTGCGCCACTCCAAGTAAACACTTCATGTGCTACCTTTAAATAATTCAAACTATATTACTCCTTATTTGTGTCAATGTTTTATAGCTCATGAGGAAGTATGTGGTGTTTTATCTTTCAATCTTGTTGGGCGGACTTTCACCAATGGACTAGTGGCACATCCGCTTATCCAATAATTTTGCAATAAGAGCCGGCAACGGGTTCCCAGCCCCAATTAATAACTTTCATTAATAATTCTCTTCACATGATTTGCCCTGATTTATCAGTAAGCAACTTAATTTTGCAATAGACACTCCTCCATGGTATGTGAATGTCGGAAGGCACCCGAGGATTCGGTTAGCCATGGCTTGTGAAAGCAAAGGTTGGGGGGAGTGTCATCCATAATGAAACTAAAATACATGTGTAAACAAAAGAGAAGGGGGATGATCTACCTTGCTGGTAGAGATGACGTCCTTCATGGGAGCCGCTCTTGGAAGGTCTGTTTGGCAAGGGGGTTAGAGTACCCACTACCATTCGTTGACAACAACAAACACCGCTCACAATCTTACTTTTATGCTCTTTATATGATTTCAAAACTTAAAAAGCTCTAGCACATGATTTAATCCCTGCTTCCCTCTGCGAAGGGCCTATCTTTTACTTTTATGTTGAGTCAGTAAACCCATGTACTTCTATCTTAAGCAAGCAATTGAGTTGTTGTGAACCAACCATTTATGCTATGATCTAGTTAATCATGTCTTTTATGCTTTCTTGTTTAGTACAAATTTTATCTGATTGAATATGAATTTGAAAGCTATCAATGATTATGAGGAGATTGTTATGATTGAGGATGAAAGCCCTGCTATATAAATTCCGATATGAAAGCTTTGCTTAGAAGATAAGTACAATCCGTTAGTAGTTCTCTGACCAAGAACAAAGTTTGCCATAACCAATCATGATTTCCTATGCACCTCTATTTGTGATTTCTCTTTACTTATTTCAAGTTGAGTTATATGAAGAGAATGTTTACTAGAATATCTTGTGTGAATCAATATGATGCTTCTTGTCCGCATTTTATTTATCGACTCTTCACTCCATAAACATGTGGTTTTGTTTATTGAGCTCAGTTTTGCTTGGGGACAAGCGAGGTCTAAGCTTGGGGGGAGTTGATACGTCCATTTTGCATCACTATTTTATATCATAATATGCTGTTATTCATTGATATATTTCATATTTAGAGATGATACTTATGTTATTTCACCTATTTTGCATGTTTCATGATCATTGGAGAATTATTCACCGGAGTCAGGATTCTGCTGGAAAAAGCACCGTCAGGACACCATATTTCTGAAGATCAACAATTGACGGAAGTTATACGAAAAATCCTATTTTTCCAGAAGACGAAGGGAGCCAAAAGGAGGAGCCGAGAGGGGCCACCATGGGCCCCCCCATAGGCCGGCGCGGGCCCAGGCCTGGCCGCGCCGCCATGTGGGGAGGGGGCCCACAACACCCTCTGGCCTCCTCTCCTTCGCGTACTTCTTCACCCAGAAAACCTAAGGCACGGGGAGTTACGGAGAATTGACAGAGCCGCCTCTGCGGGGCGGAGAAACACCAGAGAGAAAAGAGCTCTCCGGCGGGCAGGAATCCGCGGGGAAATTCCCTCCCGGAGGGGGAAATCGACGCCATCGCCATCGTCATTGAGCTGGACATCATCTCCATCATCATCAACATCATCATCTCCACCATCTACACCGCCATCTCCACCGCTGCATCTCGTCACCGCTGTAACGATTTGGGTTGGAACTTGATTGTTTGATAGGGGAAACTCTCCCGGTGTTGATTACTACTTGTTATTGATGCTATTGAGTGAAACCATTGAACCAAGGTTTATGTTTAGATTGTTATTCATCATCATATCACCTCTGATCATGTTCCATATGATGTCTCGTGAGTAGTTCGTTTAGTTCTTGAGGACATGGGTGAAGTCTAAATGTTAGTAGTGAATTATTGTTGAGTAGTATTCGATGTTATGATATTTAAGTTGTGGTGTTACTCTTCTAGTGGTGTCATGTGAACGGCGACTACATGATACTTCACCTTTATGGCCTAGGGGAGTACATCTTGTATTCGTTTGCTAATTGTGGGGTTGCCGGAGTGACAGCAACCTAAACCCCTGTTAGTATATCAGTGCAGGAGGGATAGCAGGATCTCAGAGTTTAAGACTGTGGTTAGATTTATCTTAATTACTTTCTTGTATTTGCGGATGCTTGCAAGGGGTATAATCACAAGTATGTATTAGTCCTAGGAAGGGCGGTGCATTAGCATAGGTTCACCCACACAACACTTATCAAAACAATGAAGATTAATCAGCCGTATGAAGCGAAAGCACTAGACTAAAATCCCCGTGTGTCCTCAAGAACGTTTGGTCATTATAAGTAAACAAACCGGCTTGTCCTTTGTGCTAAAAGGATTGGGCCACTCGCTGCAATTATTTCTCTCGCATTTTATTTACTTGTACTTTATTTATCTGCTATATCAAAACCCCGTGAATACTTGTCTGTGAGCATTTACAGTGAATCCTTCATCGAAACTGCTTGTCAACACCTTCTGCTCCTCGTTGGGTTCGACACTCTTATTTATCGAAAGTACTACGATACACCCCCTATACTTGTGGGTCATCAGTATATAATGGCTAGTTTTTTTCAACCTGGCTTCCACCCCTTTCCATTACATTTAACGGAAATATGAGGTTCTGAGAATTACAACGAAGAGAAAGCGGTAGGAAAAAGGAAGCGAGTCGGGGGCAGTACTATGAAATCCATTGTAAACAGTCGCCATCGAGTGCCAACTATGGGACAATGCAGTGGACATGCCCTATAGAAGAAAAGAAGTAACTTGAGCGTGGTCATGATAGAAACTTGTTCTGAAAGGTGAACTATCGGAGTATTGAACAATCATTCAAACTTTTCATATAAACAATTAACCAACACCATTATTGTTTATCTACTAGATGCATCTATCCACTTTGACGTGCTGATGTAAGTTACTAACATGGTGGAGCCCCTAGAAGCTATATGCTGACACCAAATCTGATATATAAAATCCAACCGGAAATAATCATCATGTAACACATCGGTATATTCCAAACAAAAATATAGTTAGCAAATGTGCGATATGCACATTTAGCAGAAACAAAATCAAGATTGATAAAAAAAAAAGTTAGCAAGGCACCAAACATGTGAATCACATCTCTTGCAAGCAACCTGGATGGATATTTCCTTACAAACGAGAAGGTTGTTTTTCTTCTTTCTTTGATATGTAGAGCTTAATACCAATAATAAACTGATATTTTAGGGCAGATAATACACTGGTAACTAGCATGATGGGCATATAATGGCCAGTTACACACTAAGTTTTTATAGGGAAGATAATACACTGAGGACTAGCATGATGTGCATATACTGGCCCGATAGAAGCTGTAGCTCGAGAAACGCTGCTAGCTTCTCTTCATCCTGTACAATTGTACGTCGCATGCATACGAGACAGGGAGATGATTGAGACGCAACACTTGTTAAATTCTTAATTGCCTAATTGGAATAGCAGTGAGATGCCCCATTATCGCGGAAAAAAGTGGCGACATGATTAGCCTAACATGTACGTAGGGCCCTTCTACTGTATCGCAGCTGTGTAGGCACAATTGTACCGTGTTTGTAGCCGGATCCCGGATAAGATGTATACGGCGCATTCGGACGAGTGAAGAATGCCACCCGTGAGGTAGGGGTTATCGGCCCGCCAGATCAGGTGGTTCCTTCCCGGAGGGGAAATAACAGAAGGGGCGTTGTCAAATGTCAATTATAGTTGCCGCTATCAGGACTCGTACATGACAACTTGTCAAGGTAGTATATGCAAATGGAGCCAACAAACAGGTGGCAACTAGCTGCTGGAGTGGACAGCTCGGGAAGACGACCGACGACTTATCTTTGTTCGTTACTATTGCTGCCTCAAATAGTAAGCACTAGTTCCAAATGACCTATATATATAACGAAGTTCTTGTTTCAAGTGCTAGGGCACCTCTAGCACCGCGACTCATTTGACAGTGACGAGTCTGTTTGTGTCTGCGCGAAGAAAAAAAAAGCAAGTTCTAGTGCTACGTTCCATTTAGTAGCTTATCTCCTATTTTAGCGGTGTGGATCCAATTCTAGCCCAAAATGAAGATAAACCTTTTACATTGACACATGATTAAGAAGGACCTCAAAATATGTCTCGAGTGTCAAGAGAGCTATGCGACCTACCAGAAGTCACTTCTTGTAACAAAGCATGTCGAGGATTCAATAGTCATTGATCTTGATAAGGCCCCTAGCAAAGATGTGTTAAATGAGAATTGGGAAGAGAGAAAACGCCAGGAGAAGGTGGAGCAAATGATGAACTACATTAACATAGAAAAAAATTCTCAAAAAAAACATACAAAAAACTGAAATGTGACACTGATGATACCAATGCCCGGTAAGGAGCCAAGGAAGTAGAGTTCAATGCGTTGGCAAGCTCCACAGAAGTTGAAGTCACGCGGAGAGAATAAGATGAGCTCGAGGTACTCTTTGAGAGGAACATGATCATGTCGGCCGACTTGGCTGCCCACCGGAGAGAAGGGCTTAGTTTGAGAAAAAGACAGAAAAAAATGATCCAAGTATCGAGTAGAATGCCGAAGAGGCATGAACTTATTTAAATTTATTTTCTATTATTTTTCTATATTTACTTTCATTGATGACAAAATGGGAAAATAATGATGCTTTTGCAAAATCGAAAACGGACGAGCGCGGAACAAATAGGTAGCCGCGTAGAATGCACCTGCCAGCCGAAAGAGAACATGAACCATAAGACCAACTAAATGAAACAGAACGAATACAATTTGTATCCAAAATATATGACCGCTTTGGTATCTTCCATGGAGCATTAGTATCTTGCTATCTGCTAGTATAAGATTGGTTGCTTGGCTTGCGACGTAGGCATGTGAGCACAAAAGGACACGCAAAACCCCTCACGGCCATGGGTTCACTTCACACAGCGGCGGTACGTACGGCGGTGTTGGCCACCCGTGCATGCATGTATGGCTCCAATCCAAACGGCGGCAGCTAATAGCTCGAAGCAGGTGTGGGCGCACCGCGCATGCATTCCGATTCGGGTCGTCCTACGTCGCGCGTCTCCGGCAGCTCCACCGCCTCGATCAGTCCTAGCTCACCATGTGCCGTGCGGTGCGTACGCCGTATGCGGTGCACGGGACCGCCAAATTCGACGCCCAGCGCGACACCAATCGACGGCAAAGAGGTTCGGCGGTGGCCGAACCTAGGAGGGACGGCAGCGGTGGAGATTTGGATTTGTGGCGGCCGTGCTCCACGCACTACGGGAGAGCTCCAGTGTCCCGACGGCTGCCAGCCGTCGGCACAGCACAGATGGCCGTCGGCACAGGCTGTGCCGAAGGTGACCGTCGGCATAGCATCGTCGGCATAGTTCTGGTCGAGGACTGCCCGATCACCGTCGGCATAGATTGTTGTGCCGAAGGTATAACCGTCGGCATAGTATTTCAAAATTTTCAAATTATTTGATGAAAAAATACTTAAATTATGTTTTTTGAAAAAAAAATTATTTTTTCAATTTTCTTCTTATTATTTTTTACTTGTTAATCTTTCACAATCACACTTAGTACACCTTATCTTAGGTTAAATTACACTTGTAGTCAAATTTCCCACTTGGTCACCCATCCTCACAATACTCCCACCCTAGCACGCTTAACTTCTTGGTTCTCTTCGGATGAGCTTCCATGAAAGAAATGCCACCTTGTTGTTAATACTACCATATCAATCATATTAATCCTTTGACCGTGATGCCACAACTCTATATTTTTGAATTCTAATCAATTATTTAAGTAAACAACAATGAATATATATATATATAATAATGTAGAATTAGAAAAACAATTAAATGATTTTATTTTTTTGTCTTTTTATTTAATATGGAATAATTAATATCGGTAAATGTGAATTTGGCAAATAATATGTCTAAATTGATCAGAAAAATGAGAGGAATACAAATATGACATCCATATCGTATTTTGAATCTACAAAGTTAATTTACCCAAAAATCATGAGCATTAGATCAAGTACCTCTAGTTTAAATCTAGTTGACTTTATTGAAAATGAGGTGGGAAACGGCCTCGGCATGGCATAGTATGTCGAAATGAGGTCATATTTAGCACGTGTGTGGGCCCTAGGATGGGAAGCAAGACCCCGGATGCGGATTTCTAATCCGATCCACGGGCGACCATCTTTTCATTTTTAGTGTATCCAAACAGTTTTTATTTGTGAAACAGCTACATGGGGCGCATTTTAGTATGAAGTGAAACATCTGTGCGATGATAGTAGATCACCTAAGCACCACCTATCAAATGACATGTGCATGCATTAGCTTTTTGGGAACCCATGCGGCTTCCGGCGGTGTCCCGCCGAATCCGTTGGAAACTGACCAGATTTGAACTAGGGCCCAACTATCTGTCGCTCCAGAAATTCCGGAAAAAATGTTTTTAGTTCTACAACGCATCATTATATATGCTATTTTTTGTCTGTTTAGTTTGTTCGCGAATGGGTGCACCCGCACGCCCGGTACGGCGATACCGCATGTCCCGGGGGGCCTGTTTTGGCCAGATGGCAATTTGAACGAAGTCAAAAAAATCTCACGGAGCCACGTGGCGTCATTTTATATGTCATAGTAACTATTCCGTTTGTCAAAACTAGGATATGGCAATTATTTTGAAAAACCCTTGACGAAAAGGGCTATCACCTCCGGAGTTCTATGAATTTTAGGGGAAATGAGGTAACAAACGGCCTCGGCATGGCATAGTTTGCCGAAATGAGGTCATATTTGGCACGTGAGTGGGCCCTAGGATGGGAAGCAAGACCCCGGGTGCGGATTTCTAATCCGACCCACAGGCGACCATCTTTTCATTTTTAGCGTGCCCAAACGGTTTTTATTTGTGAAGCAGCTACATGAGGCGCATTTTAGTATGACGAGAAACCTCTGTGCGATGATAGTAGAACACCTAAGCACCACCTATCAAATGACATGTGCATGCGTTAGCTTTTTGGGAAACCGTGCGGCTTCCGGCGGTGACCCACCGAATCCGCTGGAAATTGACCGGATTTGAACTAGGGCTCAACTATCCGTCGCTCCAGAAATTCCGGAAAAAATGTTTTTAGTTCTACAAAGCATCATTATATGTGCTAATTTTTGTCCGTTTAGTTTGTTCGCGAATGGGTGCACCCGCACGCCCGATACGGCGATACCGCATGTCCCGGGGGCCTGTTTTGGCCAGATGGCAGTATGAACGAAGTCAAAAAATCCCACGGAGCCGCGTGGCGTCATTTTTTTATATCATAGTAACTATTCCGTTTGTCAAAACTAGGATATGGCAATTATTTTGAAAAATCCTTCACGAAAAGAGCTATCACGTCCGGAGTTCTATGGATTTCAGGGGAGATGAGGTGGGAAACGGTCTCGGCATGGCATAGTTTGCCGAAACGAGGTCATATTTGGCACGTGTGTGGGCCCTAGGATGTTAAGCAATACCCCGGACGCGGATTTCTAATCCGAACCATGAGCGACCATTTTTTCATTTTTGGCGTGTGTGAAAGCCATGAAACCTCGAACATTATAACTCATTTCTAAGAAAAATTATTTAGGTATTTGAAATATTCCATTTTTGATATTTTTCTATGATAGATCTTGGTTTTCTGCAAAATTTGATATATTATACTTATTTTTCTCAGTTAGAATAATTTAGTTATGCTTTTTTGAAGACTGCCGTGGAGAAATAGAAAAAAGCTATGCCGGGGTATAACCATCGGCACAGGTCTGTAGTGGAAAAAAAAATAAAAAATGTTGTGCCGGCGGCCAGACTGGTCCTGTGCCGCCTCCAGCCTGTACCGACGGCCAATTTAACGCCGACGGCCATCCTTGTCGCCGCGCTCCGGAGGCTCCTGTGCCGACGGCCCCGACATTTGGCCGTCGGCACATCACCTAGCCGTCGGCGTACGGCAATTCTCCCGTAGTGACGGTAGGCGACGAGACTATGGGAGAGCACAGATGTGGCGACGACCATCGGGGCCGTCGGCATAGGAGCCTTCGGAGAGCGGCGATATGGATGGCCGTCGGTACAGGCCGGAGGTCCCGACGGCCATCGTCAGCACAGTTCTGGCCGTCGGCATAACATTTTTTTTCACTTCAGACCTGTGCCGACGGTTATACACCATCGGCATAACTATTTTCTATTTCTCAAGCATAACTAAATCATTCTAATTGAGAAAAATAAGTATATTATATCAAATTTTGCATAAAAATAAGATCTATTTTAGAAAAATAAAAAAATGCAATAATTCAAATACCTAAACAAACCTTCTTAGAAATGAACTATAATGCTCAAGGTTTAATGGCTTTCACACTGGATTAGAAATCCACGTCCGGGGTCTTGCTTCCCATCCTAGGACCCACACACATGTCAAATATGACATCGTTTCGGCAAACTATGCCATCCCGAGGCCGTTTCCCACCTGATTTCCCCTGAAATCCATAGAACTCCTGACGTGATAGCCCTTTTCGTGAAGGGTTTTTCAAAATGATTGCCGTATCCCAATTTTGACAAACAGAATAGTTACTATGAAAAATGACGCCACGTGGCTCCGTGAATTTTTTGACTTCGTTCAAATTGTCATCTGGCCTAAATAGGGCCCCCGGGACATGTCGTACCGGGCGTGCGGGTGCACTCATTCGCGAACAAACTAAACGGACAAAAATTAGCACATACAATGATACGTCGTAGAACTAAAAACATTTTTTCCGGAATTTCTGGAGCGACGGATAGTTGACCCCTAGTTTAAATCTGGTCAGTTTCCAGCAGATTCGACGGGACATCGCCGGAAGCCGCACGAGTTCCCAAAAAGCTAACGCATGCACATGACATGTGATAGGTGGTGCGTAGGTGGTCTACTATCACCGCACGGACGTTTCGCGTCATACTAAAATGCGTCCCATGTATTTGCTTCACAAAAAAACCGTTTAGGCACGCTAAAAATGAAAAAAATGGTCGCCCGTGGGTCGGATTAGAAATCCGCGTCCGGGGTCTTGCTTCCCATCTTAGGACCCACACACGTGCCAAATATGACCTCGTTTCGACAAACTATGCCATGCCAAGACCGTTTTCCACCTCATTTCCCCTGAAATCCATAGAACTCCGAACATGATAGCCCTTTTCATGAAGGATTTTCCAAAATAATTACCGTATCCCAATTTTAACAAACGGAATAGTTACTATGACATATAAAATGATGTCACGCGGCTCCGTTGAATTTTTTGACTTCGTTCAAATGACGTCATGCGGTATCACCGTACCGGGCGTGCGGGTGCACCCATTCAGGAACAAACTAAACGGACAAAAATTAGCACATATAATGATGCGTCGTAGAACTAAAAACTTTTTTTCCGGAATTTATGGAGCGACGGATAGTTGACCCCTAGTTCAAATACGGCCAGTTTCCAACGGATTCGACGGGACACCGCCGGAAACCGCACGGATTTCTAAAAAGCTAACGCATGCACATGGCATGTGATAGGTGGTGCGTAGGTGGTCTACTATCACCGCACGGAGGTTTCGTGTCATACTAAAATGCGCTCCATGTAGCTGTTTCACAAAAAAAATGTTTGGGCACGCTAAAAATGAAAAAATTGTCGTCCGTGGGTCGAATTAGAAATCCGTATCCGGGTTCTTGCTTCACATCCTAGGGCAAACACACGTGCCAAATATGACCTCGTTTCGGCAAACTATGCCATGCCGAGGCCGTTTCCCACCTCATTTCCCCTGAAATCCATAGAACTCCGGACGTGATAGCCCTTTTCGTGAAGGATTTTTCAAAATAACTAGCATAGTGCCCCTCAGCAAATGCGAGGGCATCACTTTGAATCTTTTGAAATTGTTTGAAATATAAATTTATAATTTCATAGACACCACATGTCATGAGACTGGAAGCTAATAGTCATATTTTAGAATATAGCAAGCAAACATACACATTTAATTTGTGTCTTAATTACTGATATGTCATCTAGGAAAAGTACAATCTCAATGATTTATTGTATGGTCATTTACATATTGAATCATATATAAGTAAAATATCATTCTAGAAACTTAATTCTTTTATATGACACGTCTCACTGATTGGAAGAGACAGCGAAGTCTTCAGTATTACATATCTTGACCAGATTTCAAATGACACTCACTAATATTTAGTTGTCTAAAAGTTATTTATCTATGAGAGTTTCTTAAACATCTCTCCATTTTTAAACTGCTAACATGATGTTAAAACAATCCTAAAGTTTTAAATTTGTTGGAGTAACTTAGGCTGGGCTCTAGTCTGCTAGTATTTGCTCTATTTGAATTGGATAAGTAGGCATTTGTCATCTGCACGCGAAAACATATATAATTTATAAATCTAACCGTGATAATCGTTTCGCATTTGTGAATGCTTTTCTTACATGATAAAACTCTTTACCTTATTTTACCCTTCTCTCAATGATATTTCAAAATGCTAGTGTCAACTATCTATTTTCTTTCTAGCACAGTTCGTACAGGATAGCAGGGTCACTTGCTTTGCAGTGTCGAATTGCCTTCTTTCGCTCACCGCGGGGATGTCGAACTGGGCCATCGGTCTCTAAGCCGATGGGGCGGAGGAGGCCATACATGATTTTACCGCGAGCTTGTTGTACTCACCACCTCATAAATCTTGGGGCACCGGTTAGCATAGAAGCATAGGGTGAGGCGGTGGCGCTCAAGCTAGGTAACGACGACCTAGACTGGCTGGAGACCTGGAATGTCCGGTGCTTCTAACGACAACCGATCGATGTTGCTAACAACAACCTCCGATTATCCCTAGACCATGGTGCATCGACCTCTTAGTCATCGGTCAGTGTTCGTCGCTACCCCGATCGTCCCTCCTTTCGCCTTTCATTTCCGAGCATTCCCTAATTTTTTTGCCACAATTTATTTTTCATCGAGAAAAAATAGAAGTCAGGCCTAGAACTTAAAATCGTAGAAAATCATCCTACCCAAAATCACATTTTAAGGTCCTCGATTGCTAAGCTATTGCATTGGATCTTTTTTGTTTGACGGATCTTTTTTTTGGAGCAAAAATCAGTTATGCACGGACTATTACTCATATGAAGATAGCTATAAGCTAGTGCATCACGTCTTTCTTCTAAATAGATTAGTCTATTCCGGTCCTACAAACCTGGCTTGCTAGAATCGGACTCCAAATAGACTTGGCTAGCTACGTTTTTGTGTTTGCCGAACTGACATCACTATTTCCATCGATATCTTTCACATAAAAAGTTTTAAAAGTACTCCTTATAAAACTTTCTAGATATAAACGTGTCAAGCAGAACCTAGATGGTTACGTTATTAATATTTTTTCATTAAATCTTAGCCACACAATTTAGATCTAACCACTGAAATAATTAAGATGACGTGGATTAACGTGGTATCTATATTTTAAACATCCATATTGTGCTTTTAATATATAATAAATTGCGTATCCCAATTTTGACAAATGAAATAGTTACTATGACATATAAAATGACGCCACGCAGCTCCGTGGGATTTTTTATTTCGTTCAAATTGCCATCAGGCCAAAACAGGGCCCCGGGACATGCGGTATCGCCGTACCAGGCGTGCGGGTGCACTCATTCGTGAACAAACTAAACGGACAAATACTAGCATATATAATGATGCGTCTTAGAACTAAAAACTTTTTTCTGGAATTTCTGGAGTGACGATAGTTGACCCCTAGTTCAAATCCGGTCAGTTTCTAGCGGATTCGGCGGGACTCCACCGGAAGCCGCACGGGTTCCCAAAAAACTAACGCGTACACATGACATGTGATAGGTGGTGCGTATGTGGTCTACTATCACCGCACGGAGGTTTCGCGTCATACTAAAATGCGCCTCATGTAGCTGTTTCACAAAAAAAAACTATTTGGGAACGCTAAAAATGAACAATGGCCGCCCGTGGATCGGATTAGGAATCCGCGTCCGGGGTCTTTCTTCCCATCCTAGGTCCCACACACATGCCAAAAATGACCTCGTTTCAGCAAACTATGTCATGCCGAGGCCGTTTTCCACCTCATTTCCAATAAAGTCGGTCAGATTTAAACTAGAGGTATTTAATCTAATGCTCATGATTTTTGGGTAAATTAACTTTGTAGGTTCAAAAGATGATATGGATGTCATATTGTTATCACCAGAATTTGACCAAGTCAGAGGTGGGCCGCGATCAAGATGGACGCGAAGATTGTACGTGGGAGAAATACGTGAATCGGCCTTGTTTATCAAGTTTGGGCTAGTTAGCCCGTGTATCTTTATATAGTAGGTTACGCAGAGATTAGAGTTTGTCTCGTGCACGGTTTAGTGCACGCCCACATTAGAAAGTCCCTTGGACTATAAATATGTACCTAGTGTTTATGGAATAAACAACAACCAACGTTCAACACAAACCAATCTCGGCGCATCGCCAACTCCTTCGTCTCGAGGGTTCCTCCGGTAAGCACCATGCTGCCTAGATCGCATCTCGCGATCTAGGCAGCACGAGCCTGCCTAGTTGTTCATGCGTTGCTCGTGCTCGAGCCTTTTTGATGGCGAGCAACGTAGTTATCATAGATGTGTTAGGGTTAGCATTGTTCCTAGTATCATATGCTGTCGTAGTGCAACCCTTGCGCATCTAGCCGTCCCCGTACCTCATCATGGGTGCGGGGCGGCACCCCGCTTGATCGTTATTTAGTAGATCTGATCCGTTACGATTGCTCCTTGATTCATCAAGGATTAGTTTAATATCTGCAATAGTTAGGCCTTACAAAGGGTTGGAGGATCCAGCGGCATGCGGGGTGTAGTTTGCTGCCCCTAGACAGGACGTTCCGAGGATCAACCTAGTGTTGGTTTTTAGGCCTTGTCTAGGGCTGGCTTACGATCACCGTGCGTGAGCGCGAGGCCCAATCGTGAGTAGGATGATCCGATTATGCGGTGAAAACCCCGGATCGTCGTGGATCTCATATGCTTTATCATGATCAAGCGGGACCACCATATATTCGGCCACCTTGGACGAATCATGGGTGGATCGGCTCCATGAGCCGATTCACGGGACAACCCGAGAGCCGATCGAGGCTCGTATTTAACGTGTACGTGTATGCCCCGCAGGAAACTAAGCGAGGCATCATCCACACCTTCCCGACCGGTATAGGTCGGGTGGCACGCCCTTGCAATTTGCATCGGCGCGCGACCAGGAGGCTTTGCGGGCCGTCGCTCTGAGGGACTGGGGCCAGCCGCAGCCCCAGTCGTTCCCGGCTCTACGGTGTTGGCCAGTCACTGCCCGCCGGTGGGTTTCTGACGTCAACACATTCTGGCACGCCCGGTGGGACAATCTCCAACATCAACCACATCGCCATCTACATCAGAGATGGCAGAAGAGACTCCGGTCACGTACGAGGAGCTCTCCGGCGAGCTCAAGAAGAAGTATGACGAGGTCAAAACCGTCCTCGAAGCCGACCTCATCGGCTCTTTCCACAGGACCCGCTCCCATGGCATCAGATGGGAGGGGTTCACACCTGAAGGCGCGCTTGATGGAGTGGACCTGTCCACCCCGTCAGAGGAACGCACCAGGTCGCTGCGTCAGGAGATAAACTTCATGGTGGCTCATTCGCTGCACCGCCATTCTGAGAGCCTGGTGAATACGTTGGAGCGCGTCGCTCTGCGCGTAATCCAGGAGATCATGAGCCATCAGTACTCTCCGTCAGGACCAGCCCTAGGGACTCACCAAGGGGAATTGCTACTCCAGTCCCGTCCACCGCTGCCGTTCGCGTTGGCAGCACCCGAAGCGCCGAACTCATCGGCCTATGTCGTCTACAAGATTGGTGGTGACCCCAGTGACTACCAATTCCTACAGGACGCGCCCAAGGAGATCCCGGACGGGTACGCATGTGCATACGTGCCAGACTGCAGCACCTGGGCACCCTCGAACCAGGTTGCTATAGCAGGGACTTCTGGGGCAACAGGAGGAACGTCGGAGGCAGACCCTGAGAAGCAAACGTGGCTAGCTAAATACGCCACCCCGACAAAACTCCCGAGCCCAGCTCCTGCAGTTGGCTCAGAACCAGAAAAGCAAGCATGGCTGGTTAAGTACGCCACTCCGACGAACCTTCAGGGTTCGGCACCTGCAGCCATCACCGCGGATCAAATTTGTACGATCCTGAAAGATCAGTTCGGCATGATGCCGAAAAGAAAGGCGATCGGCTATACCAAGCCGTACCCCAACGAGTACGAATTGATCCCGCTACCACCCAAATATCGGCTCCCGGACTTCACAAAGTTCGGCGGATCGGATGGTTCCAGCTCCATCGAGCATGTGAGCCGATATTTGGCACAGCTGGGCATGATCTCGGCGTCGGACGAGCTGCGCGTGAGGTACTTCTCACGGTCCCTCACGAGATCGGCTTTCGGTTGGTACACGTCACCGCCACCAAACTCGGTCCGGACTTGGAAGCACCTGGAAGAACGGTTCCATGAGCAATATCACTCGGAGGCTTCCGAGGCTGGCATTGCCGATCTAGCACAAGTACGACGAAGCGCGGGAAACAGTGTCAGAATATATCCAGCGCTTCAGGACCGTTAGGAACCGATGCTATTCGGTTCACGTAAGCGAAAAGGAAGCAGTCGAGTTGGCGGTGGTGGGTCTATCATCATCGAACAAGGACGTGGCCTCCCAAGCGGACTACCCGTCATTAGCGCACATGGTGCGTAGGCCGTCGGCGTATGAACAGCGTCACCCGGATGTCTATCAGGACAAGTTCAAGCGTGTGGTTACCATGGTCGACGCAGGCGAAGATGAAGTCGCTACGGGAGAACAAGAGGTCGCGGTGGCTGAGTGGACTCGAGCTGCAGGCCCGAGTAACCTGCAAATGGGTGAAGCCACCAGGACCTCCAAGAGGATTCGACTTCGACGTGACGAAAACCGAGCAAATTTTCGATCTCTTACTCGCGGAGAAGCATATAAAGATTCCCGAAGGCCACAAAGTTCCCACGGTGCAAGAGCTGAACGGAAAGCCATACTGCAAGTGGCATAACACGTTCACCCACACCACCAACGACTGCAGGGTGTGGCGTCAGCAGATCCAGATGGCAATAGAAAATGGGCGACTAATTTTTAACCAGTATGCCATGAAGGTCGACACACACCCCTTCCCCGCCGTCAACATGGTGGAGTTTGCCCATCTCGGAGGGTGCCAGCCGGATTTCTCAGCCAACATCAGCATGGTAGAGCTTGGACACCGCTCTGAGAAGGACGGGGATGAGGACAGCTGCTCTCAGAGCAAGGACACAAAGGGGGCCGCTCCATGCGATCGGCTCCGTCAAGATGGCAAGCGCTACGTCACAGAGGGGGAAGTTAAGAACATAAGATATCAACGACCCCTCTCTGATCACCTCCTCAATAAGTACGTGAGTCGGTATGATCAACGCCGGCGACACGGCGACGATGATGAAAGAGGCCGTCTGGCCAGAAACGACAGAAGACATCGTCGGCATAATCACGATGAGGAGCGGCAGGAGCGCCACGCCGGGGAGCGAGGACAATACGGACAGGCATTGGGACCGCCCTTTCTTCGTACATCGCTGGGATTCAGGAATGAGCCGATTACCAACAATCGGCAACTGCCCAGAATGCAACCAGAAAAAGAAGGAGGCAGCCAATGTGTCTGTGTTCGAGCGCCTAGGGCCTCTCCCACCACAAAACAGACGTGCTGAGACCCCTCTGTTGGAAGATCTCGAGGATTCGGAAGACGAAGGAAAAAACGAAGAAGACAGGTACCACCGTCCAAGGTGGTGCCCTGATGGTCTCAGCCATTCACAAAAGCGCAGGGTTCAGCGATTGCGCGGCCTGGAGGAAGCCGAAAGGTTATACTTGCATACGCTAAGGAAGGCACGACCTGATTTGGCTGCGAAAGTCCAGAGGACCCTGGATGAAGAGGGACTGCCGCAAAGAAAAGAGTGGCGCCCCAAGCAAAGGAAAGCCGATGATGAAACATCGGCTGGCACAAACATGGTGCTCGTTCGTCCGGCGAAGTGTAGAGCTCCACGATTACACGGTGCACCTGAGGTGGACAACAGCAAGCGCACCAACGTAATAAAATCGGAGATTGGGCTGGTTTTGTCTACCGGCCTGGACGAGTAGCAAGACTACGTCAATAAGCAACGTGGCGAGGCTGATCCTTGCGATCGGCCCTCCGAAACTGAGGAAGGGATATTACAAAACCTTCACCGAGCAAACAACGTGGAGGCCGATTCCAGCGATCGGCCGAAATTATCCTCACCATCCATTCTCGCTCGGGATCAACGTTTGACCCAACAGGGACTACTCGAAGAGCCGATACCATCAATTCTCTTGACAGAATCGGCTCGGGGGGCACCTAGATGGATAAAACACGAGGATATGAGATAATACTATCAAATATGGGGGCCGACACACAAATCGGCCTAAAAAATTCAAAAAAATTTGAGCGCAGCCGATGCAGCAGACATCGACTTAAGGATATAAGAAGCCGATGCATGGACATCGACTCTAGCGGCACATCGACTCTAGCGGCATTATGCGATGTTTATCGAGTCTTCACCAAATTCAGGCCAGCGGTGGTGCCTTCCGTTGCTTCGAGCCGATCTGGGTTCCTGAACCAAGTTCCGGCTGTCTGAGGAAGAAAGGGGATCGGCTTTGGCATATTCTCTTTGACAGTCTCGCCTCGAGTAAGGCTCGGGGGGCAGCAGGCCTGGTGGATGCTTTGTTTTACTCTGTTTAAAAGCCGATTGGGATACCATCGGCTGGTCCTTCATTGCAACCTTCTTCACAAATGATGAGTATTGAAGAGCATTATTGGGTTTGGTTGGGAAAGTTCAAAGGTTTTCCTGAAGATCCTGCATTTTCTGCCAAATTTAGAAAATCATCAGTTGAAGAAGGGAAGGGCGAATTTTGAAGGACCGATGCGGTGCTATCGGCTCATCACGCATTGGCAAAGGGAACGAATCGGCAAGGTCAGTAGAAGAGGGAATCGGCTCAATTGAACTCAGAAGAAATCGGCAAATCAAATTGGGGAAAAGTTCTTCATTAATAGGCGAGATTTCTGACATAGTAGAGCTGATTGCCCTCAAAAGGGGATACATTGCCCCGCCTACTTCTACGGATCCTATGCTAGGGGCCCTATCTACGGGCCGTTGCTGCCCTCGTCGTCGCCGTCATCGCCGCTGTCGGCGCTGCTCCCGGCCGGCTCGTCGTCGCTGCTCCAGCGGCCGCCGGCAGGACCTTCATTGTCCTCATCTTCCTCGTCGTCGTCGTCGTCGTCGCTGTCGAAGTCACTCAGATTCCCCGGCCAGGGGCAATGGCGCTTGACCGGCGGCTCGTCGGGGGGGCTGTCGTCGTCGTCATCCTCCTCTTCCTCCTCCTTCACCTCCTCGGAGGTGGCCCCATCCCAGGGGAAGCGATCGTCCTCGCTTTCTTCCACCGCTTCCTTGTCGGCGAGGAAGCGGAGATCGCTCTCCCCATCAGTCAGGGACTTGTCGTCCTCTGACCAGGTGGAGAAGTCATGGTCTGACTCCTCCCCGGCCGCAATGGCGCGGCGGATGTTGGCCGCATGGACCTCCGCCGGGTTGTGCTCCGGCGTCGGCTCGCGAGACGAAGAGGACTGGGTGGAAAGATCCGATGAGGCAGAGGAGGAAGAGGACATGGTGGCGCAGGAGGGTTTTTGGGTGCTAATGCAAAGGAGATGCAGAGGAGAACTGTTTGGGGCGGTTAAATAAAAGAGGGCATGATAGAAATTCAATGCCACAGCAGTTTCCGAGGAAGTGGTGCCAAAACTGTCAAATCGTGCAGAGAAGTTGAGGAGGCAAGTTATCATGATGAAGAACTCTGCGACGGTTCTGCTCTGCCACGACATGACCCGACGAAGGAAAGGCGTAATGATTTTGGAAATATCATATCCAAAACCAGGGGGGCATGTGTTATCACCAGAATTTGACCAAGTCAGAGGTGGGCCGCGATCAAGATGGACGCGAAGATTGTACGTGGGAGAAATACGTGAATCGGCCTTGTTTATCAAGTTTGGGCTAGTTAGCCCGTGTATCTTTATATAGTAGGTTACGAAGAGATTAGAGTTTGTCTCGTGCACGGTTTAGTGCACGCCCACATTAGAAAGTCCCTTGGACTATAAATATGTACCTAGGGTTTATGGAATAAACAACAACCAACGTTCAACACAAACCAATCTCGGCGCATCGCCAACTCCTTCGTCTCGAGGGTTCCTCCGGTAAGCACCATGCTGCCTAGATCGCATCTCGCGATCTAGGCAGCACGAGCCTGCCTAGTTGTTCATGCGTTGCTCGTGCGGAAGCCTTTTTGATGGCGAGCAACGTAGTTATCATAGATGTGTTAGGGTTAGCATTGTTCCTAGTATCATATGTCGTCGTAGTGCAACCCTTGCGCATCTAGCCGTCCCCGTACCTCATCATGGGTGCAGGGGCGGCACCCCGCTTGATCGTTATTTAGTAGATCTGATCCGTTACGATTGCTCCTTGATTCATCAAGGATTAGTTTAATATCTGCAATAGTTAGGCCTTACAAAGGGTTGGAGGATCCAGGCGGCATGCAGGGTGTAGTTTGCTGCCCCTAGACAGGACGTTCCGAGGATCAACCTAGTGTTGGTTTTTAGGCCTTGTCTAGGGCTGGCTTACGATCACCGTGCGTGAGCGCGAGGCCCAATCGTGAGTAGGATGATCCGATTATGCGGTGAAAACCCCAGATCGTCGTGGATCTCATATGCTTTATCATGATCAAGCAGGACCACCATATATTCGGCCACCTTGGACGAATCATGGGTGGATCGGCTCCATGAGCCGATTCACGGGACAACCCGAGAGCCGATCGAGGCTCGTATTTAACGTGTACGTGTATGCCTCCGCAGGAAACTAAGCGAGGCATCATCCACACCTTCCCGACCAGGCATAGGTCGAGTGGCACGCCCTTGCAATTTGCATCGGCGCGCGACCAGGAGGCTTTGCGGGCCGTCGCTCTGAGGGACTGGGGCCAGCCGCAGCCCCAGTCGTTCCCGGCTCTACGGTGTTGGCCAGTCACTGCCCGCCGGTGGGTTTCTGACGTCAACACATATTTGCATTCCTCTTATTTTTCTGATCAATTTAGACATATTATTTGCCAAATTCACATTTACTGATATTAATTATTCCATATTAAATAAAAAGACCAAAAAATAAAATCATTTAATTGTTTTTCAAATTCTATATTATTATAATATTTATATATATATTCATTGTTGTTTACTTAAGTAATTGTTTATAAATCAAAAATATAGAGGTGTGATGTCACGGTCAATGGGTTAATATGATTGATATGGTAGTATCAACAACAAGGTGTCATTTCTTTCATGAAAGCTCATCCAAAGAGAACCAAGAAGTTAAGCGTGTCGGGGCGAGTGTAGTGTGAGGATTGATGACCAACTGGGAAGTTTAAACACAAGTGCAATTTGACCTAATATTAGATCTACTTAGAGTTAAAAGTGTGATTGTGAAAGATTAACAAGTAAAAAAGAAGAAGAAGAAAAGTGAAAAAAAATATTAAAATTTTGATTTTTTTTGAAATGCTATGCGGACGGTAAAGCCGGTGGCACAGAAAAATAAAAAAATGTTTAAATTTTTTTCAAAAAACATTATTTGATTTTTTATCAAAAACAAATTTGAAAATTTTCAAATACTATGCCGAGGGTAAAACCGTTGGCACAACAGTTTGTGCCGACGACCAACTTACCTACCCCGACAAGAGCTTTCCCGACGACGGTGTGCCGACGGTGACCGTCGGCACACTCTGTGCCGACAGCCAGATGGCCTATGCCGATGGCCAGATGGCCTATGCTAACGGCCGCTGGCCGTCGGCACATTGTATCTTTCCCATTGTGTATGGGAAATGGACGGGGCGGCCCCACGGAACAACCGCCGATCTATGGAGGTGAGATGGGTCACCTCTCAGTGCAAATGCCAAAAATAACGTGGCGGCACGTTGGCCAAGTGACGCGTGGCACATGCCGCCGGAGCCGGCGGCGGCAGGCCTTGCCTCTATGAGGGGTGGCGACACGTTGGGCTGCTGAGGCTGCCGTTAATGGCACCGTCGAGCGGTGAGCCCTTCCTCCCTTGCTCGTGGCGGCATGCTGACGTGGCGTGGGTGCCGCCACCAGCTGTGGAGGCATGTGTCGGCAGCTCCGACAATTCTACCGGCACTGATTCTCATGTGTCTTTTTTGAAAGATTCCTTCGCTTTTCTGCTGATAGCACCTATTGAAGGCACTTCCCGCTTATTTTTTCCTGCTAATTCTCCCGCCAGGATCTCTATAAAAACAGGCGTCGATATTATTTGGTACACAAGTGTTGATACCTTAGCCAACATGAGTGTGTCTTGCTCGGACCAGAATTTTAGGCCGATGAAGGAAAAGAATGCAAGCTTGCCATCGGGGGTTAGAGCTAGTGGCGAGGCTCCTGGTAGGGCAAGGTGTGGCGCCCGCCCAACCTAAGCCAGCCACAAATTTTTTTGTATACCTATGCTACATACGATACTATATCGATCATGAGCTGGACAGACTGCGCAGCTGAGCGGAATCGATCGAGGGCATCGATCGATT
Organism: Lolium rigidum; assembly: GCF_022539505.1. Lineage (NCBI taxonomy): Eukaryota > Viridiplantae > Streptophyta > Magnoliopsida > Poales > Poaceae > Lolium > Lolium rigidum. The sequence goes on along the minus strand of NC_061510.1, from coordinate 307,084,561 downwards.
GGATTATTGAGCTGTGAGTCGCCGCGTCCTAGCCTGCTGGGCCGGTCGCCGAAGCATACTGCGATTCTGCGAGTCTGCGATCTCCGAACGAAACTAGTCTTGTTCCTGGACATGATCGACTCCTCGTTGTCCTCGACTTCATCCAACCGAAATGGATCGACTCCTCGATTCACGCAGGTCACGATCCCAAAAATTCCAGCGTTGGCGGCTGCAAGCTTGGACGACTGACCTCTGGGTTTCAGTCTACGGAATACGGATCGAAGAAGACAAAGCCGGGCCAGACAGGGATTGTTGTCAGTTGTCTACTGATCGCCTGATCGGAGCGACGGGCCGACGACAACAACAACTGCTGGAGTGTCGTCGAGGTAGATTGAAGCCTAAGTTCGAGATGAATTGGAAATGGAAGGGGCCAGCAAAGGTGGGGCCGGGGGGGGGGGGTAGGAAAGGTAGAGTGGTTCTGAATTTTTGTATTTTGGTACAGCAGTACAGTACTGGTTCTTTTTGCTGAATTTATGTATTGTCAATTGCAGATTTGACAAGGAATTTTGTGCCACTTTCAAGTGGCAGCAACTCTAAACCAAGCATAGATGAGGGTGAAAATGTTATGGGCATTGTGGTACATCAAGAGAAAGAGCAAGATGTAGACAAAGAGACGAAAAATTCCGCGGCTACCGAACAAGTGGAAGAAGCAAATGGAGATTCTAGGACTGCCGAACAAGTGGAAGTGAAAGAAGATGATGTGAATGAGAATGTTGATTTTCAACAAGATGAAGGTATACAATATTTTGGTCTAGATGACATCAAATTTGATCCGGGACTTCGCATTCCAATTGATCAATTTCATCCCAATATTAGAGATGATGTTAAATTTGCTTATCTAGAGAAAGGTTCAACTCAACCAACTCGTCATATATTCCCTAGAGATAGAGATGATAGAAGCTTTCAGCCAAATTGGTATAAGTAATTTAATTGGTTGGAATATAGTGTGGACAAGGATAAGGCATATTGCTTCTACTGCTATCTTTTTAAAAATGACCGGATGTATGAAAATTTTGGTTATGATGTATTCACCAAATCTGGCTATGACCATTGGAAAAATGCGGTGGCGTAAGCATGTTGGTGGGGCTATGATATTTTTGTAAATCTTGTAGAAAAACATACGACTGTTTCTAATTTCAGATGTATCTGATAATACTTGTGTGGCACCATGGGGTGGAAATAGGCGAGTTGATTGTGAACAATCAAGTAGAGATGAGTCGATGCGCTGCATATGACGGAGTCCGCGTAGGCGGTTGGCTCGTTCACGCCATACTAATCGCACGCGACATACTCCTGGCCGTACGCGCCATACTGGGTCTGGACAACTGTGCCTCTGGCATGTCGTACCCTCGCCTAACAACATCATCGTCTCGAGCGCAACCAACATGACCGTAAAAAAATACGCCTAATCAGGGACTTTCCTTTAGGACTAAACTGCAAAGCATCCGATGCGGATTGGGCGATCTCCCTATATTCGCGTATATGAAAATAGAAAACTCAAAATACGAGAAAACGTTGTGAATATTTATTTTAATTGTAATAAACTAATATTTTTATAGAAATGCAAGTACCGAGGTTTCGCGATGGTATGCTGCTGTGCGTTCAGTCCCTTGAACTAGCTGCTCGTCCTGTGTGTAATGTGTCGTCCTCTATGGTGGAGGACCGGTGAGCAAAGTCCTTGTGCTACTGCGGTACCACTGATTGTAGTGGTCAGATGTGGCGTCATTGTATGGTCTACCAATATAAGGAATAATTATCGTTAGCACATACATGAAAATAATCGAACCAATTTAATCCACAACGTACCTATGTTCCTACACTATATCGGATGCCGCATTATTAATCCATACCTCTATCCAATGTTGATCTATTATGCCTGCTCCAGTCGACTCAATTCAAACCTTTATTATCTCGCCTGAAATGGAATAAAATATTTAATTACGAAGATGTAAGTCATAAATAAATTGCAATACTCTCTCCGTCTCAGTTTACTAGTCTTTCCCGTATCCCTAGGTCGTCAATTTGATCTATATAATTTAAATTATATAATATAAAAATTATATCATTAGAAAATAGAACATCTAAACTTTCTAATAATAAAATTTTGTAACATATAACTAATGCTAACTTGATCAAATTTGCGACCTAAAAGTACGTGCACGCCTAATAAACTGTAAGACAGGGAGTACATTTTATATTGAAATAAGCGCATTTACATGTTAACTAGATTGTCACGTCGCCTCGGTAATGGTGGTAGAATCAATACTTACCGAACCGAATAAAATTAACCTAACATACGCAATCATTACTCCAAAAATTTTGACCATTTTCTAATACCTTAAAATTTTACTCATACATATAATAATACTATACTACACAACGTCATGTTGCATGCAGAAAATATAACTGTAAATACATGCATGCTATGCTAATACAATGATGCATGTATAATTAGTAGAGAAAAATACACTACACTACACCTCAAACAGAAACATAAAAATGATGCATGTATGAATAAAATCAATGCCCCAAAAGAACTAACCTTGATGTGTTTTTTCTTCTATTGCTTCATGCACTTAATCAACGAAGTATGGTTGTGTTCTGTGAGCTCATACGAGAAGAGACGAGAGTAGCTGATTGTGTTATGTGAACTCATTGCGCATGTTCGCGAATAATGCATTGAGCTGCGGCTGCTTATAAAGCTTGCGATATTACATAATTTTGGTGGTCACGTTCCTGTATCAGCGGCGGATGTCGTTTCATGTCCGGGAATCATACATTCAATTTTCTCTACAAGCATAGTGTCTACCAGAGCTGAGAGCGAAAAAAGTAATACCAAACACGTGAAACGGAGGACATTTCGTGCCAAATAGATGGGAACAGTCAGGCCATCATTTCTGTGCTGCCTCGGAGTCAACGCAGTCAGTGGCAGTGGCAGGAGCAGTCACCTCGGAGTCAGTGCAGTCAGTGCCAGGGAGGCAGTGCAGCATACCGCCACAGCTGCTGGCGGCACCCCGCCATGCTGCCACGGGCAAGGGCGGCAGGGCCCACATCTCGACGGCGCCGTTAACGGCAGCCTCATCAGCCCAATGTGCCGCCACCCTTCACGGCGGCAAGACCTGCCGCCGCCGGTTCCGGCGGCATGTGCCACGCGTCAATTGGCCAACATGCCGCCACGTTACTTTTGGCATTTGCACTAAGAGGTGGTACTTTTTGACATTTCACTGGGGCAGGTGGTCTGATCTATCAAAATTTCTTGTGTTGGACTTTATAGAGCGACGTGTCGCTGGCCGCAAATTTGCAGTGCGCCGAGGGGGGTTTTTCGATGCCCTTTTTTTTACGCCGTGCGGTTTGCAGCATCTATTGGACCGTCGACGCGCCGTAAAAATGGTTATTTCGGCCTCGTCGTAGTTTAGCGAGTCTGTTGGAGTTGCTCTTAGTGCAGGATAGAAAACGGCCCACAACGGCAGCCCTATTCGGATGTCTAGGCACTTCCCAATAATTTGTCCGGTTATTCCATACCGGCCCCGACAAACATGCAACAATCTAGAGGCACCGGCAACCAATGCCACATTAGATTGGGTGCATGGGTGACCCGCCCTCCCCCTTGCCGCTACAAACAATCCGACGGTCAACTAGTTAACTCATGCGCCTTTGTTTCGTCTCTTGAGGTTAGAGACCAAGCATCGGGCTGGTTTTGATGTGTGACGGCTTGCATGCTCATCCGCAACAAACTACGGCTACGTGCCGGTGCCTCCACACACATAACCACTTTCCCCAGCGCTCCACAAACGCATCATGGTCGAGGTCTTCCACCTCACGTTCTTGTCGTCACGCCGCTCCACCGGCATAGTATTCTAGGCAACACCGCTCGTCCCGAAGAGCGAGCCACTCATCGTCCTGAAGAAGGAGAAGGAGATGGTGCAGCTTGGAGGGCGCCTCTTTCTCCAGCATCCTGGCAAGAAAAGGGGGACGCTGCCGCCAAATAAAGCAGAAGCCGGAGCAAGTCGCGGAGTATCTCCATTGGCATGCAGCAATGTGCTCCCCCGATTACCTGGCCGACACGCCGGGGCTCAGCAAGGCGCTTGCGCGCTCCACCATCGACGCTCCGCCGGCAGTTAGATCTAGTTTAGTGTAGTTCATCTAAATTTTGTTCAAACTTTCTTAAAAAAACCTAAATATTTGAATGAGTTGGCTTGTTCAGTTTAAAGTTTGTCATTCTTATTTTGGAAAAATGTTTAGGGGCGCTGGTATGGACAGCCCCTCCCAAATACACGGAGGTTTATGTCGGTGCCCACCAAGCGCCTGCCCAACGTTGTTGCCTGACACTATATATAGGAAAATGCAGTACGTGGAGATGCCCCCATAGAAGAAAAGAAGTAACTTGAGCGTGCTCATGATAGAAAATTGTTCCCAAAGGTGAACTAACAGAGTACTCAATCATTCAAATTTTCCACATAAACAATTCACCAACACCATTATTGTTTATCTACTAGGTGCCTCTATCCAGTTTGACGTGCTGATGTAAGTTACTAACATGGTGGAGCCCTTAGAAGCCATATGCTGACACAAAAACCGATATCTAGAATCCAACTAGAAACAATCATCATGTAAAACACCTGTATTGCAAACAAAATATAGCTAGCAAGAAACCAAACATGTGCATCAAATCTCTTGCAACCAACCTGGATGGTTTTTTTCCTTATAAACAGGAAGGGTGTTTCCTTCTTTCTTTGGTATGTAGAGTTTAATACAGACAATACACTGATTTTTTTAGGGCCGATAAAATGATGACTAGGATGAGCATATAATGGCCAGTTTTTTGCAACCGGGCTTCCACCCCTTTCCATTGCATTTAACGGAAATGTAAGGTTCTGAGAATTACAACGAAGAGAAAGGGGGTAGGGAAAAGGAAGCGAGTCGGGGGCAGTACTAGGAAACCCATTGTAAAAATTCGCCATCGAATGCCTACTATGGGCCGGACAATAACCTGGTACCACCATCTAGAGTTCTTACCAACAAAGCTCAGGAGACACTACCAACAACCAGGGGACAAAATAAAACGAAAACGTACAGCTACAACTTTTTGGCAGAAGGAAAAGAAGAGGCGAAGTGATCCATCCTCCAGCACATCACACGTCCTTGTGATAAATACAGATAGTACACTACTCCCTTCCGCCTAAACAATTATCGCAAGTTTAGGGGCATGAGTATGGGCAGCCCCTCTCAAATCCGCAGAGGTTTATGTGGGCGCCCACATAACGCCTGTGACACTATATAGGATAATGCAATAGACATGCCCTATAGAAGAAAAGAAGTAACTTGAGCGTGCTCATGATAGAAAATTGTTCCCAAAGGTGAACTATCAGAGTACTGAACAATCATTCAAACTTTCCATATAAACAATTCACCAACACCATTATTGTTTATCTACTAGATGCCTCTATCCTCTTTGATGTGCTGATGTAAGTTACTAACGTGGTGGAGCCCTAGACGCTATATGCTGACACCAAATCCGATATACAAAATCCAACTGGAAACAATCATCATGTAAAACACCTGTATTGCAAACAAAATATAGTTTGCAAGACACCAAACATGTGCATCACATCTCTTGCAACCAACCTGGGTGGATTTTTCCTCATAAACGAGAAGGTTGTTTTCTTCTTTCTTTGGTATGTAGAGTTTAATACAAATAAATACTCTGATTTTTTTTACTGCAGATAATACACTGGTGACTACCATGATGAGCATATGTCAGTTTAATACCACAAGGAGTAGATAATACACACTAACTTTTTTAGGGTAGATAATACGCTGATGACTAGCATGATGTGCATATAATGGCCTGATAGAAGCTATAGCTCGAGAACCGCTGCTTCTCTTCATCCTGTACAAGTGTGTACGTCGCATGCATACCAGACATAGAGATGATTGAGACGCAACACTTGCTAAATGCCTAATTGGAGGAACAGCGAGATGCCCCATCGTGTAAAAAAGTAGGGACATGATTAGCCTAACATGTACGTAGGACCGTGTGGCTTTGTAAAATCGTGGTCCTGCCCAGAGCTTCTAGTGTGTCGCAGCTGTGTTGAAGACTAGACGTATAATTGTACACGGCGCGTTCTGACGAGCCAAGAATGCCATCCGCCACCGCCAGATTTAAGATCAGGTGATTCGTTTGCCGCCGGAGGGGAAATACCAGAAGGGGCGTTGTCAAATGTCAATTATAGTTGCCGCTATCATGACTCGGTCATGAAAACTTATGAAGGTAGTAGGATACTCTGCAAATGGAGACAACAAACAGGTGAGTGCTGGACAGCTCCAGGAAGACGACGTATCTTTGTTCGTTACTTTTGCTGCCTCTAACAGTGGACGCAAGTTCCAAATGACCTAGATAACGAAGATCTTGTTTCAAGTACTAGGGAACCTCTGACACCGCGACCGATTTGACCGTGACGGGTCCGTTCGTGTCTACGCGGATAAAAAGCAAGTCCCAGCGCTACGATCCATTTCGTGACTTATCTCTTATTTTATCAGCGTGGATTCAATTCTAGCTTAAAATGAAGGTAAACCTTTTACCCTGACGCATTGTTGGAAGGACCTCAAAAAATGTCTCAAGTTTCAATAGAGCTATGCGACCTACAAAAACTCACTGCTTGTAAGCAAGCATGCCGTGGATTCAACGGACATCGATCTTCATGAGGCTCCCAACCAGCAAGGCATCGCATGTCGGCAAAGAGGACACAAGGCAACCAAGCAAGATTAGAAGCGCGAGGCTGCACCACTTCGATTGCAGGAGACACTGAAGGAGTTGATAGCCAACAAAGATGCGTCAAATGAGAATCGGGAAGAGAGAATATGCCAGAAGAAGGAGGATGGAATGATGAACTACATTACCTAAAAATAGAAAGGTTGACATTTGATGAGACTGGCCAATGCCCGGTAAGGAGCCAAGGAGGTAGACTGGTAGAGTTTAATGCGTTGGCAAGCTTGAGGTACTCTTTGAGGGGAACATGATCATGTTGGCCAACTTGGCATCCATTGCTTCGAAAAGAAGAGTTTGGTTCGAGAAGAAGCAAAAGATGGTCCAAGGATCGATCATGATTGATTTGAATGTCATAGAGGCATGAAAATTAAGATTTGAATGCCAGATTTTAACTTCTTGCAAAATAAAAAAAAATAGGTAAGAACGGATCAAATAGGTTGTCGCCTCCGAACCGAGAGAAGACATGCATGAACCAATATGTCTGCGCAAAACCGAAGAAAAATAGTTGGCCCCGTTGGAGAATACCCTTTAGAGCATCTCCACTCGCCCTCCTTATACGGCCCCCCCGGCGCTGCCATTTTTTGGCCCATTTGGGGGGGGGGGGGGCGCCGGGGTGGATGTGAATATGGGGACATGCCGGAGCCCAGCCATGCACCCCATACACTCCCCTAAATACAAATATTATATAATTTAAATTTTAAACAACATAGCAAGATGACGTTTCTAGCTATAATCGTACAAATAATTTAACATGTTGTACATATAGAAAACAAATAGGTCAACAATCTATTTCTTCTTCTTGGACGGCACTGCCGCGTCATCATCAATAAAACGCTTATTGCTCGTCACCTATTCAGACGAGCTTGTCCCGTCAAACGAGTTTGCGTCCCCCATCCACGAGTCGTCCTTCGGGTCCTCATCGTCATCTTTGTACGCCACCTGCGCCTCCGCCTTCGCTCGGGCTTTCGCCTTCTTCTTCTTCTTCTTCTTCGCCGCCTCCTCTGTCGCCGCCTCCTCTATCTCTAGCCTTACCCACATAGCACTTTCATCCTCCTCCTCTGCGTCGTGCGGCTCCTAGTCGTTGACATTGGCGTCGCTCAGTGGGGAGCTTGAGCTACTGGGCGTTTCATCCCTTTCCCACCAATGGCGTCATTCATGTGGCTTTCCTTGTTGGCAATGAACGATGGCAACGAGGGGTTTCTCATGGCGCCGGTCTGCCGTCGGTGGTAGAGATGATGGCGCTGGCCAGCACGGATAGTACGGCTTTTTATATCGATACAGACGTTAGCCGAGAAGGCGCCGCAGGGCGGTGGTTGCTCTTCCATGGTGGTTGGGAAGGTTCCTCGATCGTCACGGTTGCCATTCCAGCGGATGTTTTTCCACGGCGATTAGACCCTTGGGCTAGCCGACAACGCTGGCCCATGGAGTTAATTAATTAGGCCATCGAGCGTCCCCGCTAGTCCTTTTGTAGATTGGATTCGGCTTAGGTGCGCCGACGAAAAAACAAATATGGAGACACCGACTTGACGTGTTTTTTTGCGCCGGCACCCTATACGACTATTGGGGGTCCGGGGGCCGAGTGGAGACGCTCTTAATCCGGTTTCTCTTAAACCTTATTATATCAGGCTATTCTGCTATAACTGTGGTTGCGTCGCTTGCGAAGTAGGCATGTGAGCACAAAACGACACGCAAAACGCCCTCACGGCCATGGGTTCACTTCACACAGCGGCGGTACGTACGGCGGTGTCCACCCGTGCATGCATGTATGGTATGGCTCCAATCCAAACGGCGGCAGCTAATAGCTCCAAGCAGGTGTGGGCGCACCAGTGTGCACCACCGCATGCATTCCGGCCGAGTCCGGTCGTCGTACGTCGCCCGTCTCCTGCAGCGGTCGCTCACCGCCTCGACCAGTCGTAGCTCACGAGGCCACATCGATCACCAGGTGCACGGGAGCGCCGAATTCTCGCCGGATTTTGAGGGCTCGGCAATATGTCGATGGATCCGACCTAATCTTCTCCCTGATTGCTCTCTTGCCTACCCATGTTCGTACGTTTCTTGGAGTTTTCTCACAAGTTGCAGTCAACTGCATGCCTGAGCTGTCCGCGCTCTCCGTCTTCCCTGCTGCCGACCTGCATGCGGTGAGCAAATCTACTCCAGAGAGACACTTGTGTAATTTCCGTATGCATGCCCAAGTAAATCCCATCAGGTCCACGTCCTTTTCTTCGCTCACCATCTTGTTGCACAATGCAGAATGAATCACGCATGATAATTGATCAAAATCACATCAGAAAATGAAAGGAGTGAGTTTCACCTTTTCACTTCCCGTTTATGAATTTGGGGCAGCATGCATTTCCCCCTTTTTTATGGAAAGCCAACACGGCACACTTTACTGATTATGAATCGAAGATACACCGTCCGCCGACACAGAAACACGGAAATCAGGAGGTTCATCTTGCAAAACAATTCTTAAACACCCTCTAAATGTCTAGCTAAAACATGTGACGCCATATTAGTATTGGCTTTCCTACGGCAATGAGAAAACAAAATGTCGGAAAAAGTAGGACACGATAAGGCACGTTACTCGTAGATAGCAAAGAGAATTCCCGCCTTCAGTCATTAACTCGGTAACGTCCATGCAGTTGGAATTGATTTCCGTTCGATTGCAGACCACCTAGCCAGCTAGGACCGTCTCGAAGTACTCGTGCTTCAGCCGTCGACGGATCAGAGATAAAAGGTATACCACATGCACAGTGCCGCTCGGGTCGTTTCCCTCCAGGGCGACTCGGGGCGGAACCCTAGCCCCCACCGCCGCCGCCTTCCCCTCCCCCTCCTCGTCATCCCCGGAGGCTGCCGCCGGCCGGCCGGACGCGGCAGGTGATGGGGCGGCGGGGATCCTCGCGTGGACCCCTAGTGCGGCAGATGGAGGCTCGCCTCCGCACTGGGGGGATGGCCCCAGAACTTGGAGGATGAGGGCGGCGCGACCCTCTCGCCGGGCCAGCGGCAATGGCGACGGCGGCGTGGCCCTGATCTGGTGGTGCGGCCTCGTCGGGCGGGCGGTGATGGGGGCGGCGGCGTGGCCCCGGAACTTGACGGCGCGGTCCTCTCCTCCCGTCCTCGCCTCGGCATCGCCGGGCAGGCGGTGATGGGGGCGGATCTCGTACTGCTCCTCCTCAAGGTCTGGACCATGGCACCAACGGCGGCGGACCTAGATGGCGGGGACAGCGTCGACCTGGTGGCAGGTGGCGGGCGTCTGGTGCCGCTGACCGTGGCACCGCGGTGGTGGTCTTCTCTCTCGCCGGAGGAGACCAGCTAGTTGTGTGGCTAGCCGTGGCGGATCTCGCGATCCGTCGCCTAGCTCCCGATGGCGAGGCGCAACTGCCGGTGAAAGCCAGCCCGGACTTTGGTCATGGCGGATGATGGCGACGTGTTTCGTCGTTACCTTGTTGAAGGCATTGTCTCTGCAGTCCGCGTTCTTCGCCTGGACTACTCCAGGGAAAACCCTAGACCCGGGTCTCCCGGATAGGACGATGGCGGCACGCAACGCCATTCTCCCTATTGGGGGCATCGTTTTTGGAGCAGACAACGGATGGCGGTGGTGCTGAGGTGGAGCGGTGTGCTTTTGATGTGTCAGCGTCGTCGTGTCGCCGCGGCATGGTGCAGTGGTGTCTCGGGACGGATGCAATGTGATGGACTCGCGCAGGATAGTGGAGTCGTCTGGCGCCGTGGCGGCATCGATGGCAGGCCTGACACGATCAATGCGATGATCTCTCTTTAAGATGGAGTTGAGGAAGACGGCGGTAGCAACTTCTATGGCGTGTGCGTTGGCGTATGCTGAGAGTCTGCTTGACTGGATGTGCTTCTCATCTGCTATTGGGCGGCTTAGCAGTGGCGGACCTATAAAAGAAATCTTGGTCGGGCCAAGCTAAAGAAAAACACAAAGAATTCTAATTGTAAGCCATATACATTTGTAGGCAACTAGGCATCGTGTCATTTGCTCATAAGTTGGCCACCATGCAGCACGTCCACGTGAAAACTAGAATGACTAAGGGCCACTTCTTTTGGGCTTATGCTTATGAAGAAGCCGGCTTATGGATTCCGGTGGGGGGAAACTCCGGTGAGGAGAAGCTCGTAGAAACTGTTTTTACACTTCTTTTGGGCTTATGTACTATGGGAATGTTTGTTGTGTAATGTCGGCAGTACCCCTGAATTTGATGTTGGTTAAATTTCTTCTTCATGTTCCTTGGAGGTGCCCTCTTGAAATTCTGGAAATAGTATATCTTCTAAATTTGCTCTATTCTAATATACCCGATTATCATCTGATAGTGCTAATACATTAGAAATTTCCACTAGGAATCCCACAAACTAATACATTAAAAATTTCCACTAGGAATCCCACAAACTGACAGTGCTATACATTCCTGTAGATCCTTTGGTGGTTGATCGTTTTGAGTGGGACAATGACGACAAACACTCTTCTGATCGAGAAGCAAAAAAATTCCAGAACTGGCCGTCGTAAGATGTTGCATGCCGGATCGAAACATTCGGAGCTGCTTGGCGAGCATGTGCTTGCTGTTGAGCTTCCTAGCCAGCGCAGCGGAGCAGGTCGCCGCGGCTATGTTGCAAGACCAGTGGATGAGCTCCTGTCCTGGCCGGCAGAGCAGATTGGGCTGGGCGGGTGGAGCAGCTACCGGGTCAACCGGGCGGAGCAGATGCGGAGGAGGACGCCGACGTCAACCGGCGGGAACCGGGCGGAGCAGATGCGGAGGAGGACGCCGACGTCAACCGGCAGGGGCGGAGCGGCCAATTCGTCGTCGACGACGACTTGCCGGTGGAGAATCCGGCGCCGGTCACTGCTGGTGGTGGAGATGGGGAACGAGCAGGGGATGCGGCGGGTGTGCGCTTCCAGGGCGGCGGAGCCGGCTGTGGGTGGGCGGCGGAGCAGCGCTGGCGGCGGACACGCGGAACCCTAGCTCGCTCGGGTGTCAGCGATGGACAAAAAGATAGAGCGACGCGAATTAGGAAACGATGCCTTCTTTTTTCCATTTTCTTTTTCACTTGATCAACAAAGCGTTATACTCTGGAGGGGCAATCTGCTGTAAATAGAAGCAGCGAGAGGGGCAACTAGCTGTACCGGTTCGATTTGGAGCTGAGAAGCTCGGGAAGCTCCCAGAAACAGGTCGCGAGCAGTTTCTCGGAATAGTCACAAACACAGTTTCTCGGTGGAAATAAGCCGAACTGAAGCCGGACACTTTTTTTGGGCTTCAGCGGTGCACCACCTCGAAGCTGGCCTAGAAGCCCAAAAGAAGTGGCCCTAAGCTACTAACACACGGCCAACACATCTGAACTCCTCTAGTTCAAGTAAAGGTCGATTTGTAGACTGTACTAGAGAACCGAGAAGAATTAGGCCTCGTCTCTTTTTGTTTTGAAAACTAGATCGATTCTTCTCTGATTGACCTTGCTCATGGTGCCTAAATTGCATTTGTAAACAAACAAAGAATTTGATTATTCAGGGTACCAAATTGTTAGCGGTCTAATTTTGCTGTGAAGAGATTTGTTGTGAAGAGATTTGGGAAAAACTGAAATACCGTCAGTTTTGCAGCTGTCTTGCCTGGGAGCAATTGGAGTAGCTGCTGGTTGTGCCGACGCCGGATGATCGGATCGCTGCCGCCCGCCGGCAGCCTGGCCGTTTCCGGCCGGTGTTTGCTCTTTGCTGCTTAGGACTTGGTCGCGTGGCTGCGTGGGGCTTGACGACTTGTGGTGTCCGCTCCTGCTGGATGGTGGTCGCCAAATCGAGTTGCTCCGGCCATCCGGCGGCTACCTCCACGCTCAGTCACCGGCGGCAGGTCGACCGGCGGCAGGTCGGTAGTAGCCCTAAACTACGACCAACGACAACAATATACGGCATCGTGCACGACTAACTGAGCAAGCAGGAAACCAACGAACATGGAGCCACGGAGTAGAATGGGCTGGGTTAATGGGCTTCACACATGGAGGCATAGGCATAATTTTTTTCCCACTTTTGGGCTGGGCGGGCCATGGCCCGGGTTTGCCCTCACATAGGTCCGCCAGTGCGGCTTAGGAAGACATTTGGTTTTTGGTTGCTGTGAGTTGGTGAATTGTCACTCGCTTCAAGTTTGATTTTTCGTATTGCTCTTATAAGATGTTGTGAATAATCTAATAAAAAAAGTTATATGCATCCCTTGGATGCAGAACTTGGGACGATATTTCCCCATTTCGATAAAAACATGCACTTGCCGCCATGAAAAAACACGTCGTCTCAAAGAATGGCTCCAGTGCTACCCGAGCCAGAGTCAGCACAGAACCCCACGTCAACGTTTATCTTTGCAAAGTACGTCCTCCCTAGGTTTCACCCAAACATGACTAGTGAACCCCTCCTTCTTTCTCGCTCTTGGAAATTTCAAAGCCAGTGTTGAGATGGCCTGAGCACTTCTGGCTGGGGACTGGACCGGCTCACAATGTGTAACCTTTCTTCGTTCCCACCAAACGTACCAAACTGCAACAGACAATATCAATAGATTCAAAACAGGTACCAAACTTCAACAGTCAAAAGATCATTACGATCAACATCCGGAGAATTAGAGCTGCTGTTGATCTATCATGGAGGAGAGCCTCCAGAATTGAACCGCCGTCCCTCTCTCTATCACGCACTATGATATGAACTGCCGCAAAAAAGTTATCTTATTTATACACTGTTAAGTTGTGTCATGTTTTACCCTAGTTGACAATTTCCTCCAACCCCTCCCATCATTACTGGTTGGGCGCACTTGTCGGGACACCAACCGGGGAGCTTACAAAAAGTCAAGCAGGAGAAGAACCCCATTGAATATATCATTAAGGGCTCCTTTGATCTATAGGACAGGAAAAACATAGGAGTAGGAAAAATATAGGTTGGCGTGTCATGCATATTCGAATCTTATGGAAAGATGAAGCGTATTTGATTATAGCTGTTGACGTGTATAAGTAGATTGCCTTTTCCTTTCCATCAGTTCGGACTTTTGGTTCAAGTGGCTAGTGCATGAAACTTAACATGGTATCAGAGCAAAAATTGGTCCTCCTCCTCCTCTAGTCCGTACGGCCGTTCTTGAAGCTTGTTCCGGCCGTCTCGTCAGCAAAGGAATTTTTCGTGAGGTACGATCTTGTATATCATTTTTTTTGAGAACTCTAACAGTAGGAAAGGCTCCTACTGTTTTATATATTAATATGGGGTCCAAGGCCCTAAAGTAGTTACATATTTACAATTTTCTGACAGAAATACAGGTGAGTAGAGGAGTAGAGTGCTAAAGAGTGGCTATCAGGCTAGTAAAGCTTGTATATCATTTACGCTACAAGATTTTTATAGAATTAGTTCTATGAGATATATTTCTATGAATCAAACAACTTGTATAGAAATTTTTACTATAGCATCTAAATCCATACAACTTTTATACAAATTCTATAAATCAAAGGGGCCCTAAAAAGAATTTTGTGACGCCAAAATTGAACGTGGTTAACCCTAGCTGACCGGTTGCACCACTAACTAGAACCGTCAAAATAGCCAGGTGTTTTCCCTCTCTCTCCAATTGGGTTCAAGCATTTGGGTGAACGAATTAACGCATATGTAAACAAGAATGAGAGAATATTTACATTTCAATCATTCGGAACGTCTGACATCGACGCATCTCGCAAGGCATAATTATAGGTTCTATGATCATCTCTCACAAATGATAACGCATGATGAATTATTGGGATGCACAGCTGCCATAGAAAGAGATGGAGAACAGGGATTTTGCCAGTGGTCGGTGGGCTGGGCTGCAATCCCTTATCAATCACTGAAACTACAGCGGCGTATTCGATCACCTGGCGAAGGAAGGCGACGGAGAGACGCTCGTCGCAACGCCGTCCGCGAACATGCGCTGCCGCGCTGGCTGGTGGTGGGTAAGACGTCGAGGTCTCACTTCTCAGCTCAGCCCACACGCTGTCGCCGGTGTTCGTTTGTCCGCTGGTTGTTATGCTGAGCCATCCGGCCGCTCCCTGATTAGTCCATGTAGTTGTGTTGTTGGCTATCCTATTCTTAGTTTTGAAACAACCTGAATAATAGCCCTCAATTTTTGATGGCGTGCGGCCTCATTTCAGCGGTTTGCTCAACACGATCAAGGCAGAAGCTAGGTCTTGGGTGGCAGCCGGGGCATCGGGTCTTGCGGCAATTCCTTCTCAGACTTAGAGCATCTTCAGCCGTGTCCACCAAAGCGATCCCAAACGGCGTCGAATCGATCGTTTAGGGGACGTGTTTTGTTCGTGCCGCGTTTGGAGGACGTCGCTCCCCAGCCGCGTCCCCCAAACGCCGCCCCAAACCTTTTTAACATTAAAATACTTCTTTTTTGTTTTTTTGCATTTTTATTTCAATATAGAAAATAAACATTTCACAAACTAATACATAATTGAGATCATGGTTTACACAAACTAAGACATAGTTTGGAACATGATTTCCACGAACTAATACATAGTTTGAACCATGGTTAACACAAATTAAAACATTGAAAAATGAGGAAACCTAATTAGTGTTGGCATCGCAGATTTCGTGTGTTCGCTGGCAAGAAAGAACACTCCGTACACTCAGTCACCCAAACTGGAAAATCCAGCTGGTGATGATAGCTATGTTGGTCCTTTCGAGGAAGAACATCGAGAAACCTCCGTCCTTATTTTCGCTGTGAAGAAAACAACACTCGGCGTGTTCAATCGTCCTCCTCATCGTTGTCACCGTGGTAGTGTCGACGGCAACGCGTGTCGTCGAACATCTTGACGCTCATATCCGCATCGCCAAGGTAGGAGAATGTGAGCACGCAGCCGGCCTCGAGGTCGTGGTAGCGCGCGAACTTCTCCCAGCCGGTGTGGAGGTACATCTCGCCGCACCCGTCGAAGAGAATGTCCACCGGCCACCGGCAGCAGTCGCAGCCAGCCTCCCGCAGATGCAGCGCGGCCGGCTCGTTGCCGGCGACGAAGTCGGCGAACTTGTCCGGCAGCCTCTGGATGCCGAGTGGGTCGCCCTTGAGTACGACGACGAAGTCGAACATCACTTTCTCCTCTTCCTGCAGGTCCGACGATGAAGACGACGGTGTCGCAAGCGACGGCGAGCGTGCAGCTCTGCCGCGGCAACGACCACGGTCGCGACCTTGGCCTCTGCCTCTACATCTACCAGCCATGGCGTCGACTCTTGAGATGGTGGCGGCTAGGGTTGGTGAGAGAGGCGCTAGGGTTTGTATGTGAGGGACGATGAGAGAGCGCCCCTTTTTATAGGCCGGAGGCAGACGGGGGAGCGTTGTCGCTCATTAACGCCAGCACGCAGAGCTAGGCGCGACGAGACGCTTCACTGCGCCTCTGCGGGGACTGCACCGTCGCTGCGCGCCAATAACTTCCGTCGCGAGGTAGGCGACGGTTAGGTTAAACTTGAATGTGCCGATGACGTGTCGGTCCCGCCACTCCCCGCCTCGATTTTCATTGTGTCCGGCGTGCCCGGATCGTCCCCTGTGTAGCGGGGACGGGCTCGGGGCGCCGGATGTCGTATTGGGCCATGCCGGATGGAAAGAGGCTTTGGGGTGTGCGGCTGGGAACAAAATTTTGTTCGGCGCGCCCTAAATTCCTTTGGGGGCCACTTTGAGAAACGCGGCTGGAGATGCTCTTAGCCGTACGGTGTGTTGTACCGAGGTGTAGCATTTCTTGGCTTGTAACAAGTATATCTATTTATGCACATAATCCTTTATTTCTCTGGTGACAGAAAGGTATTTTAGGTGTTGATTAATCCCACAAGATTTTTGTTCTGCCTCCATTTTCTGCTTGCTCTGTAATCAGTTTCAGTTACTAGATCGTCCATGCATTAGCTGCTGCATTGAAACCTCGACCTGCAGGCAGCAATTGTGGGCAAAAGTACGTACCTGACTCCAATCAGTTTAACACAGCACGAAGTAGGTAGGTAGCTAACGTGTTGGCATCGTCTAACTATACACGTACGAACACACCACACGCACGCACATGATGGGAACCCTTTAATTTCGGCTCAATTAATAACGACTAAACAAAATGGCGTTTGGAGGTATACTAGCTAGGATGAATCTGATTAGTGCTGCCACTGCCAATCTCCCGTGAATGTATTATCAGTCTGGTCCACCGTTCTCCTCGGTGCCACTTTCTGTTACGTGTTAGCTTAGCCATGAATAGCAGTTTACGTAAATCACAAACTTCATGGCGATGCGTGGTTTACAAGATACTCGGCCCCCATTTCTGGTTTGCTTTAGAGAGCCGATGATCTGTAGCAGTAGGACATCTACATGTGTCGAAGTTTGCACGTCTAACTTGAAGAAGAGAAGAATTGACACACCCCGACGACCCAACTTTTGTTTCTCCTCGGAATGACAATGAATGTTGTATGCGACTCTTTTTATAAAACAGTGCAAAAGATTTACCATTCTTATTGATAGAGAAGGAGTTTTAGAGTGTTAGAAACCGAAAAGATCAAGGCAATACTCCTTTGGCCCGAGCGAAAGACCACATAGCTGCCTCGTCTTTGGTTCTGGACACCATCATAGCAATAGTCGAGGGATTTCTCCTTCCACACTTCCCACGACACAAGCATAACAAGCGGTGCCATCAATCTTCTCGAATAATCTTTTTTTTTGGAATGGGAAATTACCCTCGTCTCTCTATTGAAGATATGGATACAATCTTTATTTTATTTATTTAACAAAGGAAAAAAGACTTATAACGGTCATACAAGCTGAACACGCCCAACAAAGTGTCAAAACACTACCAACTAGCACAACAATGGAGGATAAAGCCAGGTTGACACCAATGAGACCAATCCACTCTTTTATGTTTGTCAAAACTCTTCTTGTGAAGCGACAAATGAAAAGGAGGTGACTGGCAGATTCATGGGATTGGTTGCAAAGTTCACAATTGCCACAATTTTTCCATCCATGAAATTTGATCCTATATATTTTCTGCCCAAACTCTATTTTAGAGCACCAACCAAGTGAAGATCTTGCATTTCCGAGTTTTCCAAGGTTTCCAAACTGTGGATGGAATGATGGAGGTGGTAAGGTCCTCAAATTGTATATTGTACGTCGAAGATGAGGAGTATGAGCCATGAGTAATTAGTTTCCATTTGATCGAAGAATCAAGAGCTCTTTCAGTAAGATGAATGTGGGATAATCTGTCCTAAAGGTTGGCAGATTGTGTAATATGCTCCAAGGAAAGTGCCCATCTTGCATATTGATCTGAGAAACCCAAAAGTTGCTCTCCATGGCTTTTCGATCATTGCATTTTCTATTTTTAGAGATCTTGTATATGAGAGGAGCGATATCTTTAGGTCGGAACCCATCAACCTCAAGAGGACTAACTAAATGAGAGCCTTATTAACGTAACTGATAGTAACCTTTGTGGCTGCCGTGAAAAGATCTCTACCATTAGCATTGCAAGGTGCTCTAAGCCAGGTCCAAGGACTCATCCATCCAACTAATGCCATCTCAATCGAAGTGCAGCGGCAAACTTAGTAAGCTTGAGGATTCCATGCTCCTCATTTTCTAGCCATCCTCGGAAGAGCGGAAGATGAAGCACCTTTCCGTAACCGTACCAAAGCCACCGCGAAACGCTCTGAACTAGTTGGCCGTTTTAGGAATCCTCCGTTTCTGTCCGTTTCCGTTTCTGTCAGTTGGACTGTGTTCTTTTTGGAAATCTTTGAGAGGTTTTTATTTGAGAAAAATTCACCTATCTGCAGTGTCTATGATGCTGATAGGCTGCACCAGGCCCGTGAGTCCAGAAGGGAAACTAGCGCATGAGGCCCATGACTCCAGAGGCGACACACCATCTAATTTGGCACCATCGTTTTTTTTTTTTTTTTGATTTGTCATCACACTGTCTGGGTTTCTTCTGATGCTTGTATTCTGGCACGTTATCATAGGTTGCTCATCCTAAGAAAGCATGGTATCATAAGTACTCTGCCGAGTTGGCAATGGAGTTAAAGGAGTAAAGAGAGTAACATCAGGCTTTCATAGACAAAAAAAAACTAGTACACCAACGTCGTGTGTAAGCCTGAGGCCCCAAGTCACTTAAATACACCCACACTTAGGCACTTAAGAGTTAATCATTGGAATATTAGTCCCTTACAACAAATCTCCTATGATAGTGTGCTAGGAGACAAGGAAGCTGGCATAACAGATGATTTAAAGAAAATGATTTAAATAAAGGACACCCCTCTTGATATATATGATTTTGATAGTTACCATATATATTCGTCACTTCGTGAATAGTTTAGTTTCTTCAACATGGTGTAGGTCAACATGGTGTACGTCAACCATGGTAGAAATGTCTTTTTTTTTACAATCAATACCATATATATTCATAATAATAAATAGTACATGGTAGAGATACACAAGCTGTCTCCAGCGCTTACAAAATAAAGTCTAAAAGATACTAGCAAATTTTCGAGGTCTTCAAACTCTTTCTTCTTTCAAGATATAATCTTGTACTTTCCTGGAAGCAGCCAAAGATAGATAACAAACCATAGACCTGTAAATACCAACGAAGGTTCTCCCATAATTTTAATTTGAGCCGCAATGCTAAGGTTGCGTGCACGCGCGCAACCATTAAAGTAGTCAATCAACATCGGCAAGAGTACCAACACCAGTATATCAGGGAATAAAAACCGATCTGCCTTGTCGACGTTGATGGAGAGCCGAGAGTACGAATCACCATTGTCGAGGACGTAGCAACCGGGACAAAAACTGCGAGGATAATCCTCCTCGCGGCAACCATGAGAAAAGATCCAAGATCGATCTGGCGAAGCAAGATCTGAACACCCATACCTAGGTAATTGTAATCTTTCAACACCACCATTGACGTCGGGAAGGAGATCTCGTCGTCGAACGAAAGACCGAGGATCACTTATTGCAGACGATGCCATCTCCATTGCGGGGAAATGATACGTCTCCAACGTATCGATAATTTCTTATGTTCCATGCTACTTTATTGATGATACATACATGTTTTATGCACATTATATGTCATATTTATGCATTTTCTGGAACTAACCTATTAACAAGATGCCGAAGAGCCGATTCTTTGTTTTCGCTGTTTTTGGTTTCGGAAATCCTAGTAAGGAAATATTCTCGGAATTGGACGAAACTTTCGCCCAGGGTCCTATTTTTGCACGAAGCTTCCAGAAGACCGAAGAGATAACGAAGTGGGGCCACGAGGCAGCCAGGGCATAGGGCGGCGCGGCCAGGCCCTTGGCCGCGCGGCCCTGCCCCCTGGGCCCCTCGTGTGGCCCCCTGACCTACCCTTCCGCCTACTTAAAGCCTCCGTCGCGAAACCCCCAGTACCGAGAGCCACGATACGGAAAACCTTCCAGAGACGCCGCCGCCGCGAATCCCATCTCGGGGGATTCGGAGATCGCCTCCGGCACCCTGCCGGAGAGGGGATTCATCTCCCGGAGGACTCTACACCGCCATGGTCGCCTCCGGAGTGATGAGTGAGTAGTTCACCCCTAGACCATGGGTCCATAGCAGTAGCTAGATGGTCGTCTTCTCCTTGTTGTGCTTCATTGTTGGATCTTGTGAGCTGCCTAACATGATCAAGATCATCTATCCGTAATACTATATGTTGTGTTTGTCGGGATCCGATGGATAGAGAGTACTATGATTATGGTGATTATCAATCTATTGTTTATGTGTTGTTTATGATCTTGCATGCTCTCCGTTATTAGTAGAGGCTCGGCCAAGTTTGTACTCTTAACTCCAAGAGGGAGTATTTATGCTCGATAGTGGGTTCATGCCTCCATTAAATGCGGGACGGTGACGGAAAGTTCTAAGGTTGTGGATATGCTTGTTGCCACTAGGGATAAAACATTGATTCTATGTCTAAGGATGTAGTTGTCGATTACATTACGCACCATACTTAATGCAATTGTCTCGTTGCTTAGCAACTTAATGCGAATGGGGTTCGGATGATAACTCTGAAGGTGGACTTTTTAGGCATAGATGCGGTTGGATGGCGGTCTATGTATTTTGTCGTAATGCCCAATTAAATCTCACTATATTTATCATATCATGTATATGCATTGTTATGCCTTTCTCTATTTGTTAATTGCCCGACTGTAATTTGTTCACCCAACATGCTTTTATCTTATGGGAGAGACACCTCTAGTGAACTGTGGACCCCGGTCCTATTCTTTACATAGCATACAATCTACTGCAATTGTGTTTTACTTGTTTTCTTTGCAAACATCTTCCACTCGATACGTTTAATCCTTTGTTACAGCAAGCCGGTGAGATTGACAACCTCACTTGTTTCGTTGGGGCAAAGTACTTTGGTTTTGTTGTGCGAGATTCCACGTTGGCGCCGAAATCCCTGTTGTTGCGCCGCATCACATTTCGCCACCATCAACCTTCAACGTGCTTCTTGGCTCCTACTTGGTTCGATTAAACCTTGGTTTCATACTGAGGAAAACTTGCTTCTATACGCATCATACCTTCCACTTGGGGTTCCCAACGGACGTGTGCATCTACGCGTATCAAGCTAAATTTACGGCGCCGTTGCCGGGGAGATCAAGACACGGCTGCAAGGGAGTCTCCACTTCTCAATCTCTTTACTTTGTTTTTGTCTTGCTTTATTTTATTTACTACTTTGTTTGCTGCACTAAATCAAAATACAAAAAAATTAGTTGCTAGTTTTACTTTATTTACTGTCTTGCTCTCTATATCGAAAACACAAAAAAATTAGTTACTTGCATTTACTTTATCTAGTTTGTTTTATTTACCGCTGCTAAAATGAATACTCCTGAAAATACTAAGTTGTGTGACTTCACAAATGCAAATAATAATGATTTTCTATGCACACCTATTGCTCCACCTGCTACTACAGCAGAATTCTTTGAAATTAAACACGCTTTATCGAACTTGGTTATGAGAGATCAATTTTACGGTGCTAGTTCTGATAATGCTGCTGCCCATCTCAATAATTTTGTTGAACTTTGTGAAATGCAAAAGTATAAAGATGTAGATGGTGATATTATTAAATTGAAAGTGTTTCCTTTCTCATTAAGAGGAAGAGTTAAAGATTGGTTGCTATCTTTGCCTAAGAATAGTATTGATTCATGGACTAAATGCAAGGATGCTTTCATTGGTAGATATTATCCTCCCGCTAAAATTATATCTTTGAGAAGTAGCATAATGAATTTTAAACAATTAGATACTGAACATGTTGCTCAAGCATGGGAGAGAATGAAAACTTTGGTAAAGAATTGCCCAACCCATGGATCGACTACTTGGATGATCATCCAAACCTTCTATGCGGGACTAAATTTTTCTTCGCGGAATTTATTGGATTCAGCTGCTGGAGGTACCTTTATGTCCATCACATTGGGGGCGGCTACAAAACTTCTTGATGATATGATGATAAATTACTCTGAATGGCACACGGAAAGAGCTCCACAAGGTAAGAAGGTAAATTCCGTTGAAGAAACCTCTTCCTTGAGTGATAAGATTGATGTGATTATGTCTATGCTTGTGAATGGTAGATCTAATGTAGATCCAAATAATGTTCCTTTAGCTTCATTGGTTGCTCAAGAAGAAAATGTTGAGGTGAATTTCATTAAAAATAATAATTTCAACAACAATGCTTATAGGAACAACTCGGTAATAACTATAGGCCATATCCTTCTGCTAATGGTAATGGTTATGGTAATTCTTATGGGAATTCTTACAACAATAATAGGAGTGTACCCTCTGGTCTTGAAGCTATGCTTAAAGAATTTATTAGTACACAAAGCTGCTTTTAACAAATCTGTTGAGGAAAAGCTTGATAAAATTGATACTATTGCTTCTAGAGTTGATAGACTTGCCTCGATGTAAATCTTTTAAAATTAAAAGTTATGCCTAATAATGATATTGATAATAAGATTACTACTACAGCAAATGCCATCCAAGTTAGAATTAATGAGAATATAAGATTAATGGCTGAAGCTGCGTGCTAGGTGGGATAGAGAAGAAAATGAAAAACTAGCTAAAGAGAATAATGTAGCTAAAGTTTGGACTATTACCACCACTAGTAATGCTAATTCTCCACATGTTGCTGCACCTCCTACTATCAATGGTAAAATAATTGGTGTTGGCAATGTTTCTACTCCTAGTGCAAAGCGTACAAAGCGCTCGAAATTGCTAAAGCTGCTGAAGCGCTTGTGATAAAACTGCTGAAATTTTTTCCAACCTTGGGAACAATGATCCCATTGCTGTAGCTCATAATGATTTAGATTTTAATGATTGCCACATCTCTGAAGTTATAAAGTTCTTACAAAAACTTGCTAGAAGTCCCAATGCTAGTGCTATAAATTTAGCCTTTACAAAACATATTACAAATGCTCTCATAAAAGCTAGAGAAGAGAAACTAAAACTTGAAACTTCTATTCCTAGAAAGTTAGAAGATGGTTGGGAGCCCATCATTAAAATGAAATTCAATGACTTTGAATGTAATGCCTTATGTGATCTTGGTGCAAGTATTTCGTTATGCCTAAAAAGATTTATGATATGCTTGACTTGCCACCATTGAAGAATTGTTATTTGGATGTTAATCTTGCTTGATAATGTTAAAAAGAAACCCTTGGGGAGGATTGATAATGTGCATATTACGGTTAACAATAACCTTGTCCCCGTTGATTTTGTTGTCTTGGATATCGAATGCAATGCATCTTGTCCTATTGTGTTGGGAAGACCTTTTCTTCGAACTGTTGGTGCTGTTATTGATATGAGGGAAGGTAATATTAAATATCAATTTCCTCTCAAGAAAGGTATGGAACACTTCCCTAGAAAGAGAATGAAGTTGCCTTTTGATTCTATTATTAGAACAAGCTATGATGTTGATGCTTCTACTCTCGATGTTACTTGATTTACACTTTTCTGCGCCTAGTTGTAAGGCGTTAAAGAAAAGCGCTTATGGGAGACAACCCATGTTTTTACCTACAGCAATTTTTTGTTTTGTTGAGTCTTGGAAGTTGTTTACTACTGTAGCAACCTCTCCTTATCATGTTTTTGTGCCAAGTAAAGTTTCTATGTCAAAGTTGATGTTATATTTTGGATCGCTGCGCAGAAACAGCATTGCTGTCTGTCACGAATCTGGGCACAGTTCTCTGTAGAAAAATTCGAAAAAATCTGCCAATTTACGAGCGTGATCCTCAGATATGTACGCAACTTTCATTAGTTTTGAGTTTTTCCATTTGAGCAAGTCTGGTGCCAGCTTTAAATTCGTCTTTACGGACTGTTCTGTTTTTGACAGATTCTGCCTTTTATTTCGCATTGCCTCTTTTGCCATGTTGGATTTATTTCTTTGATCCATTAATGTCCAGTAGCATTATGCAATGTCCAGAAGTGAAAATAATGTTTGTGTCACCTCTGAATGTGTGAATTATTAATTGTGCACTAACCCTCTAATGAGTTTGCTTGAAGTTTGGTGTGAAGGAAGTTTTCAAGGGTCAATAGAGGAGAATGATATACTATGATCAAGAGGAGTGAAAGCTCTAAGCTTGGGGATGCCCCCGTGGTTCACCCCTGCATATTTTAAGAAGACTCAAGCGTCTAAGCTTGGGGATGCCCAAGGCATCCCCTTCTTCATCGACAACATCATCGAGTTCCTCCCCTGAAACTATATTTTTATTCAATCACATCTTGTATTCTTTACTTGGAGCGTCGGTTTGTTTTTGTTTTTGTTTTTGTTTGAATAAAATGGATCCTAGCATTCACTTTATGGGAGAGAGACACGCTCCGCTGTTGCATATGGACACATGTGTCCTTAGGCTTTACTCATAATGTTTATGGCGAAGTTTCTTCTTCGTTAAATTGTTATATGGTTGGAATTGGAAAATGCTACATGTAGTAATTCTAAAATGTCTTGGATAATGTCATACTTGGCAATTGTTGTGCTCATGTTTAAGCTCTTGCATCATATGCTTTGCACCCATTAATGAAGAAATACATAGAGCTTGCTAAAATTTGATTTGCATATTTGGTCTCTCTAAGGTCTAGATAATATCTAGTATTGAGTTTTGAACAACAAGGAAGACGGTGTAGAGTCTTATAATGTTTACAATATGTCTTTTATGTGAGTTTTGCTGCACTTGTTCATCCTTGAGTTTGCTTCAAATAACCTTGCTAGCCTAAACCTTGTATCGAGAGGGAATACTTCTCATGCATCCAAAATCCTTGAGCCAACCACTATGCCATTTGTGTCCACCATACCTACCTACTACATGGTATTTCTCCGCCATTCCAAAGTAAATTGCTTGAGTGCTACCTTTAAAATTCCATCATTCGCCTTTGCAATATATAGCTCATGGGACAAAATAGCCTTAAAAACTATCGTAGTATTGAATATATACTTATGCACTTTATCTTTTATTAAGTTGCTTGTTGTGCGATAACCATGCTTACGGGAACGCCATCAACTATTGTTGAATATCATGTGAGTTGCTATGCATGTCCGTCCTATCTGAAGGATCTATCATTTTAGTGGTTGGAGCATGCAAAAAAAATTGTTAGAGAAGAACATTGGGCCGCTAACTAAAGCCATGAAGCATGGTGGAAGTTTCAGTTTTGGACATATATCCTCAATCTCATATGAGAATAATAATCATTGCTACATGCTTATGCATTTAAGAGTAGTCCATTATCCGTTGTCCATGTTGTCCCGGTATGGATGTCTAAGTTGAGAATAATCAAAAGCGAGAAATCCAAAATGCGAGCTTTCTCCTTAGACCTTTGTACGGGCGGCATGGAGGTACCCCTTTGTGACACTTGGTTGAAACATGGCATGCAAAGATCCGGTAGTCCAAGCTAAGTAGGACGAGGTGCGGACACTATTAGTATACTATGCATGAGGCTTGCAACTTGTAAGATATAATTTACATAACTCATATGCTTTATTACTACCGTTGACAAAATTGTTTCATGTTTTCAAAATAAAAGCTCTAGCACAAATACAACAATCGATGCTTTCCTCTTTGAAGGACCATTCTTTTACTTTTATTGTTGAGTCGGTTTACCTATCTCCTTCCACCTAAGAAGCAAACACTTGTGTGAACTGTGCATTGATTCCTACATACTTGCATATTGCACTTGTTATATTACTTTATGTTGACAATATCCATGAGATATACATGTTATAAGTTGAAAGCAACCGCTGAAACTTAATCTTCCTTTGTGTTGCTTCAACACCTTTACTTTGATTTATTGCTTTATGAGTTAACTCTTATGCAAGACTTATTGATGCTTGTCTTGAAGTACTATTCATGAAAAGTCTTTGCTATATGATTCACTTGTTTACTCATGTCATTACCTTTGTTTTGATCGCTGCATTCATTACATATGTTTACAAATAGTATGATCAAGGTTATGATGGCATGTCACTTCGAAATTATCTTTGTTATCGTTTTACCTGCTCGGGACGAGCGGAACTAAGCTTGGGGATGCTGATACGTCTCCAACGTATCGATAATTTCTTATGTTCCATGCTACTTTATTGATGATACCTACATGTTTTATGCACATTATATGTCATATTTATGCATTTTCCGGAACTAACCTATTAACAAGATGCCGAAGAGCCAGATTCTTTGTTTTCTGCTGTTTTTGGTTTCGAAATCCTAGTAAGGAAATATTCTCGGAATTGGACGAAACTTTCGCCCGGGGTCCTATTTTTGCACGAAGCTTCCGGAAGACCGAAGAGATAACGAAGTGGGGCCACGAGGCAGCCGGGACATAGGGCGGCGCGGCCGGGCCCTTGGCCGCGCGGCCCCGCCCCTGGGCCCCTCGTGTGGCCCCCGACCTACCCTTTCGCCTACTTAAAGCCTCCGTCGCGAAACCCCAAGTACCGAGAGCCACGATACGGAAAACCTTCCAGAGACGCCGCCGCCGCGAATCCCATCTCGGGGGATTCGGGAGATCGCCTCCGGCACCCTGCCGGAGAGGGGATTCATCTCCCGGAGGACTCTACACCGCCATGGTCGCCTCCGGAGTGATGAGTGAGTAGTTCACCCCTGGACCATGGGTCCATAGCAGTAGCTAGATGGTCGTCTTCTCCTTGTTGTGCTTCATTGTTGGATCTTGTGAGCTGCCTAACATGATCAAGATCATCTATCTGTAATACTATATGTTGTGTTTGTCGGGATCCGATGGATAGAGAGTACTATGATTATGGTGATTATCAATCTATTGTTTATGTGTTGTTTATGATCTTGCATGCTCTCCGTTATTAGTAGAGGCTCGGCCAAGTTTGTACTCTTAACTCCAAGAGGGAGTATTTATGCTCGATAGTGGGTTCATGCCTCCATTAAATGCAGGACGAGTGACGTAAAGTTCTAAGGTTGTGGATGTCTTGTTACCACTAGGGATAAAACATTGATTCTATGTCTAAGGATGTAGTTGTCGATTACATTACGCACCATACTTAATGCAATTGTACTGTTGCTTAGCAACTTAATACTGAATGGGGTTCGGATGATAACCTGAAGGTGGACTTTTTAGGCATAGATGCAGTTGGATGGCGGTCTATGTATTTTGTCGTAATGCCCAATTAAATCTCACTATATTTATCATATCATGTATATGCATTGTTATGCCTTTCTCTATTTGTTAATTGCCCGACTGTAATTTGTTCACCCAACATGCTTTTATCTTATGGGAGAGACACCTCTAGTGAACTGTGGACCCCGGTCCTATTCTTTACATAGCATACAATCTACTGCAATTGTGTTTTACTGTTTTCTTTGCAAACATCTTCCACTCGATACGTTTAATCCTTTGTTACAGCAAGCCGGTGAGATTGACAACCTCACTGTTTCGTTGGGGCAAAGTACTTTGGTTTTGTTGTGCAGATTCCACGTTGGCGCCGAAATCCCTGTTGTTGCGCCGCATCACATTTCGCCACCATCAACCTTCAACGTGCTTCTTGGCTCCTACTGGTTCGATTAAACCTTGGTTTCATACTGAGGAAAACTTGCTTCTATACGCATCATACCTTCCACTTGGGGTTCCCAACGGACGTGTGCATCTACGCGTATCAAGCTAAATTTCTGGCGCCGTTGCCGGGGAGATCAAGACACGCTGCAAGGGGAGTCTCCACTTCTCAATCTCTTTACTTTGTTTTTGTCTTGCTTTATTTTATTTACTACTTTGTTTGCTGCACTAAATCAAAATACAAAAAAATTAGTTGCTAGTTTTACTTTATTTACTGTCTTGCTCTCTATATCGAAAACACAAAAAAATTAGTTACTTGCATTTACTTTATCTAGTTTGTTTTATTTACCGCTGCTAAAATGAATACTCCTGAAAATACTAAGTTGTGTGACTTCACAAATGCAAATAATAATGATTTTCTATGCACACCTATTGCTCCACCTGCTACTACAGCGAGAATTCTTTGAAATTAAACCCGCTTTACTTGAACTTGGTTATGAGAGATCAATTTTACGGTGCTAGTTCGATAATCGTTGCTGCCCATCTCAATAATTTTGTTGAACTTTGTGAAATGCAAAAGTATAAAGATGTAGATGGTGATATTATTAAATTGAAAGTGTTTCCTTTCTCATTAAGAGGAAGAGTTAAAGATTGGTTGCTATCTTTGCCTAAGAATAGTATTGATTCATGGACTAAATGCAAGGATGCTTTCATTGGTAGATATTATCCTCCCGCTAAAATTATATCTTTGAGAAGTAGCATAATGAATTTTAAACAATTAGATACTGAACATGTTGCTCAAGCATGGGAGAGAATGAAAACTTTGGTAAAGAATTGCCCAACCCATGGACTCGACTACTTGGATGATCATCCAAACCTTCTATGCGAGGACTAAATTTTTCTTCGCGGAATTTATTGGATTCAGCTGCTTGGAGGTACCTTTATGTCCATCACATTGGGGGCGGCTACAAAACTTCTTGATGATATGATGATAAATTACTCTGAATGGCACACGGAAAGAGCTCCACAAGGTAAGAAGGTAAATTCGTTGAAGAAACCTCTTCCTTGAGTGATAAGATTGATGTGATTATGTCTATGCTTGTGAATGGTAGATCTAATGTAGATCCAAATAATGTTCCTTTAGCTTCATTGGTTGCTCAAGAAGAAAATGTTGAGGTGAATTTCATTAAAAATAATAATTTCAACAACAATGCTTATAGGAACAACTCGGTAATAACTATAGGCCATATCCTTACGCTAATGGTAATGGTTATGGTAATTCTTATGGGAATTCTTACAACAATAATAGGAGTGTACCCTCTGGTCTTGAAGCTATGCTTAAAGAATTTATTAGTACACAAACTGCTTTTAACAAATCTGTTGAGGAAAAGCTTGATAAAATTGATACTATTGCTTGTAGAGTTGATAGACTTGCCTCTGATGTAAATCTTTTAAAATCAAAAGTTATGCCTAATAATGATATTGATAATAAGATTACTACTACAGCAAATGCCATCCAAGTTAGAATTAATGAGAATATAAGATTAATGGCTGAACTGCGTGCTAGGTGGGATAGAGAAGAAAATGAAAAACTAGCTAAAGAGAATAATGTAGCTAAAGTTTGGACTATTACCACCACTAGTAATGCTAATTCTCCACATGTTGCTGCACCTCCTACTATCAATGGTAAAATAATTGGTGTTGGCAATGTTTCTACTCCTAGTGCAAAGCGTACAAAACTGCCTCGAAATTGCTAAAACTGCTTGAAACTGCTTGTGATAAAGCTGCTGAAATTTTTTCCAACCTTGGGAACAATGATCCCATTGCTGTAGCTCATAATGATTTAGATTTTGATGATTGCCACATCTCTGAAGTTATAAAGTTCTTACAAAAACTTGCTAGAAGTCCCAATGCTAGTGCTATAAATTTAGCCTTTACAAAACATATTACAAATGCTCTCATAAAAGCTAGAGAAGAGAAACTAAAACTTGAAACTTCTATTCCTAGAAAGTTAGAAGATGGTTGGGAGCCCATCATTAAAATGAAATTCAATGACTTTGAATGTAATGCCTTATGTGATCTTGGTGCAAGTATTTCTGTTATGCCTAAAAAGATTTATGATATGCTTGACTTGCCACCATTGAAGAATTGTTATTTGGATGTTAATCTTGCTGATAATGTTAAAAAGAAACCCTTGGGGAGGATTGATAATGTGCATATTACGGTTAACAATAACCTTGTCCCCGTTGATTTTGTTGTCTTGGATATCGAATGCAATGCATCTTGTCCTATTGTGTTGGGAAGACCTTTTCTTCGAACTTGTTGGTCTTGTTATTGATATGAGGGAAGGTAATATTAAATATCAATTTCCTCTCAAGAAAGGTATGGAACACTTCCCTAGAAAGAGAATGAAGTTGCCTTTTGATTCTATTATTAGAACAAGCTATGATGTTGATGCTTCTACTCTCGATGTTACTTGATTTACACTTTCTGCGCCTAGTTGTAAGGCGTTAAAGAAAAGCGCTTATGGGAGACAACCCATGTTTTTACCTACAGCAATTTTTTGTTTTGTTGAGTCTTGGAAGTTGTTTACTACTGTAGCAACCTCTCCTTATCATGGTTTTGTGCCAAGTAAAGTTTCTATGTCAAAGTTGATGTTATATTTTGGATCGCTGCGCAGAAACAGCATTGCTGTCTGTCACGAATCTGGGCACAGTTCTCTGTAGAAAAATTCGAAAAAATCTGCCAATTTACGAGCGTGATCCTCAGATATGTACGCAACTTTCATTAGTTTTGAGTTTTTCCATTTGAGCAAGTCTGGTGCCAGCTTTAAATTCGTCTTTACGGACTGTTCTGTTTTTGACAGATTCTGCCTTTTATTTCGCATTGCCTCTTTTGCCATGTTGGATTTATTTCTTTGATCCATTAATGTCCAGTAGCATTATGCAATGTCCAGAAGTGAAAATAATGTTTGTGTCACCTCTGAATGTGTGAATTATTAATTGTGCACTAACCCTCTAATGAGTTTGCTTGAAGTTTGGTGTGAAGGAAGTTTTCAAGGGTCAATAGAGGAGAATGATATACTATGATCAAGAGGAGTGAAAGCTCTAAGCTTGAGGATGCCCCCGTGGTTCACCCCTGCATATTTTAAGAAGACTCAAGCGTCTAAGCTTGGGGATGCCCAAGGCATCCCCTTCTTCATCGACAACATCATCAGGTTCCTCCCCTGAAACTATATTTTTATTCAATCACATCTTGTATTCTTTACTTGGAGCGTCGGTTTGTTTTTGTTTTTGTTTTTGTTTGAATAAAATGGATCCTAGCATTCACTTTATGGGAGAGAGACACGCTCCGCTGTTGCATATGGACACATGTGTCCTTAGGCTTTACTCATAATGTTTATGGCGAAGTTTCTTCTTCGTTAAATTGTTATATGGTTGGAATTGGAAAATGCTACATGTAGTAATTCTAAAATGTCTTGGATAATGTGATACTTGGCAATTGTTGTGCTCATGTTTAAGCTCTTGCATCATATGCTTTGCACCCATTAATGAAGAAATACATAGAGCTTGCTAAAATTTGATTTGCATATTTGGTCTCTCTAAGGTCTAGATAATATCTAGTATTGAGTTTTGAACAACAAGGAAGACGGTGTAGAGTCTTATAATGTTTACAATATGTCTTTTATGTGAGTTTTGCTGCACTTGTTCATCCTTGAGTTTGCTTCAAATAACCTTGCTAGCCTAAACCTTGTATCGAGAGGGAATACTTCTCATGCATCCAAAATCCTTGAGCCAACCACTATGCCATTTGTGTCCACCATACCTACCTACTACATGGTATTTCTCCGCCATTCCAAAGTAAATTGCTTGAGTGCTACCTTTAAAATTCCATCATTCGCCTTTGCAATATATAGCTCATGGGACAAAATAGCCTTAAAAACTATCGTAGTATTGAATATGTACTTATGCACTTTATCTTTTATTAAGTTGCTTGTTGTGCGATAACCATGCTTCTGGGGAACGCCATCAACTATTGTTGAATATCATGTGAGTTGCTATGCATGTCCGTCCTGTCTGAAGGATCTATCATTTTAGTGGTTGGAGCATGCAAAAAAAATTGTTAGAGAAGAACATTGGGCCGCTAACTAAAGCCATGAAGCATGGTGGAAGTTTCAGTTTTGGACATATATCCTCAATCTCATATGAGAATAATAATCATTGCTACATGCTTATGCATTTAAGAGTAGTCCATTATCTGTTGTCCATGTTGTCCCGGTATGGATGTCTAAGTTGAGAATAATCAAAAGCGAGAAATCCAAAATGCGAGCTTTCTCCTTAGACCTTTGTACGAGCGGCATGGAGGTACCCCTTTGTGACACTTGGTTGAAACATGGCATGCAAAGATCCGGTAGTCCAAGCTAAGTAGGACGAGGTGCGGACACTATTAGTATACTATGCATGAGGCTTGCAACTTGTAAGATATAATTTACATAACTCATATGCTTTATTACTACCGTTGACAAAATTGTTTCATGTTTTCAAAATAAAAGCTCTAGCACAAATACAACAATCGATGCTTTCCTCTTTGAAGGACCATTCTTTTACTTTTATTGTTGAGTCAGTTTACCTATCTCCTTCCACCTAAGAAGCAAACACTTGTGTGAACTGTGCATTGATTCCTACATACTTGCATATTGCACTTGTTATATTACTTTATGTTGACAATATCCATGAGATATACATGTTATAAGTTGAAAGCAACCGCTGAAACTTAATCTTCCTTTGTGTTGCTTCAACACCTTTACTTTGATTTATTGCTTTATGAGTTAACTCTTATGCAAGACTTATTGATGCTTGTTTTGAAGTACTATTCATGAAAAGTCTTTGCTATATGATTCACTTGTTTACTCATGTCATTACCTTTGTTTTGATCGCTGCATTCATTACATATGTTTACAAATAGTATGATCAAGGTTATGATGGCATGTCACTTCAGAAATTATCTTTGTTATCGTTTTACCTGCTCGGGACGAGCGAACTAAGCTTAGGGATGCTGATACGTCTCCAACGTATCGATAATTTCTTATGTTCCATGCTACTTTATTGATGATACCTACATGTTTTATGCACATTATATGTCATATTTATGCATTTTCCGGAACTAACCTATTAACAAGATGCCGAAGAGCCGAGTCTGTCGTTTTCTGCTGTTTTTGGTTTCGAAATCCTAGTAAGGAAATATTCTCGGAATTGGACGAAACTTTCGCCCGGGGTCCTATTTTTGCACGAAGCTTCCGGAAGACCGAAGAGATAACGAAGTGGGGCCACGAGGCAGCCGGGGCATAGGGCGGCGCGGCCGGGCCCTTGGCCGCGCGGCCCCGCCCCCCGGGCCCCTCGTGTGGCCCCCGACCTACCCTTCCGCCTACTTAAAGCCTCCGTCGCGAAACCCCCGATGCGAGAGCCACGATACGGAAAACCTTCCGGAGACGCCGCCGCCGCGAATCCCATCTCGGGGATTCGGAGATCGCCTCCGGCACCCTGCCGGAGAGGGGATTCATCTCCCGGAGGACTCTACACCGCCATGGTCGCCTCCGGAGTGATGAGTGAGTAGTTCACCCCTGGACCATGGGTCCATAGCGATAGCTAGATGGTCGTCTTCTCCTTGTTGTGCTTCATTGTTGGATCTTGTGAGCTGCCTAACATGATCAAGATCATCTATCCGTAATACTATATGTTGTGTTTGTCGGGATCCGATGGATAGAGAGTACTATGATTATGGTGATTATCAATCTATTGTTTATGTGTTGTTTATGATCTTGCATGCTCTCCGTTATTAGTAGAGGCTCGGCCAAGTTTGTACTCTTAACTCCAAGAGGGAGTATTTATGCTCGATAGTGGGTTCATGCCTCCATTAAATCCGGGACGTGTGACGAAAAGTTCTAAGGTTGTGGATGTGCTGTTACCACTAGGGATAAAACATTGATTCTATGTCTAAGGATGTAGTTGTCGATTACATTACGCACCATACTTAATGCAATTGTCCGTTGCTTAGCAACTTAATACTGAATGGGGTTCGGATGATAACCTCGAAGGTGGACTTTTTAGGCATAGATGCGGTTGGATGGCGGTCTATGTATTTTGTCGTAATGCCCAATTAAATCTCACTATATTTATCATATCATGTATATGCATTGTTATGCCTTTCTCTATTTGTTAATTGCCCGATCGTAATTTGTTCACCCAACATGCTTTTATCTTATGGGAGAGACACCTCTAGTGAACTGTGGACCCCGGTCCTATTCTTTACATAGCATACAATCTATCGCAATTGTGTTTTACTTGTTTTCTTTGCAAACATCTTCCACTCGATACGTTTAATCCTTTGTTACGAGCAAGCCGGTGAGATTGACAACCTCACTGTTTCGTTGGGGCAAAGTACTTTGGTTTTGTTGTGCAGATTCCACGTTGGCGCCGAAATCCCTGTTGTTGCGCCGCATCACATTTCGCCACCATCAACCTTCAACGTGCTTCTTGGCTCCTACTGGTTCGATTAAACCTTGGTTTCATACTGAGGGAAACTTGCTTCTATACGCATCATACCTTCCACTTGGGGTTCCCAACGGACGTGTGCATCTACGCGTATCAGGAAACCAACAAGAAAACAGCGACCAAAACCCTAACATAGACTACTGAAAAGACTACTTTTATTGAAAACTCCACGCATAGATCGGGTTCCCCACTCCTCCCGACGCCGGCAAAGCCGGCCGGAGGAGGGGGAAGCGATCTATGGAGGAGGCTGAAGTGGAGGCGGCTAGGGTTTTTTTTTCTCTGAAGGCGGCGGCTGCGGAAGGATCCTCCTCAAATGCTAGAAATGTCTTTTTTGAAGGGGGGTGGCGGTGGTAAAAATAGCCATGTGGTTGGAATAAAGAGAGGTATGGATGAAAACCAACCTCACTCTGGTACGATGAAAAGAAGTACATGAGTTCTCGAGAAACAATACCTCATAAAAAAAAGGAATTTTATGTTTTTTGCCACACTTTTCTTTTGGGCATTTGGCGTTTTTTTTCATTCATCATTGTTTTCACTTTCTGTTTTTAACCCTGCTAGTTCAATGGCA
The DNA here is from genome assembly GCF_022539505.1 of Lolium rigidum. NCBI lineage: Eukaryota > Viridiplantae > Streptophyta > Magnoliopsida > Poales > Poaceae > Lolium > Lolium rigidum. The sequence continues at coordinate 307,049,644 of NC_061510.1, read as the reverse complement.
ATACACCATTTTGTTTGTCCTTCACGAGGAAAAGATAAAATGAAAACGAAAGTTTCATGTTGTGCTTTTGCCCATTTTGTTGTTGTTTTCCTTTTGTTTTCTCCTTCAAATGGGCAAAAATAATAAAAATATCCCAAATAAAACCGTGCGTTTACATAAGCAATTACTCCTGTGACGTGGCGCCATAAAGCGGCCAGCTCAGCGCTAACCCTCTCGCCGCTCCCTGTCGCAATCCCCACCCCACCCGCGTTTCAATTTCAACCCGCTCCGAGTTCGCAGCCAACAACGGCTCCTTCTCCCCCGACCCCGATCCCCTCCGATTCCATTCGAATCCCCTTCTCCTCGAGGATCTCCGGTGGCGCGATCCGCCATGTCCACCTCGTCCCCGACCTCGTCGCCGCCTTCCGCCGCCGCCGCAGACGGCGGCGGGGCCCGCTGCATCTCGCCGCCGTCCTCCCGGAGGAAGGGATCCCCAACCCGCAGCGGCGGAGTCGCCCGCAAGGTTCGCTCGATACCCCTCGTCCCGCCGCCATCAGGCCTCACTTTCTGTGTCTTGTGCGGTCCGATTGGAACTGTGGGTGGCTCCTCTGGTTTCGAGCGCCAGTTCCGCACGGGGATTTTTTTGGGGTGCCCTTGGACCAGCGGTGGCTTCGTTCGATGTACGGCATCATCCCGTACACATAGTGCTTCGCAATCGCTACGGCTAAACCCCCGCAGGAAAACCCTAGTCCACGTTGGGCCTTCCGTGGTGATATCATTCAACTTATTGCCATGTCCGTTATCTGTGCACTCTAACAATAACAGGACTGTCATACGAATCACTGCAACTTCGAGCGTGTGGGTGTTAAATTGTGCAAAAGCTTGTTGTATGTTTACTCATAGCCTGCGAACTGCTCTAGAATATTTTTGGAATTGATTGCACCATGTTTACTGATTCCATGCCAGCGTGATTTTCCACCATGTAGTTTACAGAGACGCTAATCTGTGGTTGCTTCCACGTATGGTGGTATGGGGGAGTAAATGCATTACACATGATTCTTCCTTAAATTCAGTTCAAGTACATGTCCAAGTCCAACAGATGCCGACCTGAGTTTTGTTGGTAGTTGGTGCAATGTACTCAAGTCATTTCCTTACAACTGATGTGGTTACCTCGTCACCTTGGCGAGTCCTTAGCCTCTAGCTTGATTAAGGATTTTTCATATGAAGATTCATGTGGGGATTGCGTTGAATTGAGATGCGAAATGGTAGAGCCAGATATTCTGATTAGTTTTTGTTTGTTTTAAGGGTGAACCAATAGGATTTATCCCATCTAGTACCAAATGATGAAACGTGTCACCAGAAACTGTTAATACTAGCAACTTTGAAAGTGCAGCTATATTTCTCCTATTTATCTTTTGTTATTACCAAGACTTAGGGGCTAGGGCAACATGTGTTTCATTACTGTTAATTGACCTGATATTCTGATTTATAGTTCGATTTTATGTTGATGTAGGAAAGATTTTCAGAATTTTATATCATTTCTAGCCTAACATAACTCAAGTGTCAGCAAAATAAAATTTGTTATTTCAGTCTGATTTAACCACATCACGGACTTATGATTATAAGAAGACAATAGAATTTATTATAAGTCCATGATGTAGTTAAATGAGACTCAAATAATAATTTTTTTGAGTCTGATTTAACCACATCATGGACTTATGATTATTTCCACCTATTAGTTTTAAATGACTGGAGCACTCAGAAACCTGAACCGTTATGTAAGACATGGATTTATAGAGCGTTAAGTTCCTGGTGTGTGAAAATGCTTGTAGTTGTTACTTTAATACGTAATATTTACTGTGACCAAGCTGAGCTGGCCTCTAGAAATTTACGAGCACTCATTAAGATAATTAAGTTCTCAGTTATATTTGCATAGGACAACTTTACAGGCAAATAATGACAATGTGTGCGTATGTGAAAATCAGACTGTTTGGCTATGGGTCTGTCTTTTCTATTTTTGTTTGATAACTTCCAGGTTCGTTTTGCTCTGCTTGAACAAAGCCCAATTAAGCATTGCAAACATGCATTTCTTACTTGTTCTATTTCCTACTTGTTTGACCTACTTCTTTGAAGAACTTAGCTAACAGCAACTTTTTTGGCATTGTTATATTTATTCAGAGTCCGGGCTCAAGAGAATGTGGAAGCTCCATTTTGAAATCTGTGAATAAGTCGACATCCCAGTTCAAGAAATCTGTTATTCGCAGAAGTGGTTCATCTAATGATTGGATCCCCAGAAAGAAGACTGAATCATACTTGAAGAGAAAGATAAAGCGTCTTCAGGTACTTAATGGATAGTACAAATCTATCGTCATTCTTTGGTGATATTTCTTTAGAGTAAACTGCATTTGAGACTAGGTCACAAGTGGACCCAGGATCATTTTGCACATTAGACCAGGTTCTAATAAACTCCGTAGTCTCTGTTGCCACTGACAGGATACTGCAGATTCCCACCTGCTAATCAAAGTGGAATTTACTTTTGTTTTTGTTCATTGGCCTTTAAAATCTTGATTCTGCACTTTAATGCATTTCGTGACGAGGAACTTGCAATTTGAAATCATCGTACCTCTGTTATCTTCTCTGTCTGGGATTAAAAAAAAAAGAGGGAAATCGATTACAAATTATTTTTGCAGGATGAGAATAATAGTTGTCTTTTATCTTCTGCAGGAGACTGCTGGTATGACCGCATCCCTGCATGATACTCTTGGAAATGCAAATCCTCACTATACTAGGATGGCAAGGGAGAAAATTGCAGCTAGAGAAGCAGCCAGCAAGGCAATGGAAGCTCGCAAAACTGCTATGATTGAGGCTTCATGGTGTAGAATTCTTCAGGCTGCCAGGTGAGATTATGTTTATCTGATTCTATCATGTCTAATCTTATGCCGACTACGCTTGATTTATTCTTCTAATATTCTTATTGTTCTTGATATATTCTTTTATTTTATCTTTGCAACAGGATCCAAAACAAAGAAGCTGAAGAACTTAAGGAAAAGGCAAAGTTGCATGCGACTGAAGCATTTGAAAAAGCTAGAGTGTTAGGTGTCATGATGTATGACAGACCAGACTGCCCAAATCAGCAGTATGAGGTAGAATCCTCAGCACAAACTGGAGAAAGATCAACTCACAAGGTAACAGCTTCCTTTCAGACTGGTTTTGAGGTTGATATGGAGGTTGCTGCTGCATTGAAGAAGGCATTTGTTAAACTTGCAAACTCTCCTGATTCGTCAAACCAAGAAGAGTTCAAGGAGCTACTATGGAAAATTAGCCAAAATCCGGATGCCATTGATACTGATGTGAATTCTGAAGCTGAACGGCAGCTGGGTGACTGTAACAATGAAGAAACAAATGATTTTAAACTCAATACCAAAACCTTCAGAACCAGCACCATTCCATCTGATTTCAAGACCGCTAATCTAGAACAACCCACTGATCTTGTGAACATTATGCTTGCAAGGATAAAAGCTCTTCATGAAGACGAGCTTGCCTCTTTGGCGGTCATTGTTGCAACATCTGGCCTAAATGCAGCCCTTCAAAATGATAAGGGTAACTACCATGAAATGAAGTCCGTGAACTATACTGCCGCTGGATCACACAGATCACAGTCCAGAAGGTATTCCACTGCAGCCAGCTTTATTGATATACAAGGACCGAAAGAAGTCTCGTCTGATTTACCTAGTCTGGACAAGTTCTTGGTCAAGCATCTTTCCAAACTCGAAAGGGAAGTTAAGGAGGCAAAAGAAGCAGGCAGAAAAGTCACTTCAGTAAAACCTGTTGCACAGGATATTCAGAGCCAACTTACAGGGGACAACGCTAATGCACTAGAATCTGCTTCTGACCTGGGCAGCATTCTTGTAAAGAGTGTGTCTAGGCTTGAGAAGGAGATATTGGAAGCCAAGAAGAGCAACGGGCGTATTGATTCTTCTGAAGGAAGCTACAAAGATGTGCAAGCCAGCACCAAAGAATCTGGATACCAGAAAGCTCAGCCTGAAATCTTGTGTGAGAGCGATTTAAAGAGGAATTGTGATTCCAGGGGATCGGGTGAAGAAAGCAATTGCATCCAAGCCTGTCCTGTTTCTTCACAAGAAGACAAAGAGAACAAAATTTTAATTTCACACCGGCTACCACCCTTAGGTGCAAAGGGTAACAAGGGCGGTAAAAGATTGACTCGAATTGAAGCTGCAAAGCTTGAAGCACTTAAAAGTTTCTGTACTAAGGATGACAGTGCATTAGATTTTGGCCTCGATAAGGTGTTTGTTAAGCCAGTTAATAGATTGGAGATGGAAAAGAAGAAATCAATCGAACAAAGACAAAGCAACATGCAGAAAGATCCGCAGAAGGATTGTCACAACACAACTGTGAGTTTAGATGAGATTTTAGTGAAGCGCATACCCAGACTGGAAAGGGAGAAAATGGAATATGAGAAGAGGAATGCCTTGGGAGAAGGACAGAGGGTTGTGTCAAATGATCAGCGGAAGTATGGTAACAATGCCACATCATCCGAAAGTTTGGATCAAGTCTTGGTAAAACGTGTCAGTCGACTAGAAAGGGAGAAGATGGAATATGAAAAGAGGAACACGTTGGCAGAAGCAAAGACTGGTGTGCAGACTGATAAGGAAAAGCATGGCAACAACGACAAAGCATCTCATAGTCTAGATAAGATCTTAGTTAAACATGTCTCCAGGCTTGAAAAGGAGAAGATGGAGCATGAAAAGAAGGGTGATAGTGATACACTCTTGGTAATGAAGAGCGATACACAGTATGCAGATGGAGCAGCTGGAGGTCTGGCTGACATCTCTGTCAGGCGCCCAACGAAGCTTGAGCAAGTCAAGCAGGAGGCTGCTGCTGCTGAAGAAAATTCGATAAGTACCTTCAACCCAGCTGAAGAGCGCAGAAGAAGAAGGGAGAAGGAGCTTCTCGATTCATGGGGAGGAGAGGGGCTGGGGAGCTCAGTGAAGCCCAAGGTTGAGAGTGAGAAGGTAACAGGAGTGCAGATTGATCAGAAAAAGCATGGTAACAACGACAAAGCATCTGATAGTTTAGATCAGATATTAGTTAAACATGTCTCCAGTCTTGAAAAGGAGAAGATGGAGCATGAAAAGAAGGGTGATGGTGATACACTTTTGGTAAAGAAAAGTGATACACAATATGCAGATGGAGCAGCCGGAAGTCTGGCTGACATCTTTGTAAGGCGTCCAACGAAACTTGAGCAAGCCAAGCAGGAGGCTGCTGCTGCTGAAGAAAATGCAACACGCATCTTAAACCCCGCTGAAGAGCGCAGAAGAGCAAGGGAGAAGAAACTTCTGGATGCATGGGGAGGTGAGGGGCTGGGGAGCTCGGTGAAACCCCGTCTCTCCAAGGTTGAGAGTGAGAAGGTAATGGGTTCTATTAGACTATTATATTAACCATTCGCCTATAGATATCAAACATACCAGCCCTTACAATGTTTCGACTACTTGCCAGGCCGCATGCAGAAAATCAGAGGGGGAATGGAAGCAGGAGCGCAGAAGAGCAAGGGAGAAAGAGCTTCTTGATGCATGGGGAGGAGAGGGGCTGGGGAGCTCGGTGAAGCCACATCTCTCCAAGATCGAGAGAGACAAGGTAATTGATTCTTTTACACTATTCCATCATTTAGAAACACTGAAAGTATCAAACCTTACACTTTTTGGACTACTTGTCAGGCTGCATGGAGAAAATTAGAGGAAGACCAGAAACAGTGACTTGGTTGAATCAGAACAAGTATATCCTACTCACTTCCCATTCTGTTTGCCATTTCACACATACACTTCCTGCAGAACATGGATGTCACCAGAATCTCTTCTCCTGTATATTGTGCTCACAAAACAAACTTTAGAAACTTCCATTTCGGAAGAAAGTAAGATGTGCACCAACTTTCTGCCAGACAATAATGTTGCAATTTTGCTACTGCTCTCAAATGAGAGCAAGCCAAATGATGTGTTCCTCTTAGTTTCTTTCTAATACAGTATTTCTTTTCTTGTCGCCTAGCTTGAACTTGTATGTTTATCCTCCGAAGCATATGGACGGTTCAGAACACCCAGTTCTTGACTTAACACAATGCTGCAAAGTTGGACATTATCATCAGCTCATAAACAAAGTTAAATTGCTTCTTTACTTCACCCAATGCCACAAAAGTTGGAAGTTGTCATCAGCTCAGCAAGCTGTTAAATAATACTGGTAGATGCTATCCGGAACATATATGGTCTAACTCTTCTTTGTTCCTGCTTGCTATTGTGTCCTGCATACCATATTTGCTGCTATTTTCGTTCATTCCTGTCTTGTTACAAATAATAAAAGGGTGTGGACAAATTTATTTGAGATGCTGCTCTTAGGAGATAAGGATGATCTTGCGGAAATTTGAAAAGCTACTGGTGATGTTGTGATAGATCTGCATGCATCGTTGATTAGGTTGTAAAAAAATCAGGGCAGGAGATTCTGCATATTATTGAAAGCCTTCCACTCACCGAGCATATTCATATATCACCATTTCTCTGGCTGTCTTTAGTATAGTCCTTTTTCTTATCTCTTGCCCCCTTTTTAATGGCAGTAGGGACGAATCTGCTGCAAATTGAACTGTCATGCATGTTATCGGTGTTTCCATGGTGTCCCATCGTGCCCTTTCATTGTGTTCGGCTTTACTACTTGTTTGAAATTGCAGTAGCATAACTTTCAACTAGCATGCTTTTGTTGGCAATTGCATCGTTCTTCTGAATTTCCTTTTCAATGGTGAAGCGCACAGTTGGAGTCGGTCTATGATCAGCTGCTTTTGAATTTGGTACAGCCGGTGCAAATCATGTAACTGTCGAATCGGGTCATGACAAGAATTTTGTCAGCTGACGAACAAATCCAAGAATAGGCGGCAAGATTGTTGATGTTTTGGTCCACCTACCTGCTGCCTGAAAGGCCTCTTCGTGTTTGAGCATGGCCGCCTTCATGAGCTCCATGTCGCATTGCTGCTGCACAAGTTTCTCCATCTGCGTTATCGGATGATTCTTTTTCTCGACTGAGAATAACAAATCCAAGCTATGGTGCCCTGTACATCACAAAGATGCAGCTAGTTTAAAATGGCAGATTTGCACAAGCAGTTGCAACTAGCAAGAGCATCACCAAGAACTGGCCTCAAATTATCAATCTATGCTCCAAGGGGGAAAAGAGCACCAAAACATTCGGGCTTAGATTGTCCCTTCTCTTTCTCCTATTGTCTTTCTCTTCGGAGGATTCTTGAGAAATTTCCAACATAAAAAAGAGGACTTCCTCATCAAAGGATCCGCAACTAGAAAATGGGAATATGACCTTCCACGACCCCGGGATGAAAAAGCCACTCCACGCTTAAAGATCAGTCCAACCCACAAATGCAAGTTAAAGATAACAAAGCGGGCATAGTTCAATGTAGTTATAGTAGTTTTCACTGGCATAAGACAAATAAAAGGAAATAAGATGTGGCAAACGTGTGTTCCTCTCCTTTGTTGTCTCCCTGTGCATGTGATGTTTCTTATGTTGTGATCCAAATCTATCTATTTATATTTATATTATATACTAAAACCAATATAAGGATGCAAAGTAAAGTAACCACGTTCATCCACATATGCTAAAAATATATACTATATGTTCATCCTAATTTTTAGGACTTAGTTTAAAAGATACGGCTTGTTACGTATAACAAAAAAATATGAACAAACAAGTACTTGACACATAAGTACAAAAGAAAAATATATTTCCTATTTAAAGTTATTTTGTACATTGATCATGCCATGGGTCCAAATTAAAATAGCTTAGATCTATTATAAAGTACGCACAAAAGATTCAAGTATTAGAGCATCTCCACGGACGCCGTTCCATAGCAACCTCAATAGTGATTTCGTGGTCCTACGCTGTTTTTGGGCCACACCGGCGCGCCCAGCCCAATAGAAGCGCCGGCAACACCGTGCCGGCCCTTACCCACAAGACGCTGAACACTGGCCAGCACACAATGCCATGTCGGATTTCAGGGGCAGGACCAGCATGTCAGTGACTCTAGGGCTGGCTCCATCCTTAAATGCGATGTTTTGGATGCTCTGTAGTGGGTTGCCGTTAATGAAGCCACCGGTTCTCCATGGGGAGACGCCGCCTTAAATGAAACGCCTCAGATGCTTTGCGATGGGTCGCCACCACCTATTTAGTGCGTTCTCTCCGCTCACCTCTACCGCACTAGCTGCTTTACCACTACCGCTCAACTATTCCTCCGTTGAACTCGCCTCTACACAACAAATGCGCGCCGGCTCGCGACCACCGATTCGATGCTAGATCGGAAAGGCCGCACGACGCTACAACAACCACAGCCAAAGCCGCCGCAGCCCAACACCGACTTTGAGCTGTCGGACCTCAACTTCGACGACTCCGACTTCGACGAGTGGAACAACGCGGTCATAGCAGATGTGGACGCCGAGGCGGCGGAGGAGGCAGCGTAGTGGGGCGAGGAGGACCAGTTTCGCGGCGACCGGGAGCAGGCAACGATGCTAGCCTCGTTGAACATATAACGCTTCCGGAGACCGAAGGAGTAAGAACTCGAGGAGATCGATGTCGCCAACTTCGAGCATGCCCTCGCGATCTCGTGCGAGCGGGTGGCCACGGAGGAGGCAGGTTGCCTCCTACTGGCAGCCGAGCGGCAGAGGTTGCTTGAGCTCAACTCTCAGCTCTAGGCTGAGGCGGCCGCCCGTGAGGCAGCAAGACTCGCCCAGAACGAGGAATCTCGCCAATGGCAGGCAGCGCTGAGAAGGCGCAACGCGGCCGGCAAGCTCCGATGTCAGCGGCGACCATGCTGCACGTGCCAAGCAAGGGCGGAGAGTCGGGTGGCAGGCCGTCGCGAGCCCCTACCTAAGGCCAAGAGATTAGGTTTTATTATTTTAGTCTAGTTTAGTTCAAATTTCATTCCATTTTTTGTAAATATTTCCAAATTTGAATGAAATGTTGCAGTTCATTTACATTTGCTTTTTTGGAGGGGGGGGGGGGATTCTTATCAGTATCGTCGGTGTGTGTAACCTCTTTCCAAATTGAAAAGTAGATGCCGACGCTTCTAATAAGACATTGCCGAAGTACCTATCTACGGCTATTTAGGACTTCCGGTGAAGATGTTCTTAGAATCCGAAGACAGCGTTCAAGAAAAAGAAAGAATCCAAGGCACGCACGTATGGTAAAAGCAGACCAACTACTCATACTCATGTGCACATTTCTGGGAAAACGATTGGTAACATCCGAGGGTTGATGCCGATTTTTAGAAAATAAGCGGCCGGTCCGGATCGAGATGTAACGCATGTGCTGGTCAAACACTCAAACCTGACACTCTAGAAATCAGCATCAACCTTCTTAGATCTACATCTTTTCTCAATAGAAAAATTCAACACTAGATTTTTCTGACTATTTTGCATGAATCCACAAAATAAAATTGCTAGCCTGACACAAAATTATGAATATGTCTCTAGTTTTTTCTGCTCGGTGAGCTGGTCGTACCGGTAATGTCCAAACTGCTATCTATAATGTCTGTTAGCCAAATTTGAACTGATCTCCAGATTTTTCTTAACTTTTTGTTCACAATACCGTGCAGATATAAAATGGCCTCACATAACGAAACGGAAGGAGGCATGCACACACTGATTCAGCGACAATCCAACACCTAGTTAGAAATGCATGCTAAGACAAGAAAATAACTATCAACTAATATGGAAGTACATGAAAATACTTTGTTTTTGTGTGCGGAAGTTTGCACACCTTAAACCGACATGAAAATGCGTAGCATATTGCTGTGAAAAGTTAGATAGAAATGGTGCGCTGAAGGAGTTATGTGTGCAAATAAACCAACGAGCCACAATAAGTAGGAACCAAAATGGTTCGATGCACCCAGTGGCAAAAATTAAGTATAATAGAGGTAGCCAGAAACACGATCCTTTTTAAACTCATCTCTAGATTTTTCTTAACTTTCTTTCACAAGACCGTACAGATATAAAATGGTCTCACATAACGAAGGAGGAGGCATGCACACATATATGTACGGCATATCAATTAATTTGGAAAATATACAAAGCGTTGTGAATATTGATTCAGGGACCATCGAGTTTCGAGCGAGTGAGCCAGAAAAAAATACAGCCGTCCAACAGTCACAACACCGAGCTAGAGATGTATGCTAAGACCAGAAAATAATGATCAACTGATATGGAAGTACATGAAAATAGCTTGTTTTTGTTTGACGAAGTTTGCACACCCTAATCCGGATGGAAAATGCGTAACATGTTGATGTTAAAAATTTAAATAGACATGGTGCGCTGCAAATGAGTCATGTGTGCAAACAAACAAACAAGCCACAATAAGTAGGAATGAAAATGATTCCATGCACGCAGTAGCAAATATTAAGTGTAAATGTATAATAGGTTGTTTGACATGTTACATTATATTATTACATAATGAAAAATATAAGCTCTTAGACGATCAAAATTAAATGATTTAACATTTTTTATGAATAAAAAAGCTAAAAATATTTTTGCAGGGAAAAAACATCAAAGAGAGCATATTGGATCATAACTTTTTAAAACCAATTGCAGCATCTATGGACGTTTGGCGTTGAGAAACTTGCAATTATCACCAAGAATGGTATAGCATGGTTAATGAACACTTTGATACTATTCGTATTTTTTCATGATTGGGTAGCTTAAGACAACTCATGGGTGGAAAAACGATATGCCCTAATTTCTGGCCTAATAAAACCAATCTTTGGCATATGCGTCTTAGGCATATGAGTGAATATGGCATGGTGAAATTGCATAGGAGAGGCCTGCTACATGGCTTCAACACAAGTAAGTTGGAGTTGTATTTTGCTAAGCATAGGAGGGTAAAATTTAATTCGTTTGTTTATATCACTAAAGGGATATTAGATTATGTGCATGCTAATGTGCGGGGATCTTCCTGCAAGACTTGTTTTGGTGGTACCAATTATATATTTAGTATCATTGATGATTATTCTAAAAAAATGCGACAGTTTTTCCTGAAACATGAATCTGATTTGTTTTATGCTTTTAGAAAGTGAAAAATTGGTAGAGAAGAATTGAATTTCTTCGTACTGGCAATGGCATTAAGTTTTGTTTTGCTGCTTTTGACAATTATTGCAACGATTGAGACATCGTTAAACGCCACACCATTTTGTATGCTCCTTAAGAGAATGATGTGGTTGAGAGGATGAATAGAACCATCATCTCCAAGACTCATTGCATGTTGTCCAATGCTGGTATGATTAGATGGTTTTTAGGCTGAAGTAGCTTCCGCCGCATGTTACTTATAAACAAGTCATCTTGCATTCCACTTGATAAGAAAATTCCAATTGAGCTATGATCTGGTTCACCTGCTTTGTTGTGAGTTTTCAGTTGCACTGCTCATGCACACGTTGATAATGAAAACTTACATACTAGATTTGTTAAGTGTGTTTATTGGTTATGATTTAGGAGTTATAAGGCATTGAATTTATGGATTCCTGAAACTAAAAGGTTCTTGATGCTAAAGAATGTTGTTTTTAATAAGATTGATATGTATCATGGTAGTCTGTTTACACATGTTTGTGATGATTTTTATCTTTCTGATGTTTCTGGTGATAAGCAACAAAGGATCCCCGTGCAGGTGGAGCATGGGGAGGAGAAATAAAATGAAGTTGCTAAATTTGATAACAACGTTGTTTAACACTCATTACCTGTTTTGTAGTAAACAAATAATTTCATTGATGCTAACATACGGAGGCGAAACAAAGGTCCACGCCTTCGATTAACTAAAGAGTATAATATTATTCATTATGTTTTGAGTTGTGCTGAACATGTGGATGATGATCCTGAACTTTCTACATATACTGACGCCGTTGTATCCGTTGACGGCGAGAAGTTGATTTCTTATATGCAAAAGTCAATGCAATCGCTTGAGAAAATGATACATTGAATGTTGTGCGCTTGTCTAAAAGAAGGAAGGGTGTTGGTTGAAAATGAGTCTTCAAGAGAAAGGAAGGTTTTCGTCCTAATGAGCCTCCAAGGTTTTTGGTAAGGTTAGGAGCTAATTGTTTCAGCCAGATTCCAGATATGATTATAATGATGTATTCTCTCCGGGTGTAAAGCATAGTTTCATTCGTGCATTTTTGGGTATTGTGGCTATGCATGATTTTGTGCATCGGCAGTTAGATGTGAAGATAGCTTTTCTACATGGATAACTAAAGGAGCAGATATACATGGATCAATGTAAATGTTTTATTGTGTTTGGTAAGGAGGATCTTGTTTGCAAATTAAAGGGTCTTTTATGGTCTTAAATAGACTCGAAGACAATATAAAAAGTTTGATTCGTTTATGCTTGCACATAGTTTTAAGAGGTCACAGTATAATACTTGTGTTTATATCAAGTTTATTGATGGACCACCTTTGTACTTGTTCTTATAAGGTGATGTCATGTTGTTTGCAACTATACAAAAGGATATGCAAGTGCTTGAGAAAAATATACATTATTGCACACGATTGAAAGTCATTGAGTCGTTTGCCAATAAAAAATATCGCACAAGGCTAGGGTAAGTAAATCGTGTGCGAAAGTTGTCATCGCATGCGATTGTAACATTATAAATCATGAGCCATTTTTAAGGCTATGTTGAAATTTATTAACGTGGTATCCTGCTCTCTCATGGGTTTCCTTTGTATAAATATACGGGTCTATGGCGCTTCGCAGCACACACGCACGCACGTATACACACACACACAAGCATGCACACGCGCGCACAAACACATAAAAATTTGGAGTACCTACATAATATACAAAAACACGATACATTTCCCGGCCGCTTCTTTTGTCAGAATATATTTGAAACCAGGATGGGAGGAGGATGGCTAAATGGCGGAAAAGGAAGTGAAAGGGGAAAAGGAATGCCGAAAACATCACAAGTAGTTAGAAAGAAAGAACTGATCTGCAAAGATAAAAATAAATTGGGTTGGTTCTTCGATATGAACCGTTTGCGCATGATCCCACACATTTTTAGAAATTGGGTTGTTTGCTATGTTTTCGCGACGCGGCCCATTGAAGAAAGGGAAAAATGTCAATTTTTTTTGGGTATCGGCGTTCGTCTGCACCGCACATGAAGAACGTGCGCCGTGTACCATGAGGACCTTAAAAGACCCCACGTGTACTAGTGTGTTGAAAAATTACTTCAGATTACTCCTTTCCGTGAATAATTATACACAAAGAGAAAAATACATGTTAAAAATATGGTGTCAAAGATATAAATAGTTTGCAGACTAAAGCACCTACATTTACACACAAAACATGGAGAACATACACACTGATCTTATGCATGGCACTTTCAAGACACACACAAGAGAGTAAAACCAGAATCACCAACGTTTAATAAGATGATACATTGCTGATTATTAGACCGATGGAGATCACCTTATGGATGCAGAGACATTTAATAAGATGATACAATGTTTTAGCGAAATATTAATTCATTTCTATTTCGTCAAAAAATTTGGCACTCAATATGTTCCATTTTCAGCAACGCCATGCCAATAGTTTATATGAGTTGTATACATTTTTAGTAATTCTTACATTTTTTGCGATTATCTAAAAATTTAATGTATAGTTTGAAACAATGAACAAAAACAACCCCACCGCGTCGTCTTCTTCCCAGTCGACATATATGGTAGGATAAACGTGTGATGCTTTTGCTTTTAGAATCATGCATCAGCTTGTGATTCTTTGGTTTATGAATCATATATGTTGCTTCTGGTTGCATATAATCTTCTGTGTTGGTAGATGAAGTGGCATTCAATGCATATAGTGAATGTTCCAGGAGTCTAAAACTCATGAAATAAGTGTTAGGGAGAAGCGAACAGTACAACAACAACAATTTTAAGGGATTAAGACCAGAAAGGGGGCATAAGAAGATTACTTGGAGTCCGTAGGGCAAGAAGAGAGGGGCAACCATGAAGTTGGCTACCGTTGGGCTGGCGACTGGCAGGGCGAACGGCAACTGCTTCGGCGTACGTCAGATCTCGTCGCCGGTGTCCACCGCAGCGGGCAAAGGTGAGGGCACGCCGCCGGAGGGCCTGCCGGAGGGCCGGTTCTGGGTGCTTCAAGATTCGGATGATGAGGAAGATGGCCAGGCAGAAGTCACGCCGGTGCGGGATTGGGCTTCCATGCGATATGGATGTCGTACTCCACCGCCGGCGACTGGAAGGGATCTGGCTGAGAGCTCGACGTCGCTAGCGAGGCGGGCGCTGAAGAGGATACAGAGGTAGCAGGCGCAGCGGCTTGTGGCTACGGCGGTGATCGAGCTCAACGAAGGTATGGTTTCTCCTTCTTCTCGGCCGTTGGGCAAATCGACCTCAAAGATCAAGGTTCTGCCAGTGTTGGAGCCATCTGTTTTCCATGATGAGAGCTTGCACGGATGGAGCGTCGTTCACCGGCGGCGTTGGCTGCCGGCGATCGGCAAGAAAAGGCATGATCCATTAATTTCGCTTATTTCAAACCGTGATTTCTCGGGCCAGCAGAAATCGTGGGCCGATGACAGAGTGCAGGGGGTTCGTCGGGGCCCACTGCCAGTTGTGTATCGTGCCTTACAGGCTGCCAGGAGGCAATCACGCGCTGAATCGCGGTATCAACGAGTTGAGGTGGGGGGAGTCGTCGCTGGACGCCCCTTTCATAAATTTTTAGGGTTTACGTG